>NC_064922.1:68944453-69609141 GCF_023897955.1 Schistocerca gregaria | reverse complement strand
TCCACAGATTACAGAATGCCTCCAGATGTCCATTGCAAACTACTACTGGTCTTCCAGGGAATGGTCAAAGGGTAGACTGTTAGAGACATTACTCCCATAGAGGAAAGTGCGCATGGTGACTGTTGTATTCATCCCGATGCAATTTCTTTGTTTCATCAACACTTTGAAGGTCCACAGATTACAAAATGCCAAAACATGTGCATCGGAAACTACTACTAGTCTTCCATGGAACGATCAAATCGTAGAATGTTAGAGACATTACTCCCATGGAAGAAAGTGCGCATGGTTACTGTTGTTTTCAATCTCGATGCAATATCTGTGTTTCATCAACAGTCTGATAGTCCACAAATTACAGAATGACTCCAGATGTGCATCGGAAACTACTACTGGTCTTCCAGGTAACGATCAAAGCGTAGACTGTTTGAAACATTGCTCCCATGGAGGAAAGTGCGCATGGTGATTGTTGTATTCAATCCCGATGCAATATCTGTGTGTCATCAACACTCTGATAGTCCACAGATTACAGCATGCCTCCAGATGTGCATCGGCAACTACTACTGGTCTTCAAGGGAACGATCAAAGCGTAGACTCTTAGAGACATTACTCCAATCCAGGAAAGTGCGCATGGTGCCTGTTGTATTCATTCCCTATGCAATATCTGTGTTTCATCAACACTCTGATGGTCCACAGGTTACAGAATGCCTCCAGATGTGCAGTGGTAACTACTACTGGTCTTCCAGGGAACGATCAAAGCGTAGACTGTTTGAGACATTACTACCATAGAGGAAAGTGCGCATGGTGACTGTTGTATTCATTCCCGATGCATTTCCTGTGTTTCATCAACACTCTGACAGTCCACAGATTACAGAATGCCTCCAGATGTGCATCGAAAACTACCCACTGGTCTTCCAGCTACGATCAAAGTGTAGACTGTTTGAGACATTACTCCCATGGAGGAAAGTGCGCGTGGTGACTGTTGCATTCAATCCCGATTGTATTTCTGTGTTTCATCGACACTCTGATAGTCCACAGATTACAGATTGTCTCCAGATGTACATCGGAAACTACTACTGGTCTTTCTGAGAGCGATCAAAGCGTTGACTGATTCAGACATTACTCCCATGGAGGAAAGTGGGCATGGTGACTGTTGTATTCAATCCCGATGCAATTTCCGTGTGTCATCAACAAATTAAAGGTCCACAGATTACAGAATGCCACCAGATGTGCATCGGAAACTACTACTGGTGTTCCAGGGAACGATCAAAGCGTAGCCGCTTTGAGAATTACTCCCATGGAGGAAAGTGCGGATAGTGACTGTCGTATTTACTCCAGATGCAATTTCTGTGTTTCATCAACACTTTGAAGGTCCGCAGATTACACAATGCTTCCAGATGTGCATCGGAAACTACTACTGGTCTTCCAGGGAACGATCAAAGCGTAGACTGTTCGAGACATTAATCCCATGGAGGAAAGTGCTCATGGTGAATGTTGTATTCAATCCCGATGCAATTTCTGTGTTTCATCAGCACTCTGATAGTCCACAGATTACAGAATGCCTACAGACGTGCATCGGAAACTACTACTGGTCTTCCAGAGAATGATCAAAGCGTAGACTGTTAGAGACATTACTCCCATGGAGGAAAGTGCGCATGGTGACCGCTGTATTCAATCCCGATGATATTTATGTGTTTCATGAACACTCTGACAGTCCACGGATTACAGAATGCCTCCAGATGTGAATCTGAAACTACTACTGATCTTCCAGGGAACGATCAAGGCGTAAACTCTTTGAGTCATTACTCCCATGGGAGGAAGTGCCCATGGAGACTGTTGTATTCAATCCCGATGCATTTTCTGTGTTTCATCAACACCCTGATAGTCCACAGATTACAGAATGCCTCCAGATGTTAATCGGAAACTACTACTGGTCTCCCAGGGAACGATCGAATCGTAGACTGTTTGAGACATTACTTCCATAGAGTAAAGTGGGCATGATGTCTGTTGTATTCAATTCCGATGCAATTTCTGTGTTTCGTCAACAGTCTGATAGTCCACAGATTACAGAATGCCTCCAGATGTTAATCGGAAACTACTACTGGTCTTCAAGGGAACGATCAAAGCATAGACTGTTTAAGACACTCCTCCCATGGAGGAAAGTGCGCATGGTGACTTTTGTATGCAGTCCCGATGCAATTTCTGTGTTTCATCAACAATCTGATAGTCCACAGATTACAGAATGCCTACAGATGTGCATCGGAAACTACTACTGGTCTTCCTGGAAACGATCAAAGCGTAGACTGTCTGAGACATTACTCCCATGGAGGAAAGTGCCTATGGCGCCTGTTGTATTCAATCCCGATGCAATTTCTGTGTTTCATCATTATTCTGATAGTCCACAGATTACAGAATGCCTTCAGATGTGCATCGGAAACTAATTCTGGTCTTCCAGGGTACGATCAAAAAATAGACTGTTTGAGACATTACTCCCATGGAGGAAAGTGCGCATGTTGACTGTTGTATTCAATCCCGATGCAGTTTCTGTTGTTCATCAACACTCTGATAGTCCACAGATTACAGAATGACTCCAGATGTGCATCGGAAACTACTACTGGTCTTCCTGGGAAAGTTCAAAACGTAGACTGTCTGAGACATTACCCCCATGGAGGAAAGTGAGCATGGTGGTTGTTTTACTCAATCCCGATGCATTTTCTGTGTTTCATCAACACTCCGATAGTCCACAGATTACAGAATGCCTCCAGATGTACATCGTAAACTACTCCTGGTCTTCCAGGGTACGATCAAAGAATAGACTGTTTGAGACATTACTCCAATGGAGGAAAGTGCGCATGGTGCCTGTTGTATTGAATCCCGATGCAATTACTGTGTTTCATCAACAGTCTGATAGTCCACAGATTACAGAATGCCTCCAGATGTGCATCGCAAACTAGTACTGGTCTTCCAGGGAACGATCAAAGCGTAAACTCTTTGAGACATTACTCCCATGGAGGAAAGTGCACATGGTGACATTTGTATTCATTCCCGATGCATTTTCTGTGTTTCATCAGCACTCTGCTAGTCCACAGATTACAGAGTGCCTACAGATGTGCATCGGAAACTACTACTGGTCTTCCAGGGAACGATCAAAGCGTAGTCTGTTAGAGACATTACTCCCATGGAGGAAAGTGGGCGTGGTGACTGTTGTATTCAATCCCGATTGAATTTCTGTGTTTCATCAACACTCTGATAGTCAACAGATTTCAGATTGTGTCCAGATGTACATCGGAAACTACTACTGGTCTTCCATGGAACGATCAAAGCGTAGACTGTTTGAGAATTACCCCCATGGAGGAAAGTGCGACTGGTGACTGTTGTACTCAATCCCGATGCAATTTCTGTGTTTCATCATCATTCTGATAGTATACAGATTACAGAATGCCTCCAGATGTGCATCGGTAACTACTACTGGTCTTCCAGGGAACGATCAAAGCGTAGACTGATTCAGACATTACTCCCATGGAGGAAAGTGCTCATGGTGACAGTTGTATTCAATCCCGAGGCTATTTCTGCGTTTCATCAACACTTTGAAGGTTCACAGATTACAGAATGCCTCCTGATGTGCATCGGAAACTACTACTGGTCTTCCATGGAACGATCAAAGCGTAGACTGTTTGAGAATTACCCCCATGGAGGAAAGTGCGACTGGTGACTGTTGTACTCAATCCCGATGCAATTTCTGTGTTTCATCAACATTCTGATAGTATACAGATTACAGTATGCCTCCAGATGTGCATCGGTAACTACTACTGGTCTTCCAGGGAACGATCAAAGCGAAGACTGTTAGAGACATTACTCCCATGGAGGAAAGTGCGCATGGTGCCTGATTTATTAAATCCCGATGGAATTTCTGTGTTTCATCAACAGTCTGATAGTCCACAGATTACAGAATGCCTCCAGATGTGCATCGGAAACTACTACTGGTCTTCAAGGGAACGATCAAAGCGTAGACTGTTTGAGACATTCCTCCCATGGAGAAAAGTGCGCATGGTGACTGTTGTATTCAATCCCGACGCAATTTCTGTGTTTCATCAACCCACAGATAGTCAACAGATTACAGAATGCCTCCAGATGTGCATCGGAAGCTACTACTGGTCTTCCAGGGAATGATCAAAGCGTAGACAGTTAGAGACATTACTCCCATGGAGGAATGTGCGCATGGTGACTGTTGTATTCAATCCCGCTGCAATTTCTGTGTTTCATCAACACTCTGATAGTCCACAGATTACAGATTGATTCCAGATGTGATTCGGTAACTACTACTGGTCTTCCAGGGAACGATCAAAGCGTAGACTGTTTGAGATATTATTCCCATGGACGAAAGTGCGCATGGTGACTGTTGTATTGAATCCCGAGGCAATATCTGTGATTCATCAACACTTTGAAGTTCCACATATTACAGATTGTCTCCAGATGTGCATCGATAACTACTACTGGTCTTCCAGGGAACGATCAAAACGTAGACTGTTTGAGAATTACTCCCATGGAGGAAAGAGCGCATGGTGACTGTTGTGTTCAATCCCCATGCAATTTCTGTGCTTCATCAACACTCTGATAGTCCACAGATTACAGAATGCCTCCAGATGACCATTGCAAACTACTACTGGTCTTCCAGGGAATGGTCAAAGGGTAGACTGTTAGAGACATTACTCCCATAGAGGAAAGTGCGCATGGTGACTGTTGTATTCATCCCGATGCAATTTCTTTGTTTCATCAACACTTTGAAGGTCCACAGATTACAAAATGCCAAAACATGTGCATCGGAAACTACTACTAGCCTTCCATGGAACGATCAAATCGTAGAATGTTAGAGACATTACTCCCATGGAAGTAAGTGCGCATGGTTACTGTTGTTTTCAATCTCGATGCAATATCTGTGTTTCATCAACAGTCTGATAGTCCACAAATTACAGAATGACTCCAGATGTGCATCGGAAACTACTACTGGTCTTCCAGGTAACGATCAAAGCGTAGACTGTTTGAAACATTGCTCCCATGGAGGAAAGTGCGCATGGTGATTGTTGTATTCAATCCCGATGCAATATCTGTGTTTCATCAACACTCTGATAGTCCACAGATTACAGCATGCCTCCAGATGTGCATCGGCAACTACTACTGGTCTTCAAGGGAACGATCAAAGCGTAGACTCTTAGAGACATTACTCCAATCCAGGAAAGTGCGCATGGTGCCTGTTGTATTCATTCCCGATGCAATATCTGTGTTTCATCAATACTCTGATGGTCCACAGGTTACAGAATGCCTCCAGATGTGCAGTGGTAACTACTACTGGTCTTCCAGGGAATGATCAAAGCGTAGACTGTTTGAGACATTACTACCATAGAGGAAAGTGCGCATGGTGACTGTTGTATTCATTCCCGATGCATTTCCTGTGTTTCATCAACACTCTGACAGTCCACAGATTACAGAATGCCTCCAGATGTGCATCGAAAACTACCCACTGGTCTTCCAGCTACGATCAAAGTGTAGACTGTTTGAGACATTACTCCCATGGAGGAAAGTGCGCGTGGTGACTGTTGCATTCAATCCCGATTGTATTTCTGTGTTTCATCGACACTCTGATAGTCCACAGATTACAGATTGTCTCCAGATGTACATCGGAAACTACTACTGGTCTTTCTGAGAGCGATCAAAGCGTTGACTGATTCAGACATTACTCCCATGGAGGAAAGTGGGCATGGTGACTGTTGTATTCAATCCCGATGCAATTTCCGTGTGTCATCAACAAATTAAAGGTCCACAGATTACAGTATGCCACCAGATGTGCATCGGAAACTACTACTGGTGTTCCAGGGAACGATCAAAGCGTAGCCTCTTTGAGAATTACTCCCATGGAGGAAAGTGCGGATAGTGACTGTCGTATTTACTCCAGATGCAATTTCTGTGTTTCATCAACACTTTGAAGGTCCGCAGGTTACTCAATGCCTCCAGATCTGCATCGGAAACTACTACTGGTCTTCCAGGGAACGATCAAAGCGTAGACTGTTCGAGACATTACTCCCATGGAGGAAAGTGCTCATGGTGAATGTTGTATTCAATCCCGATGCAATTTCTGTGTTTCATCAGCACTCTGATAGTCCACAGATTACAGAATGCCTACAGACGTGCATCGGAAACTACTACTGGTCTTCCAGGGAATGATCAAAGCGTAGACTGTTAGAGACATTACTCCCATGGAGGAAAGTGCGCATGGTGACCGCTGTATTCAATCCCGATGCAATTTATGTGTTTCATGAACACTCTGACAGTCCACGGATTACAGAATGCCTCCAGATGTGAATCTGAAACTACTACTGGTCTTCCAGGGAACGATCAAGACGTAAACTCTTTGAGTCATTACTCCCATGGGAGGAAGTGCCCATGGAGACTGTTGTATTCAATCCCGATGCATTTTCTGTGTTTCATCAACACCCTGATAGTCCACAGATTACAGAATGCCTCCAGATGTTAATCGGAAACTACTACTGGTCTCCCAGGGAACGATCGAAGCGTAGACTGTTTGGGACATTACTTCCATAGAGTAAAGTGGGCATGGTGTCTGTTGTATTCAATTCCGATGCAATTTCTGTGTTTCGTCAACAGTCTGATAGTCCACAGATTACAGAATGCCTCCAGATGTTAATCGGAAACTACTACTGGTCTTCAAGGGAACGATCAAAGCGTAGACTGTTTAAGACACTCCTCCCATGGAGGAAAGTGCGCATGGTGACTTTTGTATGCAGTCCCGATGCAATTTCTGTGTTTCATCAACAATCTGATAGTCCACAGATTACAGAATGCCTACAGATGTGCATCGGAAACTACTACTGGTCTTCCTGGAAACGATCAAAGCGTAGACTGTCTGAGACATTACTCCCATGGAGGAAAGTGCCTATGGTGCCTGTTGTATTCAATCCCGATGCAATTTCTGTGTTTCATCATTATTCTGATAGTCCACAGATTACAGAATGCCTTCAGATGTGCATCGGAAACTACTACTGGTCTTCCAGGGAACGATCAAAGCGTAGTCTGTTGGAGACATTACTCCCATGGAGGAAAGTGGGCGTGGTGACTGTGGTATTCAATCCCGATTGAATTTCTGTGTTTCATCAACACTCTGATAGTCAACAGATTTCAGATTGTGTCCAGATGTACATCGGAAACTACTACTGGTCTTCCATGGAACGATCAAAGCGTAGACTGTTTGAGAATTACCCCCATGGAGGAAAGTGCGACTGGTGACTGTTGTACTCAATCCCGATGCAATTTCTGTGTTTCATCATCATTCTGATAGTATACAGATTACAGAATGCCTCCAGATGTGCATCGGTAACTACTACTGGTCTTCCAGGGAACGATCAAAGCGTAGACTGATTCAGACATTACTCCCATGAAGGAAAGTGCTCATGGTGACAGTTGTATTCAATCCCGAGGCTATTTCTGCGTTTCATCAACACTTTGAAGGTTCACAGATTACAGAATGCCTCCTGATGTGCATCGGAAACTACTACTGGTCTTCCATGGAACGATCAAAGCGTAGACTGTTTGAGAATTACCCCCATGGTGGAAAGTGCGACTGGTGACTGTTGTACTCAATCCCGATGCAATTTCTGTGTTTCATCAACATTCTGATAGTATACAGATTACAGTATGCTCCAGATGTGCATCGGTAACTACTACTGGTCTTCCAGGGAACGATCAAAGCGAAGACTGTTAGAGACATTACTCCCATGGAGGAAAGTGCGCATGGTGCCTGATTTATTAAATCCCGATGGAATTTCTGTGTTTCATCAACAGTCTGATAGTCCACAGATTACAGAATGCCTCCAGATGTGCATCGGAAACTACTACTGGTCTTCAAGGGAACGATCAAAGCGTAGACTGTTTGAGACATTCCTCCCATGGAGAAAAGTGCGCATGGTGACTGTTGTATTCAATCCCGACGCAATTTCTGTGTTTCATCAACCCACAGATAGTCAACAGATTACAGAATGCCTCCAGATGTGCATCGGAAGCTACTACTGGTCTTCCAGGGAATGATCAAAGCGTAGACAGTTAGAGACATTACTCCCATGGAGGAATGTGCGCATGGTGACTGTTGTATTCAATCCCGCTGCAATTTCTGTGTTTCATCAACACTCTGATAGTCCACAGATTACAGATTGATTCCAGAAGTGATTCGGTAACTACTACTGGTCTTCCAGGGAACGATCAAAGCGTAGACTGTTTGAGATATTATTCCCATGGACGAAAGTGCGCATGGTGACTGTTGTATTGAATCCCGAGGCAATATCTGTGATTCATCAACACTTTGAAGTTCCACATATTACAGATTGTCTCCAGATGTGCATCGATAACTACTACTGGTCTTCCAGGGAACGATCAAAACGTAGACTGTTTGAGAATTACTCCCATGGAGGAAAGAGCGCATGGTGACTGTTGTGTTCAATCCCCATGCAATTTCTGTGCTTCATCAACACTCTGATAGTCCACAGATTACAGAATGCCTCCAGATGACCATTGCAAACTACTACTGGTCTTCCAGGGAATGGTCAAAGGGTAGACTGTTAGAGACATTACTCCCATAGAGGAAAGTGCGCATGGTGAATGTTGTATTCATCCCGATGCAATTTCTTTGTTTCATCAACACTTTGAAGGTCCACAGATTACAAAATGCCAAAACATGTGCATCGGAAACTACTACTAGCCTTCCATGGAACGATCAAATCGTAGAATGTTAGAGACATTACTCCCATGGAAGAAAGTGCGCATGGTTACTGTTGTTTTCAATCTCAATGCAATATCTGTGTTTCATCAACAGTCTGATAGTCCACAAATTAGAGAATGACTCCAGATGTGCATCGGAAACTACTACTGGTCTTCCAGGTAACGATCAAAGCGTAGACTGTTTGAAACATTGCTCCCATGGAGGAAAGTGCGCATGGTGATTGTTGTATTCAATCCCGATGCAATATCTGTGTTTCATCAACACTCTGATAGTCCACAGATTACAGCATGCCTCCAGATGTGCATCGGCAACTACTACTGGTCTTCAAGGGAACGATCAAAGCGTAGACTCTTAGAGACATTACTCCAATCCAGGAAAGTGCGCATGGTGCCTGTTGTATTCATTCCCGATGCAATATCTGTGTTTCATCAATACTCTGATGGTCCACAGGTTACAGAATGCCTCCAGATGTGCAGTGGTAACTACTACTGGTCTTCCAGGGAACGATCAAAGCGTAGACTGTTTGAGACATTCCTACCATAGAGGAAAGTGCGCATGGTGACTGTTGTATTCATTCCCGATGCATTTCCTGTGTTTCATCAACACTCTGACAGTCCACAGATTACAGAATGCCTCCAGATGTGCATCGAAAACTACCCACTGGTCTTCCAGCTACGATCAAAGTGTAGACTGTTTGAGACATTACTCCCATGGAGGAAAGTGCGCGTGGTGACTGTTGCATTCAATCCCGATTGTATTTCTGTGTTTCATCGACACTCTGATAGTCCACAGATTACAGATTGTCTCCAGATGTACATCGGAAACTACTACTGGTCTTTCTGAGAGCGATCAAAGCGTTGACTGATTCAGACATTACTCCCATGGAGGAAAGTGGGCATGGTGACTGTTGTATTCAATCCCGATGCAATTTCCGTGTGTCATCAACAAATTAAAGGTCCACAGATTACAGTATGCCACCAGATGTGCATCGGAAACTACTACTGGTGTTCCAGGGAACGATCAAAGCGTAGCCTCTTTGAGAATTACTCCCATGGAGGAAAGTGCGGATAGTGACTGTCGTATTTACTCCAGATGCAATTTCTGTGTTTCATCAACACTTTGAAGGTCCGCAGATTACTCAATGCCTCCAGATCTGCATCGGAAACTACTACTGGTCTTCCAAGGAACGATCAAAGCGTAGACTGTTCGAGACATTACTCCCATGGAGGAAAGTGCTCATGGTGAATGTTGTATTCAATCCCGATGCAATTTCTGTGTTTCATCAGCACTCTGATAGTCCACAGATTACAGAATGCCTACAGACGTGCATCGGAAACTACTACTGGTCTTCCAGGGAATGATCAAAGCGTAGACTGTTAGAGACATTACTCCCATGGAGGAAAGTGCGCATGGTGACCGCTGTATTCAATCCCGATGCAATTTATGTGTTTCATGAACACTCTGACAGTCCACGGATTACAGAATGCCTCCAGATGTGAATCTGAAACTACTACTGGTCTTCCAGGGAACGATCAAGACGTAAACTCTTTGAGTCATTACTCCCATGGGAGGAAGTGCCCATGGAGACTGTTGTATTCAATCCCGATGCATTTTCTGTGTTTCATCAACACCCTGATAGTCCACAGATTACAGAATGCCTCCAGATGTTAATCGGAAACTACTACTGGTCTCCCAGGGAACGATCGAAGCGTAGACTGTTTGGGACATTACTTCCATAGAGTAAAGTGGGCATGGTGTCTGTTGTATTCAATTCCGATGCAATTTCTGTGTTTCGTCAACAGTCTGATAGTCCACAGATTACAGAATGCCTCCAGATGTTAATCGGAAACTACTACTGGTCTTCAAGGGAACGATCAAAGCGTAGACTGTTTAAGACACTCCTCCCATGGAGGAAAGTGCGCATGGTGACTTTTGTATGCAGTCCCGATGCAATTTCTGTGTTTCATCAACAATCTGATAGTCCACAGATTACAGAATGCCTACAGATGTGCATCGGAAACTACTACTGGTCTTCCTGGAAACGATCAAAGCGTAGACTGTCTGAGACATTACTCTCATGGAGGAAAGTGCCTATGGTGCCTGTTGTATTCAATCCCGATGCAATTTCTGTGTTTCGTCATTATTCTGATAGTCCACAGATTACAGAATGCCTTCAGATGTGCATCGGAAACTAATTCTGGTCTTCCAGGGTACGATCAAAAATTAGACTGTTTGAGACATTACTCCCATGGAGGAAAGTGCGCATGGTGACTGTTGTATTCAATCCCGATGCAGTTTCTGTTGTTCATCAACACTCTGATAGTCCACAGATTACAGAATGACTCCAGATGTGCATCGGAAACTACTACTGGTCTTCCTGGGAAAGTTCAAAACGTAGACTGTCTGAGACATTACCCCCATGGAGGAAAGTGAGCATGGTGGTTGTTTTACACAATCCCGATGCATTTTCTGTGTTTCATCAACACTCCGATAGTCCACAGATTACAGAATGCCTCCAGATGTACATCGTAAACTACTCCTGGTCTTCCAGGGTACGATCAAAGAATAGACTGTTTGAGACATTACTCCAATGGAGGAAAGTGCGCATGGTGCCTGTTGTATTCAATCCCGATGCAATTACTGTGTTTCATCAACAGTCTGATAGTCCACAGATTACAGAATGCCTCCAGATGTGCATCGCAAACTAGTACTGGTCTTCCAGGGAACGATCAAAGCGTAAACTCTTTGAGACATTACTCCCATGGAGGAAAGTGCACATCGTGACATTTGTATTCATTCCCGATGCATTTTCTGTGTTTCATCAGCACTCTGATAGTCCACAGATTACAGAGTGCCTACAGATGTGCATCGGAAACTACTACTGGTCTTCCAGGGAACGATCAAAGCGTAGTCTGTTGGAGACATTACTCCCATGGAGGAAAGTGGGCGTGGTGACTGTGGTATTCAATCCCGATTGAATTTTTGTGTTTCATCAACACTCTGATAGTCAACAGATTTCAGATTGTGTCCAGATGTACATCGGAAACTACTACTGGTCTTCCATGGAACGATCAAAGCGTAGACTGTTTGAGAATTACCCCCATGGAGGAAAGTGCGACTGGTGACTGTTGTACTCAATCCCGATGCAATTTCTGTGTTTCATCATCATTCTGATAGTATACAGATTACAGAATGTCTCCAGATGTGCATCGGTAACTACTACTGGTCTTCCAGGGAACGATCAAAGCGTAGACTGATTCAGACATTACTCCCATGGAGGAAAGTGCTCATGGTGACAGTTGTATTCAACCCCCAGGCTATTTCTGCGTTTCATCAACACTTTGAAGGTTCACAGATTACAGAATGCCTCCTGATGTGCATCGGAAACTACTACTGGTCTTCCATGGAACGATCAAAGCGTAGACTGTTTGAGAATTACCCCCATGGTGGAAAGTGCGACTGGTGACTGTTGTACTCAATCCCGATGCAATTTCTGTGTTTCATCAACATTCTGATAGTATACAGATTACAGTATGCTCCAGATGTGCATCGGTAACTACTACTGGTCTTCCAGGGAACGATCAAAGCGAAGACTGTTAGAGACATTACTCCCATGGAGGAAAGTGCGCATGGTGCCTGATTTATTAAATCCCGATGGAATTTCTGTGTTTCATCAACAGTCTGATAGTCCACAGATTACAGAATGCCTCCAGATGTGCATCGGAAACTACTACTGGTCTTCAAGGGAACGATCAAAGCGTAGACTGTTTGAGACATTCCTCCCATGGAGAAAAGTGCGCATGGTGACTGTTGTATTCAATCCCGACGCAATTTCTGTGTTTCATCAACCCACAGATAGTCAACAGATTACAGAATGCCTCCAGATGTGCATCGGAAGCTACTACTGGTCTTCCAGGGAATGATCAAAGCGTAGACAGTTAGAGACATTACTCCCATGGAGGAATGTGCGCATGGTGACTGTTGTATTCAATCCCGCTGCAATTTCTGTGTTTCATCAACACTCTGATAGTCCACAGATTACAGATTGATTCCAGATGTGATTCGGTAACTACTACTGGTCTTCCAGGGAACGATCAAAGCGTAGACTGTTTGAGATATTATTCCCATGGACGAAAGTGCGCATGGTGACTGTTGTATTGAATCCCGAGGCAATATCTGTGATTCATCAACACTTTGAAGTTCCACATATTACAGATTGTCTCCAGATGTGCATCGATAACTACTACTGGTCTTCCAGGGAACGATCAAAACGTAGACTGTTTGAGAATTACTCCCATGGAGGAAAGAGCACATGGTGACTGTTGTGTTCAATCCCCATGCAATTTCTGTGCTTCATCAACACTCTGATAGTCCACAGATTACAGAATGCCTCCAGATGTCCATTGCAAACTACTACTGGTCTTCCAGGGAATGGTCAAAGGGTAGACTGTTAGAGACATTACTCCCATAGAGGAAAGTGCGCATGGTGACTGTTGTATTCATCCCGATGCAATTTCTTTGTTTCATCAACACTTTGAAGGTCCACAGATTACAAAATGCCAAAACATGTGCATCGGAAACTACTACTAGTCTTCCATGGAACGATCAAATCGTAGAATGTTAGAGACATTACTCCCATGGAAGAAAGTGCGCATGGTTACTGTTGTTTTCAATCTCGATGCAATATCTGTGTTTCATCAACAGTCTGATAGTCCACAAATTACAGAATGACTCCAGATGTGCATCGGAAACTACTACTGGTCTTCCAGGTAACGATCAAAGCGTAGACTGTTTGAAACATTGCTCCCATGGAGGAAAGTGCGCTTGGTGATTGTTGTATTCAATCCCGATGCAATATCTGTGTTTCATCAACACTCTGATAGTCCACAGATTACAGCATGCCTCCAGATGTGCATCGGCAACTACTACTGGTCTTCAAGGGAACGATCAAAGCGTAGACTCTTAGAGACATTACTCCAATCCAGGAAAGTGCGCATGGTGCCTGTTGTATTCATTCCCGATGCAATATCTGTGTTTCATCAACACTCTGATGGTCCACAGGTTACAGAATGCCTCCAGATGTGCAGTGGTAACTACTACTGGTCTGCCAGGGAACGATCAAAGCGTAGACTGTTTGAGACATTACTACCATAGAGGAAAGTGCGCATGGTGACTGTTGTATTCATTCCCGATGCATTTCCTGTGTTTCATCAACACTCTGACAGTCCACAGATTACAGAATGCCTCCAGATGTGCATCGAAAACTACCCACTGGTCTTCCAGCTACGATCAAAGTGTAGACTGTTTGAGACATTACTCCCATGGAGGAAAGTGCGCGTGGTGACTGTTGCATTCAATCCCGATTGTATTTCTGTGTTTCATCGACACTCTGATAGTCCACAGATTACAGATTGTCTCCAGATGTACATCGGAAACTACTACTGGTCTTTCTGAGAGCGATCAAAGCGTTGACTGATTCAGACATTACTCCCATGGAGGAAAGTGGGCATGGTGACTGTTGTATTCAATCCCGATGCAATTTCCGTGTGTCATCAACAAATTAAAGGTCCACAGATTACAGAATGCCACCAGATGTGCATCGGAAACTACTACTGGTGTTCCAGGGAACGATCAAAGCGTAGCCTCTTTGAGAATTACTCCCATGGAGGAAAGTGCGGATAGTGACTGTCGTATTTACTCCAGATGCAATTTCTGTGTTTCATCAACACTTTGAAGGTCCGCAGATTACACAATGCCTCCAGATGTGCATCGGAAACTACTACTGGTCTTCCAGGGAACGATCAAAGCGTAGACTGTTCGAGACATTACTCCCATGGAGGAAAGTGCTCATGGTGAATGTTGTATTCAATCCCGATGCAATATCTGTGTTTCATCAGCACTCTGATAGTCCACAGATTACAGAATGCCTACAGACGTGCATCGGAAACTACTACTGGTCTTCCAGGGAATGATCAAAGCGTAGACTGTTAGAGACATTACTCCCATGGAGGAAAGTGCGCATGGTGACCGCTGTATTCAATCCCGATGCAATTTATGTGTTTCATGAACACTCTGACTGTCCACGGATTACAGAATGCCTCCAGATGTGAATCTGAAACTACTACTGGTCTTCCAGGGAACGATCAAGGCGTAAACTCTTTGAGTCATTACTCCCATGGGAGGAAGTGCCCATGGAGACTGTTGTATTCAATCCCGATGCATTTTCTGTGTTTCATCAACACCCTGATAGTCCACAGATTACAGAATGCCTCCAGATGTTAATCGGAAACTACTACTGGTCTCCCAGGGAACGATCGAAGCTCTGACAGTCCACAGATTACAGAATGCCTCCAGATAAGCATCGGAAACTACCCACTGGTCTTCCAGCTACGATCAAAGTGTAGACTGTTTGAGACATTACTCCCATGGGGGAAAGTGCGTATGGTGACTATTGTATTCAATCCCGAAGCAATTTCTGTGTTTCATCAACGCTCTGATAGTCCACAGATTACAGATTGTCTCCAGATGTGCATCTGAAACTACTACTGGTCTTCCTGGGAACGATCAAAGCGTAGACTGTTTCAGACATTACTCCCATGGAGGAAAGTGCGTATGGTGACTATTGTATTCAATCCCGAAGCAATATCTGTGTTTCATCAACAGTCTGATGGTCCACAGATTACAGAATGCCTCCAGATGTGCATCGGAAACTACTACTGGTCTTCCAGGGAACGATCGGAGCGTAGACTGTTTGAGACATTACTTCCATAGAGTAAAGTGCGCATGGTGTCTGTTGTATTCAATTCCGATGCAATTTCTGTGTTTCGTCAACAGTCTGATAGTTCACAGATTACAGAATGCCTCCATATGTGCATCGGAAACTACTACTGGTCTTCAAGGGAACGATCAAAGCGTAGACTGTTTAAGACATTCCTCCCATTGAGGAAAGTACGCATGGTGACTCTTGTATGCAGTCCTGATGCAATTTCAGTGTTTCATCAACAATCTGATAGTCCACAGATTACAGAATGCCTCCAGATGTGCATCGGTAACTACTACTGGTCTTCCAGGGAACGATCAAAGCGTAGACTGTTTGAGACATTGCTCCTATGGAGGAAAGTGCGCATGGTGACTGTTGTATTCAATCCCGAGGCAATTTCTGTGTTTCATCAACACTCTGATAGTCCACAGATTACAGATTGTCTCCAGATGTGCATCGGAAACTACTACTGGTCTTCCAGGGAACGATCAAAGCATAGACAGTTTGAGACATTACCCCGATGGAGGGAAGTGTTATGGTTACTGTTGTATTCAATCCCGATGCAATTTCTGTGTTTCATCAGCACTCTGATAGTCCACAGATTACAGAATGCCTACAGATGTGCATCGGAAGCTACTACTGGTCTTCCAGGGAACGATCAACGCGTAGACTGTTAGAGACATTACTCCCATGGAGGAAAATGCGCGTGGTGACTGTTGTATTCAATCCCGATTGAATTTCTGTGTTTCATCAACACTCTGATAATCCACGGATTACAGATTGTCTCCAGATGTACATCGGAAACTACTACTGGTCTTCCCGGGAACGTTCGAAGCGTAGACTGATTCAGACATTACTTCCATGGAGGAAAGTTGGCATGGTGACTGTTGTATTCAATCCCGATGCAATTTCTGTTTTTCATCAACATTTTGAAGGTCCACAGATTACAGAATGCCTCCAGATGTGGATCGGGAACTACTACTGGTCTTCCAGGGAACGATCAAAGCGTAGACTGTTTCAGACATTACTCCCATGGAGGAAAGTGCGCATGGTGACAGTTGTATTGAATCCCGAGGCACTTTCTGTGTTTTTCAACACTTTGAAGGTCCACAGATTACAGATTTCCTCCAGATGTGCATCGGAAACTATTACTGGTCATCCAGGGAACGATCAAATCGTAGCCTGTTTGAGAATTACTCCCATGGAGGAAAGTGCGGATGATGACTGTTGTATTCACTCCCGATGTAATTTCTGTTTATCATCAACACTTCGAAGCTCCACAGATTTCAGAATGATTTCAGATGTGCATCGGAAACTACTACTGGTCTTCCAGGGGACGATCAAAGCGTAGACTGTTTCAGACATTACTCCCATGGAGGAAAGTGCGCATTGTGACTGTTGTATTCAATATGGAGGCAATTTCTGTGTTTCATCAATACTTTGAAGGTCCACAGATTACAGAATTCCTCCAGATGTGCATCGGAAACTACTACTGGTCTTCCAGGGAACGATCGGAGCGTAGACTGTTTGAGACATTACTTCCATAGAGTAAAGTGCGCATGGTGTCTGTTGTATTCAATTCCGATGCAATTTCTGTGTTTCGTCAACAGTCTGATAGTTCACAGATTACAGAATGCCTCCATATGTGCATCGGAAACTACTACTGGTCTTCAAGGGAACGATCAAAGCGTAGACTGTTTAAGACATTCCTCCCATGGAGGAAAGTACGCATGGTGACTGTTGTATGCAGTCCTGATGCAATTCCTGTGTTTCATCAACAATCTGATAGTCCACAGATTACAGAATGCCTCCAGATGTGCATCGGTAACTACTACTGGTCTTCCAGGGAACGATCAAAGCGTAGACTGTTTGAGACATTGCTCCTATGGAGGAAAGTGCGCATGGTGACTGTTGTATTCAATCCCGAGGCAATTTCTGTGTTTCATCAACACTCTGATAGTCCACAGATTACAGAATGCCTCCAGATGTGCATCGGAAACTACTACTGGTCTTCCAGGGATAGATCAAAGCGTATACTCTTTGAGACATTACTCCCAATGAGGAAAGTGCACATGGTGACTGTTTTATTCATTCCCGATGCATTTTCTGTGTTTCATCAACTCTCTGATAGTCCACAGATTACAGAATGCCTCCAGATGTGCATCGGTAACTACTACTGGTCTTCCAGGGAACGATCAAAGCGTAGACTGTTTGAGACATTGCTCCTATGGAGGAAAGTGCGCATGGTGACTGTTGTATTCAATCCCGATGCAATTTCTGTGTTTCATCAGCACTCTGATAGTCCACAGATTACAGAATGCCTACAGATGTGCATCGGAAGCTACTACTGGTCTTCCAGGGATCGATCAACGCGTAGACTGTTAGAGACATTACTCCCATGGAGGAAAATGCGCGTGGTGACTGTTGTATTCAATCCCGATTGAATTTCTGTGTTTCATCAAAACTCTGATAATCCACGGATTACAGATTGTCTCCAGATGTACATCGGAAACTACTACTGGTCCTCCCGGGAACGATCTAAGCGTAGACTGATTCAGACATTACTCCCATGGAGGAAAGTGGGCATGGTGACTGTTGTATTCAATCCCGATGCAATTTCTGTGTTTCATCAACATTTTGAAGGTCCACAGATTACAGAATGCCTCCAGATGTGGATCGGGAACTACTACTGGTCTTCCAGGGAACGATCAAAGCGTAGACTGTTTCAGACATTACTCCCATGGAGGAAAGTGCGCATGGTGACAGTTGTATTGAATCCCGAGGCACTTTCTGTGTTTTTCAACACTTTGAAGGTCCACAGATTACAGATTTCCTCCAGATGTGCATCGGAAACTATTACTGGTCTTCCAGGGAACGATCAAAGCGTAGACTGTTTGAGAATTACTCCCATGGAGGAAGGTGCGCATGGTTACTGTTGTATTCAATCCCAAAGCAATTCCTGTGTTCCTAAACACTCTGATAGTCCACAGATTACGGAATGCCTCCAGATGTGCATCGGAAGCTGCTACTGGTCTTCCAGGGAACGATCAAAGCGAAAACTCTTTGAGTCATTACTCCCATGGGTGGAAGTGCCCATGGAGGCTGTTGTATTCACTCCCGATGCATTTTCTGTGTTTCATCAACACTGTGATAGTCCACAGATTACAGAATGCCTCCAGATGTGAATCGGAAACTACTACTGGTCTTCCAGGGAACGATCGAAGCGTAGACTGTTTGAGACATTACTTCCATAGAGTAAAGTGCGCATGGTGTCTGTTGTATTCAATTCCGATGCAATTTCTGTGTTTCGTCAACAGTGGGATAGTCCACAGATTACAGAATGCCTCCAGATGTGCATCGGAAACTACTACTGGTCTTCCAGGGAACGATCAAAGCGTAGACTGTTTGAGACATTGCTCCTATGGAGGAAAGGGCGCATGGTGACTGTTGTATTCAATCCCGAGGCAATTTCTGTGTTTCATCAACACTCTGATAGTCCACAGATTACAGAATGCCTCCAGATGTGCATCGGAAACTACTACTGGTCTTCCAGGGAAAGATCAAAGCATAAACTCTTTGAGACATTACTCCCATGGAGGAAAGTGAACATGGTGACTGTTTTATTCATTCCCGATGCATTTTCTGTGTTTCATCAGCACTCTGACAGTCCACAGATAACACAATGCCTCCAGATGTGCATCGGAAACTACTACTGGTCTTCCAGGGAACGATCAAAGCATAGACTGTTTGAGACATACCCCTATGGAGGGAAGTGCTATGGTGACTGTTGTATTCAATCCCGATGCAATTCTAGTGTTTCGTCAGCACTCTGATAGTCCACAGATAAAGAATGCCTCCAGATGTGCATCGGAAACTACTACTGGTCTTCCAGGGAACGATCAAAGCGTAGACTGTTTCAGACATTACTCCCATGGGGGAAAGTGCGCATGGTGACTGATGTATTCAATACCGATGCAATTTCTGTGTTTCATCGACACTTTGAAGGGCCACGGTTTACAGATTGCCTCCAGATGTGCATCGGAAACTACTACTGGTCCTCCCGGGAACGATCTAAGCGTAGACTGATTCAGACATTACTCCCATGGAGGAAAGTGGGCATGGTGACTGTTGTATTCAATCCCGATGCAATTTCTGTGTTTCATCAACATTTTGAAGTCCACAGATTACAGAATGCCTCCAGATGTGGATCGGGAACTACTACTGGTCTTCCAGGGAACGATCAAAGCGTAGACTGTTTCAGACATTACTCCCATGGAGGAAAGTGCGCATGGTGACAGTTGTATTGAATCCCGAGGCACTTTCTGTGTTTTTCAACACTTTGAAGGTCACAGATTACAGATTTCCTCCAGATGTGCATCGGAAACTATTACTGGTCTTCCAGGGAACGATCAAAGCGTAGACTGTTTGAGAATTACTCCCATGGAGGAAGGTGCGCATGGTTACTGTTGTATTCAATCCCAAAGCAATTCCTGTGTTCCTAAACACTCTGATAGTCCACAGATTACGGAATGCCTCCAGATGTGCATCGGAAGCTGCTACTGGTCTTCCAGGGAACGATCAAAGCGTAGACTGTTTGAGACATTGCTCCTATGGAGGAAAGGGCGCATGGTGACTGTTGTATTCAATCCCGAGGCAATTTCTGTGTTTCATCAACACTCTGATAGTCCACAGATTACAGAATGCCTCCAGATGTGCATCGGAAACTACTACTGGTCTTCCAGGGAACGATCAAAGCGAAAACTCTTTGAGTCATTACTCCCATGGGTGGAAGTGCCCATGGAGGCTGTTGTATTCACTCCCGATGCATTTTCTGTGTTTCATCAACACTCTGATAGTCCACAGATTACAGAATGCCTCCAGATGTGAATCGGAAACTACTACTGGTCTTCCAGGGAACGATCGAAGCGTAGACTGTTTGAGACATTACTTCCATAGAGTAAAGTGCGCATGGTGTCTGTTGTATTCAATTCCGATGCAATTTCTGTGTTTCGTCAACAGTGTGATAGTCCACAGATTACAGAATGCCTCCAGATGTGCATCGGAAACTACTACTGGTCTTCCAGGGAACGATCAAAGCGTAGACTGTTTGAGACATTGCTCCTATGGAGGAAAGGGCGCATGGTGACTGTTGTATTCAATCCCGAGGCAATTTCTGTGTTTCATCAACACTCTGATAGTCCACAGATTACAGAATGCCTCCAGATGTGCATCGGAAACTACTACTGGTCTTCCAGGGATAGATCAAAGCATAAACTCTTTGAGACATTACTCCCATGGAGGAAAGTGCACATGGTGACTGTTTTATTCATTCCCGATGCATTTTCTGTGTTTCATCAGCACTCTGACAGTCCACAGATAACAGAATGCCTCCAGATGTGCATCGGAAACTACTACTGGTCTTCCAGGGAACGATCAAAGCGTAGACTGTTTCAGACATTACTCCCATGGGGGAAAGTGCGCATGGTGACTGATGTATTCAATACCGATGCAATTTCTGTGTTTCATCGACACTTTGAAGGTCCACGGTTTACAGATTGCCTCCAGATGTGCATCGGAAAGTACTACTGATCTTCCAGGGAATGATCAAAGCGTAGACTGTTTGAAACATTGCTCCCATGGAGGAAAGTGCGCATGGTGATTGTTGTATTCAATCCCGATGCAATTTCTCTGTTTCATCAACACTCTGATAGTCCAAAGATTACAGAATGCCTCCAGATGTGTATCGGTAACTACTACTGGTCTTCAAGGGAACGATCAAAGCGTAGACTGTTTGAGACATTCCTCCCATGGAGGAAAGTGCGTATGGTGACTCTTGTATTCAATCCCGCGGCAATTTCTGTGTTTCATCAACACTCTGATGGTCCACAGATTATAGAATGCCTCCAGATGTGCATCGGAAACTACTACTGGTCTTCCAGGGAACGATCAAAGCGTAGACTGTTTGAGACATTACCGCGATTGAGGGAAGTGCTCATGGTGACTGTTGTATTCAATCCCGATACAATTTCTGTGTTTCATCAACACTCTGATAGTCCACAGATTACAGAATGCCTACAGATGTGCATCGGAAACTACTACTGGTCTTCCAGGGAACGATCAAGGCGTAGACTGTTTCAGACATTACTCCCATGGAGGAAAGTGCGCATGGTGACAGTTGTATTGAATCCCGAGGCACTTTCTGTGTTTCATCAACACTTTGAAGGTCCACAGATTACAGAATGCCTCCAGATGTGCATCGGAAACTACTACTGGTCTTCCAGGGAACGATCAAAGCGTAGACTGTTTGAGAATTACCCCCATGGAGGAAAGTCCGAATGGTGACTGTTGTATTCAATCCCGATGCAATTTCTGTGTTTCATCAACACTCTGATTGTCCACAGGTTACAGAATGCCCCCAGATGTGCATCGGAAACTACTACTGGACTTCCAGGGAACGATCAAATCGTAGACTGTTAGAGACATTACTCCCATGGTGGAAAGTGCGCATGGTGACTGTTGTATTCAATCCCGATGTAATTTCTGTGTTTCATCAACACTCTGGTAGTCCACAGATTACAGAATGCCTTCAGATGTGCATCGGAAACTGACACTGGTCTTCCAGGGAATGATCAAAGCGTAGACTGTTAGAGACATTACTCCCATGGAGGAAAGTGCGCATGGTGACTGCTGTATTCAATCCCGATGCAATTTCTGTGTTTCATCAACACTCTGACAGTCCACAGATTACAGAATGCCTCCAGATGTGCATCGGAAACTACCTACTGTTCTTCCAGCTACGAACAAAGTGTAGACTGTTTGAGACATTACTCCCATGGAGGAAAGTTCGCATGGTGACTGTTGTATTCAATCCCGATGCAATTTCTGTGTTTCATCAACGCTCTGATAGTCCACAGATTACAGAATGCCCCCAGATGTGAATCGGAAACTACTACTGGTCTTCCAGGGAACGATCAAATCGTAGACTGTTTGAGACAATACTCCCATTGAGGGAAGTGCGTGTGGTGACAGTTGTATTTAATCCCGATGCAATATCTGTGTTTCATCAACAGTCTGATAGTCCACAGATTACAGAATGCCTCCAGATGTGGATCGGGAACTACTACTGGTCTTCCAGGGAACGATCAAAGCGTAGACTGTTTCAGACATTACTCCCATGGAGGAAAGTGCGCATGGTGACAGTTGTATTGAATCCCGAGGCACTTTCTGTGTTTTTCAACACTTTGAAGGTCACAGATTACAGATTTCCTCCAGATGTGCATCGGAAACTATTACTGGTCTTCCAGGGAACGATCAAAGCGTAGACTGTTTGAGAATTACTCCCATGGAGGAAGGTGCGCATGGTTACTGTTGTATTCAATCCCAAAGCAATTCCTGTGTTCCTAAACACTCTGATAGTCCACAGATTACGGAATGCCTCCAGATGTGCATCGGAAGCTGCTACTGGTCTTCCAGGGAACGATCAAAGCGAAAACTCTTTGAGTCATTACTCCCATGGGTGGAAGTGCCCATGGAGGCTGTTGTATTCACTCCCGATGCATTTTCTGTGTTTCATCAACACTCTGATAGTCCACAGATTACAGAATGCCTCCAGATGTGAATCGGAAACTACTACTGGTCTTCCAGGGAACGATCGAAGCGTAGACTGTTTGAGACATTACTTCCATAGAGTAAAGTGCGCATGGTGTCTGTTGTATTCAATTCCGATGCAATTTCTGTGTTTCGTCAACAGTGTGATAGTCCACAGATTACAGAATGCCTCCAGATGTGCATCGGAAACTACTACTGGTCTTCCAGGGAACGATCAAAGCGTAGACTGTTTGAGACATTGCTCCTATGGAGGAAAGGGCGCATGGTGACTGTTGTATTCAATCCCGAGGCAATTTCTGTGTTTCATCAACACTCTGATAGTCCACAGATTACAGAATGCCTCCAGATGTGCATCGGAAACTACTACTGGTCTTCCAGGGATAGATCAAAGCATAAACTCTTTGAGACATTACTCCCATGGAGGAAAGTGCACATGGTGACTGTTTTATTCATTCCCGATGCATTTTCTGTGTTTCATCAGCACTCTGACAGTCCACAGATAACAGAATGCCTCCAGATGTGCATCGGAAACTACTACTGGTCTTCCAGGGAACGATCAAAGCATAGACTGTTTGAGACATACCCCTATGGAGGGAAGTGCTATGGTGACTGTTGTATTCAATCCCGATGCAATTCTAGTGTTTCGTCAGCACTCTGATAGTCCACAGATAAAGAATGCCTCCAGATGTGCATCGGAAACTACTACTGGTCTTCCAGGGAACGATCAAAGCGTAGACTGTTTCAAACATTACTCCCATGGGGGAAAGTGCGCATGGTGACTGATGTATTCAATACCGATGCAATTTCTGTGTTTCATCGACACTTTGAAGGTCCACGGTTTACAGATTGCCTCCAGATGTGCATCGGAAAGTACTACTGATCTTCCAGGGAATGATCAAAGCGTAGACTGTTTGAAACATTGCTCCCATGGAGGAAAGTGCGCATGGTGAATGTTGTATTCAATCCCGATGCAATTTCTCTGTTTCATCAACACTCTGATAGTCCAAAGATTACAGAATGCCTCCAGATGTGTATCGGTAACTACTACTGGTCTTCAAGGGAACGATCAAAGCGTAGACTGTTTGAGACATTCCTCCCATGGAGGAAAGTGCGTATGGTGACTCTTGTATTCAATCCCGCGGCAATTTCTGTGTTTCATCAACACTCTGATGGTCCACAGATTATAGAATGCCTCCAGATGTGCATCGGAAACTACTACTGGTCTTCCAGGGAACGATCAAAGCGTAGACTGTTTGAGACATTACCGCGATTGAGGGAAGTGCTCATGGTGACTGTTGTATTCAATCCCGATACAATTTCTGTGTTTCATCAACACTCTGATAGTCCACAGATTACAGAATGCCTACAGATGTGCATCGGAAACTACTACTGGTCTTCCAGGGAACGATCAAGGCGTAGACTGTTTCAGACATTACTCCCATGGAGGAAAGTGCGCATGGTGACAGTTGTATTGAATCCCGAGGCACTTTCTGTGTTTCATCAACACTTTGAAGGTCCACAGATTACAGAATGCCTCCAGATGTGCATCGGAAACTACTACTGGTCTTCCAGGGAACGATCAAAGCGTAGACTGTTTGAGAATTACCCCCATGGAGGAAAGTCCGAATGGTGACTGTTGTATTCAATCCCGATGCAATTTCTGTGTTTCATCAACACTCTGATAGTCCACAGGTTACAGAATGCCCCCAGATGTGCATCGGAAACTACTACTGGACTTCCAGGGAACGATCAAATCGTAGACTGTTAGAGACATTACTCCCATGGTGGAAAGTGCGCATGGTGACTGTTGTATTCAATCCCGATGTAATTTCTGTGTTTCATCAACACTCTGGTAGTCCACAGATTACAGAATGCCTTCAGATGTGCATCGGAAACTGACACTGGTCTTCCAGGGAATGATCAAAGCGTAGACTGTTAGAGACATTACACCCATGGAGGAAAGTGCGCATGGTGACTGCTGTATTCAATCCCGATGCAATTTCTGTGTTTCATCAACACTCTGACAATCCACAGATTACAGAATGCCTCCAGATGTGCATCGGAATCTACCCACTGTTCTTCCAGCTACGAACAAAGTGTAGACTGTTTGAGACATTACTCCCATGCAGGAAAGTTCGCATGGTGACTGTTGTATTCAATCCCGATGCAATTTCTGTGTTTCATCAACGCTCTGATAGTCCACAGATTACAGAATGCCCCCAGATGTGAATCGGAAACTACTACTGGTCTTCCAGGGAACGATCAAATCGTAGACTGTTTGAGACAATACTCCCATTGAGGGAAGTGCGTGTGGTGACAGTTGTATTTAATCCCGATGCAATATCTGTGTTTCATCAACAGTCTGATAGTCCACAGATTACAGAATGCCTCCAGATGTGCATCGAAACTACTACTGGTCTTCCAGGGAACAATCAAATCGTAGCCTGTTTGAGAATTACTCCCATGGAGGAAAGTGCGGATGGTGACTGTTGTATTCACTTCAGATATAATTTGTGTGTTTCATCAACACTTCGAAGGTCCACAGATTGCAGAATGATTCCAGATGTGCATCGGAAACTATTACTGGTCTTCCGGGGAACGATCAAAGCGTAGACTGTTTCAGTCATTACTCCCATGGAGGAAAGTGCGCATGGTGACTGTTGTATTCAATACCGAGGCAATTTCAGTGTGTCATCAATACTTTGAAGGTCCACAAATTACAGAATTCCTCCAGATGTGCATCGGAAACTACTACTGGTCTTCCAGGGAAAGATCAAAGCGTAGACTGTTTGAGAATTACTCCCATGGAGGAAAGTGCACATGGTGACTGTTGTATTCAATCCCGATGCAATTTCTGTGTTTCATCAACAGTCTGATAGTCCAAAGATTGCAGAATGCCTCCAGAAGTGCATCGGAAACTACTACTGGTCTTCCTGGGAACGAACAAATGGTAGACTGTTAGAGACATTACTCCCATGGAGGAAAGTGCGCATGGTGACTGTTGTATTCAATCCCGATGCAATTTGTGTGTTTCATCAACACTCTAATAGTCCAAAGATTACAGAATGCCTCCAGATGTGCATCGGTAACTACCACTTGTCTACAAGGGAACGATCAAAGCATAGATTGTTTGAGACATTATTCCCATGGAGGAAAGTGTGCATAATGACTCTTGTATTCAGTCCCGATGCAATTTATGTGTTTCTTCAACAATCTCATAGTCCACAGATTACATAATGCCTCCAGATGTGCATCGGTAACTACTACTGGTCTTCCAGGGAACAGTCAAAGCGTAGACTGTTTGAGACATTACTCCCATAGAGGAAAGTGCGCATGGTGACTGTTGTATTCAATCGCGAGGCAATTTCTGTGTTTCATCAACACTCTGATAGTCCACAGATTGCAGAATGCCTCCGGATGTGCATCGGAAACTACTACTGGTCTTCCAGGGAACGATCAAAGCGTAGACTATTTTAAACATTGATCCTATGGAGGAAAGTGCGCATGGTGACTGTTGTATTCAATCCCGATGCAATTTCTATGTTTAACCAACACTGTGATAGTCCACAGATTACAGAATGCCTCCAGATGTGCATCGGAAACTACTACTGGTCTTACAGGGAACGATCAAAGTGTAAACTCTTTGAGACATTACTCCCATGGAGGAAAGTGCACATGGTGACTGTAGTATTCATTCCCGATGCATTTTCTGTGGTTCATCAACACTCTGATAGTCCACAGATAACAGAATGCCTCCAGATGTGCATCGGAAACTACTACTGGTCTTCCAGGGAACGATCAAAGCATAGACTGTATGAGACATTACTCCGATGCAGGGAAGTGCTCATGGTGACTGTTGTATTCAATCCCGATGCAATTTCTGTGTTTCATCAAGACTGTGATAGTCCACAGAAAACAGAATGCCTCCAGATGTGCATCTGAAGCTACTTCAGGTCATCCAGGGAACGATCAAATCGTAGACTGTTAAAGACATTACTCCCATGGTGAAAAGTGCGCATGGTGACTGTTGTATGCAATCCCGATGCCATTTCTGTGTTTCATGAACACTCAGATAGTCCACAGATTGCAGAATGCCTCCAGATGTGCATCGGAAACTACTACTGGTCCTCCAGGGAACGTTCAAAGCCTAGACTGCTTGAGGCATTACTAACATGGAGAAAAGAGCGGATGGTGACTGTTGTATTCAATCCAAATGCAATTTCTGTGTTTCATCAACACTTTGAAGGTCCACAGATTATAGAATGCCTCCAGATGTGCATCGAAAACTACTTGTGGTCCTCCAGGGAACGATGAAAGAATAGACTGTTTAAGACATTACTCCCTTGGAGGAAAGTGCGCATGGTGCCTGTTGTATTCAATCCCGATGCAATTTCTGTGTTTCATCAACAGTCTGATAGTCCACAGATAACAGAGTGCCTCCAGATGTGCATCGGAAACTACTACTGGTCTTCCTGGGATTGATCAAAGCTTAGACCGTTTCAGACATTACTCCCATGGAGGAAAGTGCGCATGGTGACTGTTGTATTCAATTCCGATGCAATATCTGTGTTTCATCAACAGTCTGATAGTCCACAGATTACAGAATGCCTCCAGATGTGCATCGGAAACTACTACTGGTCTTCCAGGGAACGATCAAATCGTAGCCTGTTTGAGAATTACTCCCATGGAGGAAAGTGCGGATGGTGACTGTTGTATTCACTTCCGATGTAATTTGTGTGTTTCATCAACACTTCGAAGGTCCACAGATTGCAGAATGATTCCAGATGTGCATCGGAAACTATTACTGGTCTTCCGGGGAACGATCAAAGCGTAGACTGTTTCAGTCATTACTCCCATGGAGGAAAGTGCGCATGGTGACTGTTGTATTCAATACCGAGGCAATTTCAGTGTTTCATCAATACTTTGAAGGTCCACAAATTACAGAATTCCTCCAGATGTGCATCGGAAACTACCCACTGTTCTTCCAGCTACGAACAAAGTGTAGACTGTTTGAGACATTACTCCCATGGAGGAAAGTTCGCATGGTGACTGTTGTATTCAATCCCGATGCAATTTCTGTGTTTCATCAACGCTCTGATAGTCCACAGATTACAGAATGCCCCCAGATGTGAATCGGAAACTACTACTGGTCTTCCAGGGAACGATCAAATCGTAGACTGTTTGAGACAATACTCCCATTGAGGGAAGTGCGTGTGGTGACAGTTGTATTTAATCCCGATGCAATATCTGTGTTTCATCAACAGTCTGATAGTCCACAGATTACAGAATGCCTCCAGATGTGCATCGAAACTACTACTGGTCTTCCAGGGAACGATCAAATCGTAGCCTGTTTGAGAATTACTCCCATGGAGGAAAGTGCGGATGGTGACTGTTGTATTCACTTCAGATATAATTTGTGTGTTTCATCAACACTTCGAAGGTCCACAGATTGCAGAATGATTCCAGATGTGCATCGGAAACTATTACTGGTCTTCCGGGGAACGATCAAAGCGTAGACTGTTTCAGTCATTACTCCCATGGAGGAAAGTGCGCATGGTGACTGTTGTATTCAATACCGAGGCAATTTCAGTGTGTCATCAATACTTTGAAGGTCCACAAATTACAGAATTCCTCCAGATGTGCATCGGAAACTACTACTGGTCTTCCAGGGAACGATCAAAGCGTAGACTGTTTGAGAATTACTCCCATGGAGGAAAGTGCACATGGTGACTGTTGTATTCAATCCCGATGCAATTTCTGTGTTTCGTCAACAGTCTGATAGTCCAAAGATTGCAGAATGCCTCCAGAAGTGCATCGGAAACTACTACTGGTCTTCCTGGGAACGAACAAATGGTAGACTGTTAGAGACATTACTCCCATGGAGGAAAGTGCGCATGGTGACTGTTGTATTCAATCCCGATGCAATTTGTGTGTTTCATCAACACTCTAATAGTCCAAAGATTACAGAATGCCTCCAGATGTGCATCGGTAACTACCACTGGTCTACAAGGGAACGATCAAAGCATAGATTGTTTGAGACATTATTCCCATGGAGGAAAGTGTGCATAATGACTCTTGTATTCAGTCCCGATGCAATTTATGTGTTTCTTCAACAATCTCATAGTCCACAGATTACATAATGCCTCCAGATGTGCATCGGTAACTACTACTGGTCTTCCAGGGAACAGTCAAAGCGTAGACTGTTTGAGACATTACTCCCATAGAGGAAAGTGCGCATGGTGACTGTTGTATTCAATCGCGAGGCAATTTCTGTGTTTCATCAACACTCTGATAGTCCACAGATTGCAGAATGCCTCCGGATGTGCATCGGAAACTACTACTGGTCTTCCAGGGAACGATCAAAGCGTAGACTATTTTAAACATTGATCCTATGGAGGAAAGTGCGCATGGTGACTGTTGTATTCAATCCCGATGCAATTTCTATGTTTAACCAACACTGTGATAGTCCACAGATTACAGAATGCCTCCAGATGTGCATCGGAAACTACTACTGGTCTTACAGGGAACGATCAAAGTGTAAACTCTTTGAGACATTACTCCCATGGAGGAAAGTGCACATGGTGACTGTAGTATTCATTCCCGATGCATTTTCTGTGGTTCATCAACACTCTGATAGTCCACAGATAACAGAATGCCTCCAGATGTGCATCGGAAACTACTACTGGTCTTCCAGGGAACGATCAAAGCATAGACTGTAGGAGACATTACTCTGATGCAGGGAAGTGCTCATGGTGACTGTTGTATTCAATCCCGATGCAATTTCTGTGTTTCATCAAGACTGTGATAGTCCACAGAAAACAGAATGCCTCCAGATGTGCATCGGAAGCTACTTCAGGTCATCCAGGGAACGATCAAATCGTAGACTGTTAAAGACATTACTCCCATGGTGAAAAGTGCGCATGGTGACTGTTGTATGCAATCCCGAAGCCATTTCTGTGTTTCATGAACACTCAGATAGTCCACAGATTGCAGAATGCCTCCAGATGTGCATCGGAAACTACTACTGGTCTTCCAGGGAACGTTCAAAGCCTAGACTTCTTGAGACATTACTAACATGGAGAAAAGAGCGGATGGTGACTGTTGTATTGAATCCCGATGCAATTTCTGTGTTTCATCAACACTTTGAAGGTCCACAGATTATAGAATGCCTCCAGATGTGCATCGAAAACTACTTGTGGTCCTCCAGGGAACGATGAAAGAATAGACTGTTTAAGACATTACTCCCTTGGAGGAAAGTGCGCATGGTGCCTGTTGTATTCAATCCCGATGCAATTTCTGTGTTTCATCAACAGTCTGATAGTCCACAGATAACAGAGTGCCTCCAGATGTGCATCGGAAACTACTACTGGTCTTCCTGGGATTGATCAAAGCGTAGACCGTTTCAGACATTACTCCCATGGAGGAAAGTGCGCATGGTGACTGTTGTATTCAATTCCGATGCAATATCTGTGTTTCATCAACAGTCTGATAGTCCACAGATTACAGAATGCCTCCAGATGTGCATCGGAAACTACTACTGGTCTTCCAGGGAACGATCAAATCGTAGCCTGTTTGAGAATTACTCCCATGGAGGAAAGTGCGGATGGTGACTGTTGTATTCACTTCCGATGTAATTTGTGTGTTTCATCAACACTTCGAAGGTCCACAGATTGCAGAATGATTCCAGATGTGCATCGGAAACTATTACTGGTCTTCCGGGGAACGATCAAAGCGTAGACTGTTTCAGTCATTACTCCCATGGAGGAAAGTGCGCATGGTGACTGTTGTATTCAATACCGAGGCAATTTCAGTGTTTCATCAATACTTTGAAGGTCCACAAATTACAGAATTCCTCCAGATGTGCATCGGAAACTACTACTGGTCTTCCAGGGAACGATCAAAGCGTAGACTGTTTGAGAATTACTCCCATGGAGGAAAGTGCGCATGGTGACTGTTGTATTCAATCCTGATGCAATTTCTGTGTTTCGTCAACAGTCTGATAGTCCAAAGATTACAGAATGCCTCCAGAAGTGCAACGGAAACTACTACTGGTCTTCCTGGGAACGTACAAATGGTAGACTGTTAGAGACATTACTCCCATGGAGGAAAGTGCGCATGGTGACTGTTGTATTCATCCCGATGTAATTTCTGCGTTTCATCAACACTTTGAAGGTCCACAGATAAAGAATGCCGCCAGATGTGCATCGGAAACTACTACTGGTCTTCCAGGGAACGATCAAAGCGTAGACTGTTTCAGACATTACTCCCATGGAGGAATGTGCGCATGGTGACTGTTGTATTCAATCCCGATGCAATTTGTGTGTTTCATCAACACTCTGATAGTCCAAAGATTACTCAATGCCTCCAGATGTGCATCGGTAACTACTACTGGTCTACAAGGGAACGATCAAAGCGTAGATTGTTTGAGACATTACTCCCATGGAGGAAAGTGCGCATAATGACTCTTGTATTCAGTCCCGATGCAATTTCTGTGTTTCTTCAACAATCTCATAGTCCACAGATTACATAATGCCTCCAGATGTGCATCGGTAACTAGTACTGGTCTTCCAGGGAACGATCAAAGCGTGGACTGTTTGAGACATTACGCCCATAGAGGAAAGTGCGCATGGTGACTGTTGTAATCAATCGCGAGGCAATTTCTGTGTTTCATAAACACTCTTATAGTCCACAGATTACAGAATGCCTCCGGATGTGCATCGGAAACTACTACTGGTCTTCCAGGGAACGATCAAAGCGTAGACTGTTTGAGACATTGATCCTATGGAGGAAAGTGCGCATGGTGACTGTTGTATTCAATCCCGATGCAATTTCTGTGTTTAACCAACACTGTGATAGTCCACAGATTACAGAATGCCTCCAGATGTGCATCGGAAACTACTACTGGTCATCCAGGGAACGATCAAAGCATAGACTGTATGAGACATTACTCCGATGCAGGGAAGTGCTCATGGTGACTGTTGTATTCAATCCCGATGCAATTTCTGTGTTTCATCAAGACTGTGATAGTCCACAGAAAACAGAATGCCTCCAGATGTGCATCGGAAGCTACTTCAGGTCATCCAGGGAACGATCAAATCGTAGACTGTTAAAGACATTACTCCCATGGTGAAAAGTGCGCATGGTGACTGTTGTATGCAATCCCGATGCCATTTCTGTGTTTCATGAACACTCAGATAGTCCACAGATTGCAGAATGCCTCCAGATGTGCATCGGAAACTACTACTGGTCTTCCAGGGAACGTTCAAAGCCTAGACTGCTTGAGACATTACTAACATGGAGAAAAGAGCGGATGGTGACAGTTGTAGTCAATCCCGAGGAAATTTCTGTGTTTCATCAACACTTTGAAGGTCCACAGATTATAGAATGCCTCCAGATGTGCATCGAAAACTACTTGTGGTCCTCCAGGGAACGATGAAAGAATAGACTGTTTAAGACATTACTCCCTTGGAGGAAAGTGCGCATGGTGCCTGTTGTATTCAATCCCGATGCAATTTCTGTGTTTCATCAATACTCTGATAGTCCAAAGATTACTCAATGCCTCCAGATGTGCATCGGTAACTACTACTGGTCTACAAGGGAACGATCAAAGCGTAGATTGTTTGAGACATTACTCCCATGGAGGAAAGTGCGCATAATGACTCTTGTATTCAGTCCCGATGCAATTTCTGTGTTTCTTCAACAATCTCATAGTCCACAGATTACATAATGCCTCCAGATGTGCATCGGTAGCTAGTACTGGTCTTCCAGGGAACGATCAAAGCGTGGACTGTTTGAGACATTACTCCCATAGAGGAAAGTGCGCATGGTGACTGTTGTAATCAATCGCGAGGCAATTTCTGTGTTTCATAAACACTCTTATAGTCCACAGATTACAGAATGCCTCCGGATGTGCATCGGAAACTACTACTGGTCTTCCAGGGAACGATCAAAGCGTAGACTGTTTGAGACATTGATCCTATGGAGGAAAGTGCGCATGGTGACTGTTGTATTCAATCCCGATGCAATTTCTGTGTTTAACCAACACTGTGATAGTCCACAGATTACAGATTGCCTCCAGATGTGCATCGGAAACTACTACTGGTCTTCCAGGGAACGATCAAAGCGTAAACTCTTTGAGACATTACTCCCATTTAGGAAAGTGCACATGGTGACTGAAGTATTCATTCCCGATGCATTTTCTGTGTTTCATCAACACTCTGATAGTCCACAGATAACAGAATGCCTCCAGATGTGCATCGGAAACTACTACTGGTCTTCCAGGGAACGATCAAAGCGTAGACTGTATGAGACATTACTCTGAAGCAGGGAAGTGCTCATGGTGACTGTTGTATTCAATATCGATGCAATTTCTGTGTTTCATCAACACTGTGATAGTCCACAGAAAACAGAATGCCTCCAGATGTGCATCGGAAGCTACTTCAGGTCATCCAGGGAACGATCAAATCGTAGACTGTTAGAGACATTACTCCCATGGTGAAAAGTGCGCTAGGTGACTGTTGTATGCAATCCCGATGCCATTTCTGTGTTTCATGAACACTCAGATAGTCCACAGATTGCAGAATGCCTCTAGATGTGCATCGGAAACTACTACTGGTCTTCCAGGGAACGTTCAAAGCCTAGACTGCTTGAGACAATACTAACATGGAGAAAAGAGCGGATGGTGACTGTTGTATTCAATCCGGATACAATTTCTGTGTTTCATCAACACTTTGAAGGTCACAGATTATAGAATGCCTCCAGATGTGCATCGAATACTACTTGTGGTCTTCCAGGGAACGAAGAAAGAATAGACTGTTTAAGACATTACTCCCTTGGAGGAAAGTGCGCGTGGTGATTGTTGTATTCAATCCCGATGCAATTTCTGTGTTTCATCGACAATCTGATAGTCCACAGATTACAGAATGCCTCCAGATGTGCATCAGAAACTACTACTGGTTTTCCAGTGTATGATCAAAAGCGTAGTCTGTTTGAGACTCTACTTTCATGGAGGAAAGTGTGCATGGTGACATTTGTATTCAATCCCGATGCAACTTCTGTGTTTCATTAACACTCTGATAGTCCACAGATTACAGATTGTCTCCAGATCTGCATCTGAAACTACTACTGGTCTTCCTGGGAACGATCAAAGCGTAGACTGTTTGAGAATTACTCCCATGGAGGAAAGTGCGTATGGTGACTGTTGTATTCAATCCCGATGCAATATCTGTGTTTCATCAACTGTCTGATAGTCCACAGATTACAGAATGCCTCCAGATGTGCATCGGAAACTACTACTGGTCTTCCAGGGAACGTTCAAATCGTAGCCAGTTTGAGAATTACTCCCATGGAGGAAAGTGCGGATGGTGACTGTTGTATTCACTTCCGATGTAATTTCTGTGTTTCATCAACACTTCGAAGGTCCACAGATTGCAGAATGATTCCAGATGTGCATCGGAAACTATTACTGGTCTTCCGGGGAACGATCAAAGCGTAGACTGTTTCAGTCATTACTCCCATGGAGGAAAGTGCGCATGGTGACTGTTGTATTCAATACCGAGGCAATTTCAGTGTTTCATCAATACTTTGAAGGTCCACAAATTACAGAATTCCTCCAGATGTGCATCGGAAACTACTACTGGTCTTCCAGGGAACGATCAAAGCGTAGACTGTTTGAGAATTACTCCCATGGAGGAAATTGCGCATGGTGACTGTTGTATTCAATCCCGATGCAATTTCTGTGTTTCGTCAACAGTCTGATAGTCCAAAGATTACAGAATGCTTTCAGAAGTGCATCGGAAACTACCACTGGTCTTCCTGGGAACGAACAAATGGTAGACTGTTAGATACATTACTCCCATGGAGGAAAGTGCGCATGGTGACTGTTGTATTCATCCCGATGCAATTTCTGGGTTTCATCAACACTTTGAAGCTCCACAGATAAAGAATGCCGCTAGATGTGCATCGGAAACTACTACTGGTCTTCCAGGGAACGATCAAAGCGTAGATTGTTTGAGACATTACTCCCATGAAGGAAAGTGCTCATAATGACTCTTGTATTCAGTCCCGATGCAATTTCTGTGTCTCTTCAACAACCTCATAGTCCAGAGATAACATAATGCCTCCAGATGTGCATCGGAAACTACTACTGGTCTTCCAGGGAACGATCAAAGCGTAAACTCTTTGAGACATTACTCCATTGGAGGAAAGTGCACATGGTGACTGTAGTATTCATTCCCGATGCATTTTCTGTGATTCATCAACACTCTGATAGTCCACAGATAACAGAATGCCTCCAGATGTGCATCGGAAACTACTACTGGTCTTCCAGGGAACGATCAAAGCGTAGACTGTTTGAGACATTACTCCGATGGAGGGAAGTGCTCATGGTGACTGTTGTATTCAATCCCGATGCAATTTCTGTGTTTCATCAACACTGTGATAGTCCATAGAAAACAGAAGCCTCCAGATGTGCATCGGAAACTACTTCAGGTCATCCAGGGAACGATCAAAGCTTAGACTGTTTGAGATATTACTCTCATGGAGGAAAGTGCTCATGGTGACTGTTGTATTCAATCCCGATGCAATTTCTGTGTTTCCTCAACACTGTGATTGTCCACAGATTACAAAATGCCTCCAGATGTGCATCGGAAACTACTACTTGTCTTCCAGGGAACGATCAAAGCGTAAACTCTTTGAGACATTACTTTCATGGAGGAAAGTGCACATGGTGACTGTAGCATTCATTCCCGATGCATTGTCTATGTTTCATCAACACTCTGATAGTCCACAGATAACAGAATGCCTCCAGATGTGCATCGGAAACTACTACTGGTCTTCCAGGGAACGATCAAAGCGTAGACCGTTTGAGACATTACTCCGATGGAGGGAAGTGCTCATGGTGGCTGTTGTATTCAATCCCGATGCAATTTCTGTGTTTCATCAACACTGTGATAGTCCACAGAAAACAGAATGCCTCCAGAAGTGCTTCGGAAACTACATCTGGTCATCCAGGGAACGATCAAATCGTAGACTGTTAGAGACATTACTCCCATGGTGGAAAGTGCGCATAGTGACTGTTGTATGCAATCCCGATGCCATTTCTGTGTTTCATGAACACTCAGATAGTACACTGATTGCAGAATGCCTCCAGATGTGCATCGGAAACTACTACTGGTCTTCCAGGGAACGATTAAAGCCTAGACTGCTTGAGACATTACTAACATGGAGAAAAGTGCGGATGGTGACTGTTGTATTCAATCCCGATGCGATTTCTGTGTTTCATCAACACTTTGAAGGTCCACAGATTATAGAATGTCTCCAGATGTGCATCGAAAACTACTTGTGGTCTTCCAGGGAACGATCAATGAATAGACTGTTTAAGACATTACTCTCTTGGAGGAAAGTGCGCATGGTGCCTGTTGTATTCAATCCCGATGCAATTTCTGTGTTTCATCAACTGTCTGAGAGTCCACAGATAACAGAGTGCCTCCAGATGTGCATCGGAAACTACTACTGGTCTTCCGGGAATGATCAAAGCGTAGACTGTTTAAGACATTCCTCCCAGGGAGGAAAGTGCGCGTGGTGACTGTTGTACTCAATACCGATGCATTTTCTGTGTTTCAACAACACTCTGATAGTCCACAGATTACAGAATGCCTCCAGATGTGCATCGAAATCTACTACTGGTCTTCCTGGGAACGATCAAAACGTAGACTGTCTGAGACGTTACTCCCATGGAGGAAAGTGCTCATGGTGACTGTTCTATTCAATCCCGATGCAATTTCTGTGTTTCATCAGCACTCTGATGGTCCACAGATTACAGAATGCCTCCAGATGTGCATCGGAAACTACTACTGGTCTTCCAGGGAACGATCAAAGCGTAGACTGTTAGACACATTACTCCCATGGAGGAAAGTGCACATGGTGAGTGCTGTATTCAATCCCGATGCAATTTTTGTGTTTCATCAACGCTCTGACAGTCCACAGGTTACAGATTGTCTCCAGATGTGGATCGGAAACTACTACTGGTCATCCTGGGAACGATCAAAGCGTAGACTGTTTCAGACATTACACCCATGGAGGAAAGTGCGTATGGTGACTGTTGCATTCAATACCGAGGCAATTTCAGTGTTTCATCAATACTTTGAAGGTCCACAGATTACAGAATTAATCCAGATGTGCATCGGAAACTACTACTGGTCTTCCAGGGAACGATCAAAGCGTAGACTGTTTGAGAATTACTCCCATGGAGGAAAGTGCGGATGGTGACTGTTGTATTCACTTCCGATGTAATTTGTGTGTTTCATCAACACTTCGAAGGTCCACAGATTGCAGAATGATTCCAGATGTGCATCGGAAACTATTACTGGTCTTCCGGGGAACGATCAAAGCGTAGACTGTTTCAGTCATTACTCCCATGGAGGAAAGTGCGCATGGTGACTGTTGTATTCAATACCGATTCAATTTCAGAGTTTCATCAATACTTTGAAGGTCCACAAATTACAAAATTCCTCCAGATGTGCATCGGAAACTACTACTGGTCTTCCAGGGAATGATCAAAGCGTAGACTGTTTGAGAATTACTCCCATGGAGGAAAGTGCGCATGGTGACTGTTGTATTCAATCCCGATGCAATTTCTGTGTTTCGTCAACAGTCTGATAGTCCAAAGATTACAGAATGCTTTCAGAAGTGCATCGGAAACTACTACTGGTCTTCCTGGGAACGAACAAATGGTAGACTGTTAGATACATTACTCCCATGGAGGGAAGTGCGCATGGTGACTGTTGTATTCATCCCGATGCAATTTCTGGGTTTCATCAACACTTTGAAGGTCGACAGATAAAGAATGCCGCCAGATGTGCATCGGAAACTACTACTGGTCTTCCAGGGAACGATCAAAGCGTAGATTGCTTGAGACATTACTCCCATGGAGGAAAGTGCGCATAATGACTCTTGCATTCAGTCCCGATGCAATTTCTGTGTCTCTTCAACAATCTCATAGTCCACAGATTACATAATGCCTCCAGATGTGCATCGGAAACTACTACTGGTCTTCCAGGGAACGATCAAAGCGTAAACTCTTTGAGACATTACTCCCATGGAAAGAAGTGCACATGGTGACTGTAGTATTCATTCCCGATGCATTTTCTGTGTTTCATCAACACTCTGATAGTCCACAGATAACAGAATGCCTCCTGATGTGCATCGGAAACTACTACTGGTCTTCCAGGGAACGATCAAAGCGTAGACTGTTTGAGACATTACTCCGATGGAGGGAAGTGCTCATGGTGACTGTTGTATTCAATCCCGATGCAATTTCTGTGTTTCATCAACACTGTGATAGTCCACAGAAAACAGAATGCCTCCAGATGTGCATCGGAAACTACTTCAGGTCATCCAGGGAACGATCAAATCGTAGACTGTTAGAGACATTACTCCCATGGTGAAAAGTGCGCATAGTGACTGTTGTATGCAATCCCGATGCCATTTCTGCGTTTCATGAACACTCAGATAGTCCACAGATTGCAGAATGCCTCCAGATGTGCATCGGAAACTACTACTGGTCTTCCAGGGAACGTTCAAAGCCTAGACTGCTTGAGACATTACTAACATGGAGAAAAGAGCGGATGGTGACTGTTGTATTCAATCCCGATGCAATTTCTGTGTTTCATCAACACTTTGAAGGTCCACAGATTATAGAATGCCTCCAGATGTGCATCGAATACTACTTGTGGTCTTCCAGGGAACGATCAAAGAATAGACTGTTTAAGACATTACTCCCTTGGAGGAAAGTGCGCATGGTGCCTGTTGTATTCAATCCCGATGCAATTACTGTGTTTCATCAACAGTCTGATAGTCCACAGATTACAGAGTGCCTCCAGATGTGCATCGGAAACTACTACTGGTTTTCCAGGGAATGATCAAAGCGTAGTCTGCTTGAGACTCTACTTTTATGGAGGAAAGTGTGCATGGTGACATTTGTATTCAATCCCGATACAACTTCTGTGTTTCATCAACACTCTGATACTCCACAGATTACAGTATGCCTCCAGATGTGTATCGGAAACTACTACTGGTCTACCATTGAACGATCAAAGCTTAGACTGTTTGAGACATTACTCTCATGGAGGAAAGTGCTCATGGTGACTGTTGTATTCAATCCCGATGCAATTTCTGTGTTTCATCAGCTCTCTAATAGTCCACAGATTACAGAATGCCTCCAGATGTGCATTGGAAACTACTACTGGTCTTCCAGGGAACGATCAAATCGTAGACTGTTAGAGACATTACTTCCATGGAGGAAAGTGCGCATAGTGATTGCTGTATTCAATCCCGATGCAATTTCTGTGTTTCATCAACACTCTGATAGTCCACAGATTACAGAATGCCTCCAGATGTGCATCGGACACTACCACTGGTCTTCCAGGGACTATCAAAGTGTAGACTTTTTGAGACATTACTCCCATGGAGGAAAGTGGGCATGGTGATAGTTGTATTCATTCCCGATGCAATTTCTGTGTTTCATCAACGCTCTGATAGTCCACAGGTTACAGATTGTCTCCAGATGTGCATCGGAAACTACTACTGGTCTTCCTGGGAACGATCAAAACGTAGACTGTTTGAGAATTACTTCCATGGAGGAAAGAGCGCATGGTAACTGTTGTATTCAATCCCGATGCAATTTCTGTGTTTCATCAACACTGTGATAGTCCACAGAAAACAGAATGCCTCCAGATGTGCATCGGAAACTACTTCTGGTCATCCAGGGAACGATCAAATCGTAGACTGTTAGAGACATTACTCCCATGGTGGAAAGTGCGCATGGTGACTGTTGTATGCAATCCCGATGCCATTTCTGTGTTTCATGAACACTCAGATAGTACACTGATTGCAGAATGCCTCCAGATGTGCATCGGAAACTACTACTGGTCTTCCAGGGAACGATTAAAGCCTAGACTGCTTGAGACATTACTAACATGGAGAAAAGTGCGGATGGTGACTGTTGTATTCAATCCCGATGCGATTTCTGTGTTTCATCAACACTTTGAAGGTCCACAGATTATAGAATGCCTCCAGATGTGCATCGAAAACTACTTGTGGTCTTCCAGGGAACGATCAAAGAATAGACTGTTTAAGACATTACTCCCTTGGAGGAAAGTGCACATGGTGCCTGTTGTATTCAATCCCGATGCAATTTCTGTGTTTCATCAACAGTCTGATAGTCCACAGATAACAGAGTGCCTCCAGATGTGCATCGGAAACTACTACTGGTCTTCCGGGAATGATCAAAGCGTAGACTGTTTGAGACATTCCTCCCAGGGAGGAAAGTGCGCGTGGTGACTGTTGTACTCAATACCGATGCATTTTCTGTGTTTCAACAACACTCTGATAGTCCACAGATTACAGAATGCCTCCAGATGTGCATCGATATCTACTACTGGTCTTCCTGGGAACGATCAAAACGTAGACTGTCTGAGACGTTACTCCCATGGAGGAAAGTGCTCATGGTGACTGTTGTATTCAAACCCGATGCAATTTCTGTGTTTCATCAGCACTCTGATAGTCCACAGATTACAGAATGCCTCCAGATGTGCATCGGAAACTACTACTGGTCTTCCAGGGAACGATCAAAGCGTAGACTGTTAGAGACATTACTCCCATGGAGGAAAGTGCACATGGTGAGTGCTGTATTCAATCCCGATGCAATTTCTGTGTTTCATCAACACTCTGATAGTCCACTGATTACAGAATGCCTCCAGATGTGCATCGGACACTACCACAGGTCTTCCAGGGACGATCAAAGCGTAGACTGTTTGAGAATTACTCCCATGGAGGAAAGTGCGCATGGTGCCATTTATATTCAATCCCAAAGCAATTTCTGTGTTCCTAAACACTCTGATAGTCCACAGATTACAGAATGCCTCCGGATGTGCATCGGAAGCTACTACTGGTCTTCCAGTGAACGATCAAAGCGTAATCTCTTTGAGTCATTACTCCCATGGGAGAAAGAGCCCATGGAGACTGTTGTATTCAATCCCGATGCATTTTCTGTGTTTCATCAACACTCTAATAGTCCACAGACTACAGAATGCCTCCAGATGTGCATCGTAAACTACTACTAGTCTTCCAGGGAACGATCAAACCGTAGACTGTTTGAGACATTACTCCCATGGAGGAAACTGCGCATTCTGACTGTTGTATTCAATCCCGATGCAATTTCCGTGTTTCATCAACACTCTGATAGTCCACAGATTACAGATTGTCTCCAGATGTGCATCGGAAACTACTACTGGTCTTCCTGGGAACGATCAAAGCGTAGACTGTTTGAGACATTACTCCCATGGAGGAAAGTGGGCATGGTGACTGTTGTATTCAATCCCAATGCAATTTCAGTGTTTCATCAACGCTCTGATAGTCCACAGATTACAGATTGTCTCCAGATGTGCATCGGAAACTACTACTGGTCCTCCTGGGAACGATCAAAGCGTAGACTGTTTGAGACATTACTCCCATGGAGGAAAGTGGGCATGGTGACTGTTGTATTCAATCCCAATGCAATTTCAGTGTTTCATCAACGCTCTGATAGTCCACAGATTACAGATTGTCTCCAGATGTGCATCGGAAACTACTACTGGTCTTCCTGGGAACGATCAAAGCGTAGACTGTTTCAGACATTACTCCCATGGAGGAAAGTGCGTATGGTGACTGTTGTATTCAATCCCGTTATAATTTCTGTGTTTCATCAACAGTCTGATAGTCCACAGATTACAGAATGCCTCCAGATGTGCATCGGAAACTACTACTGGTCTTCCATTGAACGATCAAAGCGTAAACTCTTTGAGTCATTACTCCCATAGGAGAAAGTGGACATGCAGACTGTTGTATTCAATCCCGATGCATTTTCTGTGTTTCATCAACACTCTGATAGTCCACAGATTACAGAATGCCTCCAGATGTGCACCGGAAACTACTATTGGTCTTCGTGTGAACGATCAAAGCGTAGACTGTCTGAGACATTACTCCCATTGAGGAAAGTGCACATGGTGCCTGTCGTATTCAATCCCGATGCAACTTCTGTATTTCATCAAAAGTCTGATAGTCCACAGATTACAGAATGCCTCCAGATGTGCATATTAAACTACTACTGTTCTTCCTGGGAACGATCAAACCGTAGACTGTTTGAGACATTACTCCCATGGAGGAAACTGCGCATGGTGTCTGTTGTATTCAATCCCGATGCAATTTCCCTGTTTCATCAACACTCTGATAGTCCACAGATTACAGATTGTCTAAAGATGTGCATCGGACACTACCACTGGTCTTCCAGGGACGATCAAAGTGTGGACTGTTTGAGACATTACTCCCATGGAGGAAAGTGGGCATGGTGACTGTTGTATTCAATCCCGATGCAATTTCTGTGTTTCATCAACGCTCTTATAGTCCACAGGTTACAGATTGTCTCCAGATGTGCATCGTAAACTACTACTGGTCTTGTTGGGAACGATCAAAGCGTAGACTGTTTCAGACATTACACCCATGGAGGAAAGTGCGTATGGTGACTGTTGTATTCAATCCCGATGCAATTTCTGTGTTTCATCAACAGTCTGATAGTCCACAGATTACAGAATGCCTCCCGATGTGCTTCGGAAACTACTACTGGTCTTCCAGTGAACGATCAATTCGCAGCCTCTTTTAGGATTACTCCCATGGAGGAAAGTGCGGATGGTGACTGTTGTATTCACTCCCGATGTAATTTCTGTGTTTCATCAACACTTCGAAGGTTCACAGATTACAGAATAATTCCAGATGTGCATCGGAAACTACTACTGGTCTTCCAGGGAACGATCAAAGCGTAGACTGTTTCAGACATTACACCCATGGAGGAAAGTGCGCATGGTGACTGTTGTATTCAATACCGAGGCAATTTCTCTGTTTCATCAATACTTTGAAAGTCCACAGATTACAGAATGCCTCCAGATATGCATCGGAAACTACTAATGGTCTTCCAGGGAACGATCAAACCGTAGACTGTTTGAGAATTACTCCCATGGAGGAAAGTGCGCATGGTGACTTTTGTATTCAATCCCAAAGCAATTTCTGTGTTCCTAAACACTCCGATAGTCCACAGATTACAGAATGCCTCCGGATGTGCATCGGAAGCTACTACTGGTCTTCCAGTGAACGATCAAAGCGTAAACTCTTTGAGTCATTACTGCCATGGGAGAAAGGGCCCATGGTGCCTGTCGTATTCAATCCCGATGCAACTTCTGTATTTCATCAAAAGTCTGATAGTCCAAAGATTACAGAATGCCTCCAGATGTGCATATTAAACTACTACTGGTCTTCCTGGGATCGATCAAACCGTAGACTGTTTGAGACATTACTCCCATGGAGGAAACTGCGCATGGTGAATGTTGTATTCAATCCCGATGCAATTTCCGTGTTTCATCAACACTCTGATAGTCCACAGATTACAGATTGTCTCCAGATGTGCATCGGAAACTACTACTGGTCATCCTGGGAACGATCAAAGCGTAGACTGTGTGAGACATTACTCTCATGGAGGAAAGTGCGCATGGTGACTGTCATATTCAGTCCCAATGCAATTTCAGTGTTTCATCAACACTCTAATAGTCCACAGATTACAGAATGCCTCCAGATGTGCATCGGAAACTACTACTGGTCTTCCAGGGAACGATCAAAGCGTAGACTGTTTGAGACGTTACTCCCATTTAGGAAAGTGCTCATGGTGACTGTTGTATTCAATCCCGATGCAATTTCTGTGTTTCATCCGCACTCTGATGGTCCGCAGATTACAGAATGCCTCCAGATGTGCATCGGAAACTACTACTGGTCTTCCTGGGAACGATCAAAGGGTAAAATCTTTGAGTCATTACTCCCATGGGAGAATGTGCCCATGGAGACTGTTGTATTCAATCCCGATGCATTTTCTGTGTTTCATAAACACCCTGATAGTCCACAGATTACAGAATGCCTGCACATGTGCATCGGACACTACCACTGGTCTTCCAGGGACGATCAAAGTGGGGACTGTTAGAGACATTACTCCCATGGAGGAAAGTGGGCATGGTGACTGTTGTATTCAATCCCGATGCAATATCTGTGTTTCATCAAATCTCTTATAGTCCACAGGTTACAGATTGTCTCCAGATGTGCATCGTAAACTACTACTGGTCTTCCTGGGAATGATCAAAGCGTAGACTGTTACAGACATTACACCCATGGAGGAAAGTGCGTATGGTGACTGTTGTATTCAATCCCGATGCAATTTCTGTGTTTCATCAACAGTCTGATAGTCCACAGATTACAGAATGCCTCCAGATGTGCATTGGAAACTACTACTGGTCTTCCAGGGTACGATCAAATCGTATACTGTTAGAGACATTACTCCCATGGAGGAAAGTGCGCATAGTGATTGCTGTATTCAATCCCGATGCAATTTCTGTGTTTCATCAACACTCTGATAGTCCACAGATTACAGAATGCCTCCAGATGTGCATCGGACACTACCACTGGTCTTCCAGGGACTATCAAAGTGTAGACTTTTTGAGACATTACTCCCATGGAGGAAAGTGGGCATGGTGATTGTTGTATTCATTCCCGATGCAATTTCTGTGTTTCATCAACGCTCTGATAGTCCACAGGTTACAGATTGTCTCCAGATGTGCATCGGAAACTACTACTGGTCTTCCTGGGAACGATCAAAACGTAGACTGTTTGAGAATTACTTCCATGGAGGAAAGAGCGCATGGTAACTGTTGTATTCAATCCCGATGCAATTTCTGTGTTTCATGACCACTCTGATAGTCGTCAGATTACAGAATGACTCCAGATGTGCATCGGAAACTACTACTGGTCTTCCAGTGAACGATCAAAGCGTAGACTGTTTGAGTCATCTCTCCTATGGAAGAAAGTGCGCATGGTGACTGTTGTATTCAATCCCGATGCAATTTCTGTGTTTCATCAACACTGTGATAGTCCACAGAAAACAGAATGCCTCCAGATGTGCATCGGAAACTACTTCTGGTCATCAAGGGAACGATCAAATCGTAGACTGTTAGAGACATTACTCCCATGGTGGAAAGTGCGCATGGTGACTGTTGTATGCAATCCCGATGCCATTTCTGTGTTTCATGAACACTCAGATAGTACACTGATTGCAGAATGCCTCCAGATGTGCATCGGAAACTACTACTGGTCTTCCAGGGAACGATTAAAGCCTAGACTGCTTGAGACATTACTAACATGGAGAAAAGTGCGGATGGTGACTGTTGTATTCAATCCCGATGCGATTTCTGTGTTTCATCAACACTTTGAAGGTCCACAGATTATAGAATGCCTCCAGATGTGCATCGAAAACTACTTGTGGTCTTCCAGGGAACGATCAAAGAATAGACTGTTTAAGACATTACTCTCTTGGAGGAAAGTGCATATGGTGCCTGTTGTATTCAATCCCGATGCAATTTCTGTGTTTCATCAACAGTCTGATAGTCCACAGATAACAGAGTGCCTCCAGATGTGCATCGGAAACTACTACTGGTCTTCCGGGAATGATCAAAGCGTAGACTGTTTGAGACATTCCTCCCAGGGAGGAAAGTGCGCGTGGTGGCTGTTGTACTCAATACCGATGCATTTTCTGTGTTTCAACAACACTCTAATAGTCCACAGATTACAGAATGCCTCCAGATGTGCATCGATATCTACTACTGGTCTTCCTGGGAACGATCAAAACGTAGACTGTCTGAGACGTTACTCCCATGGAGGAAAGTGCTCATGGTGACTGTTGTATTCAAACCCGATGCAATTTCTGTGTTTCATCAGCACTCTGATAGTCCACAGATTATAGAATGCCTCCAGATGTGCATCGGAAACTACTACTGGTCTTCCAGGGAACGATCAAAGCGTAGACTGTTAGAGACATTACTCCCATGGAGGAAAGTGCACATGGTGAGTGCTGTATTCAATCCCGATGCAATTTCTGTGTTTCATCAACACTCTGATAGTCCACTGATTACAGAATGCCTCCAGATGTGCATCGGACACTACCACAGGTCTTCCAGGGACGATCAAAGTGTAGCCTGTTTGAGACATTACTCCCATGGGTGAAAGTGGGCATGGTGACTGTTGTATTCAATCCCGATGCAATTTTTGTGTTTCATCAACGCTCTGACAGTCCACAGGTTACAGATTGTCTCCAGATATGGATTGGAAACTACTACTGGTCATCCTGGGAACGATCAAAGCGTAGACTGTTTCAGACATTACACCCATGGAGGAAAGTGCGTATAGTGACTGTTGTATTCAATCCCGATGCAATTTCTGTGTTTCATCAACACTCTGATAGTCCACAGATTACAGAATGCCTCCAGATGTGCATCGGAAACTACTACTGGACTTCCAGGGAACGATCAAAGCGTAGACTGTTTCAGACATTACTCCCATGGAGGAAAGTGGGCATGGTGACTGTTGTATTCAATACCGAGGCAATTTCTGTGTTTCATCAACACTTTGAAGGTCCACAAATTACGGAATGCCTCCAGATGTGCATCGGACACTACTACTGGTCTTCCAGGGAACGATCAAAGCGTAGACTGTTTGAGAATTACTCCCATGGAGGAAAGTGCGCATGGTGCCATTTATATTCAATCCCAAAGCAATTTCTGTGTTCCTAAACACTCTGATAGTCCACAGATTACAGAATGCCTCCGGATGTGCATCGGAAGCTACTACTGGTCTTCCAGTGAACGATCAAAGCGTAATCTCTTTGAGTCATTACTCCCATGGGAGAAAGAGCCCATGGAGACTGTTGTATTCAATCCCGATGCATTTTCTGTGTTTCATCAACACTCTAATAGTCCACAGACTACAGAATGCCTCCAGATGTGCATCGTAAACTACTACTAGTCTTCCAGGGAACGATCAAACCGTAGACTGTTTGAGACATTACTCCCATGGAGGAAACTGCGCATGGTGACTGTTGTATTCAATCCCGATGCAATTTCCGTGTTTCATCAACACTCTGATAGTCCACAGATTACAGATTGTCTCCAGATGTGCATCGGAAACTACTACTGGTCTTCCTGGGAACGATCAAAGCGTAGACTGTTTGAGACATTACTCCCATGGAGGAAAGTGGGCATGGTGACTGTTGTATTCAATCCCAATGCAATTTCAGTGTTTCATCAACGCTCTGATAGTCCACAGATTACAGATTGTCTCCAGATGTGCATCGGAAACTACTACTGGTCCTCCTGGGAACGATCAAAGCGTAGACTGTTTGAGACATTACTCCCATGGAGGAAAGTGGGCATGGTGACTGTTGTATTCAATCCCAATGCAATTTCAGTGTTTCATCAACGCTCTGATAGTCCACAGATTACAGATTGTCTCCAGATGTGCATCGGAAACTACTACTGGTCTTCCTGGGAACGATCAAAGCGTAGACTGTTTCAGACATTACTCCCATGGAGGAAAGTGCGTATGGTGACTGTTGTATTCAATCCCGTTGGAATTTCTGTGTTTCATCAACAGTCTGATAGTCCATAGATTACAGAATGCCTCCAGATGTGCATCGGAAACTACTACTGGTCTTCCATTGAACGATCAAAGCGTAAACTCTTTGAGTCATTACTCCCATAGGAGAAAGTGGACATGGAGACTGTTGTATTCAATCCCGATGCATTTTCTGTGTTTCATCAACACTCTGATAGTCCACAGATTACAGAATGCCTCCAGATGTGCACCGGAAACTACTACTGGTCTTCGTGTGAACGATCAAAGCGTAGACTGTCTGAGACATTACTCCCATTGAGGAAAGTGCACATGGTGCCTGTCGTATTCAATCCCGATGCAACTTCTGTATTTCATCAAAAGTCTGATAGTCCACAGATTACAGAATGCCTCCAGATGTGCATATTAAACTACTACTGTTCTTCCTGGGAACGATCAAACTGTAGACTGTTTGAGACATTACTTCCATGGAGGAAACTGCGCATGGTGTCTGTTGTATTCAATCCCGATGCAATTTCCCTGTTTCATCAACACTCTGATAGTCCACAGATTACAGATTGTCTCCAGATGTGCATCGGACACTACCACTGGTCTTGTTGGGAACGATCAAAGCGTAGACTGTTTCAGACATTACACCCATGGAGGAAAGTGCGTATGGTGACTGTTGTATTCAATCCCGTTGGAATTTCTGTGTTTCATCAACAGTCTGATAGTCCACAGATTACAGAATGCCTCCCGATGTGCTTCGGAAACTACTACTGGTCTTCCAGGGAACGATCAAATCGCAGCCTGTTTTAGGATTACTCCCATGGAGGAAAGTGCGGATGGTGACTGTTGTAGTCACTCCCGATGTAATTTCTGTGTTTCATCAACACTTCGAAGGTTCACAGATTACAGAATAATTCCAGATGTGCATCGGAAACTACTACTGGTCTTCCAGGGAACGATCAAAGCGTAGACTGTTTCAGACATTACACCCATGGAGGAAAGTGCGCATGGTGACTGTTGTATTCAATACCGAGGCAATTTCTCTGTTTCATCAATACTTTGAAAGTCCACAGATTACAGAATGCCTCCAGATATGCATCGGAAACTACTAATGGTCTTCCAGGGAACGATCAAACCGTAGACTGTTTGAGAATTACTCCCATGGAGGAAAGTGCGCATGGTGACTTTTGTATTCAATCCCAAAGCAATTTCTGTGTTTCTAAACACTCCGATAGTCCACAGATTACAGAATGCCTCCGGATGTGCATCGGAAGCTACTACTGGTCTTCCAGTGAACGATCAAAGCGTAAACTCTTTGAGTCATTACTGCCATGGGAGAAAGGGCCCATGGTGCCTGTCGTATTCAATCCCGATGCAACTTCTGTATTTCATCAAAAGTCTGATTGTCCAAAGATTACAGAATGCCTCCAGATGTGCATATTAAACTACTACTGGTCTTCCTGGGATCGATCAAACCGTAGACTGTTTGAGACATTACTCCCATGGAGGAAACTGCGCATGGTGACTGTTGTATTCAATCCCGATGCAATTTCCGTGTTTCATCAACACTCTGTTAGTCCACAGATTACAGATTGTCTCCAGATGTGCATCGGAAACTACTACTGGTCATCCTGGGAACGATCAAAGCGTAGACTGTTTGAGACATTACTCCCATGGAGGAAAGTGCGCATGGTGACTGTCATATTCAGTCCCAATGCAATTTCAGTGTTTCATCAACACTCTAATAGTCCACAGATTACAGAATGCCTCCAGATGTGCATCGGAAACTACTACTGGTCTTCCAGGGAACGATCAAAGCGTAGACTGTTTCAGACATTACTCCCATTTAGGAAAGTGCTCATGGTGACTGTTGTATTCAATCCCGATGCAATTTCTGTGTTTCATCAGCACTCTGATAGTCCACAGATTACAGAATGCCTCCAGATGTGCATCGGAAACTACTACTGGTCTTCCAGGGAACGAACAAAGCGTAGACTGTTAGAGACGTTACTCCCATAGAGGAAAGTGCGCATGGTGATTGCTGTATTCAATCCCGATGCAATTTCTGTGTTCCTAAACACTGTGATAGTCCACAGATTACAGAATGCCTCCAGATGTGCACCGGAAACTACTACTGGTCTTCCTGGGAACGATCAAAGGGTAAAATCTTTGAGTCATTACTCCCATGGGAGAATGTGCCCATGGAGACTGTTGTATTCAATCCCGATGCATTTTCTGTGTTTCATAAACACCCTGATAGTCCACAGATTACAGAATGCCTGCACATGTGCATCGGACACTACCACTGGTCTTCCAGGGACGATCAAAGTGTGGACTGTTAGAGACATTACTCCCATGGAGGAAAGTGGGCATGGTGACTATTGTATTCAATCCCGATGCAATATCTGTGATTCATCAAATCTCTTATAGTCCACAGGTTACAGATTGTCTCCAGATGTGCATCGTAAACTACTACTGGTCTTCCTGGGAATGATCAAAGCGTAGACTGTTACAGACATTACACCCATGGAGGAAAGTGCGTATGGTGACTGTTGTATTCAATCCCGATGCAATTTCTGTGTTTCATCAACAGTCTGATAGTCCACAGATTACAGAATGCCTCCAGATGTGCATCGGAAATTACTACTGGTCTTCCAGGGAACGATCAAATCGTAGCCTGTTTGAGAATTACTCCCATGGAGGAAAGTGCGGATGGTGACTGTTGTATTCACTCCCGATGTAATTTCTGTGTTTCATCAACACTTCGAAGGTCCACAGATTACAGAATGATTCCAGATGTGCAGCGGAAACTACTACTGTTCTTCCAGGCAACGATCAAAGCGTAGACTGTTTCAGACATTACTCCCATGGAGGAAAGTGCGCATGGTGACTGTTGTATTCAATACCGAGGCAATTTCTCTGTTTCATCAACACTTTGAAGGTCCACAGATTACAGAATGATTCCAGATGTGCATCGGAAACTACTACTGATCTTCCAGGGAACGATCAAAGCGTAGACTGTTTGAGAATTACTCCCATGGAGGAAAGTGCGCATGGTGACTTTTGTATTCAATCCCAAAGCAATTTCTGTGTTCCTAAACACTCTGATAGTCCACAGACTACAGAATGCCTCCGGATGTGCATCGGAAGCAACTACTGGTCTTCCAGTGAACGATCAAAGCGTAAACTCTTTGAGTCATTACTGCCATGGGAGAAAGTGCCCATGGAGACTGTTGTATTCAATCCCGATGCATTTTCTGTGTTTCATCAACACTCTGATAGTCCACAGATTACAGAATGCCTCCAGATGTGCATCGTAAACTACTACTAGTCTTCCAGGGAACGATCAAACCGTAGACTGTTTGAGACATTACTCCCATGGAGGAAACTGCGCATGGTGACTGTTGTATTCAATCCCGATGCAATTTCCGTGTTTCATCAACACTCTGATAGTCCACAGATTACTGATTGACTCCAGATGTGCATCGGAAACTACTACTGGTCTTCCTGGGAACGATCAAAGCGTAGAATGTTTGATACATAACTCCCATGGAGGAAAGTGCGCATGGTGACTGTCGTATTCAGTCCCAATGCAATTTCTGTGTTTCATCAACACTCTGATAGTCCACAGATTACAGAATGCGTCCAGATGTGCATCGGACACTACCACTGGTCTTCCTTGGACGATCAAAGTGTAGACTGTTTAAGACATTACTCCCATGGAGGAAAGTGGGCATGGTGACTGTTGTATTCAATCCCAATGCAATTTCTGTGTTTCATCAACGCTCTGATAGTCCACAGATTACAGATTGTCTCCAGATGTGCAACGGAAACTACTACTGGTCTTCCTGGGAACGATCAAAGCGTAGAATGTTTGATACATTACTCCCATGGAGGAAAGTGCACATGGTGACTGTCGTATTCAGTCCCAATGCAATTTCTGTGTTTCATCAACACTCTGATAGTCCACAGATTGCAGAATGCCTCCAGATGTGCATCGTAAACTACTACTAGTCTTCCAGGGAACGATCAAACCGTAGACTGTTTGAGACATTACTCCCATGGAGGAAACTGCGCATGGTGACTGTTGTATTCAATCCCGATGCAATTTCCGTGTTTCATCAACACTCTGATAGTCCACAGATTGCAGATTGTCTCCAGATGTGCATCGGAAACTACTACTGGTCTTCCAGGGAACGATTAAAGCCTAGACTGCTTGAGACATTACTAACATGGAGAAAAGTGCGGATGGTGACTGTTGTATTCAATCCCGATGCGATTTCTGTGTTTCATCAACACTTTGAAGGTCCACAGATTATAGAATGCCTCCAGATGTGCATCGAAAACTACTTGTGGTCTTCCAGGGAACGATCAAAGAATAGACTGTTTAAGACATTACTCTCTTGGAGGAAAGTGCGCATGGTGCCTGTTGTATTCAATCCCGATGCAATATCTGTGTTTCATCAACAGTCTGATAGTCCACAGATAACAGAGTGCCTCCAGATGTGCATCGGAAACTACTACTGGTCTTCCGGGAATGATCAAAGCGTAGACTGTTTGAGACATTCCTCCCACGGGGGAAAGTGCGCGTGGTGATTGTTGTATTCAATCCCGATGCAATTTCTGTGTTTCATCAACAGTCTGATAGTCCACAGATTACAGAATGATTCCAGATGTACATCGGAAACTACTACTGGTTTTCCAGAGAATGATCAAAGCGTAGTCTGTTTGAGACTCCACTTTTATGGAGGAAAGTGTGCATGGTGACATTTGTATTCAATCCCGATGCAACTTCTGTGTTTCATCAACACTCTGATACTCCACAGATTACAGAATGAGTCCAGATGTGTATCGGAAACTACTACTGGTCTTCCATTGAACGATCAAAGCTTAGACTGTTTGAGACATTACTCTCATGGAGGAAAGTGCGCATGGTGACTGTTGTACTCAATACCGATGCATTTTCTGTGTTTCAACAACACTCTGATGGTCCACAGATTACAGAATGAATCCAGATGTGCATCGAAATCTACTACTGGTCTTCCTGGGAACGATCAAAACGTAGACTGTCCGAGACATTATTCCAATTGAGGAAAGTGCGCATGGTGCCTGTCGTGTTCAATCCCGATGCAACTTCTGTATTTCATAAAAAGTCTGATAGTCCACAGATTACAGAATACCTCCAGATGTGCATCGTAAACTACTACTGGTCTTCCAGGGAACGATCAAAGCGTAGACTGTTTGAGACATTACTCCCATGGAGGAAAGTGCTCATGGTGACTGTTGTATTCAATCCCGATGCAATTTCTGTGTTTCATCAGCACTCTGATAGTCCACAGATTACAGAATGCCTCCAGATGTGCATCGGAAACTACTACTGGTCTTCCATTGAACGATCAAAGCGTAGACTGTTAGAGACATTACTCCCATGGAGGAAAGTGCACATGGTGATTGCTGTATTCAATCCCGATGCAATTTCTGTGTTTCATCAACACTCTGATAGTCCACTGATTACAGAATGCCTCCAGATGTGCATCGGACACTACCACTGGTCTTCCAGGGACGATCAAAGTGTAGACTGTTTGAGACATTACTCCCATGGAGGAAAGTGGGCATGGTGACAGTTGTATTCAATACCGATGCAATTTTTGTGTTTCATCAACGCTCTGACAGTCCACAGGTTACAGATTGTCTCCAGATGTGGATCGGAAACTACTACTGGTCTTCCTGGGAACGATCAAAGCGTAGACTGTTTCAGTCATTACACCCATGGAGGAAAGTGCGTATGGTGACTGTTGTATTCAATCCCGATGCAATTTCTATGTTTCATCAACTGTCTGATAGTCCACAGATTACAGAATGCCTCCAGATGTGCATCGGAAACTACAACTGGTCTTCCAGGGAACTATCAAAGCGTAGAATGTTTGATACATTACTCCCATGGAGGAAAGTGCGCATGGTGACTGTCGTATTCAGTCCCAATGCAATTTCTGTGTTTCATCAACACTCTGATAGTCCACAGATTGCAGAATGCCTCCAGATGTGCATCGTAAACTACTACTGGTCTTCCGGGAATGATCAAAGCGTAGACTGTTTGAGAATTACTCCCATGGAGGAAAGTGCGCATGGTGACATTTGTATTCAATCCCAAAGCAATTTCTGTTTTCCTAAACACTCTGATAGTCCACAGATTACAGAATGCCTCCGGATGTGCATCGGAAGCTACTACTGGTCTTCCAGTGAACGATCAAAGCGTAATCTCTTTGAGTCATTACTCCCATGGGAGAAAGTGCCCATGGAGACTGTTGTATTCAATCCCGATGCATTTTCTGTGTTTCATCAACACTCTAATAGTCCACACACTACAGAATGCCTCCAGATGTGCATCGTAAACTACTACTAGTCTTCCAGGGAACGATCAAACCGTAGACTGTTTGAGACATTACTCCCATGGAGGAAACTGCGCATGGTGACTGTTGTATTCAATCCCGATGCAATTTCCGTGTTTCATCAACACTCTGATAGTCCACAGATTACAGATTGTCTCCAGATGTGCATCGGAAACTACTACTGGTCTTCCTGGGAACGATCAAAGCGTAGACTATTTGATACATTACTCCCATGGAGGAAAGTGCGCATGGTGACTGTCGTATTCAGTCAGAATGCAATTTCTGTGTTTCATCAACACTCTGATGCTCCACAGATTACAGAATGCCTCCAGATGTGCATCGGAAACTACTACTGGTCTTCCAGGGAACGATCAAAGCGTAGACTGTTAGAGACATTACTCCCATGGAGAAAAGTGCGCATGGTGATTGCTGTATTCAATCGCGATACAATTTCTGTGTTTCATCAACACTCTGATAGTCCACAGATTACAGAATGCCTCCAGATGTGCATCGGACACTACCACTGGTCTTCCTTGGACGATCAAAGTGTAGACTGTTTGAGACATTACTCCCATGGAGGAAAGTGGGCATGGTGACTGTTGTATTCAATCCCAATGCAATTTCTGTGTTTCATCAACGCTCTGATAGTCCACAGATTACAGATTGTCTCCAGATGTGCATCGGAAACTACTACTGGTCTTCCTGGGAACGATCAAAGCGTAGACTGTTTCAGACATTACACCCATGGAGGAAAGTGCGTATGGTGACTGTTGTATTCAATCCCGATGCAATTTCTGTGTTTCATCAACAGTCTGATAGTCCACAGATTACAGAATGCCTCCAGATGTGCATATTAAACTACTACTGGTCTTCCTGGGAACGATCAAACCGTAGACTGTTTGAGACATTACTCCCATGGAGGAAACTGCGCATGGTGACTGTTGCATTCAATCCCGATGCAATTTCCCTGTTTCATAAACACTCTGATAGTCCACAGATTACAGATTGTCTCCAGATGCGCATCGGACACTACCACTGGTCTTCCAGGGACGATCAAAGTGTGGACTGTTTGAGACATTACTCCCATGGAGGAAAGTGGGCAAGGTGACTGTTGTATTCAATCCCGATGCAATTTCTGTGTTTCATCAACGCTCTTATAGTCCACAGGTTACATATTGTCTCCAGATGTGCATCGTAAACTACTACTGGTCTTAGTGCGAACGATCAAAGCGTAGACTGTTTCAGACATTACACCCATGGAGGAAAGTGCGTATGGTGACTGTTGTATTCACTCCCGATGTAATTTCTGTGTTTCATCAACACTTCGAAGGTCCACAGATTACAGAATGATTCCAGATGTGCATCGGAAACTACTACTGGTCTTCCAGGGAACGATCAAAGCGTAGACTGTTTCAGACATTACACCCATGGAGGTAAGTGCGCATGGTGACTTTTGTATTCAATCCCAAAGCAATTTCTGTGTTCCTAAACACTCTGATAGTCCACAGATTACAGAATGATTCCGGATGTGCATCGGAAGCTACTACTGGTCTTCCAGTGAACGATGAAAGCGTAAACTCTTTGAGTCATTACTGCCATGGGAGAAAGTGCCCATGATGCCTGTCGTATTCAATCCCGATGCAACTTCTGTATTTCATCAAAAGTCTGATAGTCCACAGATTACAGAATGCCTTCAGATGTGCATATTAAACTACTACTGGTCTTCCTGGGAACGATCAAACCGTAGACTGTTTGAGACATTACTCCCATGGAGGAAACTGCGCATGGTGACTGTTGTATTCAATCCCGATGCAATTTCCGTGTTTCATCAACACTCTGATAGTCCACAGATTACAGATTGTCTCGAGATGTGCATCGGAAACTACTACTGGTCTTCCTGGGAACGATCAAAGCGTAGACTGTTTGAGACATTACTCCCATGGAGGAAAGTGCGCATGGTGACTGTCATATTCAGTCCCAATGCAAATTCTGTGTTTCATCAACACTCTAATAGTCCACAGATTACAGAATGCCTCCAGATGTGCATCGGAAACTACTACTGGTCTTCCAGGGAACGATCAAAGCGTAGACTGTTTGAGACATTACTCCCATGGAGGAAAGTGCTCATGGTGACTGTTGTATTCAATCCCGATGCAATTTCTGTGTTTCATCAGCACTCTGATAGTCCACAGATTACAGAATGCCTCCAGATGTGCATCGGAAACTACTACTGGTCTTCAAGGGAACGATCAAAGCGTAGACTGTTAGAGACGTTACTCCTATAGAGGAAAGTGCGCATGGTGATTGCTGTATTCAATCCCGATGCAATTTCTGTGTTCCTATACACTGTGATAGTCCACAGATTACAGAATGCCTCCAGATGTGCACCGGAAACTACTACTGGTCTTCCTGGGAACGATCAAAGGGTAAACTCTTAGAGTCATTACTCCCATGGGAGAATGTGCCCATGGAGACTGTTGTATTCAATCCCGATGCAATTTCTGTGTTTCATCAACAGTCTGATAGTCCACAGATTACAGAATGCCTCCAGATGTGCATCGGAAACTACTACTGGTCTTCCAGGGAACGATCAAATCGTAGCCTGTTTTAGCATTACTCCCATGGAGGAAAGTGCGGATGGTGACTGTTGTATTCAATCCCGAGGCAATTTCTCTGTTTCATCAACACTTTGAAGGTCCACAGATTACAGAATGCCTCCAGATGTGCATCGGAAACTACTACTGGTCTTCCAGGGAACGATCAAAGCGTAGACTGTTTGAGAATTACTCCCATTTAGGAAAGTGCGCATGGTGACTTTTGTATTCAATCCCAAAGCAATTTCTGTGTTCCTAAACACTCTGATAGTCCACAGATTACAGAATGCCTCCGGATGTGCATCGGAAGCTACTACTGGTCTTCCAGTGAACGATCAAAGCGTAAACTCTTTGAGTCATTACTGCCATGGGAGAAAGTGCCCATGGTGCCTGTCGTATTCAATCCCGATGCAACTTCTGTATTTCATCAAAAGTCTGATAGTCCACAGATTACAGAATGCCTCCAGATGTGCATATTAAACTACTACTGGTCCTCCTGGGAACGATCAAACCGTAGACTGTTTGAGACATTACTCCCATGGAGGAAACTGCGCATGGTGACTGTTGTATTCAATCCCGATGCAATTTCCGTGTTTCATCAACACTCTGATAGTCCACAGATTACAGATTGCCTCCAGATATGCATCGGAAACTACTACAGGTCTTCCTGGGAACGATCAAAGCGTATACTGTTTGAGACATTACTCCCATGGAGAAAAGTGCGCATGGTGACTGTTGTATTCAATTCCGATGCAATCTCTGTGTTTCATCAACATTCTGATAGTCCACAGATTACAGAATGCCTCCAGATGTGCATCGGAAAGTAATACTGGTCTTCCAGGGAACGATCAAAGCGTGTACCGTTTGAGACATTACTCCCATTGAGGAAAGTGCGCATGGTGACTATTGTATTCAATCCTTGTACAATTTCTGTGTTTCATCAACAATCTGATAGTCCACAGAATACAGATTGCCTCCATATGAGCATCGGAAACTACTACTGGTCTTCCAGGGAACGATCAAAGCGTAGACTGTTAGAGACGTTACTCCCATAGAGGAAAGTGCGCATGGTGATTGCTGTATTCAATCCCGATGCAATTTCTGTGTTCCTAAACACTGTGATAGTCCACAGATTACAGAATGCCTCCAGATGTGCACCGGAAACTACTACTGGTCTTCCTGGGAACGATCAAAGGGTAAACTCTTTGAGTCATTACTCCCATGGGAGAATGTGCCCATGGAGACTGTTGTATTCAATTCCGATGCAATTTCTGTGTTTCATCAACAGTCCGATAGTCCACAGATTACAGAATGCCTCCAGATGTGCATCGGAAACTACTACTGGTATTCCAGGGAACGATCAAAGCGTAGACTGTTTCAGACATTACTCCCATGGAGGAAAGTGCGGATGGTGACTGTTGTATTCACTCCCGATGTAATTTCTGTGTTTCATCAACACTTCGAAGGTCCACAGATTACAGAATGATTCCAGATGTTCATCGGAAACTACTACTGGTCTTCCAGGGAACGATCAAAGCGTAGACTGTTTCAGACATTACTCCCATGGAGGAAAGTGCGGATGGTGACTGTTGTATTCACTCCCGATGTAATTTCTGTTTTTCATCAACACTTCGAAGGTCCACAGATTACAGAATGATTCCAGATGTGCATCGGAAACTACTACTGGTCTTCCAGGGAACGATCAAAGCGTAGACTGTTTGAGAATTACTCCCATGGAGGAAAGTGCGCATGGTGACTTTTATATTCAATCCCAAAGCAATTTCTGTGTTCCTAAACACTCTGATAGTCCACAGATTACAGAATGCCTCCGGATGTGTATCGGAAGCTACTACTGGTCTTCCAGTGAACGATCAAAGCGTAAACTCTTTGAGTCATTACTGCAATGGGAGAAAGTGCCCATGGAGACTGTTGTATTCAATCCCGATGCATTTTCTGTGTTTCATCAACACTCTGATAGTCCACAGATTACAGATTGTCTCCAGATGTGCATCGGACACTACCACTGGTCTTCCAGGGACGATCAAAGTGTGGACTGTTTGAGACATTACTCCCATGGAGGAAAGTGGGCATGGTGACTGTTGTATTCAATCCCGATGCAATTTCTGTGTTTCATCAACGCTCTTATAGTCCACAGGTTACAGATTGTCTCCAGATGTGCATCGTAAACTACTACTGGTCTTGCTGCGAACGATCAAAGCGTAGACTGTTTCAGACATTACACCCATGGAGGAAAGTGCGTATGGTGACTGTTGTATTCACTCCCGATGTAATTTCTGTGTTTCATCAACACTTCGAAGGTCCACAGATTACAGAATGATTCCAGATGTGCATCGGAAACTACTACTGGTCTTCCAGGGAACGATCAAAGCGTAGACTGTTTCAGACATTACACCCATGGAGGTAAGTGCGCATGGTGACTTTTGTATTCAATCCCAAAGCAATTTCTGTGTTCCTAAACACTCTGATAGTCCACAGATTACAGAATGCCTCCGGATGTGCATCGGAAGCTACTACTGGTCTTCCAGTGAACGATGAAAGCGTAAACTCTTTGAGTCATTACTGCCATGGGAGAAAGTGCCCATGATGCCTGTCGTATTCAATCCCGATGCAACTTCTGTATTTCATCAAAAGTCTGATAGTCCACAGATTACAGAATGCCTTCAGATGTGCATATTAAACTACTACTGGTCTTCCTGGGAACGATCAAACCGTAGACTGTTTGAGACATTACTCCCATGGAGGAAACTGCGCATGGTGACTGTTGTATTCAATCCCGATGCAATTTCCGTGTTTCATCAACACTCTGATAGTCCACAGATTACAGATTGTCTCGAGATGTGCATCGGAAACTACTACTGGTCTTCCTGGGAACGATCAAAGCGTAGACTGTTTGAGACATTACTCCCATGGAGGAAAGTGCGCATGGTGACTGTCATATTCAGTCCCAATGCAAATTCTGTGTTTCATCAACACTCTAATAGTCCACAGATTACAGAATGCCTCCAGATGTGCATCGGAAACTACTACTGGTCTTCCAGGGAACGATCAAAGCGTAGACTGTTTGAGACATTACTCCCATGGAGGAAAGTGCTCATGGTGACTGTTGTATTCAATCCCGATGCAATTTCTGTGTTTCATCAGCACTCTGATAGTCCACAGATTACAGAATGCCTCCAGATGTGCATCGGAAACTACTACTGGTCTTCAAGGGAACGATCAAAGCGTAGACTGTTAGAGACGTTACTCCTATAGAGGAAAGTGCGCATGGTGATTGCTGTATTCAATCCCAATGCAATTTCTGTGTTCCTATACACTGTGATAGTCCACAGATTACAGAATGCCTCCAGATGTGCACCGGAAACTACTACTGGTCTTCCTGGGAACGATCAAAGGGTAAACTCTTAGAGTCATTACTCCCATGGGAGAATGTGCCCATGGAGACTGTTGTATTCAATCCCGATGCAATTTCTGTGTTTCATCAACAGTCTGATAGTCCACAGATTACAGAATGCCTCCAGATGTGCATCGGAAACTACTACTGGTCTTCCAGGGAACGATCAAATCGTAGCCTGTTTGAGAATTACTCCCATGGAGGAAAGTGCGGATGGTGACTGTTGTATTCAATCCCGAGGCAATTTCTCTGTTTCATCAACACTTTGAAGGTCCACAGATTACAGAATGCCTCCAGATGTGCATCGGAAACTACTACTGGTCTTCCAGGGAACGATCAAAGCGTAGACTGTTTGAGAATTACTCCCATTTAGGAAAGTGCGCATGGTGACTTTTGTATTCAATCCCAAAGCAATTTCTGTGTTCCTAAACACTCTGATAGTCCACAGATTACAGAATGCCTCCGGATGTGCATCGGAAGCTACTACTGGTCTTCCAGTGAACGATCAAAGCGTAAACTCTTTGAGTCATTACTGCCATGGGAGAAAGTGCCCATGGTGCCTGTCGTATTCAATCCCGATGCAACTTCTGTATTTCATCAAAAGTCTGATAGTCCACAGATTACAGAATGCCTCCAGATGTGCATATTAAACTACTACTGGTCTTCCTGGGAACGATCAAACCGTAGACTGTTTGAGACATTACTCCCATGGAGGAAACTGCGCATGGTGACTGTTGTATTCAATCCCGATGCAATTTCCGTGTTTCATCAACACTCTGATAGTCCACAGATTACAGATTGCCTCCAGATATGCATCGGAAACTACTACAGGTCTTCCTGGGAACGATCAAAGCGTATACTGTTTGAGACATTACTCCCATGGAGAAAAGTGCGCATGGTGACTGTTGTATTCAATTCCGATGCAATCTCTGTGTTTCATCAACATTCTGATAGTCCACAGATTACAGAATGCCTCCAGATGTGCATCGGAAAGTAATACTGGTCTTCCAGGGAACGATCAAAGCGTGTACCGTTTGAGACATTACTCCCATTGAGGAAAGTGCGCATGGTGACTATTGTATTCAATCCTTGTACAATTTCTGTGTTTCATCAACAATCTGATAGTCCACAGAATACAGATTGCCTCCATATGAGCATCGGAAACTACTACTGGTCTTCCAGGGAACGATCAAAGCGTAGACTGTTAGAGACGTTACTCCCATAGAGGAAAGTGCGCATGGTGATTGCTGTATTCAATCCCGATGCAATTTCTGTGTTCCTAAACACTGTGATAGTCCACAGATTACAGAATGCCTCCAGATGTGCACCGGAAACTACTACTGGTCTTCCTGGGAACGATCAAAGGGTAAACTCTTTGAGTCATTACTCCCATGGGAGAATGTGCCCATGGAGACTGTTGTATTCAATTCCGATGCAATTTCTGTGTTTCATCAACAGTCCGATAGTCCACAGATTACAGAATGCCTCCAGATGTGCATCGGAAACTACTACTGGTATTCCAGGGAACGATCAAATCATAGCCTGTTTGAGAATTACTCCCATGGAGGAAAGTGCGGATGGTGACTGTTGTATTCACTCCCGATGTAATTTCTGTGTTTCATCAACACTTCGAAGGTCCACAGATTACAGAATGATTCCAGATGTTCATCGGAAACTACTACTGGTCTTCCAGGGAACGATCAAAGCGTAGACTGTTTCAGACATTACTCCCATGGAGGAAAGTGCGGATGGTGACTGTTGTATTCACTCCCGATGTAATTTCTGTTTTTCATCAACACTTCGAAGGTCCACAGATTACAGAATGATTCCAGATGTGCATCGGAAACTACTACTGGTCTTCCAGGGAACGATCAAAGCGTAGACTGTTTGAGAATTACTCCCATGGAGGAAAGTGCGCATGGTGACTTTTATATTCAATCCCAAAGCAATTTCTGTGTTCCTAAACACTCTGATAGTCCACAGATTACAGAATGCCTCCGGATGTGCATCGGAAGCTACTACTGGTCTTCCAGTGAACGATCAAAGCGTAAACTCTTTGAGTCATTACTGCAATGGGAGAAAGTGCCCATGGAGACTGTTGTATTCAATCCCGATGCATTTTCTGTGTTTCATCAACACTCTGATAGTCCACAGATTACAGAATGCCTCCAGATGTGCATATTAAACTAGTACAGGTCTTCCTGGGAACGATCAAACCGTAGACTGTTTGAGACATTACTCCCATGCAGGAAACTGCGCATGACGACTGTTGTATTCAATCCCGATGCAATTTCCCTGTTTCATAAACACTCTGATAGTCCACAGAATACAGATTGTCTCCAGATGTGCATCGGACACTACCACTGGTCTTCCAGGGACGATCAAAGTGTGGACTGTTTGAGACATTACTCCCATGGAGGAAAGTGCGCATGGTGACTGTTGTATTCAATCCCGAGGTAATTTCTGTGTTACATCAATACTTTAAAGGTCCACAGATTACAGATTGTCTCCAGATGAGCGTCGGAAACTACTACTGATCTTCCTGGGAACGATCAAAACGTAGACTGTTTGAGACACTACTCCCATGGAGGAAAGTGCGTATGGTGACTGTTGTATTCAATCCCGATGCAATTTCTGTGTTTCATGAACAGTCTGATAGTCCACTGATTACAGAATGCCTCCTGATGTGCACCGGAAACTACTACTGGTCTTCCAGGGAACGATCAAATCGTAGCCTGTTTGAGAATTACTCCCATGGAGGAAAGTGCGGATGGTGACTGTTGTATTCACTCCCGATGTAATTTCTGTGTTTCATCAACACTTCGAAGGTCCACAGATTACAGAATGATTCCAGATGTGCATCGGAAACTACCACTGGTCTTCCAGGGAACGATCAAAGCGTAGACTGTTTCAGACATTACACCCATGGAGGAAAGTGCGCATGGTGACTTTTGTATTCAATCCCAAAGCAATTTCTGTGTTCCTAAACACTCTGATAGTCCACAAATTACAGAATGCCTCCGGATGTGCATCAGAAGCTACTACTGGTCTTCCAGTAAACGATCAAAGCGTAAACTCTTTGAGTCATTACTGCCATGGGAGAAAGTGCCCATGGCGCCTGTCGTATTCAATCAGGATGCAACTTCTGTATTTCATCAAAAGTCTGATAGTCCACAGATTACAGAATGCCTCCAGATGTGCATATTAAACTACTACTGGTCTTCCTGGGAACGATCAAACCGTAGACTGTTTGAGACATTACTCCCATGGAGGAAAGTGCGCATGGTGACTGTTGTATTCAATCCCGATGCAATTTCCGTGTTTCATCAACACTCTGATAGTCCACAGATTAGAGATTGTCTCGAGATGTGCATCGGAAAATACTACTGGTCTTCCTGGGAACGATCAAAGCGTAGACTGTTTGAGACATAACTCCCATGGAAGAAAGTGCGCATGGTGACTGTCATATTCAGTCCCAATGCAATTTCTGTGTTTCATCAACACTCTAATAGTCCACAGATTACAGAATGCCTCCAGATGTGCATCGGAAACTACTACTGGTCTTCCAGGGAACGATCAAAGCGTAGACTGTTTGAGACATTACACCCATGGAGGAAAGTGCTCATGGTGACTGTTGTATTCAATCCCGATGCAATTTCTGTGTTTCATCGGCACTCTGATAGTCCACAGATTACAGAATGCCTCCAGATGTGCATCGGAAACTACTACTGGTCTTCAAGGGAACGATCAAAGCGTAGACTGTTAGAGACGTTACTCCCATAGAGGAAAGTGCGCATGGTGATTGCTGTATTCAATCCCGATGCAATTTCTGTGTTCCTAAACACTGTGATAGTCCACAGATTACAGAATGGCTCCAGATGTGCACCGGAAACTACTACTGGTCTTCCTGGGAACGATCAAAGGGTAAACTCTTAGAGTCATTACTCCCATGGGAGAATGTGCCCATGGAGACTGTTGTATTCAATCCCGATGCAATTTCTGTGCTTCATCAACAGTCTGATAGTCCACAGATTACAGAATGCCTCCAGATGTGCATCGGACACTACTAGTGGTCATCCAGGGAACGATTAAATCGTAGCCTGCTTGAGAATTACTCCCATGGAGGAAAGTGCGGATGGTGACTGTTGTATTCACTCCCGATGTAATTTCTGTGTTTCATCAACACTTCGAAGGTCCACAGATTACAGAATGATTCCAGATGTGCATCGGAAACTACTACTGGTCTTCCAGGGAACGATCAAAGCGTAGACTGTTTCAGACATTACTCCCATGGAGGAAAGTGCGCATGGTGACTGTTGTATTCAATACCGAGGCAATTTCTCTGTTTCATCAACACTTTGAAGGTCCACAGATTACAGACTGCCTCCAGATGTGCATCGGAAACTACTACTGGTCTTCCAGGGAACGATCAAAGCGTAGACTGTTTGAGAATTACTCCCATGGAGGAAAGTGCGCATGGTGACTTTTGTATTCAATCCCAAAGCAATTTCTGTGTTCCTAAACACTCTGACAGTCCACAGATTACAGAATGCCTCCGGATGTGCATCGGAAGCTACTACTGGTCTTCCAGTGAACGTTCATAGCGTAAACTCTTTGAGTCATTACTGCCATGGGAGAAAGTGCCCATGGTGCTTGTCGTATTCAATCCCGATGCAACTTCTGTATTTCATCAAAAGTGTGACAGTCCACAGATTACAGAATGCCTCCTGATGTGCATATTAAACTACTACTGGTCTTCCTGGGAACGATCAAACCGTAGACTGTTTGAGACATTACTCCCATGGAGGAAACTGCACATGGTGACTGTTGTATTCAATCCCGATGCAATTTCCGTGTTTCATCAACACTCTGATAGTCCACAGATTACAGATTGTCTCCAGATATGCATCGGAAACTACTACTGGTCTTCCTGGGAACGATCAAAGCGTAGACTGTTTGAGACATTACTCCCATGGAGGAAAGTGCGCATGGTGACTGTCATATTCAGTCCCAATGCAATTTCTGTGTTTCATCAACACTCTAATAGTCCACAGATTACAGAATGCCTCCAGATCTGCATCGGAAACTACTACTGGTCTTCCAGGGAACGATCAAAGCGTAGACTATTAGAGACGTTACTCCCATAGAGGAAAGTGCGCATGGTGATTGCTGTATTCAATCCCGATGCAATTTCTGTGTTCCTAAACACTGTGATAGTCCACAGATTACAGAATGCCTCCAGATGTGCACCGGAAACTACTACTGGTCTTCCTGGGAACGATCAAAGGGTAAACTCTTTGAGTCATTACTCCCATGGGAGAATGTGCCCATGGAGACTGTTGTATTCAATCCCGATGCAATTTCTGTGTTTCATCAACAGTCTGATAGTCCACAGATTACAGAATGCCTCCAGATGTGCATCGGAAACTACTACTCGTCTTCCAGAGAACGATCAAATCGTAGCCTGTTTGAGAATTACTCCTATGGAGGAAAGTGCGGATGGTGACTGTTGTATTCACTCCCGATGTAATTTCTGTGTTTCATCGACACTTCGAAGGTCCACAGAATACAGAATGATTCCAGATGTGCATCGGAAACTACTACTGGTCTTCCAGGGAACGATCAAAGCGTAGACTGTTTCAGACATTACTCCCATGGAAGAAAGTGCGCATGGTGACTGTTGTATTCAATCCCGATGCTATTTCTGTGTTTCATCAACGCTCTTATAGTCCACAGGTTACAGATTGTCTCCAGATGTGCATCGTAAACTACTACTGGTCTTCCTGCGAACGATCAAAGCGTAGACTGTTTGAGACATTACACCCATGGAGGAAAGTGCGTATGGTGACTGTTGTATTCAATCCCGATGCAATTTCTGTGTTTCATCAACAGTCTGATAGTCCACAGATTACAGAATGCCTCCGGATGTGCATCGGAAGCTACTACTGGTCTTCCAGTGAACGATCAAAGCGTAAACTCTATGAGTCATTACTGCCATGGGAGAAAGTGCCCATGGGGACTGTTGTATTCAATCCCGATGCATCTTCTGTGTTTCATCAACACTCTGATAGTCCACAGATTACAGAATGCCTCCAGATGTGCATCGGAAACTACTACTGGTCTTCAAGGGAACGATCAAAGCGTAGACTGTTAGAGACGTTACTCCCATAGAGGAAAGTGCGCATGGTGATTGCTGTATTCAATCCTGATGCAATTTCTGTGTTCCTAAACACTGTGATAGTCCACAGATTACAGAATGCCTCCAGATGTGCACCGGAAACTACTACTGGTCTTCCTGGGAACGATCAAAGGGTAAACTCTTAGAGTCATTACTCCCATGGGAGAATGTGCCCATGGAGACTGTTGTATTCAATCCCGATGCAATTTCTGTGTTTCATCAACAGTCTGATAGTCCACAGATTACAGAATGCCTCCAGATGTGCATCGGAAACTACTACTGGTCTTCCAGGGAACGATCAAATCGTAGCCTGTTTGAGAATTACTCCCATGGAGGAAAGTGCGGATGGTGACTGTTGTATTCAATACCGAGGCAATTTCTCTGTTTCATCAACACTTTGAAGGTCCACAGATTACAGAATGCCTCCAGATGTGCATCGGAAACTACTACTGGTCTTCCAGGGAACGATCAAAGCGTAGACTGTTTGAGAATTACTCCCATTTAGGAAAGTGCGCATGGTGACTTTTGTATTCAATCCCAAAGCAATTTCTGTGTTCCTAAACACTCTGATAGTCCACAGATTACAGAATGCCTCCGGATGTGCATCGGAAGCTACTACTGGTCTTCCAGTGAACGATCAAAGCGTAAACTCTTTGAGTCATTACTGCCATGGGAGAAAGTGCCCATGGTGCCTGTCGTATTCAATCCCGATGCAACTTCTGTATTTCATCAAAAGTCTGATAGTCCACAGATTACAGAATGCCTCCAGATGTGCATATTAAACTACTACTGATCTTCCTGGGAACGATCAAAGCGTAGACTGTTTGAGACATTACTCCCATGGAGAAAAGTGCGCATGGTGACTGTTGTATTCAATTCCGATGCAATTTCTGTGTTTCATCAACATTCTGATAGTCCACAGATTACAGAATGCCTCCAGATGTGCATCGGAAAGTAATACTGGTCTTCCAGGGAACGATCAAAGCGTGTACCGTTTGAGACATTACTCCCATGGAGGAAAGTGCGCATGGTGACTATTGTATTCAATCCTTGTACAACTTCTGTGTTTCATCAACAATCTGATAGTCCACAGAATACAGATTGCCTCCATATGAGCATCGGAAACTACTACTGGTATTCCAGGGAACGATCAAAGCGTAGACTGTTAGAGACGTTACTCCCATAGAGGAAAGTGCGCATGGTGATTGCTGTATTCAATCCCGATGCAATTTCTGTGTTCCTAAACACTGTGATAGTTCACAGATTACAGAATGCCTCCAGATGTGCACCGGAAACTACCACTGGTCTTCCTGGGAACGATCAAAGGGTAAACTCTTTGAGTCATTACTCCCATGGGAGAATGTGCCCATGGAGACTGTTGTATTCAATTCCGATGCAATTTCTGTGTTTCATCAACAGTCTGATAGTCCACAGATTACAGAATGTCTCCAGATGTGCATCGGAAACTACTACTGGTCTTCCAGGGAACGATCAAATCGTAGACTGTTTGAGAATTACTCCCATGGAGGAAAGTGCGGATGGTGACTGTTGTATTCACTCCCGATGTAATTTCTGTGTTTCATCAACACTTCGAAGGTACACAGATTACAGAATGATTCCAGATGTGCATCGGAAACTACTACTGGTCTTCCAGGGAACGATCAAAGCGTAGACTGTTTCAGACATTACTCCCATGGAGGAAAGTGCGGATGGTGACTGTTGTATTCACTCCCGATGTAATTTCTGTGTTTCATCAACACTTCGAAGGTCCACAGATTACAGAATGATTCCAGATGTGCATCGGAAACTACTACTGGTCTTCCAGGGAACGATCAAAGCGTAGACTGTTTGAGAATTACTCCCATGGAGGAAAGTGCGCATGGTGACTTTTATATTCAATCCCAAAGCAATTTCTGTGTTCCTAAACACTCTGATAGTCCACAGATTACAGAATGCCTCCGGATGTGCATCGGAAGCTACTACTGGTCTTCCAGTGAACGATCAAAGCGTAAACTCTTTGAGTCATTACTGCCATGGGAGAAAGTGCACATGGAGACTGTTGTATTCAATCCCGATAAATTTTCTGTGTTTCATCAACACTCTGATAGTCCACAGATTACAGAATGCCTCCAGATGTGCATATTAAACTAGTACTAGTCTTCCTGGGAACGATCAAACCGTAGACTGTTTGAGACATTACTCCCATGGAGGCAACTGCGCATGATGACTGTTGTATTCAATCCCGATGCAATTTCCCTGTTTCATAAACACTCTGATAGTCCACAGAATACAGATTGTCTCCAGATGTGCATCGGACACTACCACTGGTCTTCCAGGGACGATCAAAGTGTGGACTGTTTGAGACATTACTCCCATGGAGGAAAGTGGGCATGGTGACTGTTGTATTCAATCCCGATGCAATTTCTGTGTTTCATCAACGCTCTTATAGTCCACAGGTTACAGATTGTCTCCAGATGTGCATCGTAAACTACTACTGGTCTTCCTGCGAACGATCAAAGCGTTGACTGTTTCAGACATTACACCCATGGAGGAAAGTGCGTATGGTGACTGTTGTATTCAATCCCGATGCAATTTCTGTGTTTCATTAACAGTCTGATAGTCCACAGATTACAGAATGCCTCCAGATGTGCATCGGAAACTACTACTGGTCTTCCAGGGAAAGATCAAATCGTAGCCTGTTTGAGAATTACAACCATGGAGGAAAGTGCGGATGGTGACTGTTGTATTCACTCCCGATGTAATTTCTGTGTTTCATCAACACTTCGAAGGTCCACAGATTACAGAATGATTCCAGATGTGCATCGGAAACTACTACTGGTCTTCCAGGGAACGATCAAAGCGTAGACTGTTTCAGACATTACACCAATGGAGGAAAGTGCGCATGGTGACTTTTGTATTCAATCCCAAAGCAATTTCTGTGTTCCTAAACACTCTGATAGTCCACAAATTACAGAATGCCTCCGGATGTGCATCGGAAGCTACTACTGGTCTTCCAGTGAACGATCAAAGCGTAAACTCTTTGAGTCATTACTGCCATGGGAGAAAGTGCCCATGGTGCCTGTCGTATTCAATCCCGATGCAACTTCTGTATTTCATCAAAAGTCTGATAGTCCACAGATTACAGAATGCCTCCAGATGTGCATATTAAACTACTACTGGTCTTCCTGGGAACGATCAAACCGTAGACTGTTTGAGACATTACTCCCATGGAGGAAACTGCGCATGGTGACTGTTGTATTCAATCCCGATGCAATTTCCGTGTTTCATCAACACTCTGATAGTCCACAGATTACAGATTGTCTCGAGATGTGCATCGGAAACTACTACTGGTCTTCCAGGGAACGATCAAAGCGTAGACTGTTTGAGACATTACTCCCATGGAGGAAAGTGCTCATGGTGACTGTTGTATTCAATCCCGATGCAATTTCTGTGTTTCATCAGCACTCTGATAGTCCACGGATTACAGAATGCCTCCAGATGTGCATCGGAAACTACTACTGGTCTTCAAGGGAACGATCAAAGCGTAGACTGTTAGAGACGTTACTCCCATAGAGGAAAGTGCGCATGGTGATTGCTGTATTCAATCCCGATGCAATTTCTGTGTTCCTAAACACTGTGATAGTCCACAGATTACAGATTGCCTCCAGATGTGCACCGGAAACTACTACTGGTCTTCCTGGGAACGATCAAAGGGTAAACTCTTAGAGCCATTACTCCCATGGGAGAATGTGCCCATGGAGACTGTTGTATTCAATCCCGATGCAATTTCTGTGTTTCATCAACAGTCTGATAGTCCACAGATTACAGAATGCCTCCAGATGTGCATCGGAAACTACTACTGGTCTTCCAGGGAACGATCAAAGCGTAGACTGTTTGAGAATTACTCCCATGGAGGAAAGTGCGCATGGTGACTTTTGTATTCAATCCCAAAGCAATTTCTGTGTTCCTAAACACTCTGATAGTCCACAGATTACAGAATGCCTCCGGATTTGCATCGGAAGCTACTACTGGTCTTCCAGTGAACGATCAAAGCGTAAACTCTTTGAGTCATTACTGCCATGGGAGAAAGTGCCCATGGAGAATGTTGTATTCAATCCCGATGCATTTTCTGTGTTTCATCAACACTCTGATAGTCCACAGATTATAGAATGCCTCCAGATGTGCATCGTAAACTACTACTAGTCTTCCAGGGAACGATCAAACCGTAGACTGTATGAGACATTACTCCCATGGAGGAAACTGCGCATGGTGACTGTTGTATTCAATCCCGATGCAATTTCCGTGTTTCATCAACACTCTGATAGTCCACAGATTACAGATTGTCTCCAGATGTGCATCGGAAACTACTACTGGTCTTCCTGGGAACGATCAAAGCGTAGAATGTTTGATACATAACTCCCATGGAATAAAGTGCGCATGGTGACTGTCGTATTCAGTCCCAATGCAATTTCTGTGTTTCATCAACACTCTGATAGTCCACAGATTACAGAATGCCCCCAGATGTGCATCGGAAACTACTACTGGTCTTCCAGGGAACGATCAAAGCGTAGACTGTTAGAGACATTACTCCCATGGAGGAAAGTGCGCATGGTGATTGCTGTATTCAATCCCGATGCAATTTCTGTGTTTCATCAACACTCTGATAGTCCACAGATTACAGAATGATTCCAGATGTACATCGGAAACTACTACTGGTCTTCCTGGGAACGATCAAAGCGTAGAAAGTTTGATACATTACTCCCATGGAGGAAAGTGCGCATGGTGACTGTCGTATTCAGTCCCAATGCAATTTCTGTGTTTCATCAACACTCTGATAGTCCACAGATTACAGAATGCCTCCAGATGTGCATCGTAAACTACAACTAGTCTTCCAGGGAACGATCAAACAGTAGACTGTTTGAGACATTACTCCCATGGAGGAAACTGCGCATGGTGACTGTTGTATTCAATCCCGATGCAATTTCTGAGTTTCATCAACAGTCTGATAGTCCACAGATTACAGAATGCCTCCAGATGTGCATCGGAAACTACTAATGGTCTTCCAGGGAACGATCAAAGCGTGAACTCTTTGAGTCATTACTCCCATGGGAGAAAGTGCCCATGGAGTCTATTGTATTCAATCCCGATGCATTTTCTGTGTTTCATCAACACTCTGATAGTCCACAGATTACAGAATGCCTCCAGATGTGCATCGGAAAGTACTACTGGTCTTCCTGGGAACGATCAAAGCGTAGACTCTTTGAGACATAACTCCCATGGAGGAAAGTGCGCACGGTGACTGTCATATTCAGTCCCAATGCAATTTCTGTGTTTCATCAACACTCTTATAGTCCACAGATTACAGAATGCCTCCAGATGTGCTTCGGAAACTACTACTGGTCTTCCAGGGAACGATCAAAGCGTAGACTGTTTGAGACATTACTCCTATGGAGGAAAGTGCTCATGGTGACTGTTGTATTCAATCCCAATGCAATTTCTGTGTTTCATCAGCAGTCTGATAGTCCAAAGATTACAGAATGCCTCCAGATATGCATCGGAAACTACTACTGGTCTTCCAGGGAACGATCAAAGCGTAGACTGTTATAGACATTACTCCCATAGAGGAAAGTGCGCATGGTGATTGCTGTATTCAATCCCGATGCAATTTCTGAGTTTCATGAACACTCTGATAGTCCACAGATTACAGAATGCCTCCAGATGTGCACCGGAAACTACTACTGGTCTTCCTGGGAACGATCAAATCATAAACTCTTTGAGTCATTACTCCCATGGGAGAAACTGCCCTTGGAGACTGTTGTATTCAATCCCGATGCATTTTCTGTGTTTCATCAGCACTCTGATAGTCCACAGATTACAGAATGCATCCTGATGTGCACCTGAAACTACTACTGGTCTTCCTTGGAACGATCAAATCGTAGACTGTCTGAGACATTACTCCCATTGAGGAAAGTGCGCATGGTGCCTGTCGTATTCAATCCCGATGAAACTTCTGTATTTCATCAAAAGTCTGATAGTCCACAGATTACAGAATGCCTCCAGATGTGCATCGTAAACTACTACTGGTCTTCCAGGGAACGATCAAACCGTAGACAGTTAGAGACATTACTCCCATAGAGGAAAGTGCGCATGGTGATTGCTGTATTCAATCCCGATGCAATTTCTGTGTTTCATCAACACTCTGATAGTCCACAGATTACGGAACGCCTCCAGATGTGCACCGAAATCTACTACTGGTCTACCTGGGAACGATCAAAGCGTAAACACTTTGAGTCATTACTCCAATGGGAGAAAGTGCCCATGGAGACTGTTGTATTCAATCCCGATGCATTTTCTGTGTTTCATCAGCACTCTGATAGTCCACAGATTACAGAATGCCTAAAGATGTGCACCGGAAACTACTACTGGTCTTCCTGGGAACGATCAAAGCGTAGACTGTCTGAGACATTACTCCCATTGAGGAAAGTGCGCATGGCGCCTGTCGTATTCAATCCCAAAGCAACTCCTGTATTTCATCAAAAGTCTGATAGTCCACAGATTACAGAATGCCTCCAGATGTGCATCGTAAACTGCTACTGGTCTCCCAGGGAACGATCAAACCGTAGACTGTTTGAGACATTACTCCCATGGAGGAAACTGCGCATGGTGACTGTTGTATTCAATCCCGATGCAATTTCTGAGTTTCATCAACAGTCTGACAGTCCACAGATTACAGAATGCCTCCAGATGTGCATCGGAAACTACTACTGGTCTTCCTGTGAACGATCAAACCGTAGACTGTTTGAGACATTACTCCCATGGAGGAAACTGCGTATGGTGAGTGTTGTATTCAATCATGATGCAATTTCCGTGCTTCATCAACACTCTGATAGTCCACAGATTACAGATTGTCTCCGGATGTGCATCGGAAAGTACTACTGGTCTTCCTGGGAACGGTCAAAGCGTAGACTCTTTGAGACATTACTCCCATGGAGGAAAGTGCGCACGGTGACTGTCATATTCAGTCCCAATGCAATTTCTGTGTTTCATCAACACTCTTATAGTCCACAGATTACAGAATGCCTCCAGATGTGCTTCGGAAACTACTACTGGTCTTCCAGGGAACGATCAAGGCGTAGACTGTTTGAGACATTACTCCCATGGAGGAAAGTGCTCATGGTGACTGTTGTATTCAATCCCGATGCAATTTCTGTGTTTCATCAGCACTCTGATGGTCCACAGATTACAGAATGCCTCCAGATATGCATCGGAAACTACTACTGGTCTTCCAGGGAACGATCAAAGCGTAGACTGTTAGAGACATTACTCCCATAGAGGAAAGTGCGCATGGTGATTGCTGTATTCAATCCCGATGCAATTTCTGAGTTTCATCAACACTCTGATGGTCCACAGATTACAGAATGCCTCCAGATGTGCACCGGAAACTACTACTGGTCTTCCTGGGAACGATCAAAGCGTAAACTCTTTGAGTCATTACTCCCATGGGAGAAAGTGCCCTTGGAGACTGTTGTATTCAATCCCGATGCATTTTCTGTGTTTCATCAGCACTCTGATAGTCCACAGATTACAGAATGCATCCTGATGTGCACCTGAAACTACTACTGGTCTTCCTGGGAACGATCAAATCGTAGACTGTCTGAGACATTACTCCCATTGAGGAAAGTGCGCATGGTGCCTGTCGTATTCAATCCCGATGAAACTTCTGTATTTCATAAAAAGTCTGATAGTCCACAGATTACAGAATGCCTCCAGATGTGCATCGTAAACTACAATTGGTCTTCCAGGGAACGATCAAACCGTAGACAGTTAGAGACATTACTCCCATAGAGGAAAGTGCGCATGGTGATTGCTGTATTCAATCCCGATGCAATTTCTGTGTTTCATCAACACTCTGATAGTCCACAGATTACGGAATGCCTCCAGATGTGCACCGAAATCTACTACTTGTCTTCCTGGGAACGATCAAAGCGTAAACACTTTGAGTCATTACTCCAATGGGAGAAAGTGCCCATGGAGACTGTTGTATTCAATCCAGATGCATTTTCTGTGTTTCATCAACACTCTGATAGTCCACAGATTACAGAATGCCTAAAGATGTGCACCGGAAACTACTACTGGTCTTCCTGGGAACGATCAAAGCGTAGACTGTCTGAGACATTACTCCCATTGAGGAAAGTGCGCATGGCGCCTGTCGTATTCAATCCCGATGCAACTCCTGTATTTCATCAAAAGTCTGATAGTCCACAGATTACAGAATGCTTCCAGATGTGCATCGTAAACTGCTACTGGTCTCCCAGGGAACGATCAAACCGTAGACCGTTTGAGACTTTACTCCCATGGAGGAAACTGCGCATGGTGACTGTTGTATTCAATCCCGATGCAATTTCCGTGTTTCATCAACACTCTGATAGTCCACAGATTACAGAATGCCTCTAGATGTTTATCGGAAACTACTACTGGTCTTCCAGGGAACGATCAAATCGTAGCCTGTTTGAGAATTACTCCCATGGAGGAAGGTGTGGATGGTGACTGTTGCATTCACTCCCGATGTAATTTCTGTGTTTCATCAACACTTCGAAGGTCCACAGATTACAGAATGATTCCAGATGTGCATCGGAAACTACTACTGGTCTTCCAGGGAACAATCAAAACGTAGACTGCTTCAGACAATACTCCCATGGAGGAAAGTGCGTATGGTGACTGTTGTATTCAAACCCGATGCAATTTCAGTGTTTCATCAACACTCTGATTGTACACAAATTACAGAATGCCTGCAGATGTGCATCGGAAACTACTACTGGTCTTCCTGGGAATGATGAAAGCGTAGACTGTTTCAGGCATTACTCCCATGGAGGAAAGTGCGTATGGTGAATGTTGTATTCACCCCGATGCAATTTCTGTGATTCATCAACAGTCTGATAGTCCACAGAATACAGAATGCCTCCAGATGTGCATCGGAAACTACTACTGGTCTTCCAGGGACGATCAAAGTGAAGACTGTTTGAGACATTACTCCCATGGAGGAAAGTGCGCATGGTGACTGTTGCATTCAATCCCGATGGAATATCTGTGTTTCATAGACACTCTGATAGTCCACAGATTACAGATTGTCTCCAGATGTGCGTCGGAAACTACTACTGGTCTTCCAGGGAACGATCAAAACGTAGCCTGCTTGAGAATTACTCCCATGGAGGAAAGTGCAGATGGTGACTGTTGTATTCAATCCTGATACAATTTCTGTGTTTCGTTACCTCTCTGATAGTCCACAGATTACAGAATGCCTCCAGATGTGCATCGGAAACTACTACTGGTCTTCCAGGGAACGATCAAAAAGTAGACTGTTTGAGAATTACTCCCATGGAGGAAAGTGAACATGGTGACTGTTGTATTCAATCCCGATGCAATTTCTGTGTTTCATCAGCACTGTGATACTCCACAGATAACAGAATACCTCCAGATGTGCATCGGAAGTTACTACTGGTCTTCCAGGGAACGATCAGAGAGTAAACTCTTTGAGACATTACTCCCATGGAGGAAAGTGCGCATGGTGACTCTTGTATTCAATCCCGATGCAATTTCTGTGTTTCATCAATACTCTGATAGTCCACAGGTTACAGAATGCCTCCAGATGTGCGTCGGAAGCTACTACTGATCTTCCTGGGAACGATCAAAACGTAGACTGTTTGAGAATTACTTCCATGGAGGAAAGAGCGCATCGTAACTGTTGTATTCAATCCCGATGCAATTTCTGTGTTTCATCTACACTCTGATAGTCCACAGATTACTGAATGCCTCCAGACGTGCATCGGAAACTACTCCAGGTCTTCCAGGGAACGATCAAAGCGTGAACTGTTTGAGACATTACTTCCATGGAGGAAAGTACGCATGGTGACTGTTGTATCCAATCCCGAATCACTTTCTGTGTTTCATCAACACTCTGATAGTCCACAGATTACATAGTGCCTCCAGATGTGCATCATAGACTACTACTGGTCTTCCTGGGAACGATCAAAGCGTAGACTGTTTGAGAAATGACTCGCATGGAGGAAAGTGCGCATGGTGACCGTTGTATTCAATCCCGATGCAATTTCTGTGTTTCATCAACACTCTGATTGTCCACAGATTACAGAATGCCTCCAGATGTGCAGCGGAAACTGCTACTGGCCTTCCAGGGAACGATCAAAGCGTAGACTGGTTGAGACACTACTCCCATGGAGGAAAGTGCGCATGGTGAATGTTGTATTCAATCCCGATGCAATTACTGTGTTTCATCAACACTCAGATAGTCCACAGATTACAGAATGCCTCCAGATGTGCATCGGAAACTACTACTGGTCTTCCAGGGACCGATCAAATCGTAGACTGTTAGAGACATTTCTCCCATGAAGGAAAGTGCGCATGGTGACTGTTGTATTCAATCCCGATGTAATTTCTGTGTTTCATCAATACTCTGATAGTCCACAGATTACAGAATGCCTCCAGATGTGCATCGGAAACTACTACTGGTCTTCCAGGGAACGATCAAAGCGTAGACTGATTGAGACACTACTACCATGGAGGAAAGTGCGCATGGTGACTGTTGTATTCAATCCCGATGCATTTTCTGTGTTTCATCAACACTCTGCTAGTCCACGGATTACAGAATGCCTCCAGATGTACATCGGAAACTACTACTGGTCTTCCTGGGATCGATCAAAGCGTAGATTGTTTGAGACATTACTCCCATGAGGGAAAGTGCACATTGTGATTGTTGTATTCAGTCCCGATGCAATTTCTATGTTTCATCAACACTCTGATAGTCCACAGATTACAGAATGCCTCCAGATGTGCATCGGAAACTACTTCTGCACATCCTGGGAAGGATCAAAGCGTAGACTGTTTGAGACGTTACTCCCATTCAGGAGAGTGCACATGGTGATTGTTGTATTCAGTCCCGATGCAATTTCTGTGTTTCATCAACACTCTGATAGTCCACAGATTACAGAATGCCTCCAGATGTAAATCGGAAACTACTTCTGGTCTTCCTGGGAACGATCACAGCGTAGACTGTTTGAGACATTACTAACATTCAGGAATGTGCGCATGATGACTGTTGTATTCAATCCCGATGCAATTTCTGTGTTTCATCAATACTCTGATAGTCCACAGATTACAGAATGCCTCGAGATGTGCACCTGAAACTACTACTGGTCTTCCTGGGAACGATCAAATCGTAGACTGTCTGAGACACTACACCAATGGAGGAAAGTTCGCACGGTGAATGTTGTATTCAATCCCAATGCAATTTCTGTGTTTCATCAACACTTTGAAGGTCCACAGAGTACAGAATGCCTCCAGATGTGCATCGGAAACTACTACTGGTTTTCCAGCGAACGATCAAAGCGTAGACTGTTTGAGACATTACTCCCATTGAGGAAAGTGCGCATTGTAACTGTTGTATTCAATACCGATTCAATTTCTGTGTTTCATCGATACTTTGAAGGTCCACGGATTATAGAATGCCTCCAGATGTGCATCGGAAACTACTACTGGTCTTCCAGGGAACGATCAAATCGTAGCCTGTTTGAGAATTACTCCCACGGAGGAAAGTGCGGAATGTGACTGTTGTATTCAATCCCGATGCAATTTCTGTGTTTCATCAACAGTCTGATTGTCCACAGATTACAGAATGCCTTCAGATGTGCGTCGGAAACTACTACTGGTCTTCCAGGGAACGATCAAAACGTAGCCTGCTTGAGAATTACTCCCATGGAGGAAAGTGCAGATGGTGACTGTTGTATTCAATCCCGATGCAATTTCTGTGTTTCATCAAGACTCTGATAGTCCACAGATTACAGAATGCCTCCAGATGTGCATCGGAAACTACTACTGGTCTTCCAGGGAACGATGAAAGCGTAAACTCTTTAATACATTACTCCCATGGAGAAAAGTGCGCACGGTGACTGTTGTATTCAATCGCGATGCAATTTCTGTGTTTCATCAACACTCTGATAGTCCACAAATTACAGAATTTATCTAGATGTGCATCGTTAACTACTACTGGTCTTCCAGGGAACAATAAAGGCGTAGACTGTTTGAGACATTACTCCCACAGAGGAAAGTGCGCATGGTGACGGTTGTATTCAATCCCGAGGCAATTTCTGTGATTCATCAACACTTTGAAGGTCCACAGATTACAGATTGTCTCCATATGTGCGTCGGAAACTACTACTGATCTTCCTAGGAACGATCAAAACGTAGACTGTTTGAGAATTACTTCCATGGAGGAAAGAGCGCATGGTAACTGTTGTATTCAATCCCGATGCAATTTCTGTTTTTCATCAACACTGTGATAGTCCACAGATTACAGAACGCCTCCAGATGTTCATCGAAAACTACTACTGGTCTCCCAGGGAACGAACAAACCGTAGACTGTTTCAGACATTACTCCCATGGAGGAAAGTGCGTATGGTGACTGTTGTATTCATTCCCGATGCATTTTCTGTGTTTCATTAACACTCTGATAGTCCACAGATTACAGAATGCCTCCAGATGTGCATCGGAATCTACTACTGGCCTTACAGGGAACGATCAAAGCGTAGACTGGTTGAGACATTTCTCACATGGAGGAAAGGGCGCATGGTCACTGTTGTATTCCATCCCGATGCAATTTCTGTGTTTCATCAACACTCTGATAGTCCACAGGTTACAGAATGCCGCCAGATGTACATCGGAAGTTACTACTGGTCTTCCAGGGAACAATCAAAGAGTAAACTCTTTTAGACATTACTCCCATGGAGGAAAGTGAACATGGAGACTGTTGTATTCAATCCTGATGCATTTTCTGTGTTTCATCAACACTCTGATAGTCCACAGGTTACAGAATGCCTCCAGATGTGCAACGGAAACTACGAATGGTCTTCCTGGGTACGATCACACCGTAGACTGTTTGAGACATTACTCCCATGGAGAAATGTGCGGATGGTTACTGTTGTATTCAATCACGATGCAATTTCTGTGTTTCATCAACAGTCTGATAGTCCACAGGTTACAGAATGCCTCCAGATGTGCAACGGAAACTACTACTGGTATTCCTGGGAACGATCACAGCGTAGACTGTTTGAGACATTACTCCCATGGAGAAAAGTGCGAATGGTGACTGTTGTATTCAATTCCGATGCAATTTCTGTGTTTCGTCAACAGTCTTATAGTCCACAGATTACAGAATGCCACCAGATGTGAATCGGAAACTACTACTGGTCTTCCAGGGAACGATCAAAGCGTAGACTGTTTGAGACATTACTCCCATGGAGAAAAGTGCGCATGGTGACTGTTGTATTCAATTCCGAAGCAATTTCTGTGTTTTGTCAACAGTCTGATAATCCACAGATTACAGAATGCCTGCAGATGTGCATCGGAAACTACTAGTGGACTTCTATTGAACGATCAAAGCGTAGACTGTTTGAGACATTACTCCCATGGAGGAAAGTGCGCATGGTGACTGTTGTTTTCAATCCTTATGCAATTTCTGTGTTTCATAAACACTCTGACAGTCCACAGAATACAGATTGCCACCAGATGTGCATCGAAAACTACTACTGGTCTTTCTGGGAACGATCAAAGCGTAGACTGAGACATTACTCCCATGAAGGAAAGTGTGTATGGTGACTGTTATATTCAATCGCGATGCAATTTCTGTGTTTCATTAACACTCTGATAGTCCACAGATTACTGATTGCCTCCAGACGTGCATCGGAAACTACTACTCGTCTTCCTGGGAACGATCAAAGCGTAGACTGTGTAAGACATTACTGCCATGGAGTAAAGTGCGCATGCTGACTATTGTATTCAATCATTGTACAATTTCTGTGTTTCATCAACAATCTGATAGTCCACAGAATACAGATTGCCTCCAGATGTGCATCGAAAACAACTACTGGTCTTTCTGGGAACGATCAAAGCGTAGACTGTTAGACACATTACACCCATGGAGGAAAGTGTGCATGGTGACTGTTATATTCAATCGCGATGCAATTTCTGTGTTTCATCAACACTCTGATAGTCCACAGATTACTGATTGACTCCAGATGTGCATCGGAAACTACTACTGGTCTTCAAGGGAACGATCAAATCGTAGCCTGCTTGAGAATTACTCACATGGAGGAAAGTGCGGATGGTGATTGTTGTATTCACACCCGATGCAATTTCTGTGTTACTTTAACACTTTGAAGGTCCACAGATTACAGAATGCCTCCAGATGTGCATCGGAAACTACTACTGGTCTCCGAGGGAACGAACAAATCGTAGACTGTTTCAGACATTACTCCCATGGAGGAAAGTGCGCATAATGACTGTTGTATTCAATACCGAGGCAATTTCTGTGTTTCATCAACACTTTGAAGGTCCACAGATTACAGAATGCCTCCAGATGTGCATCGGAAACTACTACTGGACTTACAGAGACCGATCAAAGCGTAGACTGTTTGAGAATTACTCCCATGGAGGAAACTGCGCATGGTGACAGTTGTATTCAGTCCCGATGCAATTTCTGTGTTTCATCAACACTCTGATACGCCACAGATTGCAGAATGCCTCCAGATGTGCTTCGGAAGTTACTACTGGTCTTCAAGGGAACGATCAAAGAGTAAACTCTTTGAGACATTACTCCCATGGAGGAAAGTGCCTATGGAGACTGTTGTATTCAATCCCGATGCATTTTCTGTGTTTCATCAACACTCTGATAGTCCACAGGTTACAGAATGCCTCCAGATGTGCAACGGAAACTACTACTGGTTTTCCTGGGAACGATCACAGCGTAGGCTGCTTGAGACATTACTCCCATGGAGAAAAGTGCGAATGGTGACTGTTGTATTCAATTCCGATGCAATTTCTGTGTTTTGTCAACAGTCTGATAATCCACAGATTACAGAATGCCTCCAGATGTACATCGGAAACTACTACTAAACTTCTATTGAACGATCAAAGCGTAGACTGTTTGAGACATTACTCACACGGAGGAAAGTGCGCATGGTGACTGTTGTATTCAATCCCGATGCAATTCTAGTGTTTCATCAACACTCTGATAGTCCACAGATTACAGAATGCCTCCAGACGTGCATAGGAGACTACTACTGGTCTTCCAGGGAACGATCAAATAGTAGACTGTTAGAGACATTACTCCCATGGAGGAAAGTGTGGATGGTGATTGTTGTATTCATCAAGAGGCAATTTCTGTGTTTCATCAACACTTTGAAGGTTTACAGATATAGAATGACTCCAGATGTGCATCGGAAACTACTTCTGGTCTTCCAGGGAACGATCAAAGCGTAGACTGTTTCAGACATTACTCAAATGGAGGAAAGTGCGCATGGTGACTGTTGTATTCAATACCGATGCAATTTCTGTGTTTCATCGACACTTTGAAGGTCCACGGATTACAGAATGCCTCCAGATGTGCATCAGAAACTACTACTGGTCTTGCAGATAACGATCAAATCGTAGCCTGCTTGAGAATTACTCCCAAGGAGGAAAGTGCGGATGGTGACTGTTGTATTCACTCCCGATGCAATTTCTGTGTTACATCTACACTTTGAAGATCAGCAGATTACAGAATGCCTCCAGATGTGCATCGGAAACTACTACTGGTCTCCCAGGGAACGAACAAATCGTAGACTGTTTCAGACATTTCTCCCATGGAGGAAAGTGCGCATGGTGACTGTTGTATTCAAATCCGAGGCAATTTCTGTGTTTCATCAACACTTTGAAGGTCCACATATTACAGAATGCCTCCTGATGTGCATCGGAAACTACTACTGGTCTTCCAGGGACCGATCAAAGCGTAGACTGTTTGAGAATTACTCCCATGGAGGAAAGTGCGCATAGTGACTGTTGTGTTCAATCCCGATGCAATTTCTGTGTTTCATCAACACTCTGATAAGCCACAGATTGCAGAATGCCTCCAGATGTGCATCGGAAGTTACTACTGGTCTTCCAGGGAACGATCAAAGAGTAAACTCTTTGAGACATTACTCCCATGGAGGAAAGTGCCCATGGAGACTGTTGTATTCAATCCCTATGCATTTTCTCTGCTTCATCAACACTCTGATAGTCCACAGGTTACAGATTGTCTCCAGATGTGCAACGGAAACTACTACTGGTTTTCCCTGGTACGATCACAGCGTTGACTATTTGAGACATTACTCCCATGGAGAAAAGTGCGCATGGTGACTGTTGTATTCAATTCCGGTGCAATTTCTGTGTTTTGTCAACAGTCTGATAATCCACAGATTGCAGAATGCCTCCAGATGTGCATCGGAAACTACTAGTGGACTTCTATTGGACGATCAAAGCGTAGACTGTTTGAGACATTACTCCCATGGAGGAAAGTGCGCATGGTGACTGTTGTATTCAATTCCGATGCAATTTCTGTGTTTCATCAACATTCTGATAGTCCACAGATTACAGAATGCCTCCAGATGTGCATCGGAAAGTAATACTGGTCTTCCAGGGAACGATCAAAGCGTGTACCGTTTGAGACATTACTCCCATGGAGGAAAGTTCGCATGGTGACTATTGTATTCAATCCTTGTACAATTTCTGTGTTTCATCAACACTCTGATAGTCCACAGATTACTGATTGCCTCCAGATGTGCATCGGAAACTACTACTCGTCTTTTGGGAACGATCAAAGCGTAGACAGTTTCAGACATTACTCCCATGGAGGAAAGTGCGGATGGTTACTGTTGTATTCAATCCCGATGCAATTTCTGTGTTTCATCAACAGTCTGATAGTCCGCAGGTTACAGAATGCCTCCAGATGTGCAACGGAAACTACTACTGGTCTTCCAGGGAACGATCAAAGCGTAGACTGTTTGAGACATTACTCCCATGGAGAAAAGTGCGCATGGTGACTGTTGTATTCAATTCCGGTGCAATTTCTGTGTTTTGTCAACAGTCTGATAATCCACAGATTGCAGAATGCCTCCAGATGTGCATCGGAAACTACTAGTGGACTTCTATTGGACGATCAAAGCGTAGACTGTTTGAGACATTACTCCCATGGAGGAAAGTGCGCATGGTGACTGTTGTTTTCAATCCTTATGCTATTTCTGTGTTTCATCAACAATATGATAGTCCACAGAATACAGATTGCCTGCAGATGTGCATCGAAAACTACTACTGGTCTTTCTGGGAACGATCAAAGCGTAGACTGTTTGAGACATTACTCCCATGGAGGAAAGTGCGGATGGTTACTGTTGTATTCAATCCCGATGCAATTTCTGTGTTTCATCAACAGTCTGATAGTCCACGGATTACAGAATGCCTCCAGATGTGCATCGGAAACTACTACTGGTCTTCCAGGGAACGATCAAATCGTAGCCTGCTTGAGAATTACTCCCAAGGAGGAAAGTGCTAATGGTGACTGTTGTATTCACTCCCGATGCAAGTTCTGTGTTACATCAACACTTTGAAGGTCCACAGATTACAGAATGCCTCCAGATGTGCATCTGAAACTACTAGTGGACTTCTATTGGACGATCAAAGCGTAGACTGTTTGAGACATTACTCCCATGGAGGAAAGTGCGCATGGTGACTGTTGTATTCAATTCCGATGCAATTTCTGTGTTTCATCAACATTCTGATAGTCCACAGATTACAGAATGCCTCCAGATGTGCATCGGAAAGTAATACTGGTCTTCCAGGGAACGATCAAAGCGTGTACCGTTTGAGACATTACTCCCATGGAGGAAAGTTCGCATGGTGACTATTGTATTCAATCCTTGTACAATTTCTGTGTTTCATCAACACTCTGATAGTCCACAGATTACTGATTGCCTCCAGATGTGCATCGGAAACTACTACTCGTCTTTTGGGAACGATCAAAGCGTAGACAGTTTCAGACATTACTCCCATGGAGGAAAGTGCGGATGGTTACTGTTGTATTCAATCCCGATGCAATTTCTGTGTTTCATCAACAGTCTGATAGTCCGCAGGTTACAGAATGCCTCCAGATGTGCAACGGAAACTACTACTGGTCTTCCAGGGAACGATCAAAGCGTAGACTGTTTGAGACATTACTCCCATGGAGAAAAGTGCGCATGGTGACTGTTGTATTCAATTCCGGTGCAATTTCTGTGTTTTGTCAACAGTCTGATAATCCACAGATTGCAGAATGCCTCCAGATGTGCATCGGAAACTACTAGTGGACTTCTATTGGACGATCAAAGCGTAGACTGTTTGAGACATTACTCCCATGGAGGAAAGTGCGCATGGTGACTGTTGTGTTCAATCCCGATGCAATTTCTGTGTTTCATCAACACTCTGATTAGCCACAGATTGCAGAATGCCTCCAGATGTGCATCGGAAGTTACTACTGGTCTTCCAGGGAACGATCAAACAGTAAACTCTTTGAGACATTACTCCCATGGAGGAAAGTGCCCATGGAGACTTTTGTATTCAATCCCGATGCATTTTCTGTGTTTCATCAACACTCTGATAGTCCACAGGTTACAGAATGCCTCCAGATGTGCAACGGAAATTACTACTGGTTTTCCTGGGTACGATCACAGCGTTGACTATTTAAGAAATTACTCCCATGGAGAAAAGTGCGCATGGTGACTGTTGTATTCAATTCCGATGCAATTTCTGTGTTTCATCAACATTCTGATAGTCCACAGATTACAGAATGCCTTCAGATGTGCATCGGAAAGTAATACTGGTCTTCCAGGGAACGATCAAAGCGTGTACCGTTTGAGACATTACTCCCATGGAGGAAAGTGCGCATGGTGACTATTGTATTCAATCCTTGTACAATTTCTGTGTTTCATCAACAATCTGATAGTCCACAGAATACAGATTGCCTCCATATGAGCATCGAAAACTACTACTGGTCTTTCTGGGAACGATCAAAGCGTAGACTGTTTGAGACATTACTCCCATGGAGTAAAGTGTGCATGGTGACTGTTATATTCAATCGCGATGCAATTTCTGTGTTTCATCAACACTCTGATAGTCCACAGATTACTGATTGCCTCCAGATGTGCATCGGAAACTACTACTCGTCTTTTGGGAACGATCAAAGCGTAGACTGTTTGAGAAATTTCTCCCATGGAGAAAAGTGCGCATGGTGACTGTTGTATTCAATTCCGTTGCAATTTCTATGTTTTGTCAACAGTCTGACAATCCACAGATTGCAGAATGCCTCCAGACGTGCATCGGAAACTACTAGTGGACTTCTATTGGACGATCAAAGCGTAGACTGTTTGAGACATTACTCCCATGGAGGAAAGTGCGCATGGTGACTGTTGTTTTCAATCCTTATGCTATTTCTGTGTTTCATCAACAATCTGATAGTCCACAGAATACAGATTGCCTCCAGATGTGCATCGAAAACTACTACTTGTCTTCCTGGGAACGATAAAAGCGTAGACTGTTTGAGACATTACTCCCATGGAGGAAGTGCGGATGGTGATTGTTGTTTTCAATCCCGATGCAATTTCTGTGTTTCATCAACATTTTGATAGTTCACAGTTTACGGAATGCCTTCAGATGTGCATCGGAAACTACTACTGGTCTCCCAGGGATCGAACAAATCGTAGACTGTTAAAGACATTACTCCCATGGAGGAAAGTGCGCATGGTGACTGTTGTATTCAATACCGAGGCAATTTCTGTGTTTCATCAAAACTTTATAGGTCCACAGATTACAGAATGCCTCCTGATGTGCATCGGAAACTACTACTGGTCTTCCAGGGACCGATCAACGCGTAGTCTGTTTGAGAATTACTCCCATGGAGGAAAGTGCGCATGGTGACTGTTGTGTTCAATCCCGATGCAATTTCTGTGTTTCATCAACACTCTGATACGCCCCAGATTGCAGAATGCCTCCAGATGTGCATCGGAAGTTACTACTGGTCTTCCAGGAAACGATCAAAGAGTAAACTCTTTGAGACATTAATCCCCTGGAGGAAAGTGCCCATGGAGACTGTTGTATTCAATCCCGATGCATTTTCTGTGTTTCATCAACAATCTGATAGTCCACAGGTTACAGAATGCCCCCAGATGTGCAACGGAAACTACTACTGGTCTTCCTGGGTACGATCACAACGTAGACTGTTTGAGACATTACTCCCATGGAGAAATGTGCGGATGGTTACTGTTGTATTCAATCGCGATGCAATTTCTGTGTTTCATCAACAGTCTGATAGTCCACAGGTTACAGAATGCCTCCAGATGTGCAACGGATACTACTACTGGTCTTCCTGGGAACGATCACAGCGTGGACTGTTAGAGACATTACTCCTATGGAGAAAAGTGCGCATGGTGACTGTTGTATTCAATTCCGATGCAATTTCTGTGTTTCATCAACAGTCTGATAGTCCACAGATTACAGAATGCCTTCAGATGTGCATCGGAAACTACTACTGGTCTCCCAGGGAACGAACAAATCGTAGACTGTTTCAGACATTACTCCCATGGAGGAAAGTGCGGATGGTGACTGTTGTATTCAATCCCGATGCAATTTCTGTGTTTCATCAACAGTCTGGTAGTCCGCAGATTACAGAATGCCTTCAGATGTGCATCGGAAACTACTACTGGTCTTCAAGGGAACGAACAAATCGTAGCCTGCTTGAGAATTACTCACATGGAGGAAAGTGCGGATGGTGATTGTTGTTTTCACTCCCGATGCAAATCTGTGTTACTTTAACACTTTGAAGGTCCACAGGTTACAGAATGCCTCCAGATGTGCATCGGAAACTACTACTGGTCTCCCAGGGAACGAACAAATCGTAGACTGTTTCAGACATTACTCCCATGGAGGAAAGTGCGCATAATGACTGTTGTATTCAATACCGAGACACTTTCTGTGTTTCATCAACACTCTGATAGTCCACAGGTTACAGAATGCCTCCAGATGTGCAACGGAAACTACTACTGGTTTTCCTGGGAATGATCACATCGTAGGCTGTTTGAGACATTACTCCCATGGAGAAAAGTGCGCATGGTGACTGTTGTATTCAATTCCGATGCAATTTCTGTGTTACGTCAACAGTCTGATAATCCACAGATTACAGAATGCCTCCAGATGTGCAACGGAAACTACTACTGGACTTCTATTGAACGATCAAAGCGTAGACTGTTTGAGACATTACTCACATGGAGGAAAGTGCGCATGGTGACTGTTGTATTCAATCCCGATGCAATTCTAGTGTTTCATCAACACTCTGATAGTCCACAGATTACAGAATGCCTCCAGATCTGCATAGGAAACTACTACTGGTCTTCCAGGGAACGATCAAATAGTAGACTGTTTGAGACATTACTCCCATGGAGGAAAGTGCGGATGGTGATTGTTGTATTCATCACGATGCAATTTCTGTGTTTCATCAACACTTTGAAGGTCCACAGATATAGAATGACTCCAGATGTGCATCGGAAACTACTTCTGGTCTTCCAGGGAACGATCAAAGCGTAGACTGTTTCCGACATTACTCCCATGGAGGAAAGTGCGCATGGTGACAGTTGTAATCAATACCGATGCAATTTCTGTGTTTCATCGACACTTTGAAGGTCCACGGATTACAGAATGCCTCCAGATGTGCATCGGAAACTACTACTGGTCTTCCAGGGAACGATCAAATCGTAGCCTGCTTGAGGATTACTCCCAAGGAGGAAAGTGCGGATTGTGACTGTTGTATTCACTCCCGATGCAATTTCTGTGTTACATCAACACTTTGAAGACCTACAGATTACAGAATGCCTCTAGATGTGCATCGGAAACTACTACTGGTCTCCCAGGGAACGAACAAATCGTAGACTGTTTCAGACATTACTCCCATGGAGGAAAGTGCGCATGGTGACTGTTGTATTCAATACCGAGGCACTTTCTGTGTTTCATCAACACTTTGAAGGTCCACAGATTACAGAATGCCTCCTGATGTGCATCGGAAACTACTACTGGTCTTCCAGGGACCGATCAAAGCGTAGACTGTTTGAGAATTACTCCCATGGAGGAAAGTGCGCATGGTGACTGTTGTGTTCAATCCCGATGCAATATCTGTGTTTCATCAACACTCTGATAAGCCACAGATTGCAGAATGCCTCCAGATGTGCATCGGAAGTTACTACTGGTCTTTCAGGGAACGATCAAAGAGTAAACTCTTTGAGACATTACTCCCATGGAGGAAAGTGCCCATGGAGACTGTTGTATTCAATCCCGATGCATTTTCTGTGTTTCATCAACACTCTGATAGTCCACAGGTTCCAGAATGCCTCCAGATGTGCAACGGAAACTACTACTCGTTTTCCTGGGTACGATCACAGCGTTGACTGTTTGAGACATTACTCGAATGGAGAAATGTGCGCATGGTGACTGTTGTATTCAATTCCAAATCAATTTCTGTGTTTCTTCAACAGTCTGATAGTCCACAGATCACAGAATGCCTAAAGATGTGAATCGGAAACTACTACTGGTTTTCCAGGGAACGATCAAAACGTAGACGTTTTAAGACATTACTCCCATGGAGGAAAGTGCGCATAGTAACTGTTGTATTCAATCCCGATGCAATTTCCGTGTTTCATCAACTCTCTGATACTCCACAGATTACAAAATGCCACCAGATGTGCATCGGAAACTACTACTGGTCTTCCAGGGAACGATCAAAGCGTAGAATGTTTGAGACATTACTCCCATGGAGTAAAGTGTGCATGGTGACTGTTATATTCAATCGCGATGCAATTTCTGTGTTTCATCAACAGTCTGATAGTCCACAGAATACAGATTGCCTCCATATGTGCAACGGAAACTACTACTGGTCATCCTGGGAACGATCACAGCGTAGACTGTTTGAGACAGTACTCCCGTGGAGAAAAGTGCGCATGGTGACTGTTGTATTCAATTCCGATGCAATTTCTGTGTTTCGTCAACAGTCTTATAGTCCACGGATTACAGAATGCCACCAGATGTGAATCGGAAACTACTACTGGTCTTCCAGGGAACGATCAAAGCGTAGACTGTTTGAGACATTACTCCCATGGAGAAAAGTGCGCATGGTGACTGTTGTATTCAATTCCGATGCAATTTCTGTGTTTTGTCAACAGTCTGATAATCCACAGATTACAGAATGCCTCCAGATGTGCATCGGAAACTACTACTGGACTTCTATTGGACGATCAAAGCGTAGACTGTTTGAGACATTACCCCCATGGAGGAAAGTGCGCATGGTGACTGTTGTTTTCAATCCCTATGCAATTTCTGTGTTTCATCAACAATCTGATAGTCCACAGAATACAGATTGCCACCAGATGTGCATCGAAAACTACTACTGGTCTTTCTGGGAACGATCAAAGCGTAGACTGTTTGAGACATTACTCCCATGAAGGAAAGTATGTATGGTGACTGTTATATTCAATCGCGATGTATTTTCTGTGTTTCATCAACACTCTGATAGTCCACAGATTACTGATTGCCTCCAGATGTGCATCGGAAACTACTACTCGTCTTCCTGGGAACGATCAAAGCGTAGACTGTTTCAGACATTACTGCCATGGAGGAAAGTGCGGATAGTGAATGTTGTATTCAATCCCGATGCAATTTCTGTGTTTCATCAACATTCTGATAGTCCACAGATTACAGATTGCCTCCAGATGTGCATCGGAAAGTAATACTGGTCTTCCAAGGAACGATCAAAGCGTGTACCGTTTGAGACATTAGTGCCATTGGGGAAAGTGCGCATGGTGACTATTGTATTCAATCATTGTACAATTCCTGTGTTTCATCAACAATCTGATAGTCCACAGAATACAGATTGCCTCCAGATGTGCATCGAAAACAACTACTGGTCTTTCTGGGAACGATCAAAGCGTAGACTGTTTGAGACATTATTCCCATGGAGGAAAGTGCGGATGGTGACTGTTGTATTCAATCCCGATGCAATTTCTGTGTTTCATCAACAGTCTGATAGTCCACAGATTACAGAATGCCTTCCGATGTGCATCGGAAACTACTACTGGTCTTCAAGGGAACGATCAAATGGTACACTGCTTGAGAATAACTCCCATGGAGGAAAGTGTGCATGGTGACTGTTGTATTCATTCCCGATGCAATTTCTGTGTTTCATCAACACTCTGATACGCCACAGATTGCAGAATGCCTCCAGATGTGCATCGGAAGTTACTACTGGTCTTCCAGGGAACGATCAAAGAGTAAACTCTTTGAGACATTACTCCCATGGAGGAAAGTGCCTATGGAGACTGTTGCATTCAATCCCGATGCATTTTCTGTGTTTCATCAACACTCTGATAGTCCACAGGTTACAGAATGCCTCCAGATGTGCAACGGAAACTACTACTGGTCTTTCTGGGCACGATCAAAGCGTAGACTGTTTGAGACATTACACCCATGGAGGAATGTGTGCATGGTGACTGTTATATTCAATCGCGAAGCAATTTCTGTGTTTCATCAACACTCTGATAGTCCACAGATTGCTGATTGCCTCCAGATGTGCATCGGAAACTACTACTCGTCTTCCAGGGAACGATCAAAGCGTAAACTGTTTGAGACATTACTCCTATGGAGGAATGTGCGGATGGTGACTGTTGTATTCAATCCCGATGCAATTTCTGTGTTTCATCAACAGTCTGATAGTCCACAGATTACAGAATGCCTTCAGATGTGCATCGGAAACTACTACTGGTCTTCAAGGGAACGATCAAATGGTAGCCTGCTTGAGAATTACTCCCATGGAGGAAAGTGCGGATGGTGATTGTTGTAATCACTCCCGATACAATTTCTGTGTTACATCAACACTTTGAAGGTCCACAGATTACAGAATGCCTCCAGATGCGCATCGGAAACTACTACTGGTCTCCCAGGGAACGAACAAATCGTAGACTGTTTCAGACATTACCCCCATGGAGGAAAGTGCGCATGGTGACTGTTGTATTCAATACCGAGGCAATTTCTGTGTTTCATCAACACTTTGAAGGTCCACAGATTACAGAATGCCTCCAGATGTGCATCGGAAACTACTACTGGTCTTCGAGTGAACGATCAAAGAGTAAACTCTTTGAGACATTACTCCCATGGAGGAAAGTGCGCATGGTGACTGTTGTATTCAATCCCGATGCAAATTCTGTGTTTCATCAACACTCTGATATGCCACAGATTGCAGAATGCCTCCAGATGTGCATCGGAAGTTACTACTGGCCTTCCAGTGAACGATCAAAAAGTAAACTCTTTGAGACATTACTCCCATGGAGGACAGTGCCTATGGAGACTGTTGTATTCAATCCCGATGCATTTTCTGTGTTTCACCAACACTCTGATAGTCCACAGGTTACAGAATGCCTCCAGATGTGCAACGGAAACTACTACTGGTCTTCCTGGGAACGATCACAGCGTAGACTGTTTGAGACATTACCCCCATGGAGAAAAGTGCGCTTGGTGACTGTTGTATTCAATTCCGATGCAATTTCTGTGTTTTGTCAACAGTCTTATAGTCCACAGATTACAGAATGCCTCCAGATGTGAATCGGAAACTACTACTGGTCTTCCAGGGAACGATCAAAGCGTAGACTGTTTGAGACATTACTCCCATGGAGAAAAGTGCGCATGGTGACTGTTGTATTCAATTCCGATGCAATTTCTGCGTTTTGTCAACAGTCTGATAATCCACAGATTACAGAATGCCTCCTGAAGAGCATCTGAAACTACTACTGGACTTCTATTGAACGATCAAAGCGTAGACTGTTTGAGACATTACTCACATGGAGGAAAGTGCGCATGGTGACTGTTGTATTCAATCCCGATGCAATTCTAGTGTTTCATCAACACTCTGATAGTCCACAGATTACAGAATGCCTCCAGATGTGGATCGGTAACTACTACTATTGTTCAAGGGAACGATGAAAGCGTAGACTGTTTGAGACATTACTCCCTTGGAGGAAAATGCGAATGGGGACTGTTGTATTCAATCCCAATGCATTTTCTGTGTTTCATGAACACTCTGATAGTCCACAGATTACGCAATGAATCCAGATGTGCATCGGTAACTACTACAGGTCTTCCAGGGAACGATCAAAGCTTAGACTGTTTCAGACATTACTCCCATGGAGAAAAGTGCGCATGGTGCTGTTGTATTCAATTCCGATGCAATTTCTGTGTTTCATCGACACTTTGAAGGTCCACGGATTACAGAATGCCTCCAGATGTGCATCGGAAACTACTACTGGTCTTCCAGGGAACGATCAAAGCGTAGACTGTTTGAAACATTGCTCCCATGGAGGAAAGTGAGCATGGTGACTGTTGTATTCAATCCCGATGCAATTTCTGTGTTTCATGAACACTCTGATAGTCCACAGATTACAGAATGAATCCAGATGTGCATCGGTAACTACTACTGGTCTTCCAGGGAACGAACAAAGCGTATATTGTTTGAGACATTACTGCCATGAAGGAAGGTGCACATGGTGACTGTTGTATTCAATCCCGATTAATTTTCTGTGTTTCACCAACACTCTGATAGTCCACAGGTTACAGAATGCCTCCAGATGTGCAACGGAAACTACTACTGGTCTTCCTGGGAACGATCACAGCGTAGACTGTTTGAGACGTTACCCCCATGGAGAAAAGTGCGCATGGTGACTGTTGTATTCAATTCCGATGCAATTTCTGTGTTTTGTCAACAGTCTTATAGTCCACAGATTACAGAATGCCTCCAGATGTGAATCGGAAACTACTACTGGTCTTCCAGGGAACGATCAAAGCGTATACTGTTTGAGACATTACTCCCATGGAGAAAAGTGCGCATGGTGACTGTTGTATTCAATTCCGATGCAATTTCTGCGTTTTGTCAACAGTCTGATAATCCACAGATTACAGAATGCCTCCTGAAGAGCATCTGAAACTACTAATGGACTTCTATTGAACGATCAAAGCGTAAACTGTTTGAGACATTACTCACATGGAGGAAAGTGCGCATGGTGACTGTTGTATTCAATCCCGATGCAATTTCTGTGTTTCATGAACACTCTGATAGTCCACAGATTACAGAATGAATCCAGATGTGCATCGGTAACTACTACTGGTCTTCCAGGGAACGAGCAAAAACGTATATTGTTTGAGACATTACTGCCATGAAGGAAGGTGCACATGGTGACTGTTGTATTCAATCCCGATCCAATTTCTGTGTTTCATCAACACTCTGATAGTCCGCAGATTACAGAATGCCTCCAGATGTGCAGCGGAAACTGCTACTAGTCTTCCAGGGAACGATCAAAACGTAGACTGTTTGAGACATTACTCCCATTCAGGAAAGTGCGCATGGTGACTGTTGTATTCAATCCCGATGCAATTTCTGTTTTTCATCAACACTCTGACAGTCCACAGATTACAGAATGCCTCCAGATGTGCATCGGAAACTACCCACAGGTCTTCCAGCTACGATCAAAGCGTAGACTGTTTGAGACATTACTCCCATGGAGGAAAGTGCGCATGGTGACTGTTGTATTCAACCCCGATGCAATTTCTGTGTTTCATCAACACTCTGATAGTCCACAGATTACAGAATGCCTCCAGATGTGCAGCGGAAACTGCTACTAGTCTTCCAGGGAACGATCAAAGCGTAGACTTGTTTGAGACATTTCTCACGTGGAGGAAAGTGCGCATGGTTACTGTTGTATTCAATCACGATGCAATTTCTGTGTTTCATCAATACTCTGATAGTCCACAGATTACAGAATGCCTCCAGATGTGCAACGGAAACTACCACTGGTCTTCTAGGGAACGATCACAGCGTAGACTGTTTGAGACATTACTCACATGGAGGAAAGTGCGCATGGTGAGTGATGTATTCAATCCCGATGCAATTCTAGTGTTTCATCAACACTCTGATAGTCCACAGATTACAGAATGCCTCCAGATGTGGATCGGTAACTACTACTGGTGTTCAAGGGAACGATGAAAGCGTAGACTGTTTGAGACATTACTCCCATGGAGGAAAGTGCGCATGGTGACTGTTGTATTCAACCCCGATGCAATTTCTGTGTTTCATCAACACTCTGATAGTCCACAGATTACAGAATGCCTCCAGATGTGAAGCGGAAACTGCTACTAGTCTTCCAGGGAACGATCAAAGCGTAGACTTGTTTGAGATTTTTCTCACGTGGAGGAAAGTGCGCATGGTGACTGTTGTATTCAATCAAGATGCAATTTCTGTGTTTCATCTATACTCTGATAGTCCACAGATTACAGATTGCCTCCAGATGTGCTACGGAAACTACCACTGGTCTTCTAGGGAACGATCACAGCGTAGACTGTTTGACACATTACTCACATGGAGGAAAGTGCGCATGGTGACTTTTGTATTCAATCCCGATTCAATTCTAGTGTTTCATCAACACTCTGATAGTCCACAGATTACAGAATGCCTCCAGATGTGGATCGGTAACTACTACTGGTCTTCCAGGGAACGATCAAAGCTTAGACTGTTTCAGACATTACTCCCATGGAGGAAAGTGCGCATGGTGACTGTTGTATTCAATTCCGATGCAATTTCTGTGTTTCATCAACACTCTGATAGTCCACAGATTACAGAATGCCTCCAGATGTGCAGCGGAAACTGCTACTAGTCTTCCAGGGAACGATCAAAGCGTAGACTTGTTTGAGACATTTCTCACGTGGAGGGAAGTGCGCATGGTGACTGTTGTATCAATCACGATGCAATTTCTGTGTTTCATCAATACTCTGATAGTCCACAGATTACAGAATGCCTCCAGATGTGCAACGGAAACTACCACTGGTCTTCTAGGGAACGATCACAGCGTAGACTGTTTGAGACATTACTCACATGGAGGAAAGTGCTCATGGTGACTGATGTATTCAATCCCGATGCAATTCTAGTGTTTCATCAACACTCTGATTGTCCACAGATTACAGAATGCCTCCAGATGTGGATCGGTAACTACTACTGGTGTTCAAGGGAACGATGAAAGCGTAGACTGTTTGAGACATTACTCCCATGGAGGAAAGTGCGCATGGTGAATGTTGTATTCAATCCCAATGCAATTTCTGTGTTTCATGAACACTCTGATAGTCCACAGATTACGCAATGAATCCAGATGTGCATCGGTAACTACTACTGGTCTTCCAGGGAACGATCAATGCTTAGACTGTTTCAGACATTACTCCCATGGAGGAAAGTGCGTATGGTGACTGTTGTATTCAATCCCGATGCAATTTCTGTGTTTCATCAACACTCTGATATGCCACAGATTGCAGAATGCCTCCAGATGTGCATCGGAAGTTACTACTGGTCTTCCAGTGAACGATCAAAAAGTAAACTCTTTGAGACATTACTCCCATGGAGGACAGTGCCTATGGAGACTGTTGTATTCAATCCCGATGCATTTTCTGTGTTTCACCAACACTCTGATAGTCCACAGGTTACAGAATGCCTCCAGATGTGCAACGGAAACTACTACTGGTCTTCCTGGGAACGACCACAGCGTAGACTGTTTGAGACATTACCCCCATGGAGGAAAGTGCGCATGGTGACTGTTGTATTCAATTCCGATGCAATGTCTGTGTTTTGTCAACAGTCTTATAGTCCACAGATTACAGAATGCCTCCAGATGTGAATCGGAAACTACTACTGGTCTTCCAGGGAACGATCAAAGCGTAGACTGTTTGAGACATTACTCCCATGGAGAAAAGTGCTCATGGTGACTGTTGTATTCAATTCCGATGCAATTTCTGCGTTTTGTCAACAGTCTGATAATCCACAGATTACAGAATGCCTCCTGAAGAGCATCTGAAACTACTACTGGACTTCTATTGAACGATCAAAGCGTAGACTGTTTGAGACATTACTCACATGGAGGAAAGTGCGCATGGTGACTGTTGTATTCAATCCCGATGCAATTCTAGTGTTTCATCAACACTCTGATAGTCCACAGATTACAGAATGCCTCCAGATGTGGATCGGTAACTACTACTGGTGTTCAAGGGAACGATGAAAGCGTAGACAGTTTGAGACATTACTCCCATGGAGGAAAGTGCGCATGGTGAATGTTGTATTCAATCCCAATGCAATTTCTGTGTTTCATGAACACTCTGATAGTCCACAGATTACGCAATGCATCCAGATGTGCATCGGTAACTACTACTGGTCTTCCAGGGAACGATCAAAGCTTAGACTGTTTCAGACATTACTCCCATGGAGGAAAGTGCGCATGGTGACTGTTGTATTCAATACCGATGCAATTCTAGTGTTTCATCAACAATCTGATAGTCCACAGAATACAGATTGCCTCCAGATGTGCATAGAAAACTATTACTGGTCTTTCTGGGAACGATCAAAGCGTAGACTGTTTGAGACATTACTCTCATGGAGGAAAGTGTGCATGGTGACTGTTATATTCAATCGCGATGCAATTTCTGTGTTTCATCAACACTCTGATAGTCCAAAGATTACTGATTGCCTCCGGATGTGCATCGGAAACTACTACTCGTCTTACTGGGAACGATCAAAGCGTAGACTGTTTGAGACATTAGTCCCATGGAGGAAAGTGCGGATGGTGACTGTTGTATTCAATCCCGATGCAATTTCTGTGTTACATCAACAGTCTGATAGTCCACAGATTACAGAATGCCTTCAGATGTGCATCGGAAACTACTATTGGTCTTCAAGGGAACGATCAAATCGTAGCCTGCTTGAGAATTACTCCCATGGAGGAAAGTGCGGATGGTGATTGTTGTATTCACTCCCGATGCAATTTCTGTGTTACATCAACACTTTGAAGGTCCACAGATTACAGAATGCCTCCAGATGTGCATCGGAAACTACCACTGGTCTCCCAGGGAACGATCAAAGCGTAGACTGTTTGAGACATTACTCCCATGGAGGAAAGTGCGCATGGTGACTGTTGTATCTAACCCCGATGCAATTTCTGTGTTTCATCAACACTCTGATAGTCCACAGATTACAGAATGCCTCCAGATGTGCAGCGGAAACTGCTACTAGTCTTCCAGGGAACGATCAAAGCGTAGACTTGTTTGAGACATTTCTCACGTGGAGGAAAGTGCGCATGGTGACTGTTGTATTCAATCACGATGCAATTTCTGTGTTTCATCAATACTCTGATAGTCCACAGATTACAGAATGCCTCCAGATGTACATCGGAAACTACCACTGGTCTTCTAGGGAACGATCAAAGAGTAGACTGTTTGAGACATTACTCCCATGGAGGAAAGTGCACATGTTGACCGTTGTATTCAATCACGATGCAATTTCTGTGTTTCATCAACAGTCAGAAGGTCCACAGAGTACAGAATGCCTCCAGATGTGCAACGGAAACTACTACTGGTCTCCCAGGGAACGAACAAATCCTAGACTCTTTCAGACGTTACTCCCATGGAGGAAAGTGCGGATGGTGATTGTTGTATTCAATCCCGATGCAATTTCTGTGTTTCATCAACACTCTGATACGCCACAGATTGCAGAATGCCTCCAGATGTGCATCGGAAGTTACTACTAGTCTTCCAGGGAACGATCAAAGAGTAAACTCTTTGAGACATTACTCCCATGGAGGAAAGTGCCCATGGAGACTGTTGTATTCAATCCCGATGCATTTTCTGTGTTTCATCAACACTCTGATAGTCCACAGGTTACAGAATGCCTCCAGATGTGCATCGGAAACTACTACTGGTCCTCCTGGGAACGATCACAGCGTAGACTGTTTGAGACATTACTCCCATGGAGAAAAGTGCGCATGGTGACTGTTGTATTCAATTCCGATGCAATTTCTGTGTATCGTCAACAGTCTTATAGTCCACAGAATACAGAATGCCTCCAGAAGTGAATCGGAAACTACTACTGGTCTTCCAGCGAACGATCAAAGCGTTGACTGTTTGAGACATTACTCCCATGGAGAAAAGTGCGCATGGTGACTGTTGTATTCAATTCCGATGCAATTTCTCTGTTTTGTCAACAGTCTGATAGTCCACAAATTACAGAATGACTCCAGATGTGCATCGGAAACTACTACTGGTCTTCCAGGTAACGATCAAAGCGTAGACTGTTTGAAACATTGCTCCCATGGAGGAAAGTGCGCATGGTGAATGTTGTATTCAATACCGATGCAATTTCTGTGTTTCATCGAAACTTTGAAGGTCCACGGATTACAGAATGCCTCCAGATGTGCATCGGAAACTACTACTGGTCTTCCAGGGAACGATCAAAGCGTAGACTGTTTGAAACATTGCTCCCATGGAGGAAAGTGCGCATGGTGTCTGTGGTATTCAATCCCGATGCAATTTCTGTGTTTCATCAACACTCTGATAGTCCAAAGATTACAGAATGCCTCCAGATGTGCATCGGTAACTACTACTGGTGTTCAAGGGAACGATGAGAGCGTAGACTGTTTGAGACATTACTCCCATGGAGGAAAGTGCTCATTGTGACTGTTGTATTCAATCCCAATGCAATTTCTGTGTTTCATGAACACTCTGATAGTCCACAGATTACAGATTGAATCCAGATGTGCATTGGTAACTACTATTGGTCTTCCAGGGTACGATCAAAGCGTAGACTGTTTGAGACATTACTCAGATCGAGGAAAGTGCGGATGGTTTCTGTTGTATTCAATCCCGATGCAATATCTGTGTTTCATCAACACTTTCAAGGTCCACGGAGTACAGAATGCCTCCAGATGTGCAACGGAAACTACTACGGGTCTTCCAGGGAACGGTCATAGTGTAGAATGTTTGAGACATTGCTCCCACGGAGGAAAGTGCGCATGGCGACTGTTGTATTCATTCCTGATGCATTATCTGTGTTTCATCAACACTCTGATAGTCCACAGATTACTGAATGCCTCCAGATGTGCATCGCAAACTACTACTGGTCTTCCTGGGATCGATCAAAGCGTAGATTGTTTGATACATTACTCCCATGAAGGAAAGTGCACATGGTGAATGTTGTAATCAATCCCGATGCAATTTCTGTGTTTCATCAACACTCTGAAAGTCCACAATTTACAGAATGCTTCCAGATGTGCATCGGAAACTACTTCTGAGCTTCCTGGGATCGATCAAAGCGTAGACTGTTTGAGACATTACTCCCATGGAGGAAAGTGCGAATGGTGACTGTTGTATTCAATCCCGATGCAATTTCTGTGTTTCATCAATACTCTGATAGTCCACAGGTTACAGAATGCCTCCAGATGTGCATCGGAAACTACCACTGGTCTCCCAGGGAACGATCAAAGCGTAGACTGTTTGAGACATTACTCCCATGGAGGAAAGTGCGCATGGTGACTGTTGCATTCAACCCCGATGCAATTTCTGTGTTTCATCAACACTCTGATAGTCCACAGATTACAGAATGCCTCCAGATGTGCAGCGGAAACTGCTACTAGTCTTCCAGGGAACGCCAAAGCGTAGACTGTTTGAGACATTACTCCCATGGAGGAAAGTGCACATGTTGACTGTTGTATTCAATCACGATGCAATTTCTGTGTTTCATCAACAGTCAGATAGTCCACAGATTAAAGATTGCCTCCAGATGTGCATCGGAAACTACTACTGGTCTTCCAGGAACGATCAAAGCGTAGACTGTTTCAGACATTACTCCCATGGAGGAAAGTGCGGATGGTGACTGTTGTATTCACTCCCGATGCAATATCTGTGTTTCATCAACACTTCGAAGGTCCACAGAGTACAGAATGCCTCCAGATGTGCAACGGAAACTACTACTGGTCTTCCAGGGAACGATCAAAGCGTAGACTGTTTCATACATTACTCCCATGGAGGAAAGTGCGGATGTTGACTGTTGTATTCAATCCCGATGCAATTTCTGTGTTTCATCAACACTCTGATAGTCCACAGATTACAGATTATCTCCAGATGTGCATCGGAAACTACTACTGGTCTTCCTGTCAACGATCAAAGCGTAGACTGTTTCAGACAATAACTCCCATGGAGGAAAGTGCGGATGGTGACTGTTGTATTCAATACCGATGCAATTCTAGTGTTTCATCAACAATCTGATAGTCCACAGAATACAGATTGCCTCCAGATGTGCATAGAAAACTATTACTGGTCTTTCTGGGAACGATCAAAGCGTAGACTGTTTGAGACATTACTCTCATGGAGGAAAGTGTGCATGGTGACTGTTATATTCAATCGCGATGCAATTTCTGTGTTTCATCAACACTCTGATAGTCCAAAGATTACTGATTGCCTCCAGATGTGCATCGGAAACTACTACTCGTCTTACTGGGAACGATCAAAGCGTAGACTGTTTGAGACATTAGTCCCATGGAGGAAAGTGCGGATGGTGACTGTTGTATTCAATCCCGATGCAATTTTTGTGTTACATCAACAGTCTGATAGTCCACAGATTACAGAATGCCTTCAGATGTGCATCGGAAACTACTATTGGTCTTCAAGGGAACGATCAAATCGTAGCCTGCTTGAGAATTACTCCCATGGAGGAAAGTGCGGATGGTGATTGTTGTATTCACTCCCGATGCAATTTCTGTGTTACATCAACACTTTGAAGGTCCACAGATTACAGAATGCCTCCAGATGTGCATCGGAAACTACTACTGGTCTCCCAGGGAACGAACAAATCCTAGACTCTTTCAGACGTTACTCCCATGGAGGAAAGTGCGCATGGTGACTGTTGTATTCAATACCGAGGCAATTTCTGTGTTTCATCAACACTTTGAACGTCCACAGATTACAGAATGCCTCCAGATGTGCATCGGAAACTACTACTGGTCTTCCAGGGACCGATCAAATCGTAGACTGTTTGAGAATTACTCCCATGGAGGAAATTGCGCATGGTGACTGTTGTATTCAATCCCGATGCAATTTCTGTGTTTCATCAACACTCTGATACGCCACAGATTGCAGAATGCCTCCAGATGTGCATCGGAAGTTACTACTAGTCTTCCAGGGAACGATCAAAGAGTAAACTCTTTGAGACATTACTCCCATGGAGGAAAGTGCCCATGGAGACTGTTGTATTCAATCCCGATGCATTTTCTGTGTTTCATCAACACTCTGATAGCCCACAGGTTACAGAATGCCTCCAGATGTGCATCGGAAACTACTACTGGTCTTCCTGGGAACGATCACAGCGTAGACTGTTTGAGACATTACTCCCATGGAGAAAAGTGGCATGGTGACTGTTGTATTCAATTCCGATGCAATTTCTGTGTATCGTCAACAGTCTTATAGTCCACAGAATACAGAATGCCTCCAGAAGTGAATCGGAAACTACTACTGGTCTTCCAGCGAACGATCAAAGCGTTGACTGTTTGAGACATTACTCCCATGGAGAAAAGTGCGCATGGTGACTGTTGTATTCAATTCCGATGCAATTTCTGTGTTTTGTCAACAGTCTGATAATCCACAGATTACAGAATGCCTCCAGATGTGCATCGGAAACTACTACTGGACTTCTAATGAACGATCAAAGCGTAGACTGTCTGAGACATTACTCCCATGGAGGAAAGTGCGCATGGTGACTGTTGTATTGAATCCCAATGCAATTCTAGTGTTTCATCAACACTCTGATAGTCCACAGATAGGAGAATGCCTCCAGATGTGCATAGGAAACTACTACTGTCCTTCCAGGGAACGATCAAATGGTAGACTGTTTGAGACATTACCCCCATGGAGGAAAGTGCGAATGGTGACTGTTGAATCAATCACAATGCAATTTCTGTGTTTCATCAACACTTTGAAGGTCCATAGATAAAGAATGACTCCAGATGTGCATCGGAAACTACTTCTGGTCTTCCAGGGAACGATCAAAACGTAGACTGTTTCAGACATTACTCCCATGGAGGAAACTGCGCATGGTGACTGTTGTATTCAATACCGATGCAATTTCTGTGTTTCATCGACACTTTGAAGTTCCACGGATTACAGAATGCCTCCAGATGTGCATCGGAAACTACTACTGGTCTTCCAGGGAACGATCAAAGCGTAGACTGTTTGAAACATTGCTCCCATGGAGGAAAGTGCGCATGGTGACTGTGGTATTCAATCCCGATGCAATTTCTGTGTTTCATCAACACTCTGATAGTCCAAAGATTACAGAATGCCTCCAGATGTGCATCGGTAACTACTACTGGTGTTCAAGGGAACGATGAAAGCGTAGACTGTTTGAGACATTACTCCCATGGAGGAAAGTGCTCATTGTGACTGTTGTATTCAATCCCAATGCAATTTCTGTGTTTCATGAACACTCTGATAGTCCACAGATTACAGATTGAATCCAGATGTGCATTGGTAACTACTATTGGTCTTCCAGGGTACGATCAAAGCGTAGACTGTTTGAGACATTACTCCCATCGAGGAAAGTGCGGATGGTTTCTGTTGTATTCAATCCCGATGCAATATCTGTGTTTCATCAACACTTTCAAGGTCCACGGAGTACAGAATGCCTCCAGATGTGCAACGGAAACTACTACGGGTCTTCCAGGGAACGGTCATAGTGTAGAATGTTTGAGACATTGCTCCCACGGAGGAAAGCGCGCATGGCGACTGTTGTATTCATTCCTGATGCATTATCTGTGTTTCATCAACACTCTGATAGTCCACAGATTACTGAATGCCTCCAGATGTGCATCGGAAACTACTACTGGTCTTCCTGGGATCGATCAAAGCGTAGATTGTTTGATACATTACTCCCATGAAGGAAAGTGCACATGGTGAATGTTGTAATCAATCCCGATGCAATTTCTGTGTTTCATCAACACTCTGAAAGTCCACAATTTACAGAATGCTTCCAGATGTGCATCGGAAACTACTTCTGAGCTTCCTGGGATCGATCAAAGCGTAGACTGTTTGAGACATTATTCCCATGGAGGAAAGTGCGAATGGTGACTGTTGTATTCAATCCCGATGCAATTTCTGTGTTTCATCAATACTCTGATAGTCCACAGGTTACAGAATGCCTCCAGATGTGCATCGGAAACTACCACTGGTCTTCCAGGGAACGATCAAAGCGTAGACTGTTTGAGACATTACTCCCATGGAGGAAAGTGCGCATGGTGACTGTTGTATTCAACCGCGATGCAATTTCTGTGTTTCATCAACACTCTGATAGTCCACAGATTACAGAATGCCTCCAGATGTGCTGCGGAAACTGCTACTGGCCTTCCAGGGAACGATCAAAGCGTAGACTTGTTTGAGACATTTCTCATGTGGAGGAAAGTGCGCATGGTGACTTTTGTATTCAATCCCGATGCAATATCTGTGTTTCATCAACACTTTGAAGGTCCACAGAGTACAGAATGCCTCCAGATGTGCAACGGAAGCTACTACTGGTCTTCCAGGGAACGTTCAAAGAATAGACTGTTTCATACATTACTCCCATGGAGGAAAGTGCGGATGTTGACTGTTGTATTCAATCCCGATGCAATTTCTGTGTTTCATCAACACTCTGATAGTCCACAGATTACAGATTATCTCCAGATGTGCATCGGAAACTACTACTGGTCTTCCTGTCAACGATCAAAGCGTAGACTGTTTCAGACAATAACTCCCATGGAGGAAAGTGCGGATGGAGACTGTTGTATTCAATCCCGATGCAATTTCTGTGTTTCTTCAACGCTTTTAAGGTCTACAGAGTACAGAATGAATCCTGATGTGCAACGGACACTACTACTGGTCTTCCAGGAAACGATCAAAGCGTAGACTGTTTCAGACATTACTGCCATGTAGGAAAGTGCGGATGGTGACTGTTGTATTCAATCCCGATGCAATTTCTGTGTTTCATCAACATTCTGATAGTCCACAGATTACAGAATGCCTCCAGATGTGCAAGGGAAAGTAATACTTGTCTTCCAGGGAACGATCAAAGCGTGTACCGTTTGAGACATTACTCCCATGGAGGAAAGTGCGCATGGTGACTATTGTATTCAATCCTTATGCAATTTCTGTGTTTCATCAACACTCTGATAGTCCACAGATTACAGATTATCTCCAGATGTGCATCGGAAACTACTACTGGTCTTCCAGGCAACGATCAAAGCGTAAACACTTTGAGACATTACTCCTATGGAGGAAAGTGCGCATGGTGACTGTTGTATTAATTCCCCAATGCATTTTCTGTGTTTCATCAACACTCTGATAGTCCACAGATTACAGAATGCCTCTAGATGTTCATCGGTAACTACTACTGGTCTTCCTGGGAACGATCAAAGCGTAGACAGTTTGAGACATTACTCCCATGGAGGAAAGTGCGCATGGTGAGTGTTGTATTCATTCCCGATGCATTATCTGTGTTTCATCAACACTCTGATAGTCCACAGATTACAGAATGCCTCCAGATGTGCATCGGAAACTACCACTGGTCTTCCAGGGACAGATCAAAGCGTAGACTGTTTGAGACATTACTCCCATGGAGGAAAGTGCGCATGGTGACTGTTGTATTCAACCGCGATGCAATTTCTGTGTTTCATCAACACTCTGATAGTCCACAGATTACAGAATGCCTCCAGATGTGCAGCGGAAACTGCTACTGGCCTTCCAGGGAACGATCAAAGCGTAGACTTGTTTGAGACATTTCTCATGTGGAGGAAAGTGCGCATGGTGACTGTTGTATTCAATCCCGATGCAATTTCTGTGTTTCATCAATACTCTGATAGTCCACAGATTACAGAATGCCTCCAGATGTGCATCGGAAACTACTACTGGTCTTCCTGGGATCGATCAAAGCGTAGATTGTTTGAAACATTACTCCCATGAAGGAAAGTGCACATGGTGAATGTTGTAATCAATCCCGATGCAATATCTGTGTTTCATCAACACTCTGAAAGTCCACAGATTACAGAATGCTTCCAGATGTGCATCGGAAACTACTTCTGAGCTTCCTGGGAACGATCAAAGCGTAGACTGTTTGAGACATTACTACCATGGAGGAAAGTGCGAATGGTGACTGTTGTATTCAATCCCGATGCACTATCTGTGTTTCATCAATACTCTGATAGTCCACAGGTTACAGAATGCCTCCAGATGTGCAACGGAAACTACCACTGGTCTTCCAGGGAACGATCAAAGCGTAGACTGTTTGAGACATTACTCCCATGGAGGAAAGTGCGCATGGTGACTGTTGTATTCAACCGCGATGCAATTTCTGTGTTTCATCAACACTCTGATAGTCCACAGATTACAGAATGCCTCCAGATGTGCAGCGGAAACTGCTACTGGCCTTCCAGGGAACGATCAAAGCGTAGACTTGTTTAGGACATTTCTCATGTGGAGGAAAGTGCGCATGGTGACTGTTGTATTCAATCCCGATGCAATATCTGTGTTTCATCAACACTTTGAAGGTCCACAGAGTACAGAATGCCTCCAGATGTGCAACGGAAACTACTACTGGTCTTCCAGGGAACGATCAAAGCGTAGACTGTTTCATACATTACTCCCATGGAGGAAAGTGCGGATGTTGACTGTTGTATTCAATCCCGATGCAATTTCTGTGTTTCATCAACACTCTGATAGTCCACAGATTACAGATTATCTCCAGATGTGCATCGGAAACTATTACTGGCCTTCCTGTCAACGATCAAAGCGTAGACTGTTTCTAGACAATAACTCCCATGGAGGAAAGTGCGGATGGTGACTGTTGTATTCACCCCGATGCAATTTCTGTGTTTCTTCAAAACTTTTAAGGTCTACAGAGTACAGAATGAATCCAGATGTGCAACGGACACTACTACTGGTCTTCCAGGAAACGATCAAAGCGTGTACCGTTTGAGACATTACTCCCATGGAGGAAAGTGCGCATGGTAACTATTGTATTCAATCCTTATGCAATTTCTGTGTTTCATGTACAATCTGATAGTCCACAGAATACATATTTTCTCCAAATGTGCATCGAAAACTACTACTGGTCTTTCTGGGAACGATCAAAGCGTATACTGTTTGAGACATTACTCCCATTAAGGAAAGTGTGCATGGTGACTGTTATATTCAATCCCGATGCAATTTCTATGTTTCATCAAAACTCTGATAGTCCACAGGTTACTGATTGCCTCCAGATGTGCATCGGAAACTACTACTGGTCTTCCTGGGAACGATCAAACCGTAGACTGTTTGAGACATTACTCCCATGGAGGAAAGTGCGGATGGTGACAGTCGTATTCAATCCCGATGCAATTTCTGTGTTTCATCAACACTCTGATAGTCCACAGATTACAGAATGGCTCCAGATGTGCATCGGGAACTGCTACTGGTCTTCCTGGGAACGATCAAAGCGTAGACTGTTTGAGACATTACTCCCATGGAGGAAAGTGCGCATGGTGACTGTTGTATTCAACCCCGATGCAATTTCTGTGTTTCATCAACACTCTGATAGTCCACAGATTCCAGAATGCCTCCATATGTGCAGCGGAAACTGCTACTGGCCTTCCAGGGAACAATGAAAGCGTAGACTGGTTGAGACATTTCTCACATGGAGGAAAGTGCGCATGGTGACTGTTGTATTCAGTCCCGATGCAATTTCTGTGTTTCATCAGTACTCTGATAGTCCACAGATTAATGATTGCCTCCAGATGTGCATCGCAAACTACTACTCGTCTTCCTGGGAACGATCAAAGCGTAGACTGTTTGAGACATTACTCCCATGGTGGAAAGTGCGGATGGTTACTGTTGAATTCAATACCGATGCAATTTCTGTGTTTCATCAACACTCTGATAGTCCACAGATTACAGAATGCCTCCAGATGTGCAGCGGAAACTGCTACTGGCCTTCCAGGGAACGATCAAAGCGTAGACTTGTTTGAGACATTTCTCATGTGGAGGAAAGTGCGCATGGTGACTGTTGTATTCAATCCCGATGCAATATCTGTGTTTCATCAACACTTTGAAGGTCCACAGAGTACAGAATGCCTCCAGATGTGCAACGGAAACTACTACTGGTCTTCCAGGGAACGATCAAAGCGTAGACTGTTTCATACATTACTCCCATGGAGGAAAGTGCGGATGTTGACTGTTGTATTCAATCCCGATGCAATTTCTGTGTTTCATCAACACTCTGATAGTCCACAGATTACAGATTATCTCCAGATGTGCATCGGAAACTATTACTGGTCTTCCTGTCAACGATCAAAGCGTAGACTGTTTCTAGACAATAACTCCCATGGAGGAAAGTGCGGATGGTTACTGTTGTATTCAATCCCGATGCAATTTCTGTGTTTCTTCAAAACTTTTAAGGTCTACAGAGTACAGATTGCATCCAGATGTGCAACGGACACTACTACTGGTCTTCCAGGAAACGATCAAAGCGTGTACCGTTTGAGACATTACTCCCATGGAGGAAAGTGCGCATGGTAACTATTCTATTCAATCCTTATGCAATTTCTGTGTTTCATGTACAATCTGATAGTCCACAGAATACATATTTTCTCCAAATGTGCATTGAAAACTACTACTGGTCTTTCTGGGAACGATCAAAGCGTATACTGTTTGAGACATTACTACCATTAAGGAAAGTGTGCATGGTGACTGTTATATTCAATCCCGATGCAATTTCTATGTTTCATCAAAACTCTGATAGTCCACAGGTTACTGATTGCCTCCAGATGTGCATCGGAAACTACTACTGGTCTTCCTGGGAACGATCAAACCGTAGACTGTTTGAGACATTACTCCCATGGAGGAAAGTGCGGATGGTGACAGTCGTATTCAATCCCGATGCAATTTCTGTGTTTCATCAACACTCTGATAGTCCACAGATTACAGAATGGCTCCAGATGTGCATCGGGAACTGCTACTGGTCTTCCTGGGAACGATCAAAGCGTAGACTGTTTGAGACATTACTCCCATGGAGGAAAGTGCGCATGGTGACTGTTGTATTCAACCCCGATGCAATTTCTGTGTTTCATCAACACTCTGATAGTCCACAGATTCCAGAATGCCTCCATATGTGCAGCGGAAACTGCTACTGGCCTTCCAGGGAACAATGAAAGCGTAGACTGGTTGAGACATTTCTCACATGGAGGAAAGTGCGCATGGTGACTGTTGTATTCAGTCCCGATGCAATTTCTGTGTTTCATCAGTACTCTGATAGTCCACAGATTAATGATTGCCTCCAGATGTGCATCGCAAACTACTACTCGTCTTCCTGGGAACGATCAAAGCGTAGACTGTTTGAGACATTACTCCCATGGTGGAAAGTGCGGATGGTTACTGTTGTATTCAATCCCGATGCAATTTCTGTGTTTCATCAACACTCTGATAGTCCACAGATTACAGAATGCCTCCAGATGTGCATCGGAAACTACTACTGGTCTTCGAGGGAACGATCAAAGCGTAAACACTTTGAGACATTACTCCTATGGAGGAAAGTGCGCATGGTGATTGTTGTATTCATTCCCGATGCATTTTCTGTGTTTCATCAACACTCTGATAGTCCACAGATTACAGAATGCCTCCAGATGTGCATCGGTAACTACTACTGGTCTTCCTGGGAACGATCAAAACTTAACTGTTTGAGACATTACTCCCATGGAGGAAAGTGCGCATGGTGACTGTTGTATTCATTCCCGATGCATTATCTGTGTTTCATCAACACTCTGATAGTCCACAGATTACAGAATGCCTCCAGACGTGCAGCGGAAACTACTACTGGCCTTCCAGGGAACAATCAAAGCGTAGACTGGTTGAGACATTTCTCACGTGGAGGAAAGTGCGCATGGTGACTGTTGTATTCAATCCCGATACAATTTCTGTGTTTCATCAACACTCTGATAGTCCACAGATTACTGATTGACTCCAGATGTGCATCGGAAACTACTACTCGTCTTCCTGGGAATGATCAAAGCGTAGACTGTTTGAGACATTACTCCCATGGAGGAAAGTGCGGATGGTGACTGTTGTATTCAATCCCGATGCAATTTCTGTGTTTCATCAACACTCTGATAGTCCACAGATTACAGAATGTCTCCAGATGTGCATCGGAAACTACCACTGGTCTTCCAGGGAACGATCAAAGCGTAGACTGTTTGAGACATTACTCCCATGGAGGAAAGTGCGCATGGTGACTGTTGTATTCAACCGCGATGCAATTTCTGCGTTTCATCAACACTCTGATAGTCCACAGATTACAGAATGCCTCCAGATGTGCATCGGAAACTACTGCTGGTCTTCCTGGTAACGATCAATGCGTAGACTGTTTGAGACATTACTCCCATGGAGGAAAGTGTGCATGGTGACAGTTATATTCAATCCCGATGCAATTTCTGTGTTTCATCAACACTCTGATAGTCCACAGATTACTGATTGCCTCCAGATGTGCAACGGAAACTACTACTGGTCTTCCTGGGAACGATCAATGCGTAGACTGTTTGAGACATTACTCCCATGGAGGAAAGTGCGGATGGTGACAGTTGTATTCAATCCCGATGCAATTTCTGTGTTTCATCAACACTCTGATAGTCCACAGATTACAGAATGCCTCCAGATGTGCATCGGAAACTACTACTGGTCTTCCAGGGAACGATCAAAACGTAAACACTTTGAGACATTACTTCTATGGAGGAAAGTGCGCATGGTGACTGTTGTATTCATTCCCGATGCATTTTCTGTGTTTCATCAACACTCTGATAGTCCACAGATTACAGAATGGCTCCAGATGTGCATCGGGAACTACTACTGGTCTTCCTGGGAACGATCAAAGCGTAGACTGTTTGAGACATTACTCCCATGGAGGAAAGTGCGCATGGTGACTGTTGTATTCAACCCCGATGCAATTTCTGTCTTTCATCAATACTCTGATAGTCCACAGATTACTGATTGCCTCCAGATGTGCATCGGAAACTACTACTCGTCTTCCTGGGAACGATCAAAGCGTAGACTGTTTCATACATTACTCCCATGGAGGAAAGTGCGGATGTTGACTGTTGTATTCAATTTCGATGCAATTTCTGTGTTTCATCAACATTCTGATAGTCCACAGATTACAGAATGCCTCCAGACGAGCAAGGGAAAGTAATACTGGTCTTCCAGGAACGATCAAAGCGTGTACCGTTTGAGACATTACTCCCATGGAGGAAAGTGATCATGGTGACTATTGTATTCAATCCTTATGCAATTTCTGTGTTTCATCTACAATCTGATAGTCCACAGAATACAGATTGGCTCCAGATGTGCATCGAAAACTACTACTGGTCTTTCTGGGAACGATCAAAGCGTAGACTGTTTGAGACATTACTCCCATGGAGGAAAGTGCGCATGGTGACTGTTGTATTCAACCGCGATGCAATTTCTGTGTTTCATCAACACTCTGATAGTCCACAGATTCCAGAATGCCTCCAGATGTGCAGCGGAACCTACTACTGGACTTCCAGGGAACAATCAAAGCGTAGACTGGTCGAGACATTTCTCACGTGGAGGAAAGTGCGCATGGTGACTGTTGTATTCAATCCCGATACAATTTCTGTGTTTCATCAACACTCTGATAGTCCACAGATTACTGATTGCCTCCAGATGTGCATCGGAAACTACTACTCGTCTTCCTGGGAATGATCAAAGCGTAGACTGTTTGAGACATTACTCCCGTGGAGGAAAGTGCGAATGGTGACTGTTGTATTCAATCCCGATGCACTTTCTGTGGTTCATCAACACTCTGATAGTCCACAGATTACAGAATGCCTCCAGATGTGCATCGTAAACTACTACTGGTCTTCCAGGGAACGATCAAAGCGTAAACACTTTGAGACATTACTCCTATGGAGGAAAGTGGGCATGGTGACTGTTGTGTTCATTCCCAATGCATTTTCTGTGTTTCATCAGCACTCTGATAATCCACAGATTACAGAATGGCTCCAGATGTGCATCGTGAACTACTACTGGTCTTCCTGGGAACTATCAAAGCGTAGACTGTTTGAGACATTACTCCCATGGAGGAGAGTGCGCATGGTGACTCTTGTATTCAACCCCGATGTAATTTCTGTGTTTCATCAACGCTCTGATAGTCCACAGATTCCAGAGTGCCTCCAGATGTGCAGCGGAAACTGCTACTGGCCTTCCAGGGAACAATCAAAGCGTAGACTGGTTGAGACATTTCTCACGTGGAGGAAAGTGCGCATTGTGACTGTTGTATTCAATCCCGATACAATTTCTGTGTTTCATCAATACTCTGATAGTCCACAGATTACTGATTGCCTCCTGATGTGCATCGGAAACTACTACTCGTCTTCCAGGGAACGATCAAAGCGTAAACACTTTGAGACATTACTCCTATGGAGGAAAGTGCGCATGGTGACTGTTGTAGTCATTCCCGATGCATTTTCTGTGTTTCATCAACACTCTGATAGTCCACAGATTACAGAATGCCTCCAGACGTGCATCGGTAACTATTACTGGTCTTCCTGGGAACGATCAAAGCGTAGACTGTTTGAGACATTACTCCCATGGAGGAAAGTGCGCATGGTGACTGTTGTATTCATTCCCGATGCATTATCTGTGTTCCATCAACACTCTGATAGTCCACAGATTACACAATGCCTCCAGATGTGCATCGGAAACTACTACTGGTCTTCCTGGGATCGATCAAATAGTAGATTGTTTGAGACATTACTCCCATGAAGGAAAGTGCATATGTTGACTGTTGTATTCAATCCCGATGCAATTTCTGTGTTTCATCAACAGTCAGATAGTCCACAGATTACAGATTGCCGCCAGATGTGCATCGGAACTACTTCTGAGCTTCCTGGGAACGATCAAAGCGTAGACTGTTTGAGACATTTCTCATGTGGAGGAAAGTGCGCATGGTGACTGTTGTATTCAATCCCGATGCAATTTCTGTGTTTCATCAACACTCTGATAGTCCACAGATTACAGAATGCCTCCAGATGTGCATCGGAAACTACTACTGGTCTTCCATTGAACGATCAAAGCGTAAACACTATGAGACATTACTCCTATGGAGGAAAGTGCGGATGGTGACTGTTTTATTCATTCCCGAAGCATTTTCTGTGTTTTATCAACTCACTGATAGTCCACAGATTACAGAATGCCTCCAGATGTGCATCGGTAACTACTACTGGTCTTCCTGGGAACGATCAAAGCGTAGACTGTTTAAGACATTACTCCCATGGAGGAAAGTGCGCATGGTGACTGTTGTATTCATTCCCGATGCATTATCTGTGTTTCATCAACACTCTGATAGTCCACAGATTACTGATTGCCTTCAGATGTGCATCGGAAACTACTTCTGAGCTTCCTTGGATCGATCAAAGCGTAGACTGTTTGAGACATTACTCCCATTCAGGAAAGTGCGCATGGTGACTGTTGTATGCAACCCTGATGCAATTTCTGTGTTTCATCAACACTTTGAAGGTCCACAGGTTACAGAATGCCTCCAGATGTGCAGCGGAAACTACTACTGGTCTTACTGGGAATGATCAAAGCGTAGACTGTTTCAGACATTACTACCATGGAGGAAAGTGCCCATGGTAACTGTTGTATTCAATCCCGATGCAATTTCCGTGTTTCATCAACACTCTGATAGTCCACAGATTACAGATTGCATCCAGATGTCCATCGGAAACTACTACGGGTCTTCCAGGGAACGATCAAATCGTAGACTGTTTGAGACATTACTCCCATACAGGAAAGTGCGCATGGTGACTGTTGTATTCAATCCCGATGCAATTTCTGTGTTTCGTCAATACTCTGATAGTCCACAGATTACAGAATGCCTCCAGATGTGCATCGGAAACTACCACTGGTCTTCCAGGGAACAATCAAAGCGTAGACTGGTTGAGACATTTCTCACGTGGAGGGAAGTGCGCATGGTGACTGTTGTATTCAATCCCGATGCAATTTCTGTGTTTCGTCAATACTCTGATAGTCCACAGATTTCTGATTGCCTCCAGATGTGCATTGGAAACTACTACTCGTCTTATTGGGAACGATCAAAGCGTAGACTGTTTGAGACATTACTCCCATGGAGGAAAGTGCGGATGGTGACTGTTGTATTCAATCCCGATGCAATTTCTGTGTTTCATCAACACTCTGATAGTCCTCAGATTACAGAGTGCCTCCAGATGTGCATTGGAAACTACTGCTGGTCTTCCAGGGAACGATCAAAGCGTAAACACTTTGAGACATTACTCCTATGGAGGAAAGTGCGAATGAAGACTGTTGTATTCATTCCCGATGCATTTTCTGTGTTTCATCAACACTCTGATAGTCCACAGATTACAGAATGCCTCCAGATGTGCATCGGTAACTACTACTGGTCTTCCTGGGATCGATCAAAGCGTAGACTGTTTGAGACATTACTCCCATGGAGGAAAGTGCGCATGGTAACTGTTGTATTCATTCCCGATGCATTATCTGTGTTTCATCGACACTCTGATAGTCCACAGATTACAGAATGCCTCCAGATGTGCATCGGAAACTACCACTGGTCTTCCAGGGAACGATCGAAGCGTAGACTGTTTGAGACATTACTCCCACGGAGGAAAGTGCGAATGGTGACTGTTGTATGCAACCCTGATGCAATTTCTGTGTTTCATCAACACTCTGATAGTCCACAGATTACAGAATGCCTCCAGATGTGCAGCGGAAACTGCTACTGGCCTTCCAGGGAACGATCAAAGCGTAGACTTGTTTGAGACATTTCTCATGTGGAGGAAAGTGCGCATGGTGACTGTTGTATTGAATCCCGATGAAATTTCTGTGTATCATTAATACTCTGATAGTCCACAGATTACAGAATGCCTCCAGATGTACATCGGAAACTACCACTGGTCTTCCAGTGAACGATCAAAGCGTAGACTGTTTGGGACACTACTCCCATGGAGGAAAGTGCACATGGTGACTGTTGTATTCAATCACGATGCAATATCTGTGTTTCATCAACACTTTGAAGGTCCACAGAGTACAGAATGCCTCCAGATGTGCAACGGAAACTAGTACTGGTCTTCCATGGAACGATCAAAGCGTAGACTGTTTCATACATTACTCCCATTCAGGAAAGTGCGCATGGTGACTGTTGTATTCAATCCCGATGCAATTTCTGTATTTCATCAAAACTCTGATAGTCCACAGATTACAGAATGCCTCCAGATGTGCATCGGAAACTACCACTGGTCTTCCAGGGAACGATCAAAGCGTAGACAGTTTGAGACATTACTCCCATGGAGGAAAGTGCGTATGGTGACTGTTGTATTCAACCCCGATGCAATTTCTGTGTTTCATCAACACTCTGATAGTCCACAGATTACAGAATGGCTCCAGATGTGCATCGGGAACTACTACTGGTCTTCCTGGGAACGATCAAAGAGTAGACTGTTTGAGACATTACTCCCATGGAGGAAAGTGCGGATGGTGACTGTTGTATTCAATCCCGATGCAATTTCTGTGTTTCATCAACACTTTGATAGTCCACAGGTTACAGAATGCCTCCAGATGTGCATCGGAAACTACTACTGGTCTTCCAGGGAACGATCAAAGCGTAAACACTTTGAGACATTACTCCTATGGAGGAAAGTGCGCATGGTGACTGTTGTATTCAATCCCGATGCATTTTATGTGTTTCATCAACACTCTGATAGTCCACAGTTTACAGAATGGCTCCAGATGTGCATCGGGAACTATTACTGGTCTTCCTGGGAACGATCAAAGCGTAGACTGTTTGAGACATTAATCCCATGGAGGAAAGTGCGCATGATGGCTGTTGTATTCAACCCCGATGTAATTTCTGTGTTTCATCAACAGTCTGATAGTCCACAGATTCCAGAATGCCTCCAGATGTGCAGCGGAAACTGCTACTGGCATTCCAGGGAACAATCAAAGCGTAGACTGGTTGAGACATTTCTCACGTGGAGGGAAGTGCGCATGTTGACTGTTGTATTCAATCCCGATGCAATTTCTGTGTTTCATCAACACTCTGACAGTCCACAGATTACAGAGTGCCTCCAGATGTGCATCGGAAACTACTGCTGGTCTTCCAGGGAACGATCAAAGCGTAAACACTTTGAGACATTACTCCTATGGAGGAAAGTGCGCATGAAGACTGTTATATTCATTCCCGATGCATTTTCTGTGTTTCATCAACACTCTGATAGTCCACAGATTACAGAATGCCTCCAGATGTGCATCGGTAACTACTACTGGTCTTCCTGGGATCGATCAAAGCGTAGACTGTTTGAGACATTACTCCCATGGAGGAAAGTGCGCATGGTGACTGTTGTATTCATTCCCGATGCATTATCTGTGTTTCATCGACACTCTGATAGTCCACAGATTACAGAATGCCTCCAGATGTGCATCGGAAACTACCACTGGTCTTCCAGGAACGATCAAAGGGTAGACTGTTTCAGACATTACTCCCATGGAGGAAAGTGCGGATGGTGACAGTTGTATTCACTCCCGATGCAATATCTGTGTTTCATCAACACTTTGAAGGGCCACAGAGTACAGAATGCCTCCAGATGTGCAACGGAAACTAGTACTGGTCTTCCATGGAACGATCAAAGCGTAGACTGTTTCATACATTACTCCCATGGAGGAAAGGGCGGATGTTGACTGTTGTATTCAATACCGATGCAATTTCTGTGTTTCATCAACACTCTGATAGTGCACAGATTACAGATTATCTCCAGATGTGCATCAGAAACTACTACTGGTCTTCCTGTCAACGATCAAATCGTAGTCTGTTTCAGACAATAACTCCCATGGAGGAAAGTGCGGATGGTGACTGTTGTATTCAATCCCGATGCAATTTCTGTGTTTCTTCAACACCTTTAAGGTCTACAGAGTACAGAATGACTCCAGATGTGCAACGGACACTACTACTGGTCTTCCAGGAAACGATCAAAGCGTAGACTGTTTCAGACATTACTGCCATGGAGGAAAGTGCGGATGGTGACTGTTATATTCAATCCCGATGCAATTTCTGTGTTTCATCAACATTCTGATAGTCCACAGATTAATGAATGCCTCCAGATGTGCAAGGGAAAGTAATACTGGTCTTCCAGGGAATGATCAAAGCGTTTACCGTTTGAGACATTACTCCCATGGAGGAAAGTGCGCATGGTGACTATTGTATTCATCCTTATGCAATTTCTGTGTTTCATCAACAATCTGATAGTCCACAGAATACAGATTGCCTCCAGATGTGCATCGAAAACTACTACTGGTCTTTCTGGGAACGATCAAAGAGTAGACTGTTTGAGACATTACTCCCATGGAGGAAAGTGCGGATGGTGACCGTTGTATTCAATCCCGATGCAATTTCTGTGTTTCATCAACACTCTGATAGTCCACAGATTACAGAATGCCTCCAGATGTGCATCGGAAACTACTACTGGTCTTCCAGTTAACGATCAAAGCGTAAACACTTTGAGACATTACAGCTATGGAGGAAAGTGCGCATGGTGACTGTTGTATTCATTCCCGATGCATTTTCGGTGTTTTAGTCCACAGATTACAGAATGGCTACAGATGTGCATCGGGAACTACTACTGGTCTTCCTGGGCACGATCAAAGCGTAGACTGTTTGAGACATTACTCCCATGGAGGAAAGTGCGCATGGTGAATGTTGTATTCAACCCCGATGCGATTTCTGTGTTTCATCAACACTCTGATAGTCCACAGATTCCAGAATGCCTCCAGATGTGCAGCGGACACTGCTACTGGCCTTCCAGGGAACAATCAAAGCGTAGACTGGTTGAGACATTTCTCCCATGGAGGAAAGTGCGGATGGTGACTGTTGTATTCACTCCCGATGCTATATCTGTGTTTCATAAACACCTTGAAGGTCCACAGAGAACAGATTGCCTCCAGATGTGGTAACGGAAACTACTACTGGTCTTCCAGGGAACGATCAAAGCGTAGACTGTTTCATACATTACCCCCATGGAGGAAAGTGCGGATGTTGACTGTTGTATTCAATACCGATGCAATTTCTGTGTTTCATCAACACTCTGATAGTCCACAGATTACAAATTATCTCCAGATGTGCATCGGAAACTACAACTGGTCTTCCTGTCAACGATCAAAGCGTAGACTGTTTCAGACTATAACTCCATTGGAGGAAAGTGCGGATGGTGACTGTTGTATTCAATCCCGATGCAATTTCTGTGTTTCTTCAACACCTTTAAGGTCTACAGAGTACAGAATGACTCCAGATGTGCAACAGACACTACTACTGGTCTTCCAGGAAACGATCAAAGCGTAGACTGTTTCAGACATTACTGCCATGGAGGAAAGTGCGGGTGGTGACTGTTCTATTCAATCCCGATGCAATTTCTGTGTTTCATCAACATTCTGATAGTCCACAGATTACAGAATGCCTCCAGATGTGCAAGGGAAAGTAATACTGGTCTTACAGGGAACGATCAAAGCGTGTACCGTTTGAGACATTACTCCCATGGAGGAAAGTGCGGATGGTGACTGTTGTATTCAATCCCGATGCAATTTCTGTGTTTCATCAACACTCTGATAGTCCACAGATTACAGAATGCCTCCAGATGTGCATCGGAAACTACTACTGGTCTTCCAGGGAACGATCAAAGCCTAAACACTTTGAGACATTACTCCTATGGAGGAAAGTGCGCATGGTGACTGTTGTATTCATTCCCGATGCATTTTCTGTGTTTCATCAACACTCTGATAGTCCACAGAATACAGAATGCCTCCAGATGTGCATCGGGAACTACTACTGGTCTTCCTGGGAAGGATCAAAGCGTAGACTGTTTGAGACATTACTCCCAAGAAGGAAAGTGTACATGGTGACTGTTGTATTCAATCCCGATGCAATTTCTGTGTTTCATCAACACTCTGATAGTCCACAGATTACAGAATGCCACCAGATGTGCATCGGAAACTCCTTCTGGTCTTCCAGGGAACGATCAAAGCGTAGACTTTTTGAGACATTACTCCCATTCAGGAATGTGCGCATGGTAACTGTTGCATTCAATCCCGATGCAATTTCTGTGTTTCATCAATACTCTGATAGTCCACAGAATATAGAATGCCACCAGATGTGCATCGGAAACTACCACTGGTCTTCCAGAGAACGACCAAAGCGTAGACTGTTTGAGACATTACTCCCACGGAGGGAAGTGCGAATGGTGACTGTTGTATTCAAACCCGATGCAATTTCTGTGTTTCATCAACACTCTGATAGTTTACAGAATACTGATTGCCTCCAGATGTGCATCGGAAACTACTACTGGTCTTCCTGGGAACGATCAAAGCGTTGACTGTTTCAGACATTACTTCCATGGAGGAAAGTGTGCATGGTGACTGTTGTATTCAATCCCGACGCAATTTCTGAGATTCATCAACACTTTGAAGGTCATCAGGTTACAGAATGCCTCCAGATGTGCTTCGGAAACTACTACTGGTCTTAATGGGAACGATCAAAACATAGAGTGTTTGAGACATTACTGCCATGGAGGAAAGTGCGAATGGTGACTGTTGTATTCACTCCCGATGCAATTTCTGTGTTTCACCAACATTTCGAAGGTCCACAGATTACAGAATATCTCCAGATGTGCATCGGATACTACTACTGGTCTTCCAGGGAACGATCAAAGCGTAGACTATTTGAGACATTACTCCCATGGAGCAAAGTGCGGATGGTGACTGTTGTATTCACTCTCAAAGCAATATCTGTGTTTCATCAACACTTTGAAGATCCACAGGTTACAGAATGCCTCCAGATGTGCATCGGAAACTACTATTGGTCTTAATGGGAACGATCAAAGCGTAGAGTGTTTGAGACATTACTCCCATGGAGGAAAGTGCGGATGGTGACTGTGGTATTTAATCCCGACGAAATTTCTGTGTTTCATCAACACTCTGATAGTTCACAGATTACAGAATGCCACCAGATGTGCATCGGAAACTACTACTGGTCTTCCAGGGAACGATCAAAGCGTAGACTGTTTGAGAAATACTCCCATGGAGGAAAGTGCGCAAGGTGACTGTTGTATTCAATCCCGATGCAATTTCTGTGTTTCATCAACACTCTGATAGTTCGCAGATTACAGAATGCCACCAGATGTGCATCGGAAACTACTACTGGTCTTAGTGGGAACGATCAAAGCGTAGAGTGTTTGAGACATTACTCCCATGGAGGAAAGTGCGCATGGTGACTGTTGTATTCAATCCCGATGCAATTTCTGTGTTTCATCAACACTCTGATAGTCCACAGATTACAGATTGTCCTCAGATGTGCATCGGAAACTACTACTGGTCTTCCTGGAAACGATCAAAGCGTAGACTGTTTGAGAAATACTCCCATGGAGGAAAGTGCGGATGGTGACTGTTGTATTCACTCCCGACGCAATATCTGTGTTTCATCAACACTTTGAAGGTCCACAGGTTACAGAATGCCTCCAGATGTGCATCGGAAACTACTATTGGTCTTAATGGGAACGATCAAACCGTAGGGTGTTTGAGACATTACTGCCATGGAGGAAAGTTCGGATGGTGACTGTGGTATTCAATCCCGATGCAATTTCTGTGTTTCATCAACACTCTGATAGTTCGCATATTACAGAATGCCACCAGATGTGCATCGGAAACTACTACTGGTCTTAGTGGGAACGATCAAAGCGTAGAGTGTTTGAGACATTACTCCCATGGAGGAAAGTGCGCATGGTGACTGTTGTATTCAATCCCGATGCAATTTCTGTGTTTCATCAACACTCTGATAGGCCACAGATTACAGATTGTCCTCAGATGTGCATCGGAAACTACTACTGGTCTTCCTGGGAACGATCAAATCGTAGACTGTTTGAGACATTACACCCATGGAGGAAAGTGTGCATGGTGACTGTTGTATTCAGTTCCGATGCAATTTCTGTGTTTCGTCAACGCTCTGAAAGTCCACAAATTACAGAATGCCTCCAGATGTGCATCGGAATCTACTACTGGTCTTCCAGGGAACGAGCAAAGCGTAGACTCTTTCAGACATTACTCCCATGGAGGAAAGTGCGCATGGTGAATGTTGAATTTAATCCCGATGCAATTTCTGTGTTTCGTCAACACTTTGAAGGTCCACACGTTACAGATTGCCTCCAGATGTGCATCGGAAACTACTACTGGTCTTCCAGGGAAAGATCAAAGCGTAGACTGTTTGAGACATTACTCCCATGGAGGAAAGTGCGTATTGTGGCTGTTGAATTCACTCCCGATAGAATTTGTGTGTTTCATCAACAGTCTGATAGTCCACAGATTACAGAATGCCACCAGATGTGCATCGGAAACTACTACTGGTCTCCCAGGGAACGATCAAAGCGTAAACTCTTTTAGACATTACTCCTATGGAGGAAAGTGCGCATGGTGACTGTTGTATTCATTCCCGATACATTTTCTGTGTTTCATCAACACTCTGATAGTCCACAGATTATAGAATGCCTCCAGATGTGCATCGGAAACTACTTCGGGTCTTCCTGGGAACGATCAAAGCGTAGACTGTTTGAGACATTACTCCCATGAAGAAGAGGGCACATGGTGACTGTTGTATTCAATCCCTATGCAATTTCTGTGTTTCATCAACACTCTGATAGTCCACAGATTACAGATCCCTCCAGAAGTGCATCGGAAACTACTTCTGGTCTTCCAGGGAACGATCAAAGCGTAGACTGATTGAGATATTACTCCCATTCAGGAAAGTGCGCATGGTGACTGTTGTATTCAATCCCGATGCAATTTCTGTGTTTCATCAGCAGTCTGATAGTCCACAGATTACAGATTACCCTCAGATGTGCATCGGAAACTACTACTGGTCTTCCAGGGATTGATCATAGCGTAGACTGTTTGAGACATTACTCCCATTTAGGAAAGTGCGGATGGTGACTGTTGTATTCACTCCCGATGCAATATCTGTGTTTCATCAACACTTTTAAGGTCCACAGGTTACAGAATGCCTCCAGATGTGCATCGGAAACTTCTATTGGTTTTAATGGGAACGATCAAAACGTAGAGTGTTTGAGACATTACTCACATGGAGGAAAGTGCGCATGGTGACTGTTGTATTCAATTCCGAGGCAATTTCTGTGTTTCATCAACACTCTGATAGTCCACAGATTACAGATTGTCCTCAGATGTGCATCGGAAACTACTACTGGTCTTCCTGGAAACGATCAAAGCGTAGACTGTTTGAGAAATACTCCCATGGAGGAAAGTGCGCATGGTGACTGTTGTATTCACTCCTGACGCAATATCTGTGTTTCATCAACACTCTGATAGTTCACAGATTACAGAATGCCACCAGATGTGCATCGGAAACTACTACTGGTCTTCCAGGGAACGATCAAAGCGTAGACTGTTTGAGAAATACTCCCATGGAGGAAAGTGCGCATGGTGACTGTTGTATTTAATCCCGATGCAATTTCTGTGTTTCATCAACACTCTGATAGTTCGCAGATTAAAGAATGCCACCAGATGTGCATCGGAAACTACTACTGGTCTTAGTGGGAACGATCAAAACGTAGAGTGTTTGAGACATTACTCCCATGGAGGAAAGTGCGCATGGTGACTGTTGTATTCAATCCCGATGCAATTTCTGTGTTTCATCAACACTCTGATAGTCCACAGATTACAGATTGTCCTCACAAGTGCATCGGAAACTACTACAGGTCTTCCTGGAAACAATCAAAGCGTAGACTGTTTGAGAAATACTCCCATGGAGGAAAGTGCGGATGGTGACTGTTGTATTCACTCCCGACGCCATATCTGTGTTTCATCAACACTTTGATGGTCCACAGGTTACAGAATGCCTCCAGATGTGCATCGGAAACTACTATTGGTCTTAATGGGAACGATCAAAGCGTAGACTGTTTGAGAAATACTCCCATGGAGGAAAGTGCGCATGGTGACTGTTGTATTCAATCCCGAAGCAATTTCTATGTTTCATCAACACTCTGATAGTTCGCAGATTACAGAATGATACCAGATGTGCATCGGAAACTACTACTGGTCTTAGTGGGAACGATCAAATCGTAGAACGTTTGACACATTACACCCATGGAGGAAAGTGTGCATGGTGACTGTTGTATTCAGTTCCGATGCAATTTCTGTGTTTCATCAACGCTTTGAAGGTCCACAAATTACAGAATGCCTCCAGATGTGCATCGGAAACTACTACTGGTCTTCCAGGGAACGATCAAAGCGTAGACTCTTTCAGACATTACTCCCATGGAGGAAAGTGCGCATGGTGAATGTTGTATTTAATCCCGATGCAATTTCTGTGTTTCGTCAATACATTGAAGGTCCACAGGTTACAGATTGCCTCCAGATGTGCATCGGAAACTACTACTGGTCTTCCAGGGAACGATCAAAGCGTAGACTGTTTGAGACATTACTCCCATGGAGGAAAGTGCGTATTGTGGCTGTTGTATTCACTCCCGATAGAATTTGTGTGTTTCATCAACACTCTGATAGTCCACAGATTACAGAATGCCACCAGATGTGCATCGGAAACTAATACTGTTCTTCCAGGGAACGATCAAAGCGTAAACTCTTTGAGACATTACTCCTATGGAAGAAAGTGCGCATGGTGACTGTTGTATTCATTCCCGATACATTTTCTGTGTTTCATCAACACTCTGATAGTCCACAGATTATAGAATGCCTCCAGATGTGCATCGGAAACTACTTCGGGTCTTCCTGGGAACGATCGAAGCGTAGACTCTTTGAGACTTTACTCACATGAAGAAGAGTGCCCATGGTGACTGTTGTATTCAATCCCTATGCAATTTCTGTGTTTCATGAACACTCTGATAGTCCACAGATTACAGAATCCCTCCAGATGTGCATCGGAAACTACTTCTGGTCTTCCAGGGAACGATCAAAGCGTAGACTGATTGAGATATTACTCCCATTCAGGAAAGTGCGCATGATGACTGTTGTATTCAATCCCGATGCAATTTCTGTGTTTCATCAACACTTTGAAGGTCCACAGATTACAGAATGCCTCCAGATGTGCAACGGAAACTACTACTGGTCTTCCAGGGAACGATCAAATCGTAGACTGTTTGAGATATTACTCCCATTCAGGAAAGTGCGCATTTTGAATGTTGTATTCAATCCCGATGCAATTTCTGTGTTTCATCAACACTTTGAAGGTCCACAGATTACAGAATGGCTCCAGATGTGCATCGGAAACTACTACTGGTCTTCCAGGGAACGATCAAAGCGTAAAGTGTTTGAGACATTACTCCCATGGAGGAAAGTGCGGATGGTGACTGTATTATTCAATCCCGATGCAATTTCTGTGTTTCATCAACACTCTGATAGTTCACAGATTACAGAATGCCACCAGATGTGCATCGGATACTACTGCTGGTCTTCCTCGGAACGATCAAAGCGTAGACTGTTTGAGAAATACTCCCATGGAGGAAAGTGCGCATGGTGACTGTTGTATTCAATCTCGATGCAATTTCTGTGTTTCATCAACACTCTGATAGTTCGCAGATTACATAATGCCACCAGATGTGCATCGGAAGCTACTACTGGTCTTAGTGTGAACGATCAAAGCGTAGAGTGTTTGAGACATTACTCCCATGGAGGAAAGTACGCATGGAGACTGTTGTATTCGATCCCGATGCAAATTCTGTGTTTCATCAGCACTCTGATAGTCCACAGATTACAGATTGTCCTCAGATGTGCATCGTAAACTACTACTGGTCTTCCTGGGAACGATCAAAGCGTAGACTGTTTGAGAAATACTAACATGGAGGAAAGTGCAGATGGTGACTCTTGTATTCACTCCCGATGCAATATCTAAGTTTCATCAACACTTTGAAGGTCCACAGGTTACAGAATGCCTCCAGATGTGCATCGGAAACTACTACTGGTCTTAGTGGGAACGATCAAAGCGTAGAGTGTTTGAGACATTACTCCCATGGAGGAAAGTGCGGATGGTGACTGTATTATTCAATCCCGATGCAATTTCTGTGTTTCATCAACACTCTGATAGTTCACAGACTACAGAATGCCACCAGATGTGCATCGGAAACTACTACTGGTCTTCCAGGGAACGATCAAAGCGTAGACTGTTTGAGAAATACTACCATGGAGGAAAGTGCGCATGGTGACTGTTGTATTCAATCCCGATGCAATTTCTGTGTTTCATCAACTCTCTGATAGTTCACAGATTACAGAATGCCACCAGATGTGCATCGGAAACTACTACTGGTCTTAGTGGGAACGATCAAAGCGTAGAGTGTTTGAGACATTACTCCCATGGAGGAAAGTTCGGATGGTGACTGTGGTATTCAATCCCGATGCAATTTCTGTGTTTCATCAACGCTCTGATAGTTCTCAGATTACAGAATGCCACCAGATGTGCATCTGAAACTCTTACTGGTCTTAGTGGGAATGATCAAAGAGTAGAGTGTTTGAGACATTACTCCCATGGTGGAAAGTGCGCATGGTGGCTGTTGTATTCAATCCCGATGCAATTTCTGTGTTTCATCAACACTCTGATAGTTCACAGATTACAGAATGCCACCAGATGTGCATCGGAAACTACTACTGGTCCTCCAGGGAACGATCAAAGCGTAGAGTGTTTGAGACATTACTCCCATGGAGGAAAGTGAGCATGGTGACTGTTGTATTCAATCCCGATGCAATTTCTGTGTTTCATCAACACTCTGATAGGCCACAGATTACAGATTGTCCTCAGATGTGCATCGGAAACTACTACCTGTCTTCCAGGGAACGAGCAAAGCGTAGACTCTTTCACACATTACTCCCATGGAGGAAAGTGCGCATGGTGAATGTTGTATTTAATCCCGATGCAATTTCTGTGTTTCGTCAACACTTTGAAGGTCTACAGGTTACAGATTGCCTCCAGATGTGCATCGGAAACTACTACTGGTCTTCCATCGAACGATCAAAGCGTAGACTGTTTGAGACATTACTCACATGGAACAAAGTGAGTATTGTGGCTGTTGTATTCAGTCCCGATGGAATTTTTGTGTTTCATCAACACTCTGATAGTCCACAGATTACAGAATGCCACCAGATGTGCATCGGAAACTACTACTGGTCTTCCAGGGAACGAACAAAGCGTAAACTATTTGAGACATTACTCCTATGGAGGAAAGTGCGCATGGTGACTGTTGTATTCATTCCCGATGCATTTTCTGTGTTTCATCAACACTCTGATAGTCCACAGATTACAGAATGCCTCCAGATGTGCATCGGAAACTACTTCGGGTCTTCCTGGGAACGATCAAAGCGTAGACTGTTTGAGACATTACTCCCATGAAGGAGAGTGCACATGGTGACTGTTGTATTCAATCCATATCCAATTTCTGTGTTACATCAACACTCTGATAGTCCACAGATTACAGAATGCCTCCAGATGTGCATCGGAAACTACTTCGGGTCTTCCTGGGAACGATCAAAGCGTAGACTGTTTGAGACATTACTCCCATGAAGGAGAGTGCACATGGTGACTGTTGTATTCAATCCCTATGCAATTTCTGTGTTTCATCATAACTCTGTTAGTCCTCAGATTATAGAATGCCTCCAGATGTGCATCGGATACTACTAATGGTCATCCAGGGAACGATCAAAGCGTAGACTGTTTGAGACATTACTCCCATGGAGGAGAGTGCGCATAGTGACTGATAGACCACAGATTATAGAATGCCTCCAGATGTGCATCGGAATCTACTAGTGGTCTTCCAGGGATCGATCAAAGCGTAGACTGTTTGAGACATTACTCCCATGGAGGAAAGTGCGAATGATTACTGTTGTACTCAGTCCCGATGCAATTGCTGTGTTTCATCAACACTCTGATAGTCCACAGATTACAGAATGCCTCCAGATGTGCATCGGAAAGTACTACTGGTCTTCCAGGGAACGATCAAGGCGTGGATTGTTTGAGACATTACTCCCATGGAGGAAAGTGCGCATGGTGACTGTTGTATTCAATCCTGATGCAATTTCTGTGTTTCATCAACACTCTGATAGGTCACAGATTACAGATTGCCCCGGATGTGCATCGGAAACTACTACTGGACTTCCAGGGAACTATCAAAGCGTAGACTGTTTGAGACATTACTCCCATGGAGGAAAGTGCGTATTGTGGCTGTTGTATTCACTCCCGATGGAATTTTTGTGTTTCATCAACACTCTGATAGTCCACAGATTACAGAATGCCACCAGATGTGCATCGGAAACTACTACTGGTCTTCCATGGAACGATCAAAGCGTAAACTCTTTGAGACATTACTCCTATGGAGGAAAGTGCACATGGTGACTGTTGTATTAAATCCCGATGCAAATTCTGTGTTTCATCAACAGTCTGATAGACCACAGATTATAGAATGCCTCCAGATGTGCATCGGAAACTACTAGTGCTCTTCCAGGGATCGATCAAAGCGTAGACTGTTTGAGACATTACTCCCATGGAGGAAAGTGCGAATGGTTACTGATGTACTCAGTCCAGATGCAATTTCTGTGTTTCATCAACACTCTGATAGTCCACAAATTAAGAATGCCTCCAGATGTGCATCGGAAAGTACTACTGGTCTTCCAGGGAACGATCAAGGCGTTGACTGTTTGAGACATTACTCCCATGGAGGTAAGTGCGCATGGTGACTGTTGTATTCAATCCCGATGCAATTTCTGTGTTTCATCAACAGTCTAATACTCCACAGATTACAGATTGCCCTCAGATGTGCATCGGAAACTACTACTGGTCTTCCAGGGAACGATCATAGCGTAGACTGTTAGAGACATTACTCCCATCGAGGAAAATGCGGTTGGTGACTGTTGTACTCAGTCCCGATGCAATTTCTGTGTTTCATCAACGCTCTGATAGTCCACAGATTACAGAATGCCTCCAGATGTGCATCGGAAAGTACTACTGGTTTTCCAGGGAACGATCAAGGCGTGGATTGTTTGAGACATTACTCCCATGGAGGAAAGTGCGCATGGTGATTGTTGTATTCAATCCCGATGCAATTTCTGTGTTTCATCAACAGTCTGATAGTCCACAGATTACAGATTGCCCTCAGATGTGCATCGGAAACTACTACTGGTCTTCCAGGGAATGATCATAGCGTAGACTGTTTGAGACATTACTCCCATGGCGGAAAATGCGAATGGTGACTGTTGTACTCAGTCCCGATGCAATTTCTGTGTTTCATCAACACTTTTAAGGTCCACAGGTTACAGAATGCCTCCAGATGTGCATCGGAAACTTCTATTGGTTTTAATGGGAACGATCAAAACGTAGAGTGTTTGAGACATTACTCACATGGAGGAAAGTGCGCATGGTGACTGTTGTATTCAATCCCGAGGCAATTTCTGTGTTTCATCAACACTCTGATAGTCCACAGATTACAGATTGTCCTCAGATGTGCATCGGAAACTACTACTGGTCTTCCTGGAAACGATCAAAGCGTAGACTGTTTGAGAAATACTCCCATGGAGGAAAGTGCGCATGGTGACTGTTGTATTCACTCCTGACGCAATATCTGTGTTTCATCAACACTCTGATAGTTCACAGATTACAGAATGCCACCAGATGTGCATCGGAAACTACTACTGGTCTTCCAGGGAACGATCAAAGCGTAGACTGTTTGAGAAATACTCCCATGGAGGAAAGTGCGCATGGTGACTGTTGTATTTAATCCCGATGCAATTTCTGTGTTTCATCAACACTCTGATAGTTCGCAGATTAAAGAATGCCACCAGATGTGCATCGGAAACTACTACTGGTCTTAGTGGGAACGATCAAAACGTAGAGTGTTTGAGACATTACTCCCATGGAGGAAAGTGCGCATGGTGACTGTTGTATTCAATCCCGATGCAATTTCTGTGTTTCATCAACACTCTGATAGTCCACAGATTACAGATTGTCCTCACAAGTGCATCGGAAACTACTACAGGTCTTCCTGGAAACAATCAAAGCGTAGACTGTTTGAGAAATACTCCCATGGAGGAAAGTGCGGATGGTGACTGTTGTATTCACTCCCGACGCCATATCTGTGTTTCATCAACACTTTGATGGTCCACAGGTTACAGAATGCCTCCAGATGTGCATCGGAAACTACTATTGGTCTTAATGGGAACGATCAAAGCGTAGACTGTTTGAGAAATACTCCCATGGAGGAAAGTGCGCATGGTGACTGTTGTATTCAATCCCGAAGCAATTTCTATGTTTCATCAACACTCTGATAGTTCGCAGATTACAGAATGATACCAGATGTGCATCGGAAACTACTACTGGTCTTAGTGGGAACGATCAAATCGTAGAACGTTTGACACATTACACCCATGGAGGAAAGTGTGCATGGTGACTGTTGTATTCAGTTCCGATGCAATTTCTGTGTTTCATCAACGCTTTGAAGGTCCACAAATTACAGAATGCCTCCAGATGTGCATCGGAAACTACTACTGGTCTTCCAGGGAACGATCAAAGCGTAGACTCTTTCAGACATTACTCCCATGGAGGAAAGTGCGCATGGTGAATGTTGTATTTAATCCCGATGCAATTTCTGTGTTTCGTCAATACATTGAAGGTCCACAGGTTACAGATTGCCTCCAGATGTGCATCGGAAACTACTACTGGTCTTCCAGGGAACGATCAAAGCGTAGACTGTTTGAGACATTACTCCCATGGAGGAAAGTGCGTATTGTGGCTGTTGTATTCACTCCCGATAGAATTTGTGTGTTTCATCAACACTCTGATAGTCCACAGATTACAGAATGCCACCAGATGTGCATCGGAAACTAATACTGTTCTTCCAGGGAACGATCAAAGCGTAAACTCTTTGAGACATTACTCCTATGGAAGAAAGTGCGCATGGTGACTGTTGTATTCATTCCCGATACATTTTCTGTGTTTCATCAACACTCTGATAGTCCACAGATTATAGAATGCCTCCAGATGTGCATCGGAAACTACTTCGGGTGTTCCAGGGAACGATCAAAGCGTAGACTCTTTGAGACTTTACTCACATGAAGAAGAGTGCCCATGGTGACTGTTGTATTCAATCCCTATGCAATTTCTGTGTTTCATGAACACTCTGATAGTCCACAGATTACAGAATCCCTCCAGATGTGCATCGGAAACTACTTCTGGTCTTCCAGGGAACGATCAAAGCGTAGACTGATTGAGATATTACTCCCATTCAGGAAAGTGCGCATGATGACTGTTGTATTCAATCCCGATGCAATTTCTGTGTTTCATCAACACTTTGAAGGTCCACAGATTACAGAATGCCTCCAGATGTGCAACGGAAACTACTACTGGTCTTCCAGGGAACGATCAAAGCGTAGAGTGTTTGAGACATTACTCCCATGGAGGAAAGTACGCATGGAGACTGTTGTATTCAATCCCGATGCAAATTCTGTGTTTCATCAGCACTCTGATAGTCCACAGATTACAGATTGTCCTCAGATGTGCATCGTAAACTACTACTGGTCTTCCTGGGAACGATCAAAGCGTAGACTGTTTGAGAAATACTAACATGGAGGAAAGTGCAGATGGTGACTCTTGTATTCACTCCCGATGCAATATCTAAGTTTCATCAACACTTTGAAGGTCCACAGGTTACAGAATGCCTCCAGATGTGCATCGGAAACTACTACTGGTCTTAGTGGGAACGATCAAAGCGTAGAGTGTTTGAGACATTACTCCCATGGAGGAAAGTGCGGATGGTGACTGTATTATTCAATCCCGATGCAATTTCTGTGTTTCATCAACACTCTGATAGTTCACAGACTACAGAATGCCACCAGATGTGCATCGGAAACTACTACTGGTCTTCCAGGGAACGATCAAAGCGTAGACTGTTTGAGAAATACTACCATGGAGGAAAGTGCGCATGGTGACTGTTGTATTCAATCCCGATGCAATTTCTGTGTTTCATCAACTCTCTGATAGTTCACAGATTACAGAATGCCACCAGATGTGCATCGGAAACTACTACTGGTCTTAGTGGGAACGATCAAAGCGTAGAGTGTTTGAGACATTACTCCCATGGAGGAAAGTTCGGATGGTGACTGTGGTATTCAATCCCGATGCAATTTCTGTGTTTCATCAACGCTCTGATAGTTCTCAGATTACAGAATGCCACCAGATGTGCATCTGAAACTCTTACTGGTCTTAGTGGGAATGATCAAAGAGTAGAGTGTTTGAGACATTACTCCCATGGTGGAAAGTGCGCATGGTGGCTGTTGTATTCAATCCCGATGCAATTTCTGTGTTTCATCAACACTCTGATAGTTCACAGATTACAGAATGCCACCAGATGTGCATCGGAAACTACTACTGGTCCTCCAGGGAACGATCAAAGCGTAGAGTGTTTGAGACATTACTCCCATGGAGGAAAGTGAGCATGGTGACTGTTGTATTCAATCCCGATGCAATTTCTGTGTTTCATCAACACTCTGATAGGCCACAGATTACAGATTGTCCTCAGATGTGCATCGGAAACTACTACCTGTCTTCCAGGGAACGAGCAAAGCGTAGACTCTTTCACACATTACTCCCATGGAGGAAAGTGCGCATGGTGAATGTTGTATTTAATCCCGATGCAATTTCTGTGTTTCGTCAACACTTTGAAGGTCTACAAGTTACAGATTGCCTCCAGATGTGCATCGGAAACTACTACTGGTCTTCCATCGAACGATCAAAGCGTAGACTGTTTGAGACATTACTCACATGGAACAAAGTGAGTATTGTGGCTGTTGTATTCAGTCCCGATGGAATTTTTGTGTTTCATCAATACTCTGATAGTCCACAGATTACAGAATGCCACCAGATGTGCATCGGAAACTACTACTGGTCTTCCAGGGAACGAACAAAGCGTAAACTATTTGAGACATTACTCCTATGGAGGAAAGTGCGCATGGTGACTGTTGTATTCATTCCCGATGCATTTTCTGTGTTTCATCAACACTCTGATAGTCCACAGATTACAGAATGCCTCCAGATGTGCATCGGAAACTACTTCGGGTCTTCCTGGGAACGATCAAAGCGTAGACTGTTTGAGACATTACTCCCATGAAGGAGAGTGCACATGGTGACTGTTGTATTCAATCCATATCCAATTTCTGTGTTACATCAACACTCTGATAGTCCACAGATTACAGAATGCCTCCAGATGTGCATCGGAAACTACTTCGGGTCTTCCTGGGAACGATCAAAGCGTAGACTGTTTGAGACATTACTCCCATGAAGGAGAGTGCACATGGTGACTGTTGTATTCAATCCCTATGCAATTTCTGTGTTTCATCATAACTCTGTTAGTCCTCAGATTATAGAATGCCTCCAGATGTGCATCGGATACTACTAATGGTCATCCAGGGAACGATCAAAGCGTAGACTGTTTGAGACATTACTCCCATGGAGGAGAGTGCGCATGGTGACTGATAGACCACAGATTATAGAATGCCTCCAGATGTGCATCGGAATCTACTAGTGGTCTTCCAGGGATCGATCAAAGCGTAGACTGTTTGAGACATTACTCCCATGGAGGAAAGTGCGAATGATTACTGTTGTACTCAGTCCCGATGCAATTGCTGTGTTTCATCAACACTCTGATAGTCCACAGATTACAGAATGCCTCCAGATGTGCATCGGAAAGTACTACTGGTCTTCCAGGGAACGATCAAGGCGTGGATTGTTTGAGACATTACTCCCATGGAGGAAAGTGCGCATGGTGACTGTTGTATTCAATCCTGATGCAATTTCTGTGTTTCATCAACACTCTGATAGTAAACAGATTACAGATTGTCTCCAGATGTGCATTGGAAACTACTACTGTTCTTCCTGGGAACGATCAAAGCGTAGACTGTTTCAGACATTACTGACATGGAGGAAAGTGCGGATGGTGACTGTTGTATTCAATCCCGATGCAATTTCTGTGATTCATCAACACTTTTAAAGTCCACAGATTACAGAATTCCTCCAGATGTGCATCGGAAACTACTACTGGTCTTCCAGGGAACGATCAAAGCGTAGACTGTTTGAGAAATACTCCCATGGAGGAAAGTGCGCATGGTTACTGTTGTATTCAATCCCGATGCAATTTCTGTGTTTCATCAACACTCTGATAGGTCACAGATTACAGATTGCCCCGGATGTGCATCGGAAACTACTACTGGACTTCCAGGGAACTATCAAAGCGTAGACTGTTTGAGACATTACTCCCATGGAGGAAAGTGCGTATTGTGGCTGTTGTATTCACTCCCGATGGAATTTTTGTGTTTCATCAACACTCTGATAGTCCACAGATTACAGAATGCCACCAGATGTGCATCGGAAACTACTACTGGTCTTCCATGGAACGATCAAAGCGTAAACTCTTTGAGACATTACTCCTATGGAGGAAAGTGCGCATGGTGACTCTTGTATTCCTTCCCGATGCATTTTCTGTGTTACATCAACACTCTGATAGTCCACAGATTACAGAATGCCTAAAGATGTGCATCGGAAACTACTTCGGGTCTTCCTGGGAACGCTTAAAGCGTAGACTGTTTGAGACATTACTCCCATGAAGGAGAGTGCACATGGTGACTGTTGTATTAAATCCCGATGCAAATTCTGTGTTTCATCAACAGTCTGATAGACCACAGATTATAGAATGCCTCCAGATGTGCATCGGAAACTACTAGTGCTCTTCCAGGGATCGATCAAAGCGTAGACTGTTTGAGACATTACTCCCATGGAGGAAAGTGCGAATGGTTACTGATGTACTCAGTCCAGATGCAATTTCTGTGTTTCATCAACACTCTGATAGTCCACAAATTAAGAATGCCTCCAGATGTGCATCGGAAAGTACTACTGGTCTTCCAGGGAACGATCAAGGCGTTGACTGTTTGAGACATTACTCCCATGGAGGTAAGTGCGCATGGTGACTGTTGTATTCAATCCCGATGCAATTTCTGTGTTTCATCAACAGTCTAATACTCCACAGATTACAGATTGCCCTCAGATGTGCATCGGAAACTACTACTGGTCTTCCAGGGAACGATCATAGCGTAGACTGTTAGAGACATTACTCCCATCGAGGAAAATGCGGTTGGTGACTGTTGTACTCAGTCCCGATGCAATTTCTGTGTTTCATCAACGCTCTGATAGTCCACAGATTACAGATTGCCCTCAGATGTGCATCGGAAACTACTACTGGTCTTCCAGGGAATGATCATTGCGTAGACTGTTTGAGACATTACTCCCATGGCGGAAAACGCGAATGGTGACTGTTGTACTCAGTCCCGATGCAATTTCTGTGTTTCATCAACGCTCTGATAGTCCACAGATTACAGAATGCCTCCAGATGTGCATCGGAAAGTACTACTGGTCTTCCAGGAAACGATCAAAGCGTAGACTGTTTGAGAAATACTCCCATGGAGTAAAGTGCGGATGGTGACTGTTGTATTCACTCCCGACACCATATCTGTGTTTCATCAACACTTTGAAGGTCCACAGGTTACAGAATGCCTCCAGATGTGCATCGGAAACTACTACTGGTCTTAGTGGGAACGATCAAAGCGTAGGGTGTTTGAGACATTACTCCCACGGAGGAAAGTGCGCATGGTGACTGTTGTATTAAATCCTGATGCAATATCTGTGTTTCATCAACACTCTGATAGTAAACAGATTACACATTGTCTCCAGATGTGCATCGGAAACTATTACTGTTCTTCCTGGGAACGATCAAAGCGTAGACTGTTTCAGACATTACTGACATGGAGGAAAGTGCGGATGGTGACTGTTGTATTCAATCCCGATGCAATTTCTGTGATTCATCAACACTTTTAAAGTCCACAGATTACAGAATTCCTCCAGATGTGCATCGGAAACTACTACTGGTCTTCCAGGGAACGATCAAAGCGTAGACTGTTTGAGAAATACTCCCATGGAGGAAAGTGCGTATAGTTACTGTTGTATTCAATCCCGATGCAATTACTGTGTTTCATCAACACTCTGATAGGTCACAGATTACAGATTGCCCCAGATGTGCATCGGAAACTACTACTGGACTTCCAGGGAACTATCAAAGCGTAGACTGTTTGAGACATTACTCCCATGGAGGAAAGTGCGTATTGTGGCTGTTGTATTCACTCCCGATGGAATTTTTGTGTTTCATCAACACTCTGATAGTCCACAGATTACAGAATGCCACCAGATGTGCATCGGAAACTACTACTGGTCTTCCATGGAACGATCAAAGCGTAGACTGTTAGAGACATTACTAGCATCGAGGAAAATGCGGTTGGTGACTGTTGTACTCAGTCCCGATGCAATTTCTGTGTTTCATCAACGCTCTGATAGTCCACAGATTACAGAATGCCTCCAGATGTGCATCGGAAAGTACTACTGGTCTTCCAGGGAACGATCAAAGCGTAGACTGTTTCAGACATTACTGCCATGGAGGAAAGTGAGGATGGTGACTGTTGTATTCAATCCCGATGCAATTTCTGTGATTCATCAACACTTTGAAGGTCCACAAGTTACAGAATGCCTCCAGATGTGCATCGGAAACTACTACTGGTCTTAATGGGAACGATCAAGGCGTAGAGTGTTTGAGACATTACTGCCATGGAGGAAAATGCAGATGGTGACTGTTGTATTCACTCCCGATGCAATTTCTGTGTTTCATCAACACTTTGAAGGTCCACAGATTACAGAATGCTTCCAGATGTGCATCGGAAACTACTACTGGTCTTCCAGGGAACGATCAAAGCGTAGACTGTTTGAGACATTACTCCCATGGAGGAAAGTGCGGATGGTGCCTGTTGTATTTACTCCCGATGCAATATCTCTGTTTCATCAACACTTTGAAAGGTCCACAGCTTACAGAATACCTCCAGATGTGCACCGGAAACTACTATTGGTATTAATGGGAACGATCAAAGCGTACAGTGTTTGAGACATTACTCCCATGGAGGAAAGTGCGGATGGTGACTGTATTATTCAATCCCGATGCAATTTCTGTGTTTCATCAACACTCTGATAGTTCACAGATTACAGAATGCCACCAGATGTGCATCGGAAACTACTACTGGTCTTCCAGGGTACGATCAAAGCGTAGACTGTTTGAGAAATACTCCCATGGAGGAAAGTGCGCATGGTGACTGTTATATTCAATCCCGATGCAATTTCTGTGTTTCATCAACAGTCTCATAGTTCGCAGATTACAGAATGCCACCAGATGTGCATCGGAAAGTACTACTGGTCTTAGTGGGAACGATCAAAGCGTAGAGTGTTTGGGACATTAATCCCATGGAGGAAATTGCGCATGGTGATTGTTGTATACAATCCCGATGCAATTTCTGTGTTTCATCAACACTCTGATAGGCCACAGAATACAGATTGTCCTCAGATGTGCATCGGAAACTACTACTGGTCTTCCTGGGAACGATCAAATCGTAGACTGTTTCAGACATTACTCCCATGGAGGAAAGTGTGCATGGTGACTGTTGCATTCAGTTCCGATGCAATTTCTGTGTTTCATCAACACTTTGAAGGTCCACAAATTACAGAATGCCTCCAGATGTGCATCGGAAACTAATACTGGTCATCCAGGGAACGAGCAAAGCGTAGACTCTTTCAGACATTACTCCCATGGAGGAAAGTGCGCATGGTGAATGTTGTATTTAATCCCGATGCAGTTTCTGTGTTTCGTCAACACTTTGAAGGTCCACAGGTTACAGATTGCCTCCAGATGTGCATCGGAAACTACTACTGGTCTTCCAGGGAACGATCATAGCATAGACTGTTTGAGACATTACTCCCATGGAGGAAAGTGCGTATTGTGGCTGTTGTATTCACTCCCGATGGAGTTTTTGTGTTTCATCAACACTCTGATAGTCCACAGATTACAGAATGCCACCAGATGTGCATCGGAAACTACTACTGGTCTTCCAGGGAACGATCAAAGCGTAAACTCTTTGAGACATTACTCCTATTGAGGAAAGTGTGCATGGTGACTGATAGACCACAGATTATAGAATGCCTCCAGATGTGCATCGGAATCTACTAGTGGTCTTCCAGGGATCGATCAAAGCGTAGACTCTTTGAGACATTACTCCCATGGAGGAAAGTGCGAATGATTACTGTTGTACTCAGTCCCGGTGCAATTGCTGTGTTTCATCAACACTCTGATAGTCCACAGATTACAGAATGCCTCCAGATGTGCATCGGAAAGTACTACTGGTCTTCCAGGGAACGATCAAGTCGTGGATTGTTTGAGACATTACTCCCATGGAGGAAAGTGCGCATGGTGACTGTTGTATTCAATCCCGATGCAATTTCTGTGTTTCATCAACAGTCTGATAGTCCACAGATTACAGATTGCCTTCAGATGTGCATCGGAAACTACTACTGGTCTTCCAGGGAATGATCATAGCGTAGACTGTTTGAGACATTACTCCCATGGCGGAAAATGCGAATGGTGACTGTTGTACTCAGTCCCGATGCAATTTCTGTGTTTCATCAACGCTCTGATAGTCCACAGATTACAGAATGCCTCCAGATGTGCATCGGAAAGTACTACTGGTCTTCCAGGGAACGATCAAAGCGTAGACAGTTTGAGAAATACTCCCGTGGAGTAAAGTGCGGATGGTGACTGTTGTATTCACTCCCGACACCATATCTGTGTTTCATCAACACTTTGAAGGTCCACAGGTTACAGAATGCCTCCAGATGTGCATCGGAAACTACTACTGGTCTTAGTGGGAACGATCAAAGCGTAGAGTGTTTGAGACATTACTCCCACGGAGGAAACTGCGCATGGTGACTGTTGTATTCAATCCTGATGCAATTTCTGTGTTTTATCAACACTCTGATAGTAAACAGATTACAGATTGTCTCCAGATGTGCATCGGAAACTACTACTGTTCTTCCTGGGAACGATCAAAGCGTAGACTGTTTCAGACATTACTGACATGGAGGAAAGTGCGGATGGTGACTGTTGTATTCAATCCCGATGCAATTTCTGTGATTCATCAACACTTTTAAAGTCTACAGATTACAGAATTCCTCCAGATGTGCATCGGAAACTACTACTGGTCTTCCATGGAACGATCAAAGCGTAGACTGTTTGAGAAATACTCCCATGGAGGAAAGTGCGCATGGTTACTGTTGTATTCAATCCCGATGCAATTTCTGTGTTTCATCAACACTCTGATAGGTCACAGATTACAGATTGCCCCGGATGTGCATCGGAAACTACTACTGGACTTCCAGGGAACTATCAAAGCGTAGACTGTTTGGGACATTACTCCCATGGAGGAAAGTGCGTATTGTGGTTGTTGTATTCACTCCCGATGGAATTTTTGTGTTTCATCAACACTCTGATAGTCCACAGATTACAGAATGCCACCAGATGTGCATCGGAAACTACTATTGGTCTTCCATGGAACGATCAAAGCGTAAACTCTTTGAGACATTACTCCTATGGAGGAAAGTGCGCATGGTGACTCTTGTATTCCTTCCCGATGCATTTTCTGTGTTACATCAACACTCTGATAGTCCACAGATTACAGAATGCCTAAAGATGTGCATCGGAAACTACTTCGGGTCTTCCTGGGAACGCTTAAAGCGTAGACTGTTTGAGACATTACTCCCATGAAGGAGAGTGCACATGGTGACTGTTGTATTAAATCCCGATGCAAATTCTGTGTTTCATCAACAGTCTGATAGACCACAGATTATAGAATGCCTCCAGATGTGCATCGGAAACTACTAGTGCTCTTCCAGGGATCGATCAAAGCGTAGACTGTTTGAGACATTACTCCCATGGAGGAAAGTGCGAATGGTTACTGATGTACTCAGTCCCGATGCAATTTCTGTGTTTCATCAACACTCTGATAGTCCACAAATTAAGAATGCCTCCAGATGTGCATCGGAAAGTACTACTGGTCTTCCAGGGAACGATCAAGGCGTTGACTGTTTGAGACATTACTCCCATGGCGGTAAGTGCGCATGGTGACTGTTGTATTCAATCCCGATGCAATTTCTGTGTTTCATCAACAGTCTAATACTCCACAGATTACAGATTGCCCTCAGATGTGCATCGGAAACTACTACTGGTCTTCCAGGGAACGATCATAGCGTATACTGTTAGAGACATTACTCCCATCGAGGAAAATGCGGTTGGTGACTGTTGTACTCAGTCCCGATGCAATTTCTGTGTTTCATCAACGCTCTGATAGTCCACAGATTACAGAATGCCTCCAGATGTGCATCGGAAAGTACTACTGGTCTTCCAGGGAACGATCAAGGCGTGGATTGTTTGAGACATTACTCCCATGGAGGAAAGTGCGCATGGTGACTGTTGTATTCAATCCCGATGCAATTTCTGTGTTTCATCAACAGTCTGATAGTCCACAGATTACAGATTGCCCTCAGATGTGCATCGGAAACTACTACTGGTCTTCCAGGGAATGATCATAGCGTAGACTGTTTGAGACATTACTCCCATGGCGGAAAATGTGAATGGTGACTGTTGTACTCAGTCCCGATGCAATTTCTGTGTTTCATCAACGCTCTGATAGTCCACAGAATACAGAATGCCTCCAGATGTGCATCGGAAAGTACTACTGGTCTTCCAGGGAACGATCAAAGCGTAGACTGTTTGAGAAATACTCCCATGGAGTAAAGTGCGGATGGTGACTGTTGTATTCACTCCCGACACCATATCTGTGTTTCATCAACACTTTGAAGGTCCACAGGTTACAGAATGCCTCCAGATGTGCATCGGAAACTACTACTGGTCTTAGTGGGAACGATCAAAGCGTAGAGTGTTTGAGACATTACTCCCACGGAGGAAAGTGCGCATGGTGACTGTTGTATTCAATCCTGATGCAATTTCTGTGTTTCATCAACACTCTGATAGTAAACAGATTACAGATTGTCTCCAGATGTGCATCGGAAACTACTACTGTTCTTCCTGGGAACGATCAAAGCGTAGACTGTTTCAGACATTACTGACATGGAGGAAAGTGCGGATGGTGACTGTTGTATTCAATCCCGATGCAATTTCTGTGATTCATCAACACTTTTAAAGTCCACAGATTACAGAATTCCTCCAGATGTGCATCGGAAACTACTACTGGTCTTCCAGGGAACGATCAAAGCGTAGACTGTTTGAGAAATACTCCCATGGAGGAAAGTGCGCATGGTTACTGTTGTATTCAATCCCGATGCAATTTCTGTGTTTCATCAACACTCTGATAGGTCACAGATTACAGATTGCCCCAGATGTGCATCGGAAACTACTACTGGACTTCCAGGGAACTATCAAAGCGTAGACTGTTTGAGACATTACTCCCATGGAGGAAAGTGCGTATTGTGGCTGTTGTATTCACTCCCGATGGAATTTTTGTGTTTCATCAACACTCTGATAGTCCACAGATTACAGAATGCCGCCAGATGTGCATCGGAAACTACTACTGGTCTTCCATGGAACGATCAAAGCGTAAACTCTTTGAGACATTACTCCTATGGAGGAAAGTGCGCATGGTGACTCTTGTATTCCTTCCCGATGCATTTTCTGTGTTACATCAACACTCTGATAGTCCACAGATTACAGAATGCCTAAAGATGTGCATCGGAAACTACTTCGGGTCTTCCTGGGAACGCTTAAAGCGTAGACTGTTTGAGACATTACTCCCATGAAGGAGAGTGCACATGGTGACTGTTGTATTAAATCCCGATGCAAATTCTGTGTTTCATCAACAGTCTGATAGACCACAGATAATAGAATGCCTCCAGATGTGCATCGGAAACTACTAGTGGTCTTCCAGGGATCGATCAAAGCGTAGACTGTTTGAGACATTACTCCCATGGAGGAAAGTGCGAATGGTTACTGATGTACTCAGTCCCGATGCAATTTCTGTGTTTCATCAACACTCTGATAGTCCACAAATTAAGAATGCCTCCAGATGTGCATCGGAAAGTACTACTGGTCTTCCAGGGAATGATCAAGGCGTTGACTGTTTGAGACATTACTCCCATGGAGGTAAGTGCGCATGGTGACTGTTGTATTCAATCCCGATGCAATTTCTGTGTTTCATCAACAGTCTAATACTCCACAGATTACAGATTGCCCTCAGATGTGCATCGGAAACTACTACTGGTCTTCCAGGGAACGATCATAGCGTAGACTGTTAGAGACATTACTCCCATCGAGGAAAATGCGGTTGGTGACTGTTGTACTCAGTCCCGATGCAATTTCTGTGTTTCATCAACGCTCTGATAGTCCACAGATTACAGAATGCCTCCAGATGTGCATCGGAAAGTACTACTGGTCTTCCAGGGAACGATCAAAGCGTAGACTGTTTCAGACATTACTGCCATGGAGAAAAGTGAGGATGGTGACTGTTGTATTCAATCCCGATGCAATTTCTGTGATTCATCAACACTTTGAAGGTCCACAGGTTACAGAATGCCTCCAGATGTGCATCGGAAACTACTACTGGTCTTAATGGGAACGATAAGGCGTAGAGTGTTTGAGACATTACTGCCATGGAGGAAAATGCGGATGGTGACTGTTGTATTCACTCCCGATGCAATTTCTGTGTTTCATCAACACTTTGAAGGTCCACAGATTACAGAATGCCTCCAGATGTGCATCGGAAACTACTACTGGTCTTCCAGGGAACGATCAAAGCGTAGACTGTTTGAGACATTACTCCCATGGAGGAAAGTGCGGATGGTGACTGTATTATTCAATCCCGATGCAATTTCTGTGTTTCAACAACACTCTGATAGTTCACAGATTACAGAATGCCACCAGATGTGCATCGGAAACTACTACTGGTCTTCCAGGGTACGATCAAAGCGTAGACTGTTTGAGAAATACTCCCATGGAGGAAAGTGCGCATGGTGACTGTTATATTCAATCCCGATGCAATTTCTGTGTTTCATCAACACTCTGACAGTTCGCAGATTACAGAATGCCACCAGATGTTCATCGGAAAGTACTACTGGTCTTAGTGGGAACGATCAAAGCGTAGAGTGTTTGGGACATTACTCCCATGGAGGAAATTGCGCATGGTGATTGTTGTATTCAATCCCGATGCAATTTCTGTGTTTCATCAACACTCTGATAGGCCACAGAATATAGATTGTCCTCAGATGTGCATCGGAAACATCTACTGGTCTTCCTGGGAACGATCAAATCGTAGACTGTTTCAGACATTACTCCCATGGAGGAAAGTACGCATGGTGACTGTTGTATTCAGTTCCGATGCAATTTCTGTGTTTCATCAACACTTTGAAGGTCCACAAATTACAGAATGCCTCCAGATGTGCATCGGAAACTAATACTGGTCTTCCAGGGAACGAGCAAAGCGTAGACTCTTTCAGACATTACTCCCATGGAAGAAAGTGCGCATGGTGAATGTTGTATTTAATCCCGATGCAGTTTCTGTGTTTCGTCAACACTTTGAAGGTCCACAAGTTACAGATTGCCTCCAGATGTGCATCGGAAACTACTACTGCTCTTCCAGGGAACGATCATAGCATAGACTGTTTGAGACATTACTCCCATGGAGGAAAGAGCGTATTGTGGCTGTTGTATTCACTCCCGATGGAGTTTTTGTGTTTCATCAACACTCTGACAGTCCACAGATTACAGAATGCCACCAGATGTGCATCGGAAACTACTACTGGTCTTCCAGGGAACGATCAAAGCGTAAACTCTTTGAGACATTACTCCTATTGAGGAAAGTGTGCATGGTGACTGTTGTATTCATTCCCGATGCATTTTCTGTCTTTCATCAACACTCTGATAGTCCACAGATTACAGAATGCCTCCAGATGTGCATCGGAAAGTACTACTGGTCTTCCAGGGAACGATCAAGGCGTGGATTGTTTGAGACATTACTCCCATGGAGGAAAGTGCGCATGGTGACTGTTGTATTCAATCCCGATGCAATTTCTGTGTTTCATCAACAGTCTGATAGTCCACAGATTACAGATTGCCCTCAGATGTGCATCGGAAACTACTACTGGTCTTCCAGGGAATGATCATAGCGTAGACTGTTTGAGACATTACTCCCATGGCGGAAAATGTGAATGGTGACTGTTGTACTCAGTCCCGATGCAATTTCTGTGTTTCATCAACGCTCTGATAGTCCACAGAATACAGAATGCCTCCAGATGTGCATCGGAAAGTACTACTGGTCTTCCAGGGAACGATCAAAGCGTAGACTGTTTGAGAAATACTCCCATGGAGTAAAGTGCGGATGGTGACTGTTGTATTCACTCCCGACACCATATCTGTGTTTCATCAACACTTTGAAGGTCCACAGGTTACAGAATGCCTCCAGATGTGCATCGGAAACTACTACTGGTCTTAGTGGGAACGATCAAAGCGTAGAGTGTTTGAGACATTACTCCCACGGAGGAAAGTGCGCATGGTGACTGTTGTATTCAATCCTGATGCAATTTCTGTGTTTCATCAACACTCTGATAGTAAACAGATTACAGATTGTCTCCAGATGTGCATCGGAAACTACTACTGTTCTTCCTGGGAACGATCAAAGCGTAGACTGTTTCAGACATTACTGACATGGAGGAAAGTGCGGATGGTGACTGTTGTATTCAATCCCGATGCAATTTCTGTGATTCATCAACACTTTTAAAGTCCACAGATTACAGAATTCCTCCAGATGTGCATCGGAAACTACTACTGGTCTTCCAGGGAACGATCAAAGCGTAGACTGTTTGAGAAATACTCCCATGGAGGAAAGTGCGCATGGTTACTGTTGTATTCAATCCCGATGCAATTTCTGTGTTTCATCAACACTCTGATAGGTCACAGATTACAGATTGCCCCAGATGTGCATCGGAAACTACTACTGGACTTCCAGGGAACTATCAAAGCGTAGACTGTTTGAGACATTACTCCCATGGAGGAAAGTGCGTATTGTGGCTGTTGTATTCACTCCCGATGGAATTTTTGTGTTTCATCAACACTCTGATAGTCCACAGATTACAGAATGCCGCCAGATGTGCATCGGAAACTACTACTGGTCTTCCATGGAACGATCAAAGCGTAAACTCTTTGAGACATTACTCCTATGGAGGAAAGTGCGCATGGTGACTCTTGTATTCCTTCCCGATGCATTTTCTGTGTTACATCAACACTCTGATAGTCCACAGATTACAGAATGCCTAAAGATGTGCATCGGAAACTACTTCGGGTCTTCCTGGGAACGCTTAAAGCGTAGACTGTTTGAGACATTACTCCCATGAAGGAGAGTGCACATGGTGACTGTTGTATTAAATCCCGATGCAAATTCTGTGTTTCATCAACAGTCTGATAGACCACAGATAATAGAATGCCTCCAGATGTGCATCGGAAACTACTAGTGGTCTTCCAGGGATCGATCAAAGCGTAGACTGTTTGAGACATTACTCCCATGGAGGAAAGTGCGAATGGTTACTGATGTACTTAGTCCCGATGCAATTTCTGTGTTTCATCAACACTCTGATAGTCCACAAATTAAGAATGCCTCCAGATGTGCATCGGAAAGTACTACTGGTCTTCCAGGGAATGATCAAGGCGTTGACTGTTTGAGACATTACTCCCATGGAGGTAAGTGCGCATGGTGACTGTTGTATTCAATCCCGATGCAATTTCTGTGTTTCATCAACAGTCTAATACTCCACAGATTACAGATTGCCCTCAGATGTGCATCGGAAACTACTACTGGTCTTCCAGGGAACGATCATAGCGTAGACTGTTAGAGACATTACTCCCATCGAGGAAAATGCGGTTGGTGACTGTTGTACTCAGTCCCGATGCAATTTCTGTGTTTCATCAACGCTCTGATAGTCCACAGATTACAGAATGCCTCCAGATGTGCATCGGAAAGTACTACTGGTCTTCCAGGGAACGATCAAAGCGTAGACTGTTTCAGACATTACTGCCATGGAGAAAAGTGAGGATGGTGACTGTTGTATTCAATCCCGATGCAATTTCTGTGATTCATCAACACTTTGAAGGTCCACAGGTTACAGAATGCCTCCAGATGTGCATCGGAAACTACAACTGGTCTTAATGGGAACGATCAAGGCGTAGAGTGTTTGAGACATTACTGCCATGGAGGAAAATGCGGATGGTGACTGTTGTATTCACTCCCGATGCAATTTCTGTGTTTCATCAACACTTTGAAGGTCCACAGATTACAGAATGCCTCCAGATGTGCATCGGAAACTACTACTGGTCTTCCAGGGAACGATCAAAGCGTAGACTGTTTGAGACATTACTCCCATGGAGGAAAGTGCGGATGGTGACTGTATTATTCAATCCCGATGCAATTTCTGTGTTTCAACAACACTCTGATAGTTCACAGATTACAGAATGCCACCAGATGTGCATCGGAAACTACTACTGGTCTTCCAGGGTACGATCAAAGCGTAGACTGTTTGAGAAATACTCCCATGGAGGAAAGTGCGCATGGTGACTGTTATATTCAATCCCGATGCAATTTCTGTGTTTCATCAACACTCTGACAGTTCGCAGATTACAGAATGCCACCAGATGTTCATCGGAAAGTACTACTGGTCTTAGTGGGAACGATCAAAGCGTAGAGTGTTTGGGACATTACTCCCATGGAGGAAATTGCGCATGGTGATTGTTGTATTCAATCCCGATGCAATTTCTGTGTTTCATCAACACTCTGATAGGCCACAGAATATAGATTGTCCTCAGATGTGCATCGGAAACTTCTACTGGTCTTCCTGGGAACGATCAAATCGTAGACTGTTTCAGACATTACTCCCATGGAGGAAAGTACGCATGGTGACTGTTGTATTCAGTTCCGATGCAATTTCTGTGTTTCATCAACACTTTGAAGGTCCACAAATTACAGAATGCCTCCAGATGTGCATCGGAAACTAATACTGGTCTTCCAGGGAACGAGCAAAGCGTAGACTCTTTCAGACATTACTCCCATGGAAGAAAGTGCGCATGGTGAATGTTGTATTTAATCCCGATGCAGTTTCTGTGTTTCGTCAACACTTTGAAGGTCCACAAGTTACAGATTGCCTCCAGATGTGCATCGGAAACTACTACTGCTCTTCCAGGGAACGATCATAGCATAGACTGTTTGAGACATTACTCCCATGGAGGAAAGTGCGTATTGTGGCTGTTGTATTCACTCCCGATGGAGTTTTTGTGTTTCATCAACACTCTGATAGTCCACAGATTACAGAATGCCACCAGATGTGCATCGGAAACTACTACTGGTCTTCCAGGGAACGATCAAAGCGTAAACTCTTTGAGACATTACTCCTATTGAGGAAAGTGTGCATGGTGACTGTTGTATTCATTCCCGATGCATTTTCTGTCTTTCATCAACACTCTGATAGTCCACAGATTACAGAATGCCTCCAGATGTGCATCGGAAACTACTTCGGGTCTTCCTGGGAACGATCAAAGCGTAGACTGTTTGAGACATTACTCCCATGAAGGAGAGTGCACATGGTGACTGTTGTATTCAATCCCTATGCAATTTCTGTGTTTCATCAACACTCTGATAGTCCACAGATTACAGAATCGCTCCAGATGTGCATCGGAAACTACTTCTGGTCTACCAGGGAACGATCAAAGTGTAGACTGTTTGAGACATTACTCCCTTGGAGGAGAGTGCGAATGGTGACCGTTGTATTCAATCCCGATGCAATTTCTGTGTTTCATCAACAGTCTGATAGACCACAGATTATAGAATGCCTCCAGATGTGCATCGGAAACTACTAGTGGTCTTCCAGGGATCGATCAACGCGTAGACTGTTTGAGACATTACTCCCATGGAGGAAAGTGCGAATGGTTACTGTTGTACTCGGTCCCGATGCAGTTGCCGTGTTTCATCAACACTCTGATAGTCCACAGATTACAGATTGCCCTCAGATGTGCATCGGAAACTACTACTGGTCTTCCAGGGAACGATCATAGCGTAGACTGTTTGAGACATTACTCCCATGGAGGAAAATGCGAATGGGGACTGTTGTACTCAGTGCCGATGCAATTTCTGTGTTTCATCAACGCTCTGATAGTCCACAAATTACAGAATGCCTCCAGATGTGCATCGGAAAGTACTACTGGTCTTCCAGGGAACGATCAAAGTGTAGACTGTTTCAGACATTACTGCCATGGAGGAAAGTGTGGATGGTGACTGTTGTATTCAATCCTGAAGCAATTTCTGTGATTCATCAACACTTTGAAAGTCCACAGGTTACAGAATGCCTCCAGATGTGCATCGGAATCTACTACTGGTATTAATGGGAACGATCAAAGCGTAGAGTGTTTGAGACATTACTGCCATGGAGGAAAATGCGGATGGTGACTGTTGTATTCACTCCCGATGCTATTTCTTTGTTTCATCTACACATTGAAGGTCCACAGATTACAGAATGCCTCCAGATGTGCATCGGAAACTACTACTGGTCTTCGAAGGAACGATCAAAGCGTAGACTGTTTGAGACATTACTCCCATGGAGGAAAGTGCGGATGGTGACTGTTGTATTCACTCCCGATGCAATATCTGTGTTTCATCAACACTTTGAAGGTCCACAGGTTACAGAATGCCTCCAGATGTGCATCGGAAACTACTATTGGTCTTAATGGGAACGATCAAAGCGTTGAGTGTTTGAGACATTACTCCCATGGAGGGAAGTGCGCATGGTGACAGTTGTATTCAATCCCGATGCAATTTCTGTGTTTCATCAACACTCTGATAGTCCACAGATTACAGAATGCCTCCAGATGTGCATCGGAAACTACTTCGTGTCTTCCTGGGAACGATCAAATCGTAGACTGTTTCAGACATTACTCCCTTGAAGGAAAGTGTGCATGGTGACTGTTGCATTCAATCCCGATGCAATTTCTGTGTTTCATCAACACTCTGATCGTCCACAGATTACAGACTGCATCCATATGTGCATCGGAAACTACTACTGGACTTCCAGAAAACGATCAAAGCGTAGACTGTTTGAGAAATTACTCCCATGGAGGAAAGTGCGCATGGTGACTGTCGTATTCAATCCCGATGCAATTTATGTGTTTCATCAACACTCTGATAGTCCACAGATTACAGAATGCCTCCAGATGTGCATCGGAAACTACTACTGGTCTTCCAGGGAACGAGCAAAGCGTAGACTCTTTCAGGCATTACTCCCATGGAGGAAAGTGCGCATGGTGAATTTTGTATTTACTCCCGATGCAATTTCTGTGTTTCGTCAACAGTATGATGGTCCACAGGTAACAGATTGCCTCCAGATGTGAATCGGAAACTACAACTGGTCTTCCAGGGAACGATCAAAGCGTAAACTCTTTGAGACATTACTCCTATGGAGGAAAGTGCGCATGGTGACTGTTGTATTCATTCCCGATGCATTTTCTGTGTTTCATCAACACTCTGATAGTCCGCAGATTACAGAATGCCTCCAGATGTGCATCGGAAACTACTTCTGGTCTTCCTGGGAACGATCAAAGCGTAGACTGTTTGAGACACTACTCCCATGAAGGAGAGTGCACATGGTGACTGTTGTATTCAATCCCTATGCAATTTCTGTGATTCATCAACACTCTGATAGTCCACAGATTACAGAATGCCTCCATTTGTGCATCGGAAACTACTACTGGTCTTCCGGGGAACGATCAAAGCGTAGACTGTTTCAGACATTACTCCCATGGAGGAAAGTGTGCATGGTGACTGTTGTATTCAATCCCGATGCAATTTCTGTGTTTCATCAGCAATTTGAAGGCCACAGATTACAGAATGCCTCCAGATGTGCATCGGAAACTACTTCTGGTCTTCCAGGGAACGATCAAACCGTAGACTGATTGAGATATTAATCCCATTCAGGAAAGTGGGCATGGTGACTGTTGTATTTAATCCCGATGCAGTTTCTGTTTTTCATCAATACTCTGATAGTCCACAGATTACAGAATGCCTCCAGATCTGCATCGGATACTACTACTGGTCATCCAGGGAACGATCAAATCGTAGACTGTTTCAGACATTACTCCCATGGAGGAAAGTGTGCATGGTGACTGTTGCATTCAATCCCGATGCAATTTCTGTCTTTCATCAACACTCTGATCGTCCACAGATTACAGATTGCATCCAGATGTGCATCGGAAACTACTACTGGTCTTCCAGGGAACGATCAAAGCGTAGACTGTTTGAGACATTACTCCCATGGAGGAGAGTGCGCATGGTGACTGTTGTATTCAATCCCGAGGATATTTCTGTGTATCATCAACAGTCTGATAGACCACAGATTATAGAATGCCTCCAGATGTGCATCGGAAACTACTACTGGTCTTCCAGGGAACGATCAAAGCGTAAACACTTTGAGACATTACTCCTATGGAGGAAAGTGCGCATGGTGACTGTTGTATTCATTCTCCATGCGTTTTCTGTGTTTCATCAACACTCAGATAGTCCACAGATTACAGAATGCCTCCAGATGTGCATCGGAAACTACTTCGGGTCTTCCTGGGAACGATCAAATCGTAGACTGTTTGAGACATTTTTCCCATGAAGGAGAGTGCACATGGTGACTGTTGTATTCAATCCCTATGCAATTTCTGTGTTTCATCAACACTCTGATAGTCCACAGATTACAGAAGCCCTCCAGATGTGCATCGGAAACTACTTCTGGTCTTCCAGGGAACGATCAAAGCGTAGACTGATTGAGATATTACTCCCATTCAGGAAAGTGCGCATGGTGACTGTTGTATTTAATCCCGATGCAGTTTCTGTGTTTCATCAATACTCTGATAGTCCACAGATTACAGAATGCCTCCAGATCTGCGTCGGATACTACTACTGGTCATCCAGGGAACGATCAAATCGTAGACTGTATCAGACATTACTCCCATGGAGGAAAGTGTGCATGGTGACTGTTGCATTCAATCCCGATGCAATTCCTGTGTTTCATCAACACTCTGATCGTCCACAGATTACAGATTGCATCCAGATGTGCATCGGAAACTACTACTGGTCTTCCAGGGAACGATCAAAGCGTAGACTGTTTGAGACATTACTCCCATGGAGGAGAGTGCGCATGGTGACTGTTGTATTCAATCCCGAGGATATTTCTGTGTATCATCAACAGTCTGATAGACCACAGATTATAGAATGCCTCCAGATTTGCATCGGAAACTACTAGTGGTCTTCCAGGGATCGATCAAAGCGTAGACTGTTTGAGACATTACTCCCATGGAGGAAAGTGCAAATGGTTACTGTTGTACTCAGTCCCGTTGCAATTGCTGTGTTTCATCAACACTCTGATAGTCCACAGATTAGAAATTGCCCTCAGATGTGCATCGGAAACTACTACTGGCCTTCCAGGGAACGATCATAGCGTAGACTGTTTGAGACATTACTCCCATGGAGGAAAGTGCGAATGGTGACTGTTGTACTCAGTCCCGATGCAATTTCTGTGTTTCATCAACACTCTGATAGTCCATAGATTACAGAATGTCTCCAGATGTGCATCGGAAAGTACTACTGGTCTTCCAGGGAACGAGCAAAGCGTAGACTCTTTCAGGCATTACTCCCATGGAGGAAAGTGCGCATGGTGACTGTTGTATTCAATCCCGATGCAATTTCTGTGTTTCATCAACACTCTGATAGTTCGCAGATTACAGAATCCCTCCAGATGTGCATCGGAAACTACTTCTGGTCTTCCAGGGAACGATCAAAGCGTAGACTGTTTGAGATATTACTCCCATTCAGGAAAGTGCGCATGGTGACTGTTGTATTCAATCCCGATGCAATTTCTGTGTTTCATCAATACTCTGATAGTCCTCAGATTACAGAATGCCTCCATTTGTGCATCGGAAACTACTACTGGTCTTCCGGGGAACGATCAAAGCGTAGACTGTTTCAGATATTACTCCCATGGAGGAAAGTGTGCATGGTGACTGTTGTATTCAATCCCGATGCAATTTCTGTGTTTCATCAGCAATTTGAAGGCCACAGATTACAGAATGCCTCCAGATGTGCATCGGAAACTACAACTGGTCTTCCAGGGAACGATCAAAGCGGATACTGTTTGAGACATTACTCCCATGGAGGAGAGTGCGCATGGTGACTGTTGTACTCAGTCCCGATGCAAATGCTGTGTTTCATCAACACTCTGATAGTCCACAGATTACAGAATGCCTCCAAATGTGCATCGGAAAGTACTACTGGTCTTCCAGGGAACGATCAAGGCGTGGACTGTTTGAGACATTACTTCCAGGGAGGAAAGTGCGCATGGTGACTGTTGTATTCAATCCCGATGCAATTTCTGAGTTTCGTCAACACTTTGAAGGTCACAGATTACAGATTGCCTCCAGATGTGCATCGGAAACTACTACTGGTCTTAAAGGGTACGATCAAAGCGTGGACTGTTTGAGACATTACTCCCATGGAGGAAAGTGCGCATGGTGATTGTTGTATTCACTCCCGATGCAATTTCTGGGTTTCATCAACACTATGAAGACCCACAGAGTACAGAATGCCTCCAGATGTGCATCGGAAACTACTACTGGTCTTTCAGGGAACGATGAAAGCGAAGACTGTCTGAGACATTACTCCCATTCAGGAAAGTGCTCATGGTGACTGTTGTATTCAATCCCGATGCAATATCTGTGTTTCATCAATACTCTTATAGTCCACAGATTACAGATTGCATCCAGATGTGCATCGGAAACTACTACTGGTCTTAATGGGAGCGATCAAAGCGTAGACTGTTTGAGATATTAGTCTCATGGAAGAAAATGCGCATGGTGACTGTTGTATTCAATCCCGATGCAATTTCTGTGTTTCATCAACACTCTGATAGTTAACAGATTACAGATTGCCTCCAGATGTGCATCGGAAACTACTACTGGTCTTCCTGGGAACGATCAAAAACGTAGACTGTTTGAGACATTACTCCCATCTAGGAAAGTGTGCATGGTGACTGTTGTATTCAACCCCTATGCAATTTCTGTGTTTCATCAACACTTTGAAGGTCCACAAATTACAGAATGCCTCCAGATGTGCATCGGAAACTACTACTGGTCTTCCTGGGAACGATCAAAGCGTAGACTTTTTCAGACATTACTCCCATGGAGGAAAGTGGTAATGTTGACAGTTGTATTCAATCCCGATGCAACTTCAGTGTTTCATCAACACACTGAAAGTCCACAGATTAAAGATTGTCTCCACATGTTCATCGGAAACTACTACTGGTCTTCCTGGGAACGATCAAAGCGTAGACTTTTTCAGACATTACTCCCATGGAGGAAAGTGGTAATGTTGACAGTTGTATTCAATCCCGATGCAAAATTTCAGTGTTTCATCAACACACTGATAGTCCACAGATTACAGATTGTCTACAGATGTGCATCGTAAACTACAACAGGCTTCCTGGGAACGATGAAAGCGTCGACTGTTTCAGACATTACTCCCATGGAGTAAAGTGTGCATGGTGACTGTTGTATTCAATCCGATGAAATTTCTGTGTTTCATCAACACTTTGGAGGTCCACAGATTACAGAATGCCTCCAGATGTGCATCGAAAACTACTACTGGTCTTGCATTGAACGATCAAAGCGTAGACTGTTTGAGACATTACTCCCATGGAGGAAAGTGTGCATCGTAACTGTTGTATTCAATCCATATGCAATTTCTGTGTTTCATCAACAGTCTGATAGGTCACAGTTTGTAGAATGCCTCCAGATGTGCATCGGAAACTACTATTGGTCTTCCAGGGAACGATCAAAGCGTAGACTGTTTGAGACATTACTCCCGTGGAGGAAAGTGCGAATAGTGACTGTTGTACTCAACCCCAATGCATTATCTGTGTTTCATCAACACTCTGATAGTCCACAGATTACAGATCGCCTCCAAATGTGCATCGGAAAGTACTACTGGTCTTAAAGGGAACCATCAAAGCGTGGACTGTTTGAGGCATTACTCACATTGAGGAAAGTGCGCATGTTGACTGTTGTATTCAATCCCGATGCGATTTCTCGGTTTCATCAACAATCTGATAGTCCACAGATTAAAGATTGCCTCCAGATGTGCATCGGAAACTACTACTGGTCTTCCTGGGAACGATCAAAAACGTAGACTGTTTGAGACATTACTCCCATGGAGGAAAGTGTGCATGGTGACTGTTGTATTCAATCCGTGTGCAATTTCTGTGTTTCATCAACACTTTGAAGGTCCACAAATTACAGAATGCCTTCAGATGTGCATCGGAAACTACTACTGGTCTTCCAGGGAACGATCAAAGCGTAGACTGTTTGAGACATTACTCCCATAGAGGAAAGTGTGCATGGTGACTGTTGTACTCAATCCCTATGCAATTTCTGTGTTTCATCAACACTTTCAAGGTCCACAAATTACAGAATGCCTCCAGACGTGCATCGGAAACTACTACTGGTCTTCCTGGGAACGATCAAAGCGTGGACTGTTTGAGACATTACTCCCATGGAGGAAAGTGGGCATGGTGACTGTTGTATTCAATCCCGATGCAATTTCTGTGTTTCATCAACAATCTGATAGTTAACAGAATACAGATTGCCTCCAGATGTGCATCGGAAACTACTACTGGTCTTCCTGGGAACGATCAAAAACGTAGACTGTTTGAGACATTACTCCCATGGAGGAAAGTGTGCATGGTGACTGTTGTATTCAATCCTGATGCAATTTCTGTGTTTCATCAACACTCTGATAGTCCACAGACTACAGATTGTCTCCAGATGTGCATCGGAAACTACTACTGGTCTTCCTGGGAACGATAAAAGCGTAGACAGTTTCAGACATTACTTCCATGGAGGAAAGTGTGCATGGTGACTGTTGTATTCAATCCCGATGCAATTTCTGTGTTTCATCAACAGTCTGATAGTCCGCAGGTTATAGAATGCCTCCAGATGTGCATCGGAAACTACTACTGGTCTTGCAGTGAACGATCAAAGCGTATACTGTTTGAGACATTACTCCCATGGAGGAGAGTGCGCATGGTGACTGTTGTATTCAATCCCGAAGCAACTTCTGTGTTTCATCAACAGTCTGATAGACCACAGATTATAGAATGCCTCCAGATGTGTATCTGAAACTACAAGTGGTCTTCCAGGGATCTATCAAAGCGTAGACTGTTTCAGACATTACTCCCAAGGAGAAAAGTGCGAATGGTGACTGTTGTACTCAGTCCCGATGCAAATGCAGTGTTTCATCAACACTCTGATATTCCACAGATTACAGAATGATTCCAAATGTGCATCGGAAAGTACTACTGGTCTTCCAGGGAACGATCAAGGCGTGGACTGTTTGAGACATTACTTCCAGGGAGGAAAGTGCGCATGGTGACTGTAGTATTCAATCCGGAAGCAATTTCTGTGTTTCATCAAAAGTCTGATAGACCACAGATTATAGAATGCCTCCAGATGTGCATCGGAAACTATTACTGGTCTTCCAGGGAACGATCAAATCGTAAACTCTTTGAGACATTACTCCTATGGAGGAAAGTGCGTATGGTGACTGTTGTATTCATTCCCCATGCGTTTTCTGTGTTTCATCAACACTCTGATAGTCCACAGATTACAGAATGCCTCCAGATGAGCATCGGAAACTACTTCGGGTCTTCCTGGGAACGATCAAATCGTAGACTGTTTGAGACATTTTTCCCATGAAGGAGAGTGCACATGGTGACTGTTGTATTCAATCCCTATGCAATTTCTGTGTTTCATCAACACTCTGATAGTCCACAGATTACAGAAGCCCTCCAGATGTGCATCGGAAACTACTTCTGGTCTTCCAGGGAACGATCAAAGCGTAGACTGATTGAGATATTACTCCCATTCAGGAAAGTGCGCATGGTGACTGTTGTATTTAATCCCGATGCATTTTCTGTGTTTCATTAATACTCTGATAGTCCACAGATTACAGAATGCCTCCAGATCTGCATCTGATATTACTACTGGTCATCCAGGGAACGATCAAATCGTAGACTGTTTCAGACATTACTCCCATGGAGGAAAGTGTACATGGTGACTGTTGCATTCAATCCCGATGCATTTTCTGTGTTTGATCAACACTCTGATCGTCCACAGATTACAGATTGCATCCAGATGTGCATCGGAAACTACTACTGGTCTTCCAGGGAACGATCAAAGCATAGACTGTTTGAGACATTACTCCCATGGAGGAGAGTGCGCATGGTGACTGTTGTATTCAATCCCGAGGCAATTTCTGTGTATCATCAACAGTCTGATAGACCACAGATTATAGAATGCCTCCAGATTTGCATCGGAAACTACTAGTGGTCTTCCAGGGATCGATCAAAGCGTAGACTGTTTGAGACATTACTCCCATGGAGGAAAGTGCAAATGGTTACTATTGTACTCAGTCCCGTTGCAATTGCTGTGTTTCATCAACACTCTGATAGTCCACAGATTACAGATTGCCCTCAGATGTGCATCGGAAACTACTACTGGTCTTCCAGGGAACGATCATAGCGTAGACTGTTTGAGACATTACTCCCATGGAGGAAAGTGCGAATGGTGACTGTTGTACTCAGTCCCGATGAAATTTCTGTGTTTCATCAACACTCTGATAGTCCATAGATTACAGAATGTCTCCAGATGTGCATCGGAAAGTACTACTGGTCTTCCAGAGAACGAGCAAAGCGTAGACTCTTTCAGGCATTACTCCCATAGAGGAAAGTGCGCATGGTGAATGTTGTATTTAATCCCGATGCAATTTCTGTGTTTCGTCAACAGTTTGAAGGTCCACAGGTAACAGATTGCCTCCAGATGTGCATCGGAAACTACTACTGGTCTTCCATTGAACGATCAAAGCGTAAACTCTTTGAGACATTACTCCTATGGAGGAAAGTGCGCATGGTGACTGTTGTATTCATTCCCGATGCATTTTCTGTGTTTCATCAACACTCTGATAGTCCACAGATTACAGAATGCCTCCAGAAGTGCATCGGAAACTACTTCTGGTCTTCCTGGGAACGATCAAAGCGTAGACTGTTTGAGACACTACTCCCATGAAGGAGAGTGCACATGGTGACTGTTGTATTCAATCCCTATGCAATTTCTGTGATTCATCAACACTCTGATAGTCCACAGATTACAGAATCCCTCCAGATGTGCATCGGAAACTACTTCTGGTCTTCCAGGGAACGATCAAAGCGTAGACTGTTTGAGATATTACTCCCATCCATGAAAGTGCGCATGGTGACTGTTGTATTCAATCCCGATGCAATTTCTGTGTTTCATCAGCAATTTGAAGGCCACAGATTACAGAATGCCTCCAGATGTGCATCGGAAACTACTACTGGTCTTCCAGGGAACGATCAAAGCGTATACTGTTTGAGACATTACTCCCATGGAGGAGAGTGCGCATGGTGACTGTTGTATTCAATCCCGAAGCAATTTCTGTGTTTCATCAACAGTCTGATAGACCACAGATTATAGAATGCCTCCAGATGTGTATCTGAAACTACTACTGGTCTTCCAGGGATCTATCAAAGCGTAGACTGTTTCAGACATTACTCCCATGGAGGAAAGTGCGAATGGTGACTGTTGTACTCAGTCCCGATGCAAATGCTGTGTTTCATCAACACTCTGATAGTCCACAGTTTACAGAATGCCTCCAAATGTGCATCGGAAAGTACTACTGGTCTTTCAGGGAACGATCAAGGCGTGGACTGTTTGAGACATTACTCCCATGGAGGAAAGTGTGCATGGTGACTGTTGTATTCAATCCCGATGCAATTTCTGTGTTTCGTCAACAGTTTGAAGGTCCACAGGTAACAGATTGCCTCCAGATGTGCATCGGAAACTACTACTGGTCTTCCAGGGAACGATCAAAGCGTAAACTCTTTGAGACATTACTCCAATGGAGGAGAGTGCGCATGGTGACTGTTGTATTCATTCCCGATGCATTTTCTGTGTTTCATCAACACTCTGATAGTCCACAGATTACAGAATGCCTCCATATGTGCATCGGAAACTACTTCTGGTCTTCCTGGGAACGATCAAAGCGTAGACTGTTTGAGACACTACTCCCATGAAGGAGAGTGCACATGGTGACTGTTGTACTCAATCCCTATGCAATTTCTGTGATTCATCAACACTCTGATAGTCCACAGATTACAGAATCCCTCCAGATGTGCATCGTAAACTACTTCTGGTCTTCCAGGGAACGATCAAAGCGTAGACAGTTTGAGATATTACTCCCATTCAGGAAAGTGCGCATGGTGACTGTTGTATTCAATCCCGATGCAATTTCTGTGTTTCATCAGCAATTTGAAGGCCACAGATTACAGAATGCCTCCAGATGTGCATCGGAAACTACTACTGGTCTTCCAGGGAACGATCAAAGCGTATACTGTTTGAGACATTACTCCCATGGAGGAGAGTGTGCATGGTGACTGTTGTATCCAATCCCGAAGCAATTTCTGTGTTTCATCAACAGTCTGATAGACCACAGATTATGGAATGCCTCCAGATGTGTATCTGAAACTACTAGTGGTCTTCCAGGGATCTATCAAAGCGTAGACTGTTTCAGAAATTACTCCCATGGAGGAAAGTGCGAATGGTGACTGTTGTACTCAGTCCCGATGCAAATGCTGTGTTTCATCAACACTCTGATAGTCCACAGATTACAGAATGCCTCCAAATGTGCATCGGAAAGTACTACTGGTCTTCCAGGGAACGATCAAGGCGTGGACTGTTTGAGACATTACTCCCATGGAGGAAAGTGTGCATGGTGACTGTTGTATTCAATCCCGATGCAATTTCTGTGTTTCATCAGCAATTTGAAGGCCACAGATTACAGAATGCCTCCAGATGTGCATCGGAAACTACTACTGGTCTTCCAGGGAACGATCAAAGCGTATACTGTTTGAGACATTACTCCCATGGAGGAGAGTGCGCATGGTGACTGTTGTATTCAATCCCGAAGCAATTTCTGTGTTTCATAAACAGTCTGATAGACCACAGATTATAGAATGCCTCCAGATGTGTATCTGAAACTACTAGTGGTCTTCCAGGGATCTATCAAATCGTAGACTGTTTGAGAAATTACTCCCATGGAAGAAAGTGTGCATGGTGACAGTTGTATTCAATTCCGATGCAATTTCTGTGTTTCATCAACACTTTGAAGGTCCACAAATTACAGAATGCCTCCAGATGTGCATCGGAAACTACTACGGGTCGTGCAGGGAACGATCTAAGCGTAGACTGTTTCAGACATTACTCCCATGGAGGAAAGTGCGCATGGTGAATGTTGTATTTAATCCCGATGCAATTTCTGAGTTTCGTCAACACTTTGAAGGTCACAGATTACAGATTGCCTCCAGATGGACTACTGGTCTTAAAGGGAACGATCAAAGCGTAGACTGTTTGAGACATTACTCCCATGGAGGTAAGTGCTCATTGTGACTGTTGTATTCAATCGCGATGCAATTTCAGTGTTTCATCAACACTCTGAGAGTCCACAGATTACAGAATGCCTCCAGATGTGCATCGGGAACTACTACTGGGCTTCTGGGGAACGATCAAAGCGTAGACTGTGTGACACATTACTCCAATGGAGGAAAGTGCGCATTGTGACTGTTGTATTCACTCCCGATGGAAGTTTTGTGTTTCTTCAACACTCTGATAGTCCACAGATTATAGAATGCCTCCAGATGTGCATCGGAAACTACTAGTGGTCTTCCAGGGATCGATCAAATCGTAGACTGTTTGAGACATTACTCCCATGGAGGAAAGTGTGCATGGTGACTGTTGTATTCAATTCCGATGCAATTTCTGTGTTTCATCAAAACTTTGAAGGTCCACAAATTACAGAATGCCTCCAGATGTGCATCGGAAACTACTACGGGTCTTCCGTGGAACGATCAAAGCGTAGACTGTTTCAGACATTATTCCCATGGAGGAAAGTGCGCATGGTGAATGTTGTATTTAATCCCGATGCAATTTCTGAGTTTCGTCAACACTTTGAAGGTCCACAGATTACAGGTTGCCTCCAGATGTGCATCGGAAACTACTACTGGTCTTCCTCGGAACGATCAAAAAAGTAGACTGTTTGAGACATTACCCCCATGGAGGAAAGTGTGCATGGTGACTGTTGTATTCAATCCTGATGCAATTTCTTTGTTTCATCAACACTCTGATAGTCCACAGACTACAGATTGTCTCCAGACGTGCATCGGAAACTACTACTGGTCTTCCTGGGAACGATAAAAGCGTAGACAGTTTCAGACATTATTCCCATGGAGGTAAGTGTGCATGGTGACTGTTGTATTCAATCCCGATGCAATTTCTGTGTTTCATCAACAGTCTGATAGTCCGCAGGTTATAGAATGCCTCCAGATGTGCATCGGAAACTACTACTGGTCTTGCAGTGAACGATCAAAGCGTATACTGTTTGAGACATTACTCCCATGGAGGAGAGTGCGCATGGTGACTGTTGTATTCAATCCCGAAGCAACTTCTGTGTTTCATCAACAGTCTGATAGACCACAGATTATAGAATGCCTCCGGATGTGTATCTGAAACTACTAGTGGTCTTCCAGGGATCTATCAAAGCGTAGACTGTTTCAGACATTACTCCCAAGGAGGAAAGTGCGAATGGTGACTGTTGTACTCAGTCCCGATGCAAATGCAGTGTTTCATCAACACTCTGATATTCCACAGATTACAGAATGATTCCAAATGTGCATCGGAAAGTACTAGTGGTCTTCCAGGGAACGATCAAGGCGTGGACTGTTTGAGACATTACTTCCAGGGAGGAAAGTGCGCATGGTGACTGTAGTATTCAATCCCGAAGCAATTTCTGTGTTTCATCAAAAGTCTGATAGACCACAGATTATAGAATGCCTCCAGATGTGCATCGGAAACTATTACTGGTCTTCCAGGGAACGATCAAATCGTAAACTCTTTGAGACATTACTCCTATGGAGGAAAGTGCGTATGGTGACTGTTGTATTCATTCCCCATGCGTTTTCTGTGTTTCATCAACACTCTGATAGTCCACAGATTACAGAATGCCTCCAGATGAGCATCGGAAACTACTTCGGGTCTTCCTGGGAACGATCAAATCGTAGACTGTTTAAGACATTTTTCCCATGAAGGAGAGTGCACATGGTGACTGTTGTATTCAATCCCTATGCAATTTCTGTGTTTCATCAACACTCTGATAGTCCACAGATTACAGAAGCCCTCCAGATGTGCATCGGAAACTACTTCTGGTCTTCCAGGGAACGATCAAGGCGTAGACTGATTGAGATATTACTCCCATTCAGGAAAGTGCGCATGGTGACTGTTGTATTTAATCCCGATGCAGTTTCTGTGTTTCATTAATACTCTGATAGTCCACAGATTACAGAATGCCTCCAGATCTGCATCGGATATTACTACTGGTCATCCAGGGAACGATCAAATCGTAGACTGTTTCAGACATTACTCCCATGGAGGAAAGTGTGCATGGTGACAGTTGCATTCAATCCCGATGCATTTTCTGTGTTTGATCAACACTCTGATCGTCCACAGATTACAGATTGCATCCAGATGTGCATCGGAAACTACTACTGGTCTTCCAGCTAACGATCAAAGCATAGACTGTTTGAGACATTACTCCCATGGAGGAGAGTGCGCATGGTGACTGTTGTATTCAATCCCGAGGCAATTTCTGTGTATCATCAACAGTCTGATAGACCACAGATTATAGAATGCCTCCAGATTTGCATCGGAAACTACTAGTGGTCTTCCAGGGATCGATCAAAGCGTAGACTGTTTGAGACATTACTCCCATGGAGGAAAGTGCAAATGGTTACTATTGTACTCAGTCCCGATGAAATTTCTGTGTTTCATCAACACTCTGATAGTCCATAGATTACAGAATGTCTCCAGAAGTGCATCGGAAAGTACTACTGGTCTTCCAGAGAACGAGCAAAGCGTAGACTCTTTCAGGCATTACTCCCATGGAGGGAAGTGCGCATGGTGAATGTTGTATTTAATCCCGATGCAATTTCTGTGTTTCGTCAACTGTTTGAAGGTCCACAGGTAACAGATTGCCTCCAGATGTGCATCGGAAACTACTACTGGTCTTCCAGGGAACGATCAAAGCGTAAACTCTTTGAGACATTACTCCTATGGAGGAAAGTGCGCATGGTGACTGTTGTATTCATTCCCGATGCATTTTCTGTGTTTCATCAACACTCTGATAGTCCACAGATTACAGAATTCCTCCAGATGTGCATCGGAAACTACTTCTGGTCTTCCTGGGAACGATCAAAGCGTAGACTGTTTGAGACACTACTCCCATGAAGGAGAGTGCACATGGTGACTGTTGTATTCAATCCCTATGCAACTTCTGTGATTCATCAACACTCTGATAGTCCACAGATTACAGAATTCCTCCAGATGTGCATCGGAAACTACTTCTGGTCTTCCAGGGAACGATCAAAGCGTAGACTGTTTGAGATATTACTCCCATTCATGAAAGTGCGCATGGTGACTGTTGTATTCAATCCCGATGCAATTTCTGTGTTTCATCAGCAATTTGAAGGCCACAGATTACAGAATGCCTCCAGATGTGCATCGGAAACTGCTACTGGTCTTCCAGGGAACGATCAAAGCGTATACTGTTTGAGACATTACTCCCATGGAGGAGAGTGCGCATGGTGACTGTTGTATTCAATCCCGAAGCAATTTCTGTGTTTCATCAACAGTCTGATAGACCACAGATTATAGAATGCCTCCAGATGTGTATCTGAAACTACTACTGGTCTTCCAGGGATCTATCAAAGCGTAGACTGTTTCAGACATTACTCCCATGGAGGAATGTGCGAATGGTGACTGTTGTACTCAGTCCCGATGCAAATGCTGTGTTTCATCAACACTCTGATAGTCCACAGATTACAGAATGCCTCCAAATGTGCATCGGAAAGTACTACTCGTCTTCCAGGGAACGATCAAGGTGTGGACTGGTTGAGAAATTACTCCCATGGAGGAAAGTGTGCATGGTGACTGTTGTATTCAATCCCGATGCAATTTCTGTGTTTCGTCAACAGTTTGAAGGTCCACAGGTAACAGATTGCCTCCAGATGTGCATCGGAAACTACTACTGGTCTTCCAGGGAACGATCAAAGCGTAAACTCTTTGAGACATTACTCCTATGGAGGAAAGTGCGCATGGTGACTGTTGTATTCATTCCCGATGCAATTTCTGTGTTTCATCAACACTCTGATAGTCCACAGATTACAGAATGCCTCCATATGTGCATCGGAAACTACTTCTGGTCTTCCTGGGAACGATCAAAGCGTAGACTGTTTGAGACACTACTCCCATGAAGGAGAGTGCACATGGTGACTGTTGTATTCAATCCCTATGCAATTTCTGTGATTCACCAACACTCTGATAGTCCACAGATTACAGAATCCCTCCAGATGTGCATCGTAAACTACTTCTGGTCTTCCAGGGAACGATCAAAGCGTAGACAGTTTGAGATATTACTCCCATTCAGGAAAGTGCGCATGGTGACTGTTGTATTCAATCCCGATGCAATTTCTGTGTTTCATCAGCAATTTGAAGGCCACAGATTACAGAATGCCTCCAGATGTGCATCGGAAACTACTACTGGTCTTCCAGGGAACGATCAATCGTATACTGTTTGAGACATTACTCCCATGGAGGAGAGTGTGCATGGTGACTGTTGTATTCAATCCCGAAGCAATTTCTGTGTTTCATCAACAGTCTGATAGACCACAGATTATAGAATGCCTCCAGATGTGTATCTGAAACTACTAGTGGTCTTCCAGGGATCTATTAAAGCGTAGACTGTTTCAGAAATTACTCCCATGGAGGAAAGTGCGAATGGTGACTGTTGTACTCAGTCCCGATGCAAATGCTGTGTTTCATCAACACTCTGATAGTCCACAGATTACAGAATACCTCCAAATGTGCATCGGAAAGTACTACTGGTCTTCCAGGGAACGATCAAAGCGTATACTGTCTGAGACATTACTCCCATGGAGGAGAGCGCGCATGGTGACTGTTGTATTCAATCCCGAAGCAATTTCTGTGTTTCATCAACAGTCTGATAGACCACAGATTATAGAATGCCTCCAGATGTGTATCTGAAACTACTAGTGGTCTTCCAGGGATCTATCAAATCGTAGACTGTTTGAGAAATTACTCCCATGGAAGAAAGTGTGCATGGTGACAGTTGTATTCAATTCCGATGCAATTTCTATGTTGCATCAACACTTTGAAGGTCCACAAATTACAGAATGCCTCCAGATGTGCATCGGAAACTACTACGGGTCGTGCAGGGAACGATCTAAGCGTAGACTGTTTCAGACATTACTCCCATGGAGGAAAGTGCGCATGGTGAATGTTGTATTTAATCCCGATGCAATTTCTGAGTTTCGTCAACACTTTGAAGGTCACAGATTACAGATTGCCTCCAGATGTGCACTGGAAACTACTACTGGTCTTAAAGGGAACTATCAAAGCGTAGACTGTTTGAGACATTACTCCCATGGAGGTAAGTGCTCATTGTGACTGTAGTATTCAATCGCGATGCAATTTCAGTGTTTCATCAACACTCTGAGAGTCCACAGATTACAGAATGCCTCCAGATGTGCATCGGGAACTACTACTGGGCTTCTGGGGAACGATCAAAGCGTAGACTGTGTGACACATTACTCCCATGGAGGAAAGTGCGCATTGTGACTGTTGTATTCACTCCCGATGGAAGTTTTGTGTTTCTTCAACACTCTGATAGTCCACAGATTATAGAATGCCTCCAGATGTGCATCGGAAACTACTAGTGGTCTTCCAGGGATCAATCAAATCGTAGACTGTTTGAGACATTACTCCCATGGAGGAAAGTGTACATGGTAACTGTTGTATTCAATTCCGATGCAATTTCTGTGTTTCAACAACACTTTGAAGGTCCACAAGTTACAGAATGCCTCCAGATGTGCATCGGAAACTACTACGGGTCTTCCGTGGAACGATCAAAGCGTAGACTGTTTCAGACATTATTCCCATGGAGGAAAGTGCACATGGTGAATGTTGTATTTAATCCCGATGCAATTTCTGAGTTTCGTCAACACTTTGAAGGTCCACAGATTACAGGTTGCCTCCAGATGTTCATCGGAAACTACTACTGGTCTTCCAGGGAACGATCAAAGCGTAGACTGTTTGAGACATCACTCCCATGGAGGAATGTGCGCATGGTGAATGTTGTATTTAATCGCAATCCAATTTCTGAGTTTCGTCAACACTTTGAAGGTCTACAGATTACAGATTGCCTCCAGATGTGCATCAGAAACTACTACTGGTTTTCCAGGGAACGATCAAAGCGTAGACTGTTTGACATTACTCCTATGGAGGAAAGTGCGCATGTGACTGTTGTATTCACTCCTGATGGAATTTTTGTGTTTCATCAGCACTCTGATAGTCCACAGATTACAGAATGCCACCAGCAGTGCATCAAAAACTACTATTGGTCTTCCACGGAACGATCAAAGCGTAGACTGTTTGAGACATTACTCCCGTGGAGGAAAGTGCGCATGGTGAATGTTGTATTCAATCCCGATGCAATTTCTGTGTTTCATCAACACTCTGATAGTCCACAGATTACAGATCGCCTCCAAATGTGCATCGGAAAGTACTACTGGTCTTAAAGGGAACCATCAAAGCGTGGACTGTTTGAGGCATTACTCACATTGAGGAAAGTGCGCATGTTGACTGTTGTATTCAATCCCGATGCGATTTCTCGGTTTCATCAACACTCTGATAGTCCACAGATTACAGAATTCCTCCAGATGTGCATCGGAAACTACTTCTGGTCTTCCAGGGAACGATCAAAGCGTAGACTGTTTGAGATATTACTCCCATTCATGAAAGTGCGCATGGTGACTGTTGTATTCAATCCCGATGCAATTTCTGTGTTTCATCAGCAATTTGAAGGCCACAATTTACAGAATGCCTCCAGATGTGCATCGGAAACTGCTACTGGTCTTCCAGGGAACGATCAAAGCGTATACTGTTTGAGACATTACTCCCATGGAGGAGAGTGCGCATGGTGACTGTTGTATTCAATCCCGAAGCAATTTCTGTGTTTCATCAACAGTCTGATAGACCACAGATTATAGAATGCCTCCAGATGTGTATCTGAAACTACTACTGGTCTTCCAGGGATCTATCAAAGCGTAGACTGTTTCAGACATTACTCCCATGGAGGAAAGTGCGAATGGTGACTGTTGTACTCAGTCCCGATGCAAATGCTGTGTTTCATCAACACTCTGATAGTCCACAGATTACAGAATGCCTCCAAATGTGCATCGGAAAGTACTACTGGTCTTCCAGGGAACGATCAAGGCGTGGACTGGTTGAGAAATTACTCCCATGGAGGAAAGTGTGCATGGTGACTGTTGTATTCTATCCCGATGCAATTACTGTGTTTCGTCAACAGTTTGAAGGTCCACAGGTAACAGATTGCCTCCAGATGTGCATCGGAAACTACTACTGGTCTTCCAGGGAACGATCAAAGCGTAAACTCTTTGAGACATTACTCCTATGGAGGAAAGTGCGCATGGTGACTGTTGTATTCATTCCCGATGCATTTTCTGTGTTTCATCAACACTCTGATAGTCCACAGATTACAGAATGCCTCCATATGTGCATCGGAAACTACTTCTGGTCTTCCTGGGAACGATCAAAGCGTAGACTGTTTGAGACACTACTCCCATGAAGGAGAGTGCACATGGTGACTGTTGTATTCAATCCCTATGCAATTTCTGTGATTCACCAACACTCTGATAGTCCACAGATTACAGAATCCCCCCAGATGTGCATCGTAAACTACTTCTGGTCTTCCAGGGAACGATCAAAGCGTAGACAGTTTGAGATATTACTCCCATTCAGGAAAGTGCGCATGGTGACTGTTGTATTCAATCCTGATGCAATTTCTGTGTTTCATCAGCAATTTGAAGGCCACAGATTACAGAATGTCTCCAGATGTGCATCGGAAACTACTACTGGTCTTCCAGGGAACGATCAAAGCGTATACTGTTTGAGACATTACTCCCATGGAGGAGAGTGTGCATGGTGACTGTTGTATTCAATCCCGAAGCAATTTCTGTGTTTCATCAACAGTCTGATAGACCACAGATTATAGAATGCCTCCAGATGTGTATCTGAAACTACTAGTGGTCTTCCAGGGATCTATCAAAGCGTAGACTGTTTCAGAAATTACTCCCATGGAGGAAAGTGCGAATGGTGACTGTTGTACTCAGTCCCGATGCAAATGCTGTGTTTCATCAACACTCTGATAGTCCACAGATTACAGAATACCTCCAAATGTGCATCGGAAAGTACTACTGGTCTTCCAGGGAACGATCAAAGCGTATACTGTTTGAGACATTACTCCCATGGAGGAAAGTGCGCATGGTGACTGTTGTATTCAATCCCGAAGCAATTTCTGTGTTTCATCAACAGTCTGATAGACCACAGATTATAGAATGCCTCCAGATGTGTATCTGAAACTACTAGTGGTCTTCCAGGGATCTATCAAATCGTAGACTGTTTGAGAAATTACTCCCATGGAAGAAAGTGTGCATGGTGACAGTTGTATTCAATTCCGATGCAATTTCTGTGTTTCATCAACACTTTGAAGGTCCACAAATTACAGAATGCCTCCAGATGTGCATCGGAAACTACTACGGGTCGTGCAGGGAACGATCTAAGCGTAGACTGTTTCAGACATTACCCCCATGGAGGAAAGTGCGCATGGTGAATGTTGTATTTAATCCCGATGCAATTTCTGAGTTTCGTCAACACTTTGAAGGTCACAGATTACAGATTGCCTCCAGATGTGCACTGGAAACTACTACTGGTCTTAAAAGGAACTATCAAAGCGTACACTGTTTGAGACATTACTCCCATGGAGGCAAGTGCTCATTGTGACTGTAGTATTCAATCGCGATGCAATTTCAGTGTTTCATCAACACTCTGAGAGTCCACAGATTACAGAATGCCTCCAGATGTGCATCGGGAACTACTACTGGGCTTCTGGGGAACGATCAAAGCGTAGACTGTGTGACACATTACTCCCATGGAGGAAAGTGCGCATTGTGACTGTTGTATTCACTCCCGATGGAAGTTTTGTGTTTCTTCAACACTCTGATAGTCCACAGATTATAGAATGCCTCCAGATGTGCATCGGAAACTACTAGTGGTCTTCCAGGGATCGATCAAATCGTAGACTGTTTGAGACATTACTCCCATGGAGGAAAGTGTGCATGGTAACTGTTGTATTCAATTCCGATGCAATTTCTGTGTTTCAACAACACTTTGAAGGTCCACAAATTACAGAATGCCTCCAGATGTGCATCGGAAACTACTACGGGTCTTCCGTGGAACGATCAAAGCGTAGACTGTTTCAGACATTATTCCCATGGAGGAAAGTGCACATGGTGAATGTTGTATTTAATCCCGATGCAATTTCTGAGTTTCGTCAACACTTTGAAGGTCCACAGATTACAGGTTGCCTCCAGATGTGCATCGGAAACTACTACTGGTCTTCCAGGGAACGATCAAAGCGTAGACTGTTTGAGACATTACTCCCATGGAGGAATGTGCGCATGGTGAATGTTGCATTTAATCGCAATCCAGTTTCTGAGTTTCGTCAACACTTTGAAGGTCTACAGATTACAGATTGCCTCCAGATGTGCATCAGAAACTACTACTGGTTTTCCAGGGAACGATCAAAGCGTAGACTGTTTGACATTACTCCTATAGAGGAAAGTGCGCATGTGACTGTTGTATTCACTCCTGATGGAATTTTTGTGTTTCATCAGCACTCTGATAGTCCACAGATTACAGAATGCCACCAGCAGTGCATCAAAAACTACTATTGGTCTTCCACGGAACGATCAAAGCGTAGACTGTTTGAGACATTACTCCCGTGGAGGAAAGTGCGCATGGTGAATGTTGTATTCAATCCCGATGCAATTTCTGTGTTTCATCAACACTCTGATAGTCCACAGATTACAGATCGCCTCCAAATGTGCATCGGAAAGTACTACTGGTCTTAAAGGGAACCATCAAAGCGTGGACTGTTTGAGGCATTACTCACATTGAGGAAAGTGCGCATGTTGACTGTTGTATTCAATCCCGATGCGATTTCTCGGTTTCATCAACACTCTGATAGTCCACAGATTACAGAATTGCTCCAGATGTGCATCGGAAACTACTTCTGGTCTTCCAGGGAACGATCAAAGCGTAGACTGTTTGAGATATTACTCCCATTCATGAAAGTGCGCATGGTGACTGTTGTATTCAATCCCGATGCAATTTCTGTGTTTCATCAGCAATTTGAAGGCCACAGATTACAGAATGCCTCCAGATGTGCATCGGAAACTGCTACTGGTCTTCCAGGGAACGATCAAAGCGTATACTGTTTGAGACATTACTCCCATGGAGGAGAGTGCGCATGGTGACTGTTGTATTCAATCCCGATGCAATTTCTGTGTTTCGTCAACAGTTTGAAGGTCCACAGGTAACAGATTGCCTCCAGATGTGCATCGGAAACTACTACTGGTCTTCCAGGGAACGATCAAAGCGTAAACTCTTTGAGACATTACTCCTATGGAGGAAAGTGCGCATGGTGACTGTTGTATTCATTCCCGATGCATTTTCTGTGTTTCATCAACACTCTGATAGTCCACAGATTACAGAATGCCTCCATATGTGCATCGGAAACTACTTCTGGTCTTCCTGGGAACGATCAAAGCGTAGACTGTTTGAGACACTATTCCCATGAAGGAGAGTGCACATGGTGACTGTTGTATTCAATCCCTATGCAATTTCTGTGATTCACCAACACTCTGATAGTCCACAGATTACAGAATCCCTCCAGATGTGCATCGTAAACTACTTCTGGTCTTCCAGGGAACGATCAACGCGTAGACAGTTTGAGATATTACTCCCATTCAGGAAAGTGCGCATGGTGACTGTTGTATTCAATCCCGATGCAATTTCTGTGTTTCATCAGCAATTTGAAGGCCACAGATTACAGAATGCCTCCAGATGTGCATCGGAAACTACTACTGGTCTTCCAGGGAACGATCAAAGCGTATACTGTTTGAGACATTACTCCCATGGAGGAGAGTGTGCATGGTGACTGTTGTATTCAATCCCGAAGCAATTTCTGTGTTTCATCAACAGTCTGATAGACCACAGATTATAGAATGCCTCCAGATGTGTATCTGAAACTACTAGTGGTCTTCCAGGGATCTATCAAAGCGTAGACTGTTTCAGAAATTACTCCCATGGAGGAAAGTGCGAATGGTGACTGTTGTACTCAGTCCCGATGCAAATGCTGTGTTTCATCAACACTCTGATAGTCCACAGATTACAGAATACCTCCAAATGTGCATCGGAAAGTACTACTGGTCTTCCAGGGAACGATCAAAGCGTATACTGTTTGAGACATTACTCCCATGGAGGAGAGTGCGCATGGTGACTGTTGTATTCAATCCCGAAGCAATTTCTGTGTTTCATCAACAGTCTGATAGACCACAGATTATAGAATGCCTCCAGATGTGTATCTGAAACTACTAGTGGTCTTCCAGGGATCTATCAAATCGTAGACTGTTTGAGAAATTACTCCCATGGAAGAAAGTGTGCATGGTGACAGTTGTATTCAATTCCGATGCAATTTCTGTGTTTCATCAACACTTTGAAGGTCCACAAATTACAGAATGCCTCCAGATGTGCATCGGAAACTACTACGGGTCGTGCAGGGAACGATCTAAGCGTAGACTGTTTCAGACATTACCCCCATGGAGGAAAGTGCGCATGGTGAATGTTGTATTTAATCCCGATGCAATTTCTGAGTTTCGTCAACACTTTGAAGGTCACAGATTACAGATTGCCTCCAGATGTGCACTGGAAACTACTACTGGTCTTAAAGGGAACTATCAAAGCGTAGACTGTTTGAGACATTACTCCCATGGAGGTAAGTGCTCATTGTGACTGTAGTATTCAATCGCGATGCAATTTCAGTGTTTCATCAACACTCTGAGAGTCCACAGATTACAGAATGCCTCCAGATGTGCATCGGGAACTACTACTGGGCTTCTGGGGAACGATCAAAGCGTAGACTGTGTGACACATTACTCCCATGGAGGAAAGTGCGCATTGTGACTGTTGTATTCACTCCCGATGGAAGTTTTGTGTTTCTTCAACACTCTGATAGTCCACAGATTATAGAATGCCTCCAGATGTGCATCGGAAACTACTAGTGGTCTTCCAGGGATCGATCAAATCGTAGACTGTTTGAGACATTACTCCCATGGAGGAAAGTGTGCATGGTAACTGTTGTATTCAATTCCGATGCAATTTCTGTGTTTCAACAACACTTTGAAGGTCCACAAATTACAGAATGCCTCCAGATGTGCATCGGAAACTACTACGGGTCTTCCGTGGAACGATCAAAGCGTAGACTGTTTCAGACATTATTCCCATGGAGGAAAGTGCACATGGTGAATGTTGTATTTAATCCCGATGCAATTTCTGAGTTTCGTCAACCCTTTGAAGGTCCACAGATTACAGGTTGCCTCCAGATGTGCATCGGAAACTACTACTGGTCTTCCAGGGAACGATCAAAGCGTAGACTGTTTGAGACATTACTCCCATGGAGGAATGTGCGCATAGTGAATGTTGTATTTAATCGCAATCCAATTTCTGAGTTTCGTCAACACTTTGAAGGTCTACAGATTACAGATTGCCTCCAGATGTGCATCAGAAACTACTACTGGTTTTCCAGGGAACGATCAAAGCGTAGACTGTTTGACATTACTCCTATGGAGGAAAGTGCGCATGTGACTGTTGTATTCACTCCTGATGGAATTTTTGTGTTTCATCAGCACTCTGATAGTCCACAGATTACAGAATGCCACCAGCAGTGCATCAAAAACTACTATTGGTCTTCCACGGAACGATCAAAGCGTAGACTGTTTGAGACATTACTCCCGTGGAGGAAAGTGCGCATGGTGAATGTTGTATTCAATCCCGATGCAATTTCTGTGTTTCATCAACACTCTGATAGTCCACAGATTACAGATCGCCTCCAAATGTGCATCGGAAAGTACTACTGGTCTTAAAGGGAACCATCAAAGCGTGGACTGTTTGAGGCATTACTCACATTGAGGAAAGTGCGCATGTTGACTGTTGTATTCAATCCCGATGCGATTTCTCGGTTTCATCAACACTCTGATAGTCCACAGATTAAAGATTGCCTCCAGATGTGCATCGGAAACTACTACTGGTCTTCCTGGGAACGATCAAAAACGTAGACTGTTTGAGACATTACTCCCATGGAGGAAAGTGTGCATGGTGACTGTTGTATTCAATCCGTGTGCAATTTCTGTGTTTCATCAACACTTTGAAGGTCCACAAATTACAGAATGCCTTCAGATGTGCATCGGAAACTACTACTGGTCTTCCAGGGAACGATCAAAGCGTGGACTGTATGAGACATTACTCCCATGGAGGAAAGTGGGCATGGTGACTGTTGTATTCAATCCCGATGCAATTTCTGTGTTGCATCAACACTCTGATAGTTAACAGATTACAGATTGCCTCCAGATGTGCATCGGAAACTACTACTGGTCTTCCTGGGAACGATCAAAAACGTAGACTGTTTGAGACATTACTCCCATGGAGGAAAGTGTGCATGGTGACTGTTGTACTCAATCCCTATGCAATTTCTGTGTTTCATCAACACTTTGAAGGTCCACAATTTACAGAATGCCTCCAGATGTGCATCGGAAACTACTACTGGTCTTCCTGGGAACGATCAAAGCGTGGACTGTTTGAGACATTACTCCCATGGAGGAAAGTGGGCATGGTGACTGTTGTATTCAATCCCGATGCAATTTCTGTGTTTCATCAACAATCTGATAGTTAACAGAATACAGATTGCCTCCAGATGTGCATCGGAAACTACTACTGGTCTTCCTGGGAACGATCAAAAACGTAGACTGTTTGAGACGTTACTCCCATGGAGGAAAGTGTGCATGGTGACTGTTGTATTCTATCCCGATGCAATTTCTGTGTTTCATCAACAGTCTGATAGTCCGCAGGTTATAGAATGCCTCCAGATGTGCATCGGAAACTACTACTGGTCTTGCAGTGAACGATCAAAGCGTATACTGTTTGAGACATTACTCCCATGGAGGAGAGTGCGCATGGTGACTGTTGTATTCAATCCCGAAGCAACTTCTGTGTTTCATCAACAGTCTGATAGACCACAGATTATAGAATGCCTCCAGATGTGTATCTGAAACTACTAGTGGTCTTCCAGGGATCTATCAAAGCGTAGACTGTTTCAGACATTACTCCCAAGGAGGAAAGTGCGAATGGTGACTGTTGTACTCAGTCCCGATGCAAATGCAGTGTTTCATCAAGACTCTGATATTCCACAGATTACAGAATGATTCCAAATGTGCAGCGGAAAGTACTACTGGTCTTCCAGGGAACGATCAAGGCGTGGACAGTTTGAGACATTACTTCCAGGGAGGAAAGTGCGCATGGTGACTGTAGTATTCAATCCCAAACAATTTCTGTGTTTCATCAAAAGTCTGATAGACCACAGATTATAGAATGCCTCCAGATGTGCGTCGGAAACTATTACTGGTCTTCCAGGGAACGATCAAATCGTAAACTCTTTGAGACATTACTCCTATGGAGGAAAGTGCGTATGGTGACTGTTGTATTCATTCCCCATGCGTTTTCTGTGTTTCATCAACACTCTGATAGTCCACAGATTACAGAATGCCTCCAGATGAGCATCGGAAACTACTTCGGGTCTTCCTGGGAACGATCAAATCGTAGACTGTTTGAGACATTTTTCCCATGAAGGAGAGTGCACATGGTGACTGTTGTATTCAATCCCTACGCAATTTCTGTGTTTCATCAACACTCTGATAGTCCACAGATTACAGAAGCCCTCCAGATGTGCATCGGAAACTACTTCTGGTCTTCCAGGGAACGATCAAAGCGTAGACTGATTGAGATATGACTCTCATTCAGGAAAGTGCGCATGGTGACTGTTGTATTTAATCCCGATGCAGTTTCTGTGTTTCATTAATACTCTGATAGTCCACAGATTACAGAATGCCTAAAGATCTGCATCGGATATTACTACTGGTCATCCAGGGAACGATCAAATCGTAGACTGTTTCAGACATTACTCCCATGGAGGAAAGTGTGCATGGTGACTGTTGCATTCAATCCCGATGCATTTTCTGTGTTTGATCAACACTCTGATCGTCCACAGATTACAGATTGCATCCAGATGTGCATCGGAAGCTACTACTGGTCTTCCAGGGAACGATCAAAGCATAGACTGTTTGAGACATTACTCCCATGGAGGAAAGTGCGAATGGTGACTGTTGTACTCAGTCCCGATGAAATTTCTGTGTTTCATCAACACTCTGATAGTCCATAGATTACAGATTGCCCTCAGATGTGCATCGGAAACTACTACTGGTCTTCCAGGGAACGATCATAGCGTAGACTGTTTGAGACATTACTCCCATGGAGGAAAGTGCGAATGGTGACTGTTGTACTCAGTCCCGATGAAATTTCTGTGTTTCATCAACACTCTGATAGTCCATAGATTACAGAATGTCTCCAGATGTGCATCGGAAAGTACTACTGGTCTTCCAGAGAACGAGCAAAGCGTAGACTCTTTCAGGCATTACTCCCATGGAGGAAAGTGCACATGGTGACTGTTGTATTCAATCCCGATGCAATTTCTGTGTTTCATCAACACTCTGATAGTCCAAAGATAACAGAATGAATCCAGATGTGCATCGGAAACTACTAGTGGTCTTCCAGGGAACGAACAAAGCGTAGAGTCTTTCAGGCATTACTCCCATGGAGGAAAGTGCGCATGGTGAATGTTGTATTTAATCCCGATGCAATTTCTGTGTTTCGTCAACAGTTTGAAGGTCCACAGGTAACAGATTGCCTCCAGATGTGCATCGGAAACTACTACTGGTCTTCCAGGGAACGATCAAAGCGTAAACTCTTTGAGACATTACTCCTATGGAGGAAAGTGCGCATGGTGACTGTTGTATTCATTCCCGATGCATTTTCTGTGTTTCATCAACACTCTGATAGTCCACAGATTACAGAATGCCTCCAGATGTGCATCGGAAACTACTTCTGGTCTTCCTGGGAACGATCAAAGCGTAGACTGTTTGAGACACTACTCCCATGAAGGAGAGTGCACATGGTGACTGTTGTATTCAATCCCTATGCAATTTCAGTGATTCATCAACACTCTGATAGTCCACAGATTACAGAATCCCTCCAGATGTGCATCGGAAACTACTTCTGGTCTTCCAGGGAACGATCAAAGCGTAGACTGTTTGAGATATTACTCCCATTCATGAAAGTGCGCATGGTGACTGTTGTATTCAATCCCGATGCAATTTCTGTGTTTCATCAGCAATTTGAAGGCCACAGATTACAGAATGCCTCCAGATGTGCATCGGAAACTACTACTGGTCTTCCAGGGAACGATCAAAGCGTATACTGTTTGAGACATTACTCCCGTGGAGTAGAGTGCGCATGGTGACTGTTGTATTCAATCCCGAAGCAATTTCTGTGTTTCATCAACATCTGATAGACCACAGATTATAGAATGCCTCCAAATGTGTATCTGAAACTACTACTGGTCTTCCAGGGATCTATCAAAGCGTAGACTGTTTCAGACATTACTCCCATGGAGGAAAGTGCGAATGGTGACTGTTGTACTCAGTCCCGATGCAAATGCTGTGTTTCATCAACACTCTGATAGTCCACAGATTACAGAATGCCTACAAATGTGCATCGGAAAGTACTACTGGTCTTCCAGGGAACGATCAAGGCGTGGTCTGTTTGAGACATTACTCCCATTCAGGAAAGTGTGCATGGTGACTGTTGTATTCAATCCCGATGCAATTTCTGTGTTTCGTCAACAGTTTGAAGGTCCACAGGTAACAGATTGCCTCCAGATGTGCATCGGAAACTACTACTGGTCTTCCAGGGAACGATCAAAGCGTAAACTCTTTGAGACATTACTCCTATGGAGGAAAGTGCGCATGGTGACTGTTGTATTCATTCCCGATGCATTTTCTGTGTCTCATCAACACTCTGATAGTCCACAGATTACAGAATGCCCCCATATGTGCATCGGAAGCTACTTCTGGTCTTCCTGGGAACGATCAAAGCGTAGACTGTTTGAGACACTACTGCCATGAAGGAGAGTGCACATGGTGACTGTTGTATTCAATCCCTATGCAATATCTGTGATTCATCAATACTCTGATAGTCCACAGATTACAGAATCCCTCCAGATGTGCATCGTAAACTACTTCTGGTCTTCCAGGGAACGATCAAAGCGTAGACAGTTTGAGATATTACTCCCATTCAGGAAAATGCGCATGGTGACTGTTGTATTCAATCCCGATGCAATTTCTGTGTTTCATCAGCAATTTGAAGGCCACAGATTACAGAATGCCTCCAGATGTGCATCGGAAACTACTACTGGTCTTCCAGGGAACGATCAAAGCGTATACTGTTTGAGACATTACTCCCATGGAGGAGAGTGTGCATGGTGACTGTTGTATTAAATCCCGAAGCAATTTCTGTGTTTCATCAACAGTCTGATAGACCACAGATTATAGAATGCCTCCAGATGTGTATCTGAAACTACTAGTGGTCTTCCAGGGATCTATCAAAGCGTAGACTGTTTCAGACATTACTCCCATGGAGGAAAGTGCGAATGGTGACTGTTGTACTCAGTCCCGATGCAAATGCTGTGTTTCATCAACACTCTGATAGTCCACAGATTACAGAATGCCTCCAAATGTGCATCGGAAAGTACTACTGGTCTTCCAGGGAACGATCAAGGCGTGGACTGTTTGAGACATTACTCCCATGGAGGAAAGTGTGCATGGTGACTGTTGTATTCAATCCCGATGCAATTTCTGTGTTTCGTCAACAGTTTGAAGGTCCACAGGTAACAGATTGCCTCCAGATGTGCATCTAAAACTACTACTGGTCTTCCAGGGAACGATCAAAGCGTAAACTCTTTGAGACATTACTCCTATGGAGGAATGTGCGCATGGTGACTGTTGTATTCATTCCCGATGCATTTTCTGTGTTTCATCAACACTCTGATAGTCCACAGATTACAGAATGCCTCCATATGTGCATCGGAAACTACTTCTGGTCGTCCTGGGAACGATCAAAGCGTAGACTGTTTGAGACACTACTCCCATGAAGGAGAGTACACATGGTGACTGTTGTATTCAATCCCTATGCAATTTCTGTGATTCATCAACACTCTGATAGTCCACAGATTACAGAATGCCTCCAAATGTGCATCGGAAAGTACTACTGGTCTTCCAGGGAACGATCAAGGCGTGGACTGTTTGAGGCATTACTCCCATGGAGAAAAGTGTGCATGGTGACTGTTGTATTCAATCCCAATGCAATATCTGTGTTTCATCAGCAATTTGAAGGCCACAGATTACAGAATGCCTCCAGATGTGCATCGGAAACTACTACTGGTCTTCCAGGGAACGATCAAAGCGTATACTGTTTGAGACATTACTCCCATGGAGGAGAGTGCGCATGGTGACTGTTGTATTCAATCCCGAAGCAATTTCTGTGTTTCATCAACAGTCTGATAGGCCACAGATTATAGAATGCCTCCAGATGTGTATCTGAAACTACTAGTGGTCTTCCAGGGATCTATCAAATCGTAGACTGTTTGAGAAATTACTCCCATGGAAGAAAGTGGGCATGGTGACAGTTGTATTCAGTTCCGATGCAATTTCTGTGTTTCATCAACACTTTGAAGGTCCACAAATTACAGAATGCCTCCAGTTGTGCATCGGAAACTACTACGGGTCGTGCAGGGAACGATCTAAGCGTAGACTGTTTCAGACATTACTCCCATGGAGGAAAGTGCGCATGGTGAATGTTGTATTTAATCCCGATGCAATTTCTGAGTTTCGTCAACACTTTGAAGGTCTCAGATTACAGATTGCCTCCAGATGTGCACTGGAAACTACTACTGGTCTTAAAGGGAACGATCAAAGCGTAGACTGTTTGAGACATTACTCCCATGGAGGTAAGTGCTCATTGTGACTGTTCTATTCAATCGCGATGCAATTTCAATGTTTCATCAACACTCTGAGAGTCCACAGATTACAGAATGCCTCCAGATGTGCATCGGGAATTACTACTGGGCTTCTGGGGAACGATCAAAGCGTAGACTGTGTGACACATTACTCCCATGGAGGAAAGTGCGCATTGTGACTGTTGTATTCACTCCCGATGGAAGTTTTGTGTTTCTTCAACACTCTGATAGTCCACAGATTATAGAATGCCTCCAGATGTGCATCGGAAACTACTAGTGGTCTTCCAGGGATCGATCAAATCGTAGACTGTTTGAGACATTACTCCCATGGAGGAAATTGTGCATGGTGACTGTTGTATTCAATTCCGATGCAATTTCTGTGTTTCATCAACACTTTGAAGGTCCACAAATTACAGAATGCCTCCAGATGTGCATCGGAATCTACTACGGGTCTTCCGTGGAACGATCAAAGCGTAGACTGTTTCAGACATTATTCCCATGGAGGAAAGTGCGCATGGTGAATGTTGTATTTAATCCCGATGCAATTTCTGAGTTTCGTCAACACTTTGAAGGTCCACAGATTACAGGTTGCCTCCAGATGTGCATCGGAAACTACTACTGGTCTTCCAGGGAACGATCAAAGCGTAGACTGTTTGAGACATTACTCCCATGGAGGAATGTGCGCATGGTGAATGTTGTATTTAATCGCAATCCAATTTCTGAGTTTCGTCAACACTTTGAAGGTCTACAGATTACAGATTGCCTCCAGATGTGCATCAGAAACCACTACTGGTTTTCCAGGGAACGATCAAAGCGTAGACTGTTTGACATTACTCCTATGGAGGAAAGTGCGCATGTAACTGTTGTATTCACTCCTGATGGAATTTTTGTGTTTCATCAGCACTCTGATAGTCCACAGATTACAGAATGCCACCAGCAGTGCATCGGAAACTACTACTAGTCTTCCACGGAACGATCAAAGCGTAGACTGTTTGAGACATTACTCCCGTGGAGGAAAGTGCGCATGGTGAATGTTGTATTCAATCCCGATGCAATTTCTGTGTTTCATAAACACTCTGATAGTCCACAGATTACAGAGTGTCTCCAGATGTGCATCGGAAACTACTACTGGTCTTCCTGGGAACAATCAAAGCGTAGACTATTTCAGACATTACTCCCATGGAGGAATGTGCGGATGGTGACTGTTGTATTCAGTCCCGATGCAATTTCTGTGTCTCATCAACACTTTTAAGGTCTACAGATTACAGAATTACTCCAAATGTGCATCGGAAACTACTACTGGTCTTCCAGGAAACTATCAAAGCGTAGACTGTTTGAGACATTACTTCAATGAAGGAAAGTGTGGATGGTGACTGTTGTATTCAATCCCGATGCAAATTCTGTGTTTCATCAACACTCAGATAGTCCACAGATTACAGATTGTCTCCAGATGTGCATCGGAAAGTACTACTTTTCTTCCAGGGAACGATCAAAGCGTGGACTGTTTGAGACATTACTCCCATGGAGGAAACTGCGCACGGTGACTGTTGTATTCAATTCCAATGCAATTTCTGTGTTTCATCAACACTCTGATAGACCACAGATAACAGATTGCCTCCAGATGTGCATCGGAAACTACTACTGGTCTTCCTGGGAACGATAAAAACGTAAACTGTTTAAGACATTACTCCCGTGGAGGAAAGTGTGCATGGTGACTGTTGTATTCTATCCCGATGCAATTTCTGTGTTTCATCAACACTTAGAAGGTCCACAAATTACAGAATGCCTCCAGATGTGCATCGGAAACTACTACTGGTCTTCCAGGGAACGACCAAAGCGTAGACTGTTTCCGACATTACTCCCATGGAGGAAAGTGGGGATGTTGACTGTAGTATTCAATCCCGATGCAATTTCTGTGTTTAATCAACACTCTGATAGTCTACAGATTACAGATTGTCTACAGATGTGCATCGGAAACTACTACTGGTCTTAATGGGAACGATCAAAGCGTAGACTGTTTCAGACATTACTCCCATGGAGGAAAGTATGCATGGTGACTGTTGTATTCAATCCGATGAAATTTCTGTGTTTCATCAACACTTTGAAGGTCCACAAATTACAGAATGGCTCCAGATGTGCATCGGAAACTACTACTGGTCCTCCTGGGAACGATCAAAGCGTGGACTGTTTGAGACTTACTCCCATGGAGGAAAGTGGGCGTGGTGACTGTTGTATTCAATCCCGATGCAATTTCTGTGTTTCATCAACACTCTGATAGTTAACAGAATACAGATTGCCTCCAGATGTGCATCGGAAACTACTACTGGTCTTCCTGGGAACGATCAAAAACGTAGATAGTTTCAGACATTACTCCCATGGGGGAAAGTGTGCATGGTGAATGTTGTATTCAATCCCTGTGCAATTTCTGCGTTTTATCAACACTTTGAAGGTCCACAAATTACAGAATGCCTCCAGATGTGCATCGGAAACTACTACTGGTCTTCCAGGGAACGATCAAAGCCTGGACTGTTTGAGACATTACTCCAATGGAGGACAGAGGGCATGGTGACTGTTGTATTCAATCCCGATGCAATTTCTGTGTTTCATCAACACTCTGATAGTTGACAGATTACAGATTGCCTCCAGATGTGCATCGGAAACTACTACTGGTCTTCCTGGAAACGATCAAAAACGTAGACTGTTTGAAACTTTACTCCCATGGAGGAATGTGTGCATGGTGACTGTTGTATTCAATCCCTATGCAATTTCTGTGTTTCATCAACACTTTGAAGGTCCACAAATTACAGAATGCCTGCAGACGTGCATCGGAAACTACTACTGGTCTTCCAGGGAACGATCAAAGCGTGGACAGTTTCAGACATTACTTCCATGGAGGAAAGTGGGCATGGTGACTGTTGTATTCAATCCCAAAGCAATTTCTGTGTTTCATCAACACTCTGATGGTTAACAGATTACAGATTGCCTCCAGATGTGCATCGGAAACTACTACTGGTCTTCCTGGGAACGATCAAAAACGTAGACTGTTTGAGACATTACTCCCATGAAGGAAAGTGCGGATCGTGACTGTTGTATTCAATCCCGATGGAATTTCAGTGTTTCATCAACACTCTGATAGTCCACAGATTACAGATTGTCTCCAGATGTGCATCGGAAACTACTACTGGTCTTCCTGGGAACGATAAAAGCGTAGACAGTTTCAGACATTACTCCCATGGAGGAAAGTGTGCATGGTGACTGTTGTATTCAATCCCGATGCAATTTCTGTGTTTCATCAGCAATTTGAAGGCCACAGATTACAGAATGCCTCCAGATGTGCATCGGAAACTACTACTGGTCTTCCAGGGAACGATCAAAGCGTATACTGTTTGAGACATTACTCCCATGGAGGAGAGTGTGCATGGTGACTGTTGTATTAAATCCCGAAGCAATTTCTGTGTTTCATCAACAGTCTGATAGACCACAGATTATAGAATGCCTCCAGATGTGTATCTGAAACTACTAGTAGTCTTCCAGGAATCTATCAAAGCGTAGACTGTTTCAGAAATTACTCCCATGGAGGAAAGTGCGAATGGTGACTGTTGTACTCAGTCCCGATGCAAATGCTGTGTTTCATCAACACTCTGATAGTCCACAGATTACAGAATGCCTCCAAATGTGCATCGGAAAGTACTACTGGTCTTCCAGGGAACTTTCAAGGCGTGGACTGTTTGGGACATTACTCCCATGGAGGAAAGTGTGCATGGTGACTGTTGTATTCAATCCCGATGCAATTTCTGTGTTTCATCAGCAATTTGAAGGCCACAGATTACAGAATGCCTCCAGATGTGCATCGGAAACTACTACTGGTCTTCCAGGTAACGATCAAAGCGTATACTGTTTGAGACATTACTCCCATGGAGGAGAGTGCGCATGGTGACTGATGTATTCAATCCCGAAGCAATTTCTGTGTTTCATCAACAGTCTGATAGACCACAGATTACAGAATGCCTCCAGATGTGTATCTGAAACTACTAGTGGTCTTCCAGGGATCTATCAAATCGTAGACTGTTTGAGAAATTACTCCCATGGAAGAAAGTGTGCATGGTGACAGTTGTATTCAATTCCGATGCAATTTCTGTGTTTCATCAACACTTTGAAGGTCCACAAATTACAGAATGCCTCCAGATGTGCATCGGAAACTACTACGGGTCGTGCAGGGAACGATCTAAGCGTAGACTGTTTCAGACATTACTCCCATGGAGGAAAGTGCGCATGGTGAATGTTGTATTTAATCCCGATGCAATTTCTGAGTTTCGTCAACACTTTGAAGGTCCACAGATTACAGGTTGCCTCCAGATGTGCATCGGAAACTACTACTGGTTTTCCAGGGAACGATCAAAGCGTAGAATGTTTGACATTCCTCCTATGGAGGAAAAAGCGCATGTGACTGTTGTATTCACTCCTGATGGAATTTTTGTGTTTCATCAGCACTCTGATAGTCCACAGATTACAGAATGCCACCAGCAGTGCATCGGAAACTACTACTGGTCTTCCACGGAACGATCAAAGCGTAGACTGTGTGACACATTACTCCCATGGAGGAAAGTGCGCATTGTGACTGTTGTATTCACTCCCGATGGAAGTTTTGTGTTTCTTCAACACTCTGATAGTCCACAGATTATAGAATGCCTCCAGATGTGCATCGGAAACTACTAGTGGTCTTCCAGGGATCGATCAAATCGTAGACTGTTTGAGACATTACTCCCATGGAGGAAAGTGTGCATGGTGACTGTTGTATTCAATTCCGATGCAATTTCTGTGTTTCATCAACACTTTGAAGGTCCACAAATTACAGAATGCCTCCAGATGTGCATCGGAATCTACTACGGGTCTTCCGTGGAACGATCAAAGCGTAGACTGTTTCAGACATTATTCCCATGGAGGAAAGTGCGCATGGTGAATGTTGTATTTAATCCCGATGCAATTTCTGAGTTTCGTCAACACTTTGAAGGTCCACAGATTACAGGTTGCCTCCAGATGTGCATCGGAAACTACTACTGGTCTTCCAGGGACAATAAAAGCGTAGACTGCTTGAGACATTACTCCCATGGAGGAAAGTGCGCATGGTGAATGTTGTATTTAATCGCAATCCAATTTCTGAGTTTCGTCAACACTTTGAAGGTCTACAGATTACAGATTGCCTCCAGATGTGCATCAGAAACTACTACTGGTTTTCCAGGGAACGATCAAAGCGTAGACTGTTTGACATTCCTCCTATGGAGGAAAGTGCGCATGTGACTGTTGTATTCACTCCTGATGGAATTTTTGTGTTTCATCAGCACTCTGATAGTCCACAGATTACAGAATGCCACCAGCAGTGCATCGGAAACTACTACTGGTCTTCCACGGAACGATCAAAGCGTAGACTGTTTGAGACATTACTCCCGTGGAGGAAAGTGCGCATGGTGAATGTTGTATTCAATCCCGATGCAATTTCTGTGTTTCATAAACACTCTGATAGTCCACAGTTTACAGAGTGTCTCCAGATGTGCATCGGAAACTACTACTGGTCTTCCTGGGAACGATCAAAGCGTAGACTGTTTCAGACATTACTCCCATGGAGGAATGTGCGGATGGTGACTGTTGTATTCAGTCCCGATGCAATTTCTGTGTCTCATCAACACTTTTAAGGTCTACAGATTACAGAATTACTCCAAATGTGCATCGGAAATTACTACTGGTCTTCCAGGGAACTATCAAAGCGTATACTGTTTGAGACATTACTTCAATGAAGGAAAGTGTGGATGGTGACTGTTGTATTCAATCCCGATGCAAATTCTGTGTTTCATCAACACTCAGATAGTCCACAGATTACAGATTGTCTCCAGATGTGCATCGGAAAGTACTACTTTTCTTCCAGGGAACGATCAAAGCGTGGACTGTTTGAGACATTACTCCCATGGAGGAAACTGCGCACGATGACTGTTGTATTCAATCCCAATGCAATTTCTGTGTTTCATCAACACTCTGATAGACCACAGATAACAGATTGCCTCCAGACGTGCATCGGAAACTACTACTGGTCTTCCTGGGAACGATAAAACCGTAAACTGTTTAAGACATTACTCCCGTGGAGGAAAGTGTGCATGGTGACTGTTGTATTCTATCCCGATGCAATTTCTGTGTTTCATCAACACTTAGAAGGTCCACAAATTACAGAATGCCTCCAGATGTGCATCGGAAACTACTACTGGTCTTCCAGGGAACGACCAAGGCGTAGACTGTTTCCGACATTACTCCCATGGAGGAAAGTGGGGATGTTGACTGTAGTATTCAATCCCGATGCAATTTCTGTGTTTAATCAACACTCTGATAGTCTACAGATTACAGATTGTCTACAGATGTGCATCGGAAACTACTACTGGTCTTAATGGGAACGATCAAAGCGTAGACTGTTTCAGACATTACTCCCATGGAGGAAAGTATGCATGGTGACTGTTGTATTCAATCCGATGAAATTTCTGTGTTTCATCAACACTTTGAAGGTCCACAAATTACAGAATGGCTCCAGATGTGCATCGGAAACTACTACTGGTCCTCCTGGGAACGATCAAAGCGTGGACTGTTTGAGACTTACTCCCATGGAGGAAAGTGGGCATGGTGACTGTTGTATTCAATCCCGATGCAATTTCTGTGTTTCATCAACACTCTGATAGTTAACAGAATACAGATTGCCTCCAGATGTGCATCGGAAACTACTACTGGTCTTCCTGGGAACGATCAAAAACGTAGACAGTTTCAGACATTACTCCCATGGGGGAAAGTGTGCATGGTGACTGTTGTATTCAATCCCTGTGCAATTTCTGCGTTTTATCAACACTTTGAAGGTCCACAAATTACAGAATGCCTCCAGATGTGCATCGGAAACTACTACTGGTCTTCCAGGGAACGAACAAAGCCTGGACTGTTTGAGACATTACTCTAATGGAGGAAAGAGGGCATGGTGACTGTTGTATTCAATCCCGATGAAATTTCTGTGTTTCATCAACACTCTGATAGTTGACAGATTACAGATTGCCTCCAGATGTGCATCGGAAACTACTACTGGTCTTCCTGGAAACGGTCAAAAACGTAGACTGTTTGAGACATTACTCCCATGGAGGAATGTGTGCATGGTGACTGTTGTATTCAATCCCTATGCAATTTCTGTGTTTCATCAACACTTTGAAGGTCCACAAATTACAGAATGCCTGCAGACGTGCATCGGAAACTACTACTGGTCTTCCAGGGAACGATCAAAGCGTGGACAGTTTCAGACATTACTTCCATGGAGGAAAGTGGGCATGGTGACTGTTGTATTCAATCCCGATGCAATTTCTGTGTTTCATCAACACTCTGATGGTTAACAGATTACAGATTGCCTCCAGATGTGCATCGGAAACTACTACTGGTCTTCCTGGGAACGATCAAAAACGTAGACTGTTTGAGACATTACTCCCATGAAGGAAAGTGCGGATCGTGACTGTTGTATTCAATCCCGATGGAATTTCTGTGTTTCATCAACACTCTGATAGTCCACAGATTACAGATTGTCTCCAGATGTGCATCGGAAACTACTACTGGTCTTCCTGGGAACGATAAAAGCGTAGACAGTTTCAGACATTACTCCCATGGAGGAAAGTGTGCATGGTGACTGTTGTATTCAATCCCGATGCCATTTCTGTGTTTCATCAACAGTCTGATAGTCCGCAGATTATAGAATGCCTCCAGATGTGCATCGTAAACTACTACCGGTCTTCCTGGGAACGATCCAAAACGTAGACTATTTGAGACATTACTCCCATTGAGGAAAGAGTGCAGGGTGTCTGTTGTATTCAATCCCGATGCAATTTCTGTGTTTCATCAACACTCTGATAGTTGACAGATTACAGATTGCCTCCAGATGTGCATCGTAAACTACTTCTGGTCTTCCAGGGAGCGATCAAAGCGTAGACAGTTTGAGATATTACTCCCATTCAGGAAAGTGCGCATGGTGACTGTTGTATTCAATCCCGATGCAATTTCTGTGTTTCATCAGCAATTTGAAGGCCACAGATTACAGAATGCCTCCAGATGTGCATCGGAAACTACTACTGGTCTTCCAGGGAACGATCAAAGCGTATAATGTTTGAGACATTACTCCCATGGAGGAGAGTGTGCATGGTGACTGTTGTATTAAATCCCGAAGCAATTTCTGTGTTTCATCAACAGTCTGATAGACCACAGATTATAGAATGCCTCCAGATGTGTATCTGAAACTACTAGTGGTCTTCCAGGGATCTATCAAAGCGTAGACTGTTTCAGAAATTACTCCCATGGAGGAAAGTGCGAATGGTGACTGTTGTACTCAGTCCCGATGCAAATGCTGTGTTTCATCAACACTCTGATAGTCCACAGATTACAGAATGCCTCCAAATGTGCATCGGAAAGTACTACTGGTCTTCCAGGGAACGATCAAGGCGTGGACTGTTTGGGACATTACTCCCATGGAGGAAAGTGTGCATGGTGACTGTTGTATTCAATCCCGATGCAATTTCTGTGTTTCATCAGCAATTTGAAGGCCACAGATTACAGAATGCCTCCAGATGTGCATCGGAAACTACTACTGGTCTTCCAGGGAACGATCAAAGCGTATACTGTTTGAGACATTACTCCCATGGAGGAGAGTGCGCATGGTGACTGTTGTATTCAATCCCAAAGCAATTTCTGTGTTTCATCAACAGTCTGAGAGACCACAGATTATAGAATGCCTCCAGATGTGTATCTGAAACTAGTGGTCTTCCAGGGATCTATCAAATCGTAGACTGTTTGAGAAATTACTCCCATGGAAGAAAGTGTGCATGGTGACAGTTGTATTCAATTCCGATGCAATTTCTGTGTTTCATCAACACTTTGAAGGTCCACAAATTACAGAATGCCTCCAGATGTGCATCGGAAACTACTACGGGTCGTGCAGGGAACGATCTAAGCGTAGACTGTTTCAGACATTACTCCCATGGAGGAAAGTGCGCATGGTGAATGTTGTATTTAATCCCGATGCAATTTCTGAGTTTCGTCAACACTTTGAAGGTCCACAGATTACAGGTTGCCTCCAGATGTGCATCGGAAACTACTACTGGTTTTCCAGGGAACGATCAAAGCGTAGACTGTTTGACATTCCTCCTATGGAGGAAAGTGCGCATGTGACTGTTGTATTCACTCCTGATGGAATTTTTGTGTTTCATCAGCACTATGATAGTCCACAGATTACAGAATGCCACCAGCAGTGCATCGGAAACTACTACTGGTCTTCCACGGAACGATCAAAGCGTAGACTGTGTGACACATTACTCCCATGGAGGAAAGTGCGCATTGTGACTGTTGTATTCACTCCCGATGGAAGTTTTGTGTTTCTTCAACACTCTGATAGTCCACAGATTATAGAATTCCTCCAGATGTGCATCGGAAACTACTAGTGGTCTTCCAGGGATCGATCAAATCGTAGACTGTTTGAGACATTACTCCCATGGAGGAAAGTGTGCATGGTGACTGTTGTATTCAATTCCGATGCAATTTCTGTGTTTCATCAACACTTTGAAGGTCCACAAATTACAGAATGCCTCCAGATGTGCATCGGAAACTACTACGGGTCTTCCGTGGAACGATCAAAGCGTAGACTGTTTCAGACATTATTCCCATGGAGGAAAGTGCGCATGGTGAATGTTGTATTTAATCCCGATGCAATTTCTGAGTTTCGTCAACACTTTGAAGGTCCACAGATTACAGGTTGCCTCCAGATGTGCATCGGAAACTACTACTGGTCTTCCAGGGAACGATCAAAGCGTAGACTGTTTGAGACATTACTCCCATGGAGGAAAGTGCGCATGGTGAATGTTGTATTTAATCGCAATCCAATTTCTGAGTTTCGTCAACACTTTGAAGGTCTACAGATTACAGATTGCCTCCAGATGTGCATCAGAAACTACTACTGGTTTTCCAGGGAACGATCAAAGCGTGGACTGTTTGACATTCCTCCTATGGAGGAAAGTGCGCATGTGACTGTTGTATTCACTCCTGATGGAATTTTTGTGTTTCATCAGCACTCTGATAGTCCACAGATTACAGAATGCCACCAGCAGTGCATCGGAAACTACTACTGGTCTTCCACGGAACGATCAAAGCGTAGACTGTTTGAGACATTACTCCCGTGGAGGAAAGTGCGCATGGTGAATGTTGTATTCAATCCCGATGCAATTTCTGTGTTTCATCAACACTCTGATAGTCCACAGATTACAGAGTGTCTCCAGATGTGCATCGGAAACTACTACTGGTCTTCCTGGGAACGATCAAAGCGTAGACTGTTTCAGACATTACTCCCATGGAGGAATGTGCGGGTGGTGACTGTTGTATTCAGTCCAGATGCAATTTCTGTGTCTCATCAACACTTTTAAGGTCTACAGATTACAGAATTACTCCAAATGTGCATCGGAAACTACTACTTTTCTTCCAGGGAACGATCAAAGCGTGGACTGTTTGAGACATTACTCCCATGGAGGAAACTGCGCACGGTGACTGTTGTATTCAATCCCAATGCAATTTCTGTGTTTCATCAACACTCTGATAGACCACAGATAACAGATTGCCTCCAGATGTGCATCGGAAACTACTACTGGTCTTCCTGGGAACGATAAAAACGTAAACTGTTTAAGACATTACTCCCGTGGAGGAAAGTGTGCATGGTGACTGTTGTATTCTATCCCGATGCAATTTCTGTGTTTCATCAACACTTAGAAGGTCCACAAATTACAGAATGCCTCCAGATGTGCATCGGAAACTGCTACTGGTCTTCCAGGGAACGACCAAAGCGTAGACTGTTTCCGACATTACTCCCATGGAGGAAAGTGGGGATCTTGACTGTTGTATTCAATCCCGATGCAATTTCTGTGTTTAATCAACACTCTGATAGTCTACAGATTACAGATTGTCTACAGATGTGCATCGGAAACTACTACTGGTCTTAATGGGAACGATCAAAGCGTAGACTGTTTCAGACATTACTCCCATGGAGGAAAGTATGCATGGTGACTGTTGTATTCAATCCGATGAAATTTCTGTGTTTCATCAACACTTTGAAGGTCCACAGATTACAGAATGCCTCCAGATGTGCATTGAAAACTACTACTGGTCTTGCAGTGAACGATCAAAGCGTAGACTGTTTGAGACATTACTCCCATGGAGGAAAGTGTGCATGGTAACTGTTGTATTCAATCCAGATGCAATTTCTGTGTTTCATCAACAGTCTGATAGGGCACAGTTTGTAGAATGCCTCCAGATGTGCTTCGGAAACTACTACTGGTCTTCCTGGGAACGATCAAAATCGTAGACTGTTTGAGACATTACTCCCATGGGGGAATGTGCGGATGGTGACTGTTGTATTCTATCCCGATGCAATTTCTGTGTTTCATCAACACTTAGAAGGTCCACAAATTACAGAATGCCTCCAGATGTGCATCGGAAACTACTACTGGTCTTCCAGGGAACGACCAAAGCGTAGACTGTTTCCGACATTACTCCCATGGAGGAAAGTGGGGATGTTGACTGTTGTATTCAATCCCGATGCAATTTCTGTGTTTAATCAACACTCTGATAGTCTACAGATTACAGATTGTCTACAGATGTGCATCGGAAACTACTACTGGTCTTAATGGGAACGATCAAAGCGTAGACTGTTTCGGACATTACTCCCATGGAGGAAAGTATGCATGGTGACTGTTGTATTCAATCCGATGAAATTTCTGTGTTTCATCAACACTTTGAAGGTCCACAGATTACAGAATGCCTCCGGATGTGCATTGAAAACTACTACTGGTCTTGCAGTGAACGATCAAAGCGTGGACTGTTTCAGACATTACTCCCATGGAGGAAAGTGTGCATGGTAACTGTTGTATTCAATCCAGATGCAATTTCTGTGTTTCATCAACAGTCTGATAGGGCACAGTTTGTAGAATGCCTCCAGATGTTCTTCGGAAACTACTACTGGTCTTCCTGGGAACGATCAAAATCGTAGACTGTTTGAGACATTACTCCCATGGAGGAAAGTGTGCATGGTGACTGTTGTAGTCAATCCCTATGCAATTTCTGTGTTTCATCAACACTTTGAAGGTCCACAAATTACCGAATGGCTCCAGATGTGCATCGGAAACTACTACTGGTCTTCCTGGGAACGATCAAAGCGTGGACTGTTTGAGACTTACTCCCATGGAGGAAAGTGGGCATGGTGACTGTTGTATTCAATCACGATGCAATTTCTGTGTTTCATCAACACTCTGATAGTTAACAGAATACAGATTGCTTCCAGATGTGCATCGGAAACTACTACTGGTCTTCCTGGGAACGATCAAAAACGTAGACTGTTTGAGACATTACTCCCATGGAGGAAAGTGTGCATGGTGACTGTTGTATTCAATCCTGAGGCAATTTCTGTGTTTCATCAACACTCTGATAGTCCACAGACTACAGATTGTCTCCAGATGTGCATCGGAAACTACTACTGGTCTTCCTGGGAACGATAAAAGCGTAGACAGTTTCAGACATTACTCCCATGGGGGAAAGTGTGCATGGTGACTGTTGTATTCAATCCCTGTGCAATTTCTGCGTTTTATCAACACTTTGAAGGTCCACAAATTACAGAATGCCTCCAGATGTGCATCGGAAACTACTACTGGTCTTCCAGGGAACGATCAAAGCGTAGACTGTTTGAGACATTACTCCCATGGAGGAAAGTGCGCATGGTGAATGTTGTATTCAATCCTGATGCATTATCAGTGTTTCATCAACACTCTGATAGTCCACAGATTACAGATCGCCTCCAAATGTGCATCGGAAAGTTCTACTGGTCTTAAAGGGAACGATCAAAGCGTGGATTGTTTGAGACATTATTCCCATGTAGGAAATTGCGCATGGTGACTGTTGTATTCAATCCCGATGCAATTTCTGGGTTTCATCAACACTCTGATAGTCCACAGATTACAGATTGCCTCCAGATATGCATCGGAATCTACTACTGGTCTTCCTGGGAACGATCAAAAACGTAGACTGTATGAGACATTACTCCCATGGAGGAAAGTGTGCATGGTGACTGTTGTATTCAATTCCGATGCAATTTCTGTGTTTCATCAACACTTTGAAGGTCCACAAATTACAGAATGCCTCCAGATGTGCATTGGAAACTACTACGGGTCTTCCGTGGAACGATCAAAGCGTAGACTGTTTCAGACATTATTCCCATGGAGGAAAGTGCGCATGGTGAATGTTGTATTTAATCCCGATGCAATTTCTGAGTTTTGTCAACACTTTGAAGGTCCACAGATTACAGGTTGCCTCCAGATGTGCATCGGAAACTTCTACTGGTCTTCCAGGGAACGATCAAAGCGTAGACTGTTTGAGACATTACTCCCATGGAGGAAAGTGCGCATGGTGAATGTTGTATTTAATCGCAATCCAATTTCTGAGTTTCGTCAACACTTTGAAGGTCTACAGATTACAGATTGCCTCCAGATGTGCATCAGAAACTACTACTGGTTTTCCAGGGAACGATCAAAGCGTAGACTGTTTGACATTACTCCTATGGAGGAAAGTGCGCATGTGACTGTAGTATTCACTCCTGATGGAATTTTTGTGTTTCATCAGCACTCTGATAGTCCACAGATTACAGAATGCCACCAGCAGTGCATCGGAAACTACTACTGGTCTTCCACGGAACGATCAAAGCGTAGACTGTTTGAGACATTACTCCCGTGGAGGAAAGTGCGCATGGTGAATGTTGTATTCAATCCCGATGCAATTTCTGTGTTTCATCAACACTCTGATAGTCCACAGATTACAGAGTGTCTCCAGATGTGCATCGGAAACTACTACTGGTCTTCCTGGGAACGATCAAAGCGTAGACTGTTTCAGACATTACTCCCATGGAGGAATGTGCGGATGGTGACTGTTGTACTCAGTCCCGATGCAATTTCTGTGTTTCATCAACACTTTTAAGGTCTACAGATTACATAATTAGTCCAAATGTGCATCGGAAACTACTACTGGTCTTCCAGGGAACTATCAAAGCGTAGACTGTTTGAGACATTACTTCAATGAAGGAAAGTGTGGATGGTGACTGTTGTATTCAATCCCAATGCAATTTCTGTGTTTCATCAACACTCTGATAGACCACAGATAACAGATTGCCTCCAGATGTGCATCGGAAACTACTACTGGTCTTCCTGGGAACGATAAAAACGTAAACTGTTTAAGACATTACTCCCGTGGAGGAAAGTGTGCATGGTGACTGTTGTATTCTATCCCGATGCAATTTCTGTGTTTCATCAACACTTAGAAGGTCCACAAATTACAGAATGCCTCCAGATGTGCATCGGAATCTACTACTGGTCTTCCAGGGAACGACCAATGCGTAGACTGTTTCCGACATTACTCCCATGGAGGAAAGTGGGGATGTTGACTGTTGTATTCAATCCCGATGCAATTTCTGTGTTTAATCAACACTCTGATGGTCTACAGATTACAGATTGTCTACAGATGTGCATCGGAAACTACTACTGGTCTTAATGGGAACGATCAAAACGTAGACTGTTTCTGACATTACTCCCATTGAGGAAAGTGTGCATGGTGACTGTTGTATTCAATCCCGATGCAATTTCTGTGTTTCATCAACACTCTGATAGTCCACAGATTACAGATTGTCTCCAGATGTGCATCGGAAACTACTACTGGTCTTCCTGGGAACGATCAAAGCGTAGACTGTTTCAGACATTACTCCCACGGAGGAAAGTGCGGATGGTAACTGTTGTATTCAATCCCGATGCAATTTCTGTGTTTCATCAACACTCAGATAGTAAACAGATTACAGATTGTCTCCAGATGTGCATCGGAAACTACCACTGTTCTTCCTGGGAACGATCAAAACGTAGACTGTTTCTGACATTACTCCCATTGAGGAAAGTGTGCATGGTGACTGTTGTATTCAATCCCGAAGAAATTTCTGTGTTTTATCAACACTTTGAAAGTACTCAGATTACAGAATGCCTCCAGATGTGCATCAGAAACTACTACTGGTCTTCCAGGGAACGATCAAAGCGTAGACTGCCTCAGACATAACTACTATGGAGGAAAGTGCGGATGGAGACTGTTGTATTCTATCCCGATGCAATTTCTGTGTTCCATCAACACTCTGATAGTCCACAGATTACAGATTGGCTTCAGATTTGCATCGGAAACTACTACTGGTCTTCCTGGGAACCATCAAACCGTAGACTGTTTCAGACATTACTCCCATGGAGGAAAGTGTGGATGGTGACTGTTGTACTCAATCCAGATGCAATTTCAGTGTTTCATCAGCACTCTGATAGTCCACAGATTACAGATTGAATCCAGATGTGCATTGGAAACTACTACTGGCCTTAATGGGAACGATCCAAGCGTAGACTGTTTGAGACATTACTCCCATGGAGGAAAATGCGCATGGTGACTGTTGTATTCAATCCCGATGCAATTTCTGTGTTTCATCAACAGTCTGATAGGGTACAGGTTATAGAATGCCTCCAGATGTGCATCGGAATCTACTATTGGTCTTCCACTGAACGATCAAAGCGTAGACTGTTTGAGATATTACACCCATTCAGGAAAGTGCGCATGGTGACTGTTGTATTCAATCCCGATGCAATTTCTGTGTTTCATCAGCAATTTGAAGGCCACAGATTACAGAATGCCTCCAGATTTGCATCGGAAACTACTACTGGTCTTCCTGGGAACGATAAAAGCGTAGACAGTTTCAGACATTACTCCCATGGAGGAAAGTGCGAATGGTGACTGTTGTACTCAATCCCGATGCATTATCAGTGTTTCATCAACACTCTGATAGTCCACAGATTACAGATCGCCTCCAAATGTGCATCGGAAAGTTCTACTGGTCTTAAAGGGAACGATCAAAGCGTGGATTGTTTGAGACATTACTCCCATGTAGGAAATTGCGCATGGTGACTGTTGTATTCAATCCCGATGCAATTTCTGTGTTTCATCAACACTCTGATGGTTAACAGATTACAGATTGCCTCCAGATGTGCATCGGAAACAACTACTGGTCTTCCTGGGAACGATCAAAAACGTAGACTGTTTGAGACATTACTCCCATGAAGGAAAGTGCGGATCGTGACTGTTGTATTCAATCCCGATGGAATTTCAGTGTTTCATCAACACTCTGATAGTCCACAGATTACAGATTGTCTCCAGATGTGCATCGGAAACTACTACTGGTCTTCCTGGGAACGATAAAAGCGTAGACAGTTTCAGACATTACTCCCATGGAGGAAAGTGTGCATGGTGACTGTTGTATTCAATCCCGATGCCATTTCTGTGTTTCATCAACAGTCTGATAGTCCGCAGATTATAGAATGCCTCCAGATGTGCATCGGAAACTACTACCGGTCTTCCTGGGAACGATCCAAAACGTAGACAGTTTGAGATATTACACCCATTCAGGAAAGTGCGCATGGTGACTGTTGTATTCAATCCCGATGCAATTTCTGTGTTTCATCAGCAATTTGAAGGCCACAGATTACAGAATGCCTCCAGATTTGCATCGGAAACTACTACTGGTCTTCCTGGGAACGATCAAAACGTAGACTGTATGAAACATTACTCCCATGGAGGAAAGTGTGCATGGTGACTGTTGTATTCAATCCCGATGCAATTTCTGTGTTTCAACAACACTTTGAAAGTCCACAAATTACAGAATGCCTCCAGATGTGCAACGGAAACTACTACATGTCTTCCAGGGAACGATCAAAGCGTGGACTGTTTGAGACATTACTCCCATGGAGAAAAGTGGGCTTGGTGACTGTTGTATTCAATCCCGATGCAATTTCTGTGTTTCATCAACACTCTGATAGTTAACAGAATACAGATTGCCTCCAGATGTGCATCGGAAACTACTACTGGTCTTCCTGGGAACGATAAAAGCGTAGACAGTTTCAGACATTACTCCCATGGAGGAAAGTGTGCATGGTGACTGTTGTATTCAAACCCGATGCAATTTCTGTGTTTCATTAACAGTCTGATAGTCCGCAGGTTATAGAATGCCTCCAGATGTGCATCGGAAACTACTACTGGTCTTGCAGTGAACGATCAAATCGTAGACTGTTTGAGACATTACTCCCATGGAGGAAAGTGTGCATGGTAACTGTTGTATTCAATCCAGATGCAATTTCTGTGTTTCATCAACAGTCTGACAGGGCACAGATTATGGAATGCCTCCAGATGTGCATCGGAAACTACTATTGGTCTTCCAGGGAACGATCAAAGCGTAGACTGTTTGAGACATTACTCCCATGGAGGAAAGTGCGAATGGTGACTGTTGTACTCAACCCCAATGCATTATCTGTGTTTCATCAACACTCTGATAGTCCACAGATTACAGATCGCCTGCAAATGTGCATCGGAAAGTTCTACTGGTCTTAAAGGGAACGATCAAACGTGGATTGTTTGAGACATTACTCCCATGTAGGAAATTGCGCATGGTGACTGTTGTATTCAACCCGATGCAATTTCTGTGTTTCATCAACACTCTGATGGTTAACAGATTACAGATTGCCTCCAGATGTGCATCGGAAACTACTACTGGTCTTCCTGGGAACGATCAAAAACGTAGACTGTTTGAGACATTACTCCCATGAAGGAAAGTGCGGATCGTGACTGTTGTATTCAATCCCGATGGAATTTCAGTGTTTCATCAATACTCTGATAGTCCACAGATTACAGATTGTCTCCAGATGTGCATCGGAAACTACTACTGGTCTTCCTGGGAACGATAAAAGCGTAGACAGTTTCAGACATTACTCCCATGGAGGAAAGTGTGCATGGTGACAGTTGTATTCAATCCCGATGCCATTTCTGTGTTTCATCAACAGTCTGATAGTCCGCAGATTATAGAATGCCTCCAGATGTGCATCGGAAACTACTACCGGTCTTCCTGGGAACGATCCAAAACGTAGACTATTTGAGACATTACTCCCATTGAGGAAAGAGTGCAGGGTGTCTGTTGTATTCAATCCCGATGCAATTTCTGTGTTTCATCAACACTCTGATAGTTGACAGATTACAGATTGCCTCCAGATGTGCATCGTAAACTACTTCTGGTCTTCCAGGGAACGATCAAAGCGTAGACAGTTTGAGATATTACACCCATTCAGGAAAGTGCGCATGGTGACTGTTGTATTCAATCCCGATGCAATTTCTGTGTTTCATCAGCAGTTTGAAGGCCACAGATTACAGAATGCCTCCAGATGTGCATCGGAAACTACTACTGGTCTTCCTGGGAACGATCAAAACGTAGACTGTATGAGACATTACTCCCATGGAGGAAAGTGTGCATGGTGACTGTTGTATTCAATCCCGATGCAATTTCTGTGTTTCAACAACACTTTGAAAGTCCACAAATTACAGAATGCCTCCAGATGTGCAACGGAAACTACTACATGTCTTCCAGGGAACGATCAAAGCGCGGACTGTTTGAGACATTACTCCCATGGAGAAAAGTGGGCTTGGTGACTGTTGTATTCAATCCCGATGCAATTTCTGTGTTTCATCAACACTCTGATAGTTAACAGAATACAGATTGCCTCCAGATGTGCATCGGAAACTACTACTGGTCTTCCTGGGAACGATAAAAGCGTAGACAGTTTCAGACATTACTCCCATGGAGGAAAGTGTGCATGGTGACTGTTGTATTCAAACCCGATGCAATTTCTGTGTTTCATTAACAGTCTGATAGTCCGCAGGTTATAGAATGCCTCCAGATGTGCATCGGAAACTACTACTGGTCTTGCAGTGAACGATCAAATCGTAGACTGTTTGAGACATTACTCCCATGGAGGAAAGTGTGCATGGTAACTGTTGTATTCAATCCAGATGCAATTTCTGTGTTTCATCAACAGTCTGACAGGGCACAGATTATGGAATGCCTCCAGATGTGCATCGGAAACTACTATTGGTCTTCCAGGGAACGATCAAAGCGTAGACTGTTTGAGACATTACTCCCATGGAGGAAAGTGCGAATGGTGACTGTTGTACTCAACCCCAATCCATTATCTGTGTTTCATCAACACTCTGATAGTCCACAGATTACAGATCGCCTCCAAATGTGCATCGGAAAGTACTACTGGTCTTAAAGGGAACGATCAAAGTGTGGACTGTTTGAGGCATTACTCCCATTGAGGAGAGTGCGCATGGTGACTGTTGTATTCAATCCCGATGCGATTTCTGGGTTTCATCAACACTCTGATAGTCCACAGATTACAGATTGCCTCCAGATGTGCATCGGAAATTACTACTGGTCTTCCTGGGAACGATCAAAAACGTAGAATGTTTGAGACATTACTCCCATGGGGGAAAGTGTGCATGGTGACTGTTGTATTCAATCACTGTGCAATTTCTGTGTTTCATCAACACTTTGAAGGTCCACAAATTACAGAATGCCTCCAGATGTGCATCGGAAACTACTACTGGTCTTCCTGGGAACGATCAAATTGTAGACACTTTCAGACATTACTCCCATGGAGGAAAGTATGCATGGTGACTGTTGTATTCAATCCCGATTCAATTTCTGTGTATCATCAACACTTTGAAGGTCCACAATTTACAGAATGCCTCCAGATGTGCATCGGAAACTACTACTGGTCTTCCAGGGAACGATCAAAGCGTAGAATGTTTCAGACATTACTCCCATGAAGGAAAGTGCGGATCGTGACTGTTGTATTCGATACCGATGGAATTTCTGTGTTTCATCAACACTCTGATAGTCCACAGATTACAGATTGTCTCCAGATGTGCATCGGAAACTACTACTGGTCTTCCTGGGAACGATCAAAGCGTAGACTGGTTCAGACATTACTCCCACGGAGGAAAGTGCGGATGGTGACTGTTGTATTCAATCCTGATGCAATTTCTTTGTTTCATCAACACTCTGATAGTAAACAGATTAAAGATTGTCTCCAGATGTGCATCGGAAACTACCACTGTTCTTCCTGGGAACGATCAAAGCGTAGACTGTTTCTGATATTACTCCCATTGAGGAAAGTGTGCATGGTGACTGTTGTATTCAATCCCGAAAAAATTTCTGTGTTTTATCAACACTTTCAAAGTACTCAGATTACAGAATGCCTCCTGATGTGCATCGGAAACTACTACTGGTCTTCCAGGGAACGATCAAAGCGTAGACTGTCTCAGACATTCAGACATTACTACTATGGAGGAAAGTGCGGATGGTGACTGTTGTATTCTATCCCGATGCAATTTCAGTGTTCCATCAACACTCTGATAGTCCACAGATTACGGATTGAATCCAGATGTGCATCGGAAACTACTACTGGTCTTAATGGGAACAATCCAAGCGTAGACTGTTTGAGACATTACTCCCTTGGAGGAAAATGCGCATGGTGACTGTTGTATTCAATCCCTATGCAATTTCTGGGTTTCATTAACACTCTGATAGTCCACAGATTACAGATTGCCTCCAGATGTGCATCCGAAACTACTACTGGTCTTCCTGGGAACGATCAAAAACGTAGACTGTATGAGACATTACTCCCATGGAGGAAAGTGTGCATGGTGGCTGTTGTATTCAATCCCGATGCAATTTCTGTGTTTCATCAACACTTTGAAAGTCCACAAATTACAGAATGCCTCCAGATGTGCATCGGAAACTACTACTGGTCTTCCAGGGAACGATCAAAGCGTGGACTGTTTGAGACATTACTCCCATGGAGGAAAGTGGGCATGGTGACTGTTGTATTCAATCCCGATGCAATTTCTGTGTTTCATCAACACTCTGATAGTTAACAGAATACAGATTGCCTCCAGATGTGCATCGGAAACTACTACTGGTCTACCTGGGAACGATAAAAGCGTAGACAGTTTCAGACATTACTCCCATGGAGGAAAGTGTGCATGGTGACTGTTGTATTCAATCCCGATGCAATTTCTGTGTTTCATCAACACTCTGATAGTCCACAGACTACAGATTGTCTCCAGATGTGCATCGGAAACTACTACTGGTCTTCCTGGGAACGATAAAAGCGTAGACAGTTTCAGACATTACTCCCATGGAGGAAATTGTGCATGGTGACTGTTGTATTCAATCCCGATGCAATTTCTGTGTTTCATCAACAGTCTGATAGGGCACAGATTATGGAATGCCTCCAGATGTGCATCGGAAACTACTATTGGTCTTCAAGGTAACGATCAAAGCGTAGACTGTTTGAGACATTACTCCCATGGAGGAAAGTGCGAATGGTGACTGTTGTACTCAACCCCAATGCATTATCTGTGTTTCATCAACACTCTGATAGTCCACAGATTACAGATCGCCTCCAAATGTGGATCGGAAAGTACTACTGGTCTTAAAGGGAACGATCAAAGTGTGGACTGTTTGAGGCATTACTCCCATTGAGGAAAGTGCGCATGGTGACTGTTGTATTCAATCCCGATGCGATTTCTGGGTTTCATCAACACTCTGATAGTCCACAGATTACAGATTGCCTCCAGATGTGCATCGGAAACTACTACTGGTCTTCCTGGGAACGATCAAAAACGTAGAATGTTTGAGACATTACTCCCATGGGTGAAAGTGTGCATGGTGACTGTTGTATTCAATCACTGTGCAATTTCTGTGTTTCATAAACACTTTGAAGGTCCACAAATTACAGAATGCCTCCAGATGTGCATCGGAAACTACTACTGGTCTTCCTGGGAACGATCAAATTGTAGACAGTTTCAGACATTACTCCCATGGAGGAAAGTATGCATGGTGACTGTTGTATTCAATCCCGATTCAATTTCTGTGTTTCATCAACACTTTGAATGTCCACAATTTACAGAATGCCTCCAGATGTGCATCGGAAACTACTACTGGTCTTCCAGGGAACGATCAAAGCGTAGAATGTTTCAGACATTACTCCCATGAAGGAAAGTGCGGATCGTGACTGTTGTATTCAATCCCGATGGAATTTCTGTGTTTCATCAACACTCTGATAGTCCTCAGATTACAGATTGTCTCCAGATGTGCATCGGAAGCTACTACTGGTCTTCCTGGGAACGATCAAAGCGTAGACTGTTTCAGACATTACTCCCACGGAGGAAAGTGCGGATGGTGACTGTTGTATTCAATCCTGACGCAATTTCTGTGTTTCATCAATACTCTGATAGTAAACAGATTACAGATTGTCTCCAGATGTGCATCGGAAACTACTACTGTTCTTCCTGGGAACGATCAAAGCGTATTCTGATTCTGACATTACTCTCATTGAGGAAAGTGTGCATGGTGACTGTTGTATTCAATCCCGAAGAAATTTCTGTGTTTTATCAACACTTTGAAAGTACTCAGATTACAGAATGCTTCCAGATGTGCATCGGAAACTACTACTGGTCTTCCAGGGAACGATCAAAGCGTAGACTGTCTCAGACATTACTACTATGGAGGAAAGTGCGGATGGTGACTGTTGTATTCTATCCCGATGCAATTTCTGTGTTCCATCAACACTCTGATAGTCCACAGATTACAGATTGGCTTCAGATTTGCATCGGAAACTACTACTGGTCTTCCTGGGAACCATCAAAGCGTAGAGTGTTTCAGACATTACTCCCATGGAGGAAAGTGCGGATGGTGACTGTTGTACTCAAACCAGATGCAATTTCAGTGTTTCATCAGCACTCTGATAGTCCACAGATTACAGATTGCATCTAGATGTGCATCGGAAACTACTACTGGTCTTAATGGGAACGATCCAAGCGTAGACTGTTTGAGACATTACTCCCATGGAGGAAAGTGCGAATGGTGACTGTTGTACTCAATCTCGATGCATTATCAGTGTTTCATCAACACTCTGATGGTCCACAGATTACAGATCGCCTCCAAATGTGCATCGGAAAGTTCTACTGGTCTTAAAGGGAACGATCAAAGCGTGGATTGTTTGAGACATTACTCCCATGTAGGAAAGTGCGCATGGTGATTGTTGTATTCAATCCCGATGCAATTTCTGGGTTTCATCAACACTCTGATAGTCCACATATTACAGATTGCCTCCAAATGTGCACCGGAAACTACTACTGGTCTTCTTCGGAACGATCAAAAACGTAGACTGTATGAGACATTACTCCCATGGAGGAAAGTGTGCATGGTGACTGTTCTATTCAACCCCGATGCAATTTCTGTGTTTCATCAACACTTTGAAGGTCCACAAATTACAGAATGCCTCCAGATGTGCATCGGAAACTACTACTGGTCTTCCAGGGAACGATCAAGGCGTAGACTGTTTCAGACATTACTCCCATGAAGGAAAGTGCGGATCGTGACTGTTGTATTCAATCCGGATGCAACTTCTGTGTTTCATCAACACTCTGTTAGTCCACAGATTACAGAATGTCTCCAGATGTGCATCGGAAAGTACTACTGGTCTTCCTGGTAACGATCAAATCGTAGACTGTTTCAGACATTACTCCCATGGAGGAAATTGCGGATGGTGACTGTTGTATTCAATCCTGATGCAATTTCTGTGTTTCATCAACAATCTGATAGTCCACAGATTACAGATTGTTTCCAGATGTGCATCGGAAACTACTACTGGTCTTCCTGGGAACTATCAAAGCGTAGACTGTTTCAGACATTACTCCCATGGAGGGAAGTGTGCATGGTGACTGTTGTATTCAATCCCGATGCAATTTCTGTGTTTCATCAACAGTCTGATAGTCCGCAGATTATAGAATGCCTCCAGATGTGCATCGGAAACTACTACTGGTCTTCCAGGGAACGATCAAAGCGTAGAATGTTTGAGACATTTCTCCCACGGAGGAAAGTGTGCATGGTGACTGTTGTATTCAATTCGGATGCAATTTCTGTGTTTCATCAACAGTCTGATAGTCCGCAGGTTATAGAATGCCGCCAGATGTGCATCGGAAACTACTACTGGTCTTCCTGGGAACGATCAAAAACGTAGACTGTTTGAGACATTACTCATATGGAGGAAAGTGTGCATGGTGACTGTTGTACACAATCCCTATGCAATTTCTGTGTTTCATCAACACTTTGAAGGTCCACAAATTACAGAATGCCTCCAGATGTGCATCGGAAACTACTATTGGTCTTCCAGGGAACGATCAAAGCGTGGACTGTTTGAGACATTACTCCCATGGAGGAAAGTGGGCAAGGTGACTGTTGTATTCAATCACGATGCAATTTCTGTGTTTCATCAACACTCTGATAGTTTACAGAATACAGATTGCCTCCAGATGTGCATCGGAAACTACTACTGGTCTTCCTGGGAACGATCAAAGACGTAGACTGTTTGAGACATTACTCCCATGGAGGAAAGTGTGCATGGTGACTGTTGTATTCAATCCCGATGCAATTTCTGTGTTTCATCAACAGTCTGATAGTCCGCAGATTATAGAATGCCTCCAGATGTGCATCGGTAGCTACTACTGGTCTTGCAGTGAACGATCAAATCGTAGACTGTTTGAGACTTTACTCCCATGGAGGAAAGTGTGCATGGTAACTGTTGTATTCAATCCAGATGCAATTTCTGTGTTTCATCAACAGTCTGATATGGCACAGATTATAGAATGCCTCCAGATGTGCATCGGAAACTACTACTGGTCTTCCTGGGAACGATAAAAGCGTAGACAGTTTCAGACAATACTCCCATGGAGGAAATTGTGCATGGTGACTGTTGTATTCAATCCCGATGCAATTTCTGTGTTTCATCAACAGTCTGATAGGGCACAGATTATGGAATGCCTCCAGATGTGCATCGGAAACTACTATTGGTCTTCAAGGTAACGATCAAAGCGTAGACTGTTTGAGACATTACTCCCATGTAGGAAAGTGCGAATGGTGACTGTTGTACTCAACCCCAATGCATGATCTGTGTTTCATCAACACTCTGATAGTCCACAGATTACAGATCGCCTCCAAATGTGGATCGGAAAGTACTACTGGTCTTAAAGGGAACGATCAAAGTGTGGACTGTTTGAGCCATTACTCCCATTGAGGAAAGTGCGCATGGTGACTGTTGTATTCAATCCCGATGCGATTTCTGGGTTTCATCAACACTCTGATAGTCCACAGATTACAGATTGCCTCCAGATGTGCATCGGAAACTACTACTGGTCTTCCTGGGAACGATCAAAAACGTAGAATGTTTGAGACATTACTCCCATGGGGGAAAGTGTGCATGGTGACTGTTGTATTCAATCACTGTGCAATTTCTGTGTTTCATCAACACTTTGAAGGTCCACAAATTAGAGTATGCCTCCAGATGTGCATCGGAAACTACTACTGGTCTTCCTGGGAACGATCAATTTGTAGACAGTTTCAGACATTACTCCCATGGAGGAAAGTATGCATGGTGACTGTTGTATTCAATCCCGATTCAATTTCTGTGTTTCATCAACACTTTGAATGTCCACAATTTACAGAATGCCTCCAGATGTGCATCGGAAACTACTACTGGTCTTCCAGGGAACGATCAAAGCGTAGAATGTTTCAGACATTACTCCCATGAAGGAAAGTGCGGATCGTGACTGTTGTATTCAATCCCGATGGAATTTCTGTGTTTCATCAACACTCTGATAGTCCTCAGATTACAGATTGTCTCCAGATGTGCATCGGAAGCTACTACTGGTCTTCCTGGGAACGATCAAAGCGTAGACTGTTTCAGACATTACTCCCACGGAGGAAAGTGCGGATGGTGACTGTTGTATTCAATCCTGACGCAATTTCTGTGTTTCATCAATACTCTGATAGTAAACAGATTACAGATTGTCTCCAGATGTGCATCGGAAACTACTACTGTTCTTCCTGGGAACGATCAAAGCGTAGACTGTTTCTGACATTACTCTCATTGAGGAAAGTGTGCATGGTGACTGTTGTATTCAATCCCGAAGAAATTTCTGTGTTTTATCAACACTTTGAAAGTACTCAGATTACAGAATGCCTCCAGATGTGCATCGGAAACTACTACTGGTCTTCCAGGGAACGATCAAAGCGTAGACTGTCTCAGACATTACTACTATGGAGGAAAGTGCGGATGGTGACTGTCGTATTCTATCCCGATGCAATTTCTGTGTTCCATCAACACTCTGATAGTCCACAGATTACAGATTGGCTTCAGATTTGCATCGGAAACTACTACTGGTCTTCCTGGGAACCATCAAAGCGTAGAGTGTTTCAGACATTACTCCCATGGAGGATGGTGCGGATGGTGACTGTTGTACTCAAACCAGATGCAATTTCAGTGTTTCATCAGCACTCTGATAGTCCACAGATTACAGATTGCATCTAGATGTGCATCGGAAACTACTACTGGTCTTAATGGGAACGATCCAAGCGTAGACTGTTTGAGACATTACTCCCATGGAGGAAAATGCGCATGGTGACTGTTGTAGTCAATCCCGATGCAATTTTTGTGTTTCATCAACAGTCTGATAGGGTAAAGGTTATAGAATGCCTCCAGATGTGCATCGGAATCTAGTATTGGTCTTCCAGGAAACGATCAAAGCGTAGACTGTTTGAGACATTACTCCCATGGAGGAAAGTGCGAATGGTGACTGTTGTACTCAATCTCGATGCATTATCAGTGTTTCATCAACACTCTGATGGTCCACAGATTACAGATCGCCTCCAAATGTGCATCGGAAAGTTCTACTGGTCTTAAAGGGAACGATCAAAGCGTGGATTGTTTGAGACATTACTCCCATGTAGGAAAGTGCGCATGGTGATTGTTGTATTCAATCCCGATGCAATTTCTGGGTTTCATCAACACTCTGATAGTCCACAGATTACAGATTGCCTCCAAATGTGCACCGGAAACTACTACTGGTCTTCTTCGGAACGATCAAATACTTAGACTGTATGAGACATTACTCCCAAGGAGGAAAGTGTGCATGGTGACTGTTCTATTCAACCCCGATGCAATTTCTGTGTTTCATCAACACTTTGAAGGTCCACAAATTACAGAATGCCTCCAGATGTGCATCGGAAACTACTACTGGTCTTCCAGGGAACGATCAAGGCGTAGACTGTTTCAGACATTACTCCCATGAAGGAAAGTGCGGATCGTGACTGTTGTATTCAATCCGGATGCAACTTCTGTGTTTCATCAACACTCTGATAGTCCACAGATTACAGAATGTCTCCAGATGTGCATCGGAAAGTACTACTGGTCTTCCTGGTAACGATCAAATCGTAGACTGTTTCAAACATTACTCCCATGGAGGAAATTGCGGATGGTGACTGTTGTATTCAATCCTGATGCAATTTCTGTGTTTCATCAACACTCTGATAGTCCACAGATTACAGATTGTTTCCAGATGTGCATCGGAAACTACTACTGGTCTTTCCGGTGAACGATCAAAGCGTAGACTGTTTCAGACATTACTCCCATGGAGGGAAGTGTGCATGGTGACTGTTGTATTCAATCCCGATGCAATTTCTGTGTTTCATCAACAGTCTGATAGTCCGCAGATTATAGAATGCCTCCAGATGTGCATCGGAAACTACTACTGGTCTTCCAGGGAACGATCAAAGCGTAGAATGTTTGAGACATTTCTCCCACGGAGGAAAGTGTGCATGGTGACTGTTGTATTCAATTCCGATGAAATTTCTGTGTTTCATCAACAGTCTGATAGTCCGCAGGTTATAGAATGCCGCCAGATGTGCATCGGAAACTACTACTGGTCTTCCTGGGAACGATCAAAAACGTAGACTGTTTGAGACATTACTCATATGGAGGAAAGTGTGCATGGTGACTGTTGTACACAATCCCTATGCAATTTCTGTGTTTCATCAACACTTTGAAGGTCCACAAATTACAGAATGCCTCCAGATGTGCATCGGAAACTACTATTGGTCTTAAAGGGAACGATCAAAGCGTGGACTGTTTGAGACATTACTCCCATTGAGGAAAGTGCGCATGGTGACTGTTGTATTCAATCCCGATGCGATTTCTGGGTTTCATCAACACTCTGATAGTCCACAGATTACAGATTGCCTCCAGATGTGCATCGGAAACTACTACTGGTCTTCCTGGGAACGATCAAAAACGTAGACTGTTTGAGACATTACTCCCATGGGTGAAAGTGTTGTGACTGTTGTATTCAATCCCTGTGCAATTTCTGTGTTCCATCAACACTTTGAAGGTCCACAAATTACAAAATGCCTCCAGATGTGCATCGAAAACTACTACTGGTCTTCCAGGCAACGATCAAAGCGTGGTCTGTTTGAGACATTACTCCCATGGTGGAAAGTGGGCATGGTGACTGTTGTATTCAAACCCGATGCAATTTCTGTGTTTCATCAACACTCTGATAGTTAACAGATTACAGATTGCCTCCAGATGTGTATGCGAAACTACTACTGGTCTTCCTGGGAACGATCAAAAACGTAGACTGTTTGAGACATTACTCCCATGGAGGAAAGTGTGCATGGTGACTGTTGTATTCAATCCCTATGCAATTTCTGTGTTTCATCAACACTTTGAAGGTCCACAAATTACAGAAGGCCTCCAGATGTGCATCGGAAACTACTACTGGTCTTCCAGGGAACGATCAAAGCGTGGACTGTTTGAGACATTACTCCCATGGAGGAAAGTGGGCATGGTGACTGTTGTATTCAATCCCAATGCAATATCTGTGTTTCATCAACACTCTGATAGTTAACAGATTACAGATTGCCTCCAGATGTGCATCGGAAGCTAGTACTGGTCTTCCTGGGACCGATCAAAAACGTAGACTGTTTGAGACATTACTCCCATGGAGGAAAGTGTGCATGGTGACTGTTGTATTCAATCCTGATGCAATTTCTTTGTTTCATCAACACTCTGATAGTCCACAGATTACAGTTTGTCTCCAGATGTGCATCGGAAACTACTACTGGTCTTCCTGGGAACGATCAAAGCGTAGACAGTTTCAGACATTACTCCCATGGAGGAATGTGTGCATGGTGACTGTTGTATTCAATCCCGATGCAATTTCTGTGTTTCATCAACACTTTGAAGGTCCACAATTTACAGAATGCCTCCAGATGTGCATCGGAAACTACTACTGGTCTTCCAGGGAACGATCAAAGCGTAGACTGTTTCAGACATTACTCCCATGAAGGAAAGTGGGGATCGTGACTGTTGTATTCAATCCCGATGGAATTTCTGTGTTTCATCAACACTCTGATAGTCCACAGATTACAGATTGTCTCCAGATGTGCATCGGAAACTACTACTGGTCTTCCTGGGAACTATCAAAGCGTAGACTGTTTCAGACATTAATCCCACGGAGGAAAGTGCGGATGGTGACTGTTGTATTAAATCCTGATGCAATTTCTGTGTTTCATCAACACTCTGATAGTAAACAGATTACAGATGGTCTCCAGATGTGCATCGGAAACTACTACTGTTCTTCCTGGGATCGATCAAAGCGTAGACTGTTTCTGACATTACTCCCATTGAGGAAAGTGTGCATGGTGACTGTTGTATTCAATCCCGAAGAAATTTCTGTGTTTTATCAACACTTTGAAAGTACTCAGATTACAGAATGCCTCCAGATGTGCATCGGAAACTACTACTGGTCTTCCAGGGAACGATCAAAGCGTAGACTGTCTCAGACATTACTACTATGGAGGAAAGTGCGGATGGTGACTGTTGTATTCAATCCCGATGCAATATCTGTGTTCCATCAACACTCTGATAGTCCACAGATTACAGATTGGCTTCAGATTTGCATCGGAAACTACTACTGGTCTTCCTGGGAACCATCAAAGCGTAGACTGTTTCAGACATTACTCCCATGGAGGAAAGTGCGGATGGTGACTGTTGTACTCAATCCAGATGCAATTTCAGTGTTTCATCAGCACTCTGATAGTCCACAGATTACAGATTGCATCCAGATGTGCATCGGAAACTACTACTGGTCTTCATGGGAACGATCCAAGCGTAGACTGTTTGAGACATTACTCCCATGGAGGAAAATGCGCATGGTGACTGTTGTATTCAATCAAGATTCAATTTCTGTGTTTCATCAACAGTCTGATAGGGTACAGGTTATAATATGCCTCCAGATGTGCATTGGAATCTACTATTGGTCTTCCAGGGAACGATCGAAGCGTAGACTGTTTGAGACATTACTCCTATGGAGGAAAGTGCGAATGGTGTCTGTTGTACTCAATCCCGATGCATTATCAGTGTTTCATCAACACTCTGATAGTCCACAGATTACAGATCGCCTCCAAATGTGCATCGGATGTTCTACTGGTCTTGAAGGGAACGATCAAAGCGTGGATTGTTTGAGACATTACTCCCATGTAGGAAAGTGCTCATGGTGACTGTTGTATTCAATCCCGATACAATTTCTGGGTTCCATAAACACTCTGATAGTCCACAGATTACAGATTGCATCCAGATGTGCATCGGAAACTACTACTGGTCTTCCTGGGAACGATCAAAAACGTAGACTGTATGAGACATTTCTCCCATGGAGGAAAGTGTGCAAGGTGACTGTTGTATTCAATCCCGATGCAATTTCTGTGTTTCATCAACACTTTGAAGGTCCACAAATTACAGAATGCCTCCAGATGTGCATCGGAAACTACTACTGGTCTTCCAGGGAACGATCAAAGCGTAGACTGTTTCAGACATTACTCCCATGAAGGAAAGTGCGGATCGTGACTGTTGTATTCAATCCCGAAGCAACTTCTGTGTTTCATCAACACTCTGATAGTCCACAGATTACAGAATCTCTCCAGATGTGCATCGGAAAGTACTACTGGTCTTCCTGGGAACGATCAAAGCGTAGACTGTTTCAGACATTACTCCCATGGAGGAAAGTGGGCATGGTGACTGTTGTATTCAATCCCGATGCAATTTCTGCGTTTCATCAACAGTCTGATTTTCCGCAGATTATATAATGCCTCCAGATGTGCATCGGAAACTACTAGTGGTCTTCCTGGGAACGATCAAAAATGCAGACTATTTGAGACATTACTCCCATGGAGGAAAGTGTGCAGGGTGTCTGTTGTATTCAATCCCGATGCAATTTCTGTGTTTCATAAACACTTTGAAGGTCCACAATTTACAGAATGCTTCCAGATGTGCATCGGAAACTACTACTGGTCTTCCAGGGAACGATCAAAGCGTAGACTGTTTCAGACATTACTCCCATGAAGGAAAGTGCGGATCGTGACTGTTGTATTCAATCCCGAAGTAATTTCTCTGTTTCATCAACACTCTGATAGTCCACCGATTACAGATTGTCTCCTGATGTGAATCGGAAACTACTACTGGTCTTCCTGGGAACGATCAAAGCGTAGACTGTGTCAGACAATACTCCCATGGAGGAAAGTGCGGATGGTGACTGTTGTATTCAATCCTGATGCAATTTCTGTGTTTCATCAACACTCTGATAGTAAACAGATTACAGATTGTCTCCAGATGTGCATCGGAAACTACTACTGGTCTTCCTGGGAACGATCAAAGCGTAGACTGTTTCTGACATTACCCCCATTGAGGAAAGTGTGCATGGTGACTGTTGTATTTAATCCCGAAGAAATTTCAGTCTTTCATCAACACTTTGAAAGTACTCAGATTACAGAATGCCTCAGGATGTGCATCGGAAACTACTACTGGTCTTCCAGGGAACGATCAAAGCGTAGACTGTCTCAGACATTACTACTATGGAGGAAAGTGCGAATGTTGACTGTTGTATTCGATCCCGATGCAATTTCTGTGTTCCATCAACACTCTGATAGTCCACAGATTACTGATTGGCTTCAGATTTGCATCGGAAACTACTACTGGTCTTCCTGGGAACGATCAAAGCGTAGACTGTTTCAGACATTACTCCCACGGGGGAAAGTGCGGATGGTGACTGTTGTATTCAATCCTGATGCAATTTCTGTGTTTCATCAACACTCTGATAGTAAACAGAATACAGATTGTCTATAGATATGCATCGGAAACTACTACTGTTCTTCCTGGGAACGATCAAAGCGTAGACTGTTTCAGACATTACTCCCATGGAGGAAAGTGTGCATGGTGACTGTTGTATTCAATCCAGAAGAAATTTCTGTTTTTTATCAACACTTTGAAGGTCCTCAGATAACAGAATGCCTCCAGATGTGCATCGGAAACTACTACTGGTCTTCTAGGGAACGATCAAATCGTAGACTGTCTCAGACATTACTCCCATGAAGGAAAGTGCGGATCGTGACTGATGTATTCAATCACGATGCAACTTCTGTGTTTCATCAACACTCTGATAGTCCACAGATTACAGATTGTTTCCAGATGTGCATCGGAAACTACTACTGGTCTTCCTGGGAACGATCAAAGCGTAGACTGTTTCAGACATTACTCCCATGGAGGAAAGTGTGCATGGTGACTGTTGTATTCAATCCAGAAGAAATTTCTGTGTTTTATCAACACTTTGAAGGTCCTCAGATAACAGAATGCCTCCAGATGTGCATCGGAAACTACTACTGGTCTTCCAGGGAACGATCAAAGGGTAGACTGTCTCAGACATTACTCCCATGGAGGAAAGTGCGGATAGTGACTGTTGTATTCAATCCCGATGCAATTTCTGTGTTCCATCAAAACTCTGATAGTCCACAGATTATGTATTGACTTCAGATGTGCATCGGAAACTACTACTGGTCTTCCTGGGAACCATCAATGCATAGACTGTTTGAGACATTACTCCCATAGAGGAAAGTGTGGATTGTGACTGTTGTATTCTATCCTGATGCAATTTCTGTGTTTCATCAACAGTCTGATAGGGCACAGATTATGGAATGCCTCCAGATGTGCATCGGAAACCACTATTGGTCTTCCAGGTAACGATCAAAGCGTAGACTGTTTGAGACATTCCTCCCATGGAGGAAAGTGCGAATGGTGACTGTTGTACTCAACCCCAATGCATTATCTGTGTTTCATCAGCACTCTGATAGTCCACAGATTACAGATCGCCTCCAAATGTGGATCGGAAAGTACTACTGGTCTTAAAGGGAACGATCAAAGTGTGGACTGTTTGAGGCATTACTCCCATTAAGGAATGTGCGCATGGTGACTGTTGTATTCAATCCCGATGCGATTTCTGGGTTTCATCAACACTCTGATAGTCCACAGATTACAAATTGCCTCCAGATGTGCATCGGAAACTACTACTGGTCTTCCTGGGAACGATCAAAAACGTAGAATGTTTGAGACATTACTCCCATGGGGGAAAGTGTGCATGGTGACTGTTGTATTCAATCACTGGCAATTTCTGTGTTTCATCAACACTTTGAAGGTCCACAAATTACAGAATGCCTCCAGATGTGTATCGGAAACTACTACTGGTCTTCCTGGGAACGATCAAATTGTAGACAGTTTCAGACATTACTTCCATGGAGCAAAGTGTGCATGGTGACTGTTGTATTCAATCCCGATTCAATTTCTGTGTTTCATCAACACTTTGAAGGTCCACAATTTACAGAATGCCTCCAGATGTGCATCGGAGACTACTACTGGTCTTCCAGGGAAAGATCAAAGCGTAGAATGTTTCAGACATTACTCCCATGAAGGAAAGTGCGGATCGTGACTGTTGTATTCAATCCCGATGGAATTTCTGTGTTTCATCAACACTCTGATAGTCCTCAGATTACAGATTGTCTCCAGATGTGCATCGGAAGCTACTACTGGTCTTCCTGGGAACGATCAAAGCGTAGACTGTTTCAGACATTACTCCCACGGAGGAAAGTGCGGATGGTGACTGTTGTATTCAATCCTGACGCAATTTCTGTGTTTTATCAAGACTCTGATAGTAAACAGATTACAGATTGTCTCCAGATGTGCATCGGAAACTACTACTGTTCTTCCTGGGAACGATCAAAGCGTAGACTGTTTCTGACATTACTCTCATTGAGGAAAGTGTGCATGGTGACTGTTGTATTCAATCCCGAAGAAATTTCTGTGTTTTATCAACACTTTGAAAGTACTCAGATTACAGAATGCCTCCAGATGTGCATCGGAAACTACTACTGGTCTTCCAGGGAACGATCAAAGCGTAGACTGTCTCAGACATTACTACTATGGAGGAAAGTGCGGATGGTGACTGTTGTACTCAATCCAGATGCAATTTCAGTGTTTCATCAGCACTCTGATAGTCCACAGATTACAGATTGGCTTCAGATTTGCATCGGAAACTTCTACTGGTCTTCCTGGGAACCATCAAAGCGTAGAGTGCTTCAGACATTACTCCCATGGAGGAAAGTGCGGATGGTGACTGTTGTACTCAATCCAGATGCAATTTCAGTGTTTCATCAGCACTCTGATAGTCCACAGATTACAGATTGCATCTAGATGTTCATCGGAAACTACTACTGGTCTTAATGGGAACGATCCAAGCGTAGACTGTTTCAGACATTACTCCCATGGAGGGAAGTGTGCATGGTGACTGTTGTATTCAATCCCGATGCAATTTCTGTGTTTCATTACAGTCTGATAGTTAGCAGATTATAGAATGCCTCCAGATGTGCATCGGAAACTACTACTGGTCTTCCAGGGAACGATCAAAGCGTAGAATGTTTGGGACATTTCTCCCACGGAGGAAAGTGTGCATGGTGACTGTTGTATTCAATCCCGATGCTATTTCTGTGTTTCATCAACAGTCTGATAGTCCGCAGGTTATAGAATGCCGCCAGATGTGCATCGGAAACTACTACTGGTCTTCCTGGGAACGATCAAAAACGTAGACTTTTTAAACATTACTCATATGGAGGAAAGTGTGCATGGTGACTGTTGTACACAATCCCTATGCAATTTCTGTATTTCATCAACACTTTGAAGGTCCACAAATTACAGAATGCCTCCAGATGTGCATCGGAAACTACTATTGGTCTTCCAGGGAATGATCAAAGCGTGGACTGTTTGAGACATTACTCCCATGGAGGAAAGTGGGCATGGTGACTGTTGTATTCAATCCCGATGCAATTTCTGTGTTTCATCAACACTCTGATAGTTAACAGAATACAGATTGCCTCCAGATGTGCATCGGAAACTACTACTGGTCTTCCTGGGAACGATCAAAAACGTAGACTGTTTGAGACATTACTCCCATGGAGGAAAGTGTGCATGGTGACTGTTGTATTCAATCCTGATGCAATTTCTGTGTTTCATCAACACTCTGATAGTCCACAGACTACAGATTGTCTCCAGATGTGCATCGGAAACTACTACTGGTCTTCCTGGGAACGATAAAAGCGTAGACAGTTTCAGACATTACTCCCATGGATTAAAGTGTGCATGGTGACTGTTGTATTCAATCCAGATGCAATTTCTGTGTTTCATCAACAGTCTGATAGGGCACAGAATATAGAATGCCTCCAGATGTGCATCGGAAACTACTATTGGTCTTCCAGGGAACGATCGAAGCGTAGACTGTTTGAGACATTACTCCCGTGGAGGAAAGTGCGAATGGTGACTGTTGTACTCAACCCCAATGCATTATCTGTGTTTCATCAAATCTCTGATAGTCCACAGATTACAGATCGCCTCCAAATGTGCATCGGAAAGTACTACTGGTCTTAAAGGGAACGATCAAAGCGTGGACTGTTTGAGGCATTACTCCATTTGAGGAAAGTGCGAATGGTGACTGTTGTATTCAATCCCGATGCGATTTCTGGGTTTCATCAACACTCTGATAGTCCACAGATTACAGATTGTCTCCAGATGTGCATCGGAAACTACTACTGGTCTTCCTGGGAACGATCAAAGCGTAGACTGTTTCTGACATTACTCTCATTGAGGAAAGTGTGCATGGTGACTGTTGTATTCAATCCCGAAGAAATTTCTGTGTTTTATCAACTCTTTGAAAGTACTCAGATTACAGAATGCCTCCAGATGTGCATCGGAAACTACTACTGGTCTTCCAGGGAACGATCAAAGCGTAGACTGTCTCAGACATTACTACTATGGAGGAAAGTGCGGATGGTGACTGTTGTACTCAATCCAGATGCAATTTCAGTGTTTCTTCAGCACTCTGATAGTCCACAGATTACAGATTGGCTTCAGATTTGCATCGGAAACTTCTACTGGTCTTCCTGGGAACCATCAAAGCGTAGAGTGCTTCAGACATTACTCCCATGGAGGAAAGTGCGGATGGTGACTGTTGTACTCAATCCAGATGCAATTTCAGTGTTTCATCAGCACTCTGATAGTCCACAGATTACAGATTGCATCTAGATGTGCATCGGAAACTACTACTGGTCTTAATGGGAACGATCCAAGCGTAGACTGTTTGAGACATTACTCCCATGGAGGAAAATGCGCATGGTGACTGTTGTATTCAATCCAGATGCAATTTTTGTGTTTCATCAACAGTCTGATAGTCCGCAGGTTATAGAATGCTGCCAGATGTGCATCGGAAACTACTACTGGTCTTCCTGGGAACGATCAAAAACGTAGACTGTTTGGGACATTACTCATATGGAGGAAAGTGTGCATGGTGACTGTTGTACACAATCCCTATGCAATTTCTGTGTTTCATCAACACTTTGAAGGTCCACACATTACAGAATGCCTCCAGATGTGCATCGGAAACTACTATTGGTCTTCCAGGGAACGATCAAAGCGTGGACTGTTTGAGACATTACTCCCATGGAGGAAAGTGGGCATGGCGACTGTTGTATTCAATCCCGATGCAATTTCTGTGTTTCATCAACACTCTGATAGTCCACAGATTACAGATCGCCTCCAAATGTGCATCGGAAAGTTCTACTGGTCTTAAAGGGAACGAACAAAGCGTGGATTGTTTGAGACATTACTCCCATGTAGGAAAGTGCGCATGGTGACTGTTGTATTCAATCCCGATGCAATTTCTGGGTTTCATCAACACTCTGATAGTCCACAGATTACAGATTGCCTCCAAATGTGCATCGGAAACTACTACTGGTCTTCCTCGGAACGATCAAAGACGTAGACTGTATGAGACATTACTCCCATGGAGGAAAGTGTGCATGGTGACTGTAGTATTCAACCCCGATGCAATTTCTGTGTTTCATCAACACTTTGAAGGTCCACAAATTACAGAATGCCTCCAGATGTGCATCGGAAACTACTACTGGTCTTCCAGGGAACGATCAAAGCGTAGACTGTTTCAGACATTACTCCCATGAAGGAAAGTGCGGATCGTGACTGTTGTATTCAATCCGGATGCAACTTCTGTGTTTCATCAACACTCTGATAGTCCACAGATTACAGAATGTCTTAAGATGTGCATCGGAAAGTACTACTGGTCTTCCTGGTACGATCAAATCGTAGACTGTTTCAGACATTACTCCCATGGAGGAAATTGCGGATGGTGACTGTTGTATTCAATCCTGATGCAATTTCTGTGTTTCATCAATACTCTGATAGTCCACAGATTACAGATTGTTTCCAGATGTGCATCGGAAACTACTACTGGTCTTCCTGGGAACCATCAAAGCGTAGACTGTCTCAGACATTACTACTATGGAGGAAAGTGCGGATGGTGACTGTTGTACTCAATCCAGATGCAATTTCAGTGTTTCATCAGCACTCTGATAGTCCACAGAATACAGATTGGCTTCAGATTTGCATCGGAAACTTCTACTGGTCTTCCTGGGAACCATCAAAGCGTAGAGTGCTTCAGACATTACTCCCATGGAGGAAAGTGCGGATGGTGACTGTTGTACTCAATCCAGATGCAATTTCAGTGTTTCATCAGCACTCTGATAGTCCACAGATTACAGATTGCATCTAGATGTTCATCGGAAACTACTACTGGTCTTAATGGGAACGATCCAAGCGTAGACTGTTTCAGACATTACTCCCATGGAGGGAAGTGTGCATGGTGACTGTTGTATTCAATCCCGATGCAATTTCTGTGTTTCATCAACAGTCTGATAGTTAGCAGATTATAGAATGCCTCCAGATGTGCATCGGAAACTACTACTGGTCTTCCAGGGAACGATCAAAGCGTAGAATGTTTGGGACATTTCTCCCACGGAGGAAAGTGTGCATGGTGACTGTTGTATTCAATCCCGATGCAATTTCTGTGTTTCATCAACAGTCTGATAGTCCGCAGGTTATAGAATGCCGCCAGATGTGCATCGGAAACTACTACTGGTCTTCCTGGGAACGATCAAAAACGTAGACTGTTTGAAACATTACTCATATGGAGGAAAGTGTGCATGGTGACTGTTGTACACAATCCCTATGCAATTTCTGTATTTCATCAACACTTTGAAGGTCCACAAATTACAGAATGCCTCCACATGTGCATCGGAAACTACTATTGGTCTTCCAGGGAACGATCAAAGCGTGGACTGTTTGAGACATTACTCCCATGGAGGAAAGTGGGCATGGTGACTGTTGTATTCAATCCCGATGCAATTTCTGTGTTTCATCAACACTCTGATAGTTAACAGAATACAGATTGCCTCCAGATGTGCATCGGAAACTACTACTGGTCTTCCTGGGAACGATCAAAAACGTAGACTGTTTGAGCCATTACTCCCATGGAGGAAAGTGTGCATGGTGACTGTTGTATTCAATCCTGATGCAATTTCTGTGTTTCATCAACACTCTGATAGTCCACAGACTACAGATTGTCTCCAGATGTGCATCGGAAACTACTACTGGTCTTCCTGGGAACGATAAAAGCGTAGACAGTTTCTGACATTACTCCCATGGATTAAAGTGTGCATGGTGACTGTTGTATTCAATCCAGATGCAATTTCTGTGTTTCATCAACAGTCTGATAGGGCACAGATTATAGAATGCCTCCAGATGTGCATCGGAAACTACTATTGGTCTTCCAGGGAACGATCGAAGCGTAGACTGTTTGAGACATTACTCCCGTGGAGGAAAGTGCGAATGGTGACTGTTGTACTCAACCCCAATGCATTATCTGTGTTTCATCAAATCTCTGATAGTCCACAGATTACAGATCGCCTCCAAATGTGCATCGGAAAGTACTACTGGTCTTAAAGGGAACGATCAAAGCGTGGACTGTTTGAGGCATTACTCCATTTGAGGAAAGTGCGAATGGTGACTGTTGTATTCAATCCCGATGCGATTTCTGGGTTTCATCAACACTCTGATAGTCCACAGATTACAGATTGTCTCCAGATGTGCATCGGAAACTACTACTGGTCTTCCTGGGAACGATCAAAGCGTAGACTGTTTCTGACATTACTCTCATTGAGGAAAGTGTGCATGGTGACTGTTGTATTCAATCCCGAAGAAATTTCTGTGTTTTATCAACTCTTTGAAAGTACTCAGATTACAGAATGCCTCCAGATGTGCATCGGAAACTACTACTGGTCTTCCAGGGAACGATCAAAGCGTAGACTGTCTCAGACATTACTACTATGGAGGAAAGTGCGGATGGTGACTCTTGTACTCAATCCAGATGCAATTTCAGTGTTTCATCAGCACTCTGATAGTCCACAGATTACAGATTGGCTTCAGATTTGCATCGGAAACTTCTACTGGTCTTCCTGGGAACCATCAAAGCGTAGAGTGCTTCAGACATTACTCCCATGGAGGAAAGTGCGGATGGTGACTGTTGTACTCAATCCAGATGCAATTTCAGTGTTTCATCAGCACTCTAATAGTCCACAGATTACAGATTGCATCTAGATGTGCATCGGAAACTACTACTGGTCTTAATGGGAACGATCCAAGCGTAGACTGTTTGAGACATTACTCCCATGGAGGAAAATGCGCATGGTGACTGTTGTATTCAATCCCGATGCAATTTTTGTGTTTCATCAACAGTCTGATAGTCCGCAGGTTATAGAATGCTGCCAGATGTGCATCGGAAACTACTACTGGTCTTCCTGGGAACGATCAAGAACGTAGACTGTTCGGGACATTACTCATATGGAGGAAAGTGTGCATGGTGACTGTTGTACACAATCCCTATGCAATTTCTGTGTTTCATCAACACTTTGAAGGTCCACAAATTACAGAATGCCTCCAGATGTGCATCGGAAACTACTATTGGTCTTCCAGGGAACGATCAAAGCGTGGACTGTTTGAGACATTACTCCCATGGAGGAAAGTGGGCATGGCGACTGTTGTATTCAATCCCGATGCAATTTCTGTGTTTCATCAACACTCTGATAGTCCACAGATTACAGATCGCCTCCAAATGTGCATCGGAAAGTTCTACTGGTCTTAAAGGGAACGATCAAAGCGTGGATTGTTTGAGACATTACTCCCATGTAGGAAAGTACGCATGGTGACTGTTGTATTCAATCCCGATGCAATTTCTGGGTTTCATCAACACTCTGATAGTCCACAGATTACAGATTGCCTCCAAATGTGCATCGGAAACTACTACTGGTCTTCCTCGGAACGATCAAAGACGTAGACTGTATGAGACATTACTCCCATGGAGGAAAGTGTGCATGGTGACTGTAGTATTCAACCCCGATGCAATTTCTGTGTTTCATCAACACTTTGAAGGTCCACAAATTACAGAATGCCTCCAGATGTGCATCGGAAACTACTACTGGTCTTCCAGGGAACGATCAAAGCGTAGACTGTTTCAGACATTACTCCCATGAAGGAAAGTGCGGATCGTGACTGTTGTATTCAATCCGGATGCAACTTCTGTGTTTCATCAACACTCTGATAGTCCACAGATTACAGAATGTCTTAAGATGTGCATCGGAAAGTACTACTGGTCTTCCTGGTACGATCAAATCGTAGACTGTTTCAGACATTACTCCCATGGAGGAAATTGCGGATGGTGACTGTTGTATTCAATCCTGATGCAATTTCTGTGTTTCATCAATACTCTGATAGTCCGCAGATTACAGATTGTTTCCAGATGTGCATCGGAAACTACTACTGGTCTTCCTGGGAACGATCAAAGCGTAGACTGTTTCAGACATTACTCCCATGGGGGGAAGTGTGCATGGTGACTGTTGTATTCAATCCCGATGCAATTTCTGTGTTTCATCAACAGTCTGATAGTTAGCAGATTATAGAATGCCTCCAGATGTGCATCGGAAACTACTACTGGACTTCCAGGGAACGATCAAAGCGTAGAATGTTTGGGACATTTCTCCCACGGAGGAAAGTGTGCATGGTGACTGTTGTATTCAATCCCGATGCAATTTCTGTGTTTCATCAACAGTCTGATAGTCCGCAGGTTATAGAATGCCGCCAGATGTGCATCGGAAACTACTACTGGTCTTCCCGGGAACGATCAAAAACGTAGACTGTTTGAAACATTACTCATATGGAGGAAAGTGTGCATGGTGACTGTTATACACAATCCCTATGCAATTTCTGTATTTCATCAACACTTTGAAGGTCCACAAATTACAGAATGCCTCCAGATGTGCATCGGAAACTACTATTGGTCTTCCAGGGAACGATCAAAGCGTGGACTGTTTGAGACATTACTCCCATGGAGGAAAGTGGGCATGGTGACTGTTGTATTCAATCCCGATGCAATTTCTGTGTTTCATCAACACTCTGATAGTTAACAGAATACAGATTGCCTCCAGATGTGCATCGGAAACTACTACTGGTCTTCCTGGGAACGATCAAAAACGTAGACTGTTTGAGACATTACTCCCATGGAGGAAAGTGTGCATGGTGACTGTTGTATTCAATCCTGATGCAATTTCTGTGTTTCATCAACACTCTGATAGTCCACAGACTACAGATTGTCTCCAGATGTGCATCGGAAACTACTACTGGTCTTCCTGGGAACGATAAAAGCGTAGACAGTTTCAGACATTACTCCCATGGATTAAAGTGTGCATGGTGACTGTTGTATTCAATCCAGATGCAATTTCTGTGTTTCATCAACAGTCTGATAGGGCACAGATTATAGAATGCCTCCAGATGTGCATCGGAAACTACTATTGGTCTTCCAGGGAACGATCGAAGCGTAGACTGTTTGAGACATTACTCCCGTGGAGGAAAGTGCGAATGGTGCCTGTTGTACTCAACCCCAATGCATTATCTGTGTTTCATCAAATCTCTGATAGTCCACAGATTACAGATCGCCTCCAAATGTGCATCGGAAAGTACTACTGGTCTTAAAGGGAACGATCAAAGCGTGGACTGTTTGAGGCATTACTCCATTTGAGGAAAGTGCGAATGGTGACTGTTGTATTCAATCCCGATGCGATTTCTGGGTTTCATCAACACTGTGATAGTCCACAGATTACAGATTGCCTCCAGATGTGCATCGGAAACTACTACTGGTCTTCCTGGGAACGATCAAAAACGTAGACTGTTTGAGACATTACTCCCATGGGTGAAAGTGTTGTGACTTTTGTATTCAATCCCTGTGCAATTTCTGTGTTTCATCAACACTTTGAAGGTCCACAAATTACAAAATGCCTCCAGGTGTGCATCGGAAACTACTACTGGTCTTCCAGGCAACGATCAAAGCGTGGACTGTTTGAGACATTACTCCCATGGTGGAAAGTGGGCATTGTGACTGTTGTATTCAAACCCGATGCAATTTCTGTGTTTCATCAACACTCTGATAGTTAACAGATTACAGATTGCCTCCAGATGTGCATCGGAAACTACTACTGGTCTTCCTGGGAACGATCAAAAACGTAGACTTTTTGAGACATTACTCCCATGGAGGAAAGTGTGCATGTTGACTGTTGTATTCAATCCCTATGCAATTTCTGTGTTTCATCAACACTTTGAAGGTCCACAAATTACAGTATGCCTCCAGATGTGCATCGGAAACTACTACTGGTCTTCCAGGGAACGATCAAAGCGTGGACTGTTTGAGACATTACTCCAATGGAGGAAAGTGGGCATGGTGACTGTTGTATTCAATCCCGATGCAATTTCTGTGTTTCATCAACACTCTGATAGTTAACAGATTACAGATTGCCTCCAGATGTGCATCGGAAGCTAGTACTATTCTTCCCGGGAACGATCAAAAACGTAGACTGTTTGAGACATTACTCCCATGGATGAAAATGCGCATGGTGACTGTTGTATTCAATCCCGATTCAATTTCTGGGTTCCATAAACACTCAGATAGTCCACAGATTACAGATTGCCTCCCGATGTGCATCGGAAACTACTACTGGTCTTCCTGGGAACGATCAAAAACGTTGACTGTTTGAGACATTACTCCCATGGAGGAAAGTGTGCATGGTGACTGTTGTATTCAATCCCGATGCAATTTCTGTGTTTCATCAACACTTTGAAGGTCCACAAATTACAGAATGCCTCCAGATGTGCATCGGAAACTACTACTGGTCTTCCAGGGAACGATCAAAGCGTAGACTGTTTCAGACATTACTCCTATGAAGGAAAGTGCGGATCGTGACTGATGTATTCAATCCCGATTCAACTTCAGTGTTTTATCAACACTCTGATAGTCCACAGATTACAGAACCTCTCCAGATGTGCATCGGAAAGTACTACAGGTCTTCCTGGGAACGATCAAAGCGTAGACTGTTTCAGACATTACTCCCATGGAGGAAAGTGGGCATGGTGACTGTTGTATTCAATCCCGATGCAATTTCTGTGTTTCATCAACACTTTGAAGGTCCACAAATTACAGAATGCCTCCAGATGTGCATCGGAAACTCTTACTGGTCTTCCAGGGAACGATCAAAGCGTGGACTGTTCGAGACATTACTCCCATGGAGGAAAGTGGGCATGGTGACTGTTGTATTCAATCCCGATGCAATTTCTGTGTTTCATCAACACTCTGATAGTCCACAGATTACAGATTGTCTCCAGATGTGCATCGGAAACTACTACTGGTCTTCCTGGGAACGATCAAAGCGTAGACTGTTTCAGACATTACTCCCACGGAGGAAAGTGCGGATGGTGACTGTTGTATTGAATCCTGATGCAATTTCAGTGTTTCATCAACACTCTGATAGCAAACAGATTACAGATTGTCTCCAGATGTGCATCGGAAACTACTACTGTTCTTCCTGGGAACGATCAAAGCGTAGACTGTTTCTGACATTACTCCCATTGAGGAAAGTGTGCATGGTGACTGTTGTATTCAATCCCGAAGAAATTTCAGTCTTTTATCAACACTTTGAAAGTACTCAGATTACAGAATGTCTCCAGATGTGCATCGGAAACTACTACTGGCTTCCAGGGAACGATCAAAGCGTAGACTGTCTCAGACATTACTCCCATGAAGGAAAGTGCGGATCGTGACTGATGTATTCAATCCCGATGCAACTTCTGTGTTTCATAAACACTCTGATAGTCCACAGATTACAGATTGTTTCCAGATGTGCATCGGAAACTACTACTGGTCTTCCTGGGAACGATCAAAGCGTAGACTGTTTCAGACATTCCTCCCACGGAGGAAAGTGCGGATGGTGACTGTTGTATTCAATCCTGATGCAGTTTCTGTGTTTCATCAACACTCTGATAGTAAACAGATTTCAGATCGTCTCCAGATATGCATCGGAAACTACTACTGTACTTCCTGGGAACGATCAAAGCGTAGACTGTTTCAGACATTACTCCCATGGAGGAAAGTGTGCATGGTGACTGTTGTATTCAATCCAGAAGAAATTTCTGTGTTTTATCAACACTTTTAACGTCCTCAGATAACAGAATACCTCCAGATGTGCATCGGAAACTACTACTGGTCTTCCAGGGAACGATCAAAGCGTAGACTGTCTCAGACATTACTCCCATGAAGGAAAGTGCGGATCGTGACTGATGTATTCAATCCCGATGCAACTTCTGTGTTTCATAAACACTCTGATAGTCCACAGATTACAGATTGTTTCCAGATGTGCATCGGAAACTACTACTGGTCTTCCCGGGAACGATCAAAGCGTAGACTGTTTCAGACATTACTCCCATGGAGGAAAGTTTGCATGGTGACTGTTGTATTCAATCCCAATGCAATTTCTGTGTTTCATCAACAGTCTGATAGTCCGCAGGTTATAGAATGCCTCCAGATGTGCATCGGAAACTACTACTGGTCTTCCTGGGAACGATCAAAAACGTAGACTGTTTGAGACATTACTCCCATGGAGGAAAGTGCGGATGGTGACTGTTGTGATCAATCCTGATGCAATTTCTGTGTTACATCAACACTCTGATAGGAAACAGGTTACAGATTGTCTACAGATATGCATCGGAAACTACTACTGTTCTTCCTGGGAACGATCAAGGCGTAGACTGTTTCAGACATTACTCCCATGGAGGAAAGTGTGCATGGTGACTGTTGTATTCAATCCAGAAGAAATTTCTGTGTTTTATCAACACTTTGAAGGTCCTCAGATAACAGAATGCCTCCAGATGTGCATCGAAAGCTACTACTGGTCTTCCAGGGAACGATCAAAGGGTAGACTGTCTCAGACATTACTCCCATGGAGGAATATGCGGATAGTGACTGTTGTATTCAATCCCGATGCAATTTCTGTGTTCCATCAACACTCTGATAGACCACAGATTACAGATTTACTTCAGATGTGCTTCGGAAACAACTACTGGTCTTCCTGGGAACGATCAAAGCGTAGACTCTTTTAGACATTACTCCCATGGAGGAAAGTGGGCATGGTGACTGTTGTATTCAATCCCGATGCAATTTCTGTGTTTCATCAACACTCTGATAGTCCACAGATTACAGATTGTCTCCAGATGTGCATCGGAAACTACTACTGGTCTTCCTGGGAACGATCAAAGCGTAGACTGTTTCAGACATTACTCCCACGGAGGAAAGTGCGGATGGTGACTGTTGTATTGAATCCTGATGCAATTTCAGTGTTTCATCAACACTCTGATAGTAAACAGATTACAGATTGTCTCCAGATGTGCATCGGAAACTACTACTGTTCTTCCTGGGAACGATCAAAGCGTAGACTGTTTCTGACATTACTCCCATTGAGGAAAGTGTGCATGGTGACTGTTGTATTCAATCCCGAAGAAATTTCAGTCTTTTATCAACACTTTGAAAGTACTCAGATTACAGAATGTCTCCAGATGTGCATCGGAAACTACTACTGGTCTTCCAGGGAACGATCAAAGCGTAGACTGTCTCAGACATTACTCCCATGAAGGAAAGTGCGGATCGTGACTGATGTATTCAATCCCGATGCAACTTCTGTGATTCATAAACACTCTGATAGTCCACAGATTACAGATTGTTTCCAGATGTGCATCGGAAACTACTACTGGTCTTCCTGGGAACGATCAAAGCGTAGACTGTTTCAGACATTCCTCCCACGGAGGAAAGTGCGGATGGTGACTGTTGTATTCAATCCTGATGCAGTTTCTGTGTTTCATCAACACTCTGATAGTAAACAGATTACAGATTGTCTCCAGATATGCATCGGAAACTACTACTGTACTTCCTGGGAACGATCAAAGCGTAGACTGTTTCAGACATTACTCCCATGGAGGAAAGTGTGCATGGTGACTGTTGTATTCAATCCAGAAGAAATTTCTGTGTTTTATCAACACTTTTAAGGTCCTCAGATAACAGAATACCTCCAGATGTGCATCGGAAACTACTACTGGTCTTCCAGGGAACGATCAAAGCGTAGACTGTCTCAGACATTACTCCCATGAAGGAAAGTGCGGATCGTGACTGATGTATTCAATCCCGATGCAACTTCTGTGTTTCATAAACACTCTGATAGTCCACAGATTACAGATTGTTTCCAGATGTGCATCGGAAACTACTACTGGTCTTCCCGGGAACGATCAAAGCGTAGACTGTTTCAGACATTACTCCCATGGAGGAAAGTTTGCATGGTGACTGTTGTATTCAATCCCAATGCAATTTCTGTGTTTCATCAACAGTCTGATAGTCCACAGATTACAGATTGTCTCCAGATGTGCATCGGAAACTACTACTGGTCTTCCTGGGAACGATCAAAGCGTAGACTGTTTCAGACATTACTCCCACGGAGGAAAGTGCGGATGGTGACTGTTGTATTGAATCCTGATGCAATTTCAGTGTTTCATCAACACTCTGATAGGAAACAGATTACAGATTGTCTACAGATATGCATCGGAAACTACTACTGTTCTTCCTGGGAACGATCAAGGCGTAGACTGTTTCAGACATTACTCCCATGGAGGAAAGTGTGCATGGTGACTGTTGTATTCAATCCAGAAGAAATTTCTGTGTTTTATCAACACTTTGAAGGTCCTCAGATAACAGAATGCCTCCAGATGTGCATCGAAAGCTACTACTGGTCTTCCAGGGAACGATCAAAGGGTAGACTGTCTCAGACATTACTCCCATGGAGGAATGTGCGGATAGTGACTGTTGTATTCAATCCCGATGCAATTTCTGTGTTCCATCAACACTCTGATAGTCCACAGATTACAGATTTACTTCAGATGTGCTTCGGAAACAACTACTGGTCTTCCTGGGAACGATCAAAGCGTAGACTCTTTTAGACATTACTCCCATGGAGGAAAGTGCGGATGGTGACTGTTGTATTCAACCCTGATGCAATTTCTGTGTTTCATCAACACTCTGATAGTAAACAGATTACAGATTGTCTCCAGATATGCATCGGAACCTACTACTGTTCTTCCTGGGAACGATCAAAGCGTAGACTGTTTCAGACATTACTCCCATGGAGGAAAGTATGCATGGTGACTGTTGTATTCAATCCAGAAGAAATTTCTGTGTTTTATCAACACTTTGAAGGTCCTCAGATAACAGAATGTCTCCAGATGTGCATCGGAAACTACTACTGGTCTTCCAGGGAACGATCAAAGCGTAGACTGTCTCAGACATTACTCCCATGGAGGAAAGTGCGGATGGTGACTGTTGTATTCAATCCCGATGCAATTTCTGTGTTCCATCAAAACTCTGATAGTCCACAGATTACAGATTGACTTCAGATGTGCATCGGAAACTACTACTGGTCTTCCTGGGAACCATCAATGCATAGACTGTTTGAGACATAACTCCTACGGAGGAAAGTGTGGATTGTGACTGTTGTATTCACTCCCGATGCAATTTCTGTGTTTCATCAACACTTTGAAGGTCCACAAATTACAGAATGCCTCCAGATGTGCTTCGGAAACTATTACTGGTCTTCCAGGGAACGATCAAAGCGTAGATTGTTTCAGACATTACTCCCATGAAGGAAAGTGCGGATCGTGACTGTTGTATTTAATCCCGATGCAACTTCTGTGGTTCATCAACACTCTGATAGTCCACAGATTACAGATTGTTTCCAGATGTGCATCGGAAACTACTACTGGTCTTCCTGGGAACGATCAAAGCGTAGACTGTTTCAGACATTACTCTCATGGAGGAAAGTGTGCATGGTGACTGTTGTATTCAATCCCGATGCAATTTCTGTGTTTCATCAACAGTCTGATAGTCCGCAGATTATAGATTGCCTCCAGATGTGCATCGGAAACTACCACTGGTCTTTCTGGAAACGATCAAAGCGTAGTCTGTTTCAGACATTTCTCCCATGGAGAAACTGCGGATGGTGACTGTTGTATACAGTCCCGATGCAAATTCTGTGTTTCATCAACACTTTTATGGTCCACAGATTACAGAATTTCTCCAGATGTGCATCGGAAACTACTACTGGTCTTCCAGGGAACTATCAAAGCGTAGACTGTTTGAGACATTACTTCCATGAAGGAAAGTGCGGATGGTGACTGTTGTATTCAATCCCGATGCAATTTCTGTGTTTCATCAACACTCAGATAGTCCACAGATTACAGATTGTCTCCAGATGTGCATCGGAAAGTACTACTTTTCTTCCTGGTAACGATCAAATCGAGGACTGTTTCAGACATTACTCCCATGGAGGAGATTGCGGATGGTGACTGTTGTATTCAATCCCGATGCAATTTCTGTGTTTCATCAACACTCTGAAAGTCCACAGACAACAGATTGCCTCCAGATGTGCATCGGAAACTACTACTGGTCTTAATGGGAACGATGAAAGCGTAGACTGTTTGAGACATTACTCCCATGGTGGAAAATGCGCACGGTGACTGTTGTATTCAATCGCGATGCAATTTCTGTGTTTCATCAACACTCTAATAGTCCACAGATTACAGATTGCATCCAGATTGGCATCAGAAACTACTACTGGTCTTAATGGGAACGATCAAAGCGTAGACTGTTTGAGACATTACTCCCATGGAGGAAAATGCGCACGGTGACTGTTGTATTTAATCCAGATGCAATTTCTGTGTTTTATCAACACTCTGATAGTCCACTGACAACAGATTGCCTCCAGATGTGCATCGGAAACTACTACTGGTCTTCCTGGTAACGATCAAATCGTAAACTGTTTGAGACATTGCTCCCATGGAGGAAAGTGCGGATGGTGACTGTTGTATTCAATCCCGAAGCAATTTCTGTGTTTCATCAACACTCTAATAGTCAACAGATTACAGATTGCATCCAGATGTGCATCGGAAACTACAACTGGTCTTAATGGGAACGATCAAAGCGTAGACTGTTTGAGACATTACTCCCATGGTGGAAAATGCGCATGGTGACTGTTGTATCAATCCAGATGCAATTTCTGTGTTTCATCAACAGTCTGATAGGGCACAGATTATAGAATGCCTACAGATGTGCATCGGACACTACTATTGGTCTTCCTGGGAACGATCAAAGCGTAGACTGTTTGAGACATTACTCCCATGGAGGAAAGTGCGAATGGTGACTGTTGCACCCAATCCCGATGCATTATCTGTGTTTCATCAACACTCTGATAGTCCACAGATTATAGATCGCCTCCAAACGTGCTTCGGAAAGTACTAATGGTCTTAAAGGGAACGATCAAAACGTGGACTGTTTGAGACATTACTCCCATGGGGGAAAGTGCGCAAGGTGACTGTTGTATTCAATCCCGATGCAATTTCGGGGTTTCATCAACACTCTTATAGTCCACAGATTACAGATTGCCTCCAGATGTGCATCGGAAACTACTACTGGTTTTCCTGGGAATCGATCAAAAACGTAGACTGTTTGAGACATTACTCCCATGGAGGAAAGTGTGCATGGTGACTGTTGTATTCAATCCCTATGCAATTTCTGTGTTTGATCAACACTTTGAAGGTCCACAAACTACAGAATGCCTCCAGATGTGCATCGGAAACTACTACTGGTCTTCCAGGGAACGACCAAAGCGTGGACTGTTTGAGACATTGCTCCCATGGAGGAAAGTGCGGATCGTGACTGATTTATTCAATTTCGATGCAACTTCTGAGTTTCATCAAAACTCTGATAGTCCACAGATTACAGATTGTCTCCAGATGTGCATCGGAAACTACCACTGGTCTTCCTGGTAAAGATCAAGGCGTAGACGGTTTCAGACATTACTCCCATGGAGGAAATTGCGGATGGTGATTGTTGTATGCAATCCTGATGAAATTTCAGTGTTTCATCAACATTCTGATACTCCACAGATTACATATTGTTTCCAGATGTGCATCGGAAACTACTACTGGTCTTCCTGGGAACGATCAAAGCGTAGACAGCTTCAGACATTATTCCCATGGAGGAAAGTGTGCATGATGACTGTTGTATTCAATCCCGATGCAATTTCTGTGTTTCATCAACAGTCTGATAGTCCGCAGATTATAGAATGCCTAAAGATGTGCATCGGAAACTACTACTGGTCTTCCAGGGAACGATCAAAGCGTAGACTGTTTCAGACATTACTCCCATGGAGGAAAGTGCGCATGGTGACTGTTGTATACAATCCCGATACAATTTCTGTGTTTCATCAACAATCTGATAGTCCACGGATTACAGATTGCCCCCAGATGTGCATCGGAAACTACTACTGGTCTTCCTGGGAACGATCAAAGCGTAGACTGTTTCAGACATTACTCCCATGGAAGAAAGTGCGGATGGTGACTGTTGTATTCAATCCTGATGCAATTTCTGTGTTTCATCAACACTCTGATAGTAAACAGATTACAGATTGTCTCCAGATGTGCATCGGAAACTACTACTGGTCTTCCTGGGAACGATCAAAGCGTAGACTGTTTCAGACATTTCTCCCATGAAGGAAAGTGTGCATGGTGACTGTTGTATTCAATCCCGATGAAATTTCTGTGTTTCATCAACACTTTGAAGGTCCACAGATTACAGAATGCCTACAGATGTGCTTCGGAAACTACCACTGGTCTTCCAGGGAACGATCAAAGCGTAGACTGTTTCAGACATTACTCCCATGAAGGAAATTGCGGATCGTGACTGTTGTATTCAATCCCGATGCAACTTCTGTGTTTCAGCAACACTCTGATAGTCCACATAATACAGATTGTCTCCAGATGTGCATCGGAAACTACTACTGGTCTTCTTGGTAACAATCAAGGCGTAGACTGTTTCAGACATTACTCCCATGGAGGAAAGTGCGGATGGTGACTGTTGTATTCAATCCTGATGCAATTTCTGTGTTTCATCAACACTCTGATAGTAAACAGATTACAGATTGTCTCCAGATGTGCATCGGAAACTACTACTGGAGTTCCAGGGAACGATCAAAGCGTAGACTGTTTCAGACATTACTCCCATGAAGGAAAGTGCGGATCGTGACTACTGTATTCAATCCCGATGCAATTTCTGTGTTTCATCAACACTCTGATAGTCCACAGATTACAGATTGTCTCCAGATGTGCATCGGAAACTACTACTGGTCTTCCTGGGAACGATCAAAGCGTAGACTGTTTCAGACATTACTCCCATGGAGGAAAGTGCGGATTGTGACTGTTGTATTCAATCCTGATGCAATCTCTGTGTTTCATCAACACTCTGATAGTAAACAGATTACAGATTGTCTAGAGATGTGCATCGGAAACTACTACTTTTCTTCCTGGGAACGATCAAAGCGTAGACTCTTTCAGACATTTCTCCCATGGAAGAAAGTGTGCATGGTGACTGTTGTATTCAATCCCGATGAACTTTCTGTGTTTTATCAACACTTTGAAGGTCCACAGATTACAGAATGCCTCCAGATACGCATCGGAAACTACTACTGGTCTTCCAGGGAACGATCAAAGCGTAGACTGTCTCAGACATTAGTCCCATGGAGGAAAGTGCTGATGGTGACTGTTGTATTCAATCCCGATGCAGTTTCTGTGTTCCATCAACACTCTGATAGTCCACAGATTACACATTGGCTTCAGATGTGCATCGGAAACTAGTACTGGTCTTCCTGGGAACGATCAATGCATAGACTGTTTGAGACATTACTCCCATGGAGGAAAATGCGCATGGTGACTGTTGTATTCAATCCAGATGCAATTTCTGTGTTTCATCAACAGTCTGATAGGGCAGAGATTATAGAAAGCCTACAGATGTGCATCGGAAACTACTATTGGTCTTCCAGGGAACGATCAAAGCGTAGACAGCTTGAAACATTACTTCCATGGAGGAAAGTGCGCATGGTGACTGTTGTATTCAATCCCGATGCAATTTCTGTGTTTCATCAACACTCTAATAGTCCACAGATTACAGATTGCATCCTGATGTGCATCGGAAACTACTACTGGTCTTAATGGGAACGATCAAAGCGTAGACTGTTTGAGACATTACTCCCATTTAGGAAAATGCGCATGGTGACTGTTGTATTCAATCCAGATGCAATTTCTGTGTTTCATCATCAGTCTGATAGGGCACAGATTATAGAATGCCTACAGATGTGCATCGGAAACTACTATAGGTCTTCCAGGGAACGATCAAAGCGTAGACTGTTTGAGACATTACTCCCATGGAGGAAAGTGCGAATGGTGACTGTTGTACCCAATCCCGATGCATTATCTGTGTTTCATCAACACTCTGATAGTCCACAGATTATAGATCGCCTCCAAATGTGCTTCGGAAAGTACTAATGGTCTTAAAGGGAACGATCAAAACGTGGACTGTTTGAGACATTACTCCCAGGGGGGAAAGTGCGCATGGTGACTGTTGTATTCAATCCCGATGCAATTTCTGGGTTTCATCAACACTCTGATAGTCCACAGATTACAGATTGCCTCCAGATGTGCATCGGAAACTACTACTGGTCTTCCTGGGAACGATCAAAAACGTAGACTGTTTGAGACATTACTCTTATGGAGGAAAGTGTGCATGGTGACTGTTGTATTCAATCCCTATGCAATTTCTGTGTTTGATCAACACTTTGAAGGTCCACAAACTACAGAATGATTCCAGATGTGCATCGGAAACTACTACTGGTCTTCCAGGGAACGACCAAAGCGTGGACTGTTTGAGGCATTGCTCCCAAGGAGGAAAGTGCGCATGGTGACGGTTGTATTCTATCCCGATGCAATTTCTGGGTGTCATCAACACTCTGATAGTTAACAGATTACAGATTGCCACCAGATGTGCATCGGAAACTACTACTGGTCTTCCAGGGAGCGATCAAAGCGTAGACTGTTTCAGACATTACTCCCATGGAGGAAAGTGCGCATGGTGACTGTTGTATTCAATCCCGATACAATTTCTGTGTTTCATCAACAATCTGATAGTCCACGGAATACAGATTGCCTCCAGATGTGCATCGGAAACTACTACTGGTCTTCCTGGGAACGATCAAAGCGTAGACTGTTTCAGACATAACTCCCATGGAGGAAAGTGCGGATGGTGACTGTTGTATTCAATCCTGATGCAATTTCTGTGTTTCATCAACACTCTGATAGTAAACAGATTACAGATTGTCTCCAGATGTGCATCGGAAACTACTACTGGTCTTCCTGGGAACGATCAAAGCGTAGACTGTTTCAGACATTTCTCCCATGAAGGAAAGTGTGCATGGTGACTGTTGTATTCAATCCCGATGAAATTTCTGTGTTTTATCAACATTTTGAAGGTCCACAGATTACAGAATGCCTACAGATGTGCATCGCAAACTACCACTGGTCTTCCAGGGAACGATCAAAGCGTAGACTGTCTCAGATATTACTCCCATGGAGGAAAGTGCGGATCGTGACTGTTGTATTCAATCCCGATGCAACTTCTGTGTTTCAGCAACACTCTGATAGTCCACATATTACAGATTGTCTCCAGATGTGCATCGGAAACTACTACTGGTCATCCTGGTAACGATCAAGGCGTAGACTGTTTCAGACATTACTCGCATGGAGGAAATTGCGGATGGTGACTGTAGTATTCGATCCTGATGAAATTTCTGTGTTTCATCAACTTTCTGATAGTCTACAGATTACAGATTGTCTCTAGATGTGCATCGGAAACTACTACTGGTCTTCCAGGGAACGATCAAAGCGTAGACTGTTTCAGACATTACTCCCAAGGAATAAAGTGCGGATGGTGACTGTTGTATTCTATCCTGATGCAATTTCTGTGTTTCATCAACACTTTGATAGTAAACAGATTACAGATTGTCTCCAGATGTGCATCGGAAACTACTACTGTTCTTCCTGGGAACGATAAAAGCGTAGACTGTTTCAGACATTTCTCCCATGGAGGAAAGTGTGGATGGTGACTGTTGTATTCAATCCCGATCAAATTTCTGTGTTTCATTAACAATCTGATAGTCCACAGATTACCGATTGCCTCCAGATGTGCATCGGAAACTACTACTGGTCTTCCTGGGAACGATCAAAGACGTAGACTGTTTGAGACATTACTCCCATGGAGGAAAGTGTGCGGGGTGACTGTTGTATTCAATCCCGATGCAATTTCTGTGTTTCATCAACACTTTGAAGGTCCGCAAATTACAGAATGCCTCCAGATGTGCATCGGAAACTACTACTGGTGTTCCAGGGAACGATCATAGCGTAGACTGTTTCAGACATTACTCCCATGAAGGAAAGTGCGGATCGTGACTATTGTATTCAATCCCGATGCAATTTCTGTGTTTCATCAACACTCTGATAGTCCACAGATTACAGATTGTCTCCAGATGTGCATCGGAAACTACTACTGGTCTTCCTGGGAACGATCAAAACGTAGACTGTTTCAGACATTACTCCCATGGAGGAAAGTGCGGATTGTGACTGTTGTATTCAATCCTGATGCAATTTCTGTGTTTCATCAACACTCTGATAGTAAACAGATTACAGATTGTCTAGAGATGTGCATCGGAAACTACTACTTTTCTTCCTGGGAACGATCAAAGCGTAGACTCTTTCAGACATTTCTCCCATGGAAGAAAGTGTGCATGGTGACTGTTGTATTCAATCCCGATGAAATTTCTGTGTTTTATCAACACTTTGAAGGTCCACAGATTACAGAATGCCTCCAGGTGTGCATCGGAAACTACTACTGGTCTTCCAGGGAACGATCAAAGCGTAGACTGTCTCAGACATTAGTCCCATGGAGGAAAGTGCGGATGGTGACTGTTGTATTCAATCCCGATGCAGTTTCTGTGTTCCATCAACACTGTGATAGTCCACAGATTACAGATTGGCTTCAGATGTGCATCGGAAACTAGTACTGGTCTTCCTGGGAACGATCAATGCGTAGACTGTTTGAGACATTACTCCCATGGAGGAAAGTGCGAATGCTGAATGTTGTACTTAATACCGATGCAATTTCTGAGTTCAGTCAACACTCTGAAGGTCCACAGATTACAGAATGCCTCCAGATGTGCATCGGAAACTACTACTGGTCTTTCAGGGAACGATCAAATCGTAGACTGTTTGAGACATTACTCCCGTGGAGGAATGTGCGCATGGTGACAGTTGCATTCAATCCCGATGCAATTTCTGTGTTTCAGCAACACTCTGATAGTCCACAGATTACAGAATGCCACCAGATGTGCATCGGAAACTACTACTGGTCTTCCAGAGAACAATGAAAGCGTAGACAGTTTGAGACATTACTCCCGTAGAGGAAAGTGCGCATGGTGAATTCAATCCCGATGCAATTTCTGTGTTTCATCAACACTCTGATAGTCCACAGATTACAGAATGCCACCAGATGTGCATCGGAAAATACTACTGGTCTTCCAGGGAACGATCAAATCGTAAATTGTTTGAGACATTACACACATTGAGGAAAGTTCGCATGGTGACTGTTGTATTCAATCCCGATGCAATTTCTGTTTTTCATCAATACTCTGATAGTCCACAGATTACAGAATGCCACCAGACGTGCATCGGAAACTACTACTGGTCTTCCAGGGAACGATCAAAGCGTGGACTCTTTGAGACATTACACCCATAGGGGAAAGTGCGAATGGTGACTGTTGTATTCAATCCCGATGCAATTTCTGTGTTTCATCAACACTCTGATAGTCCACAGATTACAGAATGCCACCAGATGTGCATCGGAAACTACTACTGGTCTTACAGGGAACGATCAAAGCGTAGACTCTTTGAGACATTACTCCCGTGGCGGAAAGTGCGCGTGGTGACTGTTGTGTTCAATCCCGATGCAATTTCTGTGTTTCATCAACACTCTGATGGTCCACAGATTACAGAATGCCACCAGATGTGCATCGGAAACTAATACTGGTCGTCCAGGGAACGATCAAAGCGTAGACTGTTTGAGACATTACTCCCATGGAGGAAACTGCGGATTGGGACTCTTGTATTCAATCCAGATGCAATTTCTGCGTTTCATCAACACTCTGATGGCGCACAGATTACAGAATGCCTCCAGATGTGCATCGAAAACTAATAGTGGTCTTCCAGGGAACGATCAGAGCCTAAACTCTTTGAGACATTGCTCCCATTGAGGAAAGTGTGCATGGTGACTGTTGTATTCAATCCCGATGAAATTTCTGTGTTTCATCAACAGTCTTATAGTCCACAGATTACAGAATGCCTCCAGATGTGCATCGGAAACTACTACTGTTCTTCCAGGGAACGATCAAATCGTAGACTGTTTGAGACATTACTCCCATGGAGGAAAGTGCGCATTGTGACTGTTGTATTCATTCCCGATGCATTTTCTGTGTTTTATCAACACTCTGATAGTCCACAGATTACAGAATGCCACCAGTTGGGCATCGGAAACTACTACTGGTATTCCAGGGAACGATCAAAGCGTAAATTGTTTGAGACATTACACACATTGAGGAAAGTTCGCATGGTGACTGTTGTATTCAATCCCGATGCAGTTTCTGTATTTCATCAATACTCTGATAGCCCACAGATTACAGAATGCCACCAGATGTGCATCGGAAACTACTACTGGTCTTCCAGGGAACGATCAAAGCGTGGACTGTTTGAGACATTACACCCATGGAGGAAAGTGCGAATGGTGACTGTTGCATTCAATCCCGATGCAATTTCTGAGTTTCATCAACTGTCTGATAGTCCACAGATTACAGAAGGCCACCAGATGTGCATCGGAAAGTACTACTGGTCTTACAGGGAACGATCAAAACGTAGACTCTTTGAGACATTACTCACGTGGCGGAAAGTGAGCGTGGTGACTGTTGTGTTCAATCCCGATGCAATTTCTGTGTTTCATCAACACTCTGATGGTCCACAGATTACAGAATGACACCAGATGTGCATCGGAAACTAATACTGGTCTTCCAGGGAACGATCAAAGCGTAGACTGTTTGAGACATTACTCCCATGGAAGAAACTGCGGATTGGGACTGCTGTATTCAATCCAGATGCAATTTCTGTGTTTCATCAACACTCTGATAGCGCACAGATTACAGAATGCCTCCAGATGTGCAGCGAAAACTACTACTGGTCTTCCAGGGAACGATCAGAGCCTAAACTCTTTGAGACATTGCTTCCATGGAGGAAAGTGCGCATGGTGACTGTTGTAGTCAATCCCGATGAAATTTCTGTGTTTCATCAACAGTCTTATAGTCCACAGATTACAAAATGCCTCCAGATGTGCATCGGAAACTACTACTGGTCTTCCAGGGAACGATCAAATCGTAGACTGTTTGAGACATTACTCCCATGGAGGAAAGTGCGCATTGTGACTGTTGTATTCCATCCCGATGCAATTTCTGTGTTTCATCAACAGTCTGATAGTCCACAGATTACAGAATGCCTCCAGATGTGCATCGGAAACTACTACTGGTCTTAATGGGAACGATCAAAGCGTAGAGTGTTTGAGACATTACTCCCATGGAGGAAAGTGCGCATGGTGACTGTTGTATTCAATCCCAATGCAATTTCTGTGTTTCATCAACACTCTGATAGTCCACAGATTACAGAATGCCTACAGATGTGCATCGGAAACTACCACTGCTCTTCCAGGGAACGAACAAAGCGTAGACTGTTTCAGACATTACTCCCATGGAGGAAAGTGCGCATTGTGCCTGTTGTATTCATTCCCGATGCATTTTCTGTGTTTCATCAACACTCTGATAGTCCACAGATTACAGAATGCCTCCAGATGTGCATCGGGAACTACCACTGGTCTTCCTGGGAACGATCAAAGCATAGACTGTTTGAGACATTACTGCCATGAAGGAAAGTGTACATGGTGACTGTTGTATTCAATCCCGATGCAATTTCTGTGTTTCATCAACACTCTGATAGTCCACAGATTACAGAATGCCTCCAGATGTGCATCGGAAACTACTACTGGTCTTCCTGCTAACGATCAAATCGTAGACTGTTTCAGACATTACTCCCATGGAGGAAATTGCGGATGGGGACTGTAGTATTCAATCCTGAAGCAATTTCTGTGTTTCATCAACACTCTGATAGTCCACAGATTACAGATTGCCTCCAGATGTGCATCGGAAACTACTACTGGTCATCCTGGGAACGATCAAAGCGTAGACAGTTTCAGACATTACTCCCATGGAGGAAAGTGTGCATGGTGACTGTTGTATTCAATCCCCATTTAATTTCTGTGTTTCATCAACAGTCTGATAGTCCGCAGATTATAGAATGCCTCCAGATGTGCATCCGAAACTACTACTGGTCTTCCTGGGAACGATCGAAGCGTACACTGTTTGAGACATTACTCCCATGGAGGAAAGTGCGCATGGTCACTGTTGTATACATTCCCGATGCAATTTCTGTGTTTCATCAACACTCTGATAGTCCACAGATTACAGATTGTCTCTAGATGTGCATCGGAAACTATTACTGGTCTACCTGGGAACGATCAAAGCGTAGACGGTTTCAGACATTACACCCATGGAGGAGAGTACGGATGGTGACTGTCGTATTCAATCGCGATGCAATTTCTGTGTTTCATCAACACTCAGATAGTCCACAGATTAAAAATTGTCTCCAGATGTTCATCGGAAACTACTGCTGGTCTTCCTGGGAACGATGAAAGCGTATACTGTTTGAGAATTACTCCCATGGAGGAAAGTGCGGATGGTGACTGTTGTATTCAATCCTGATGCAATTTCTGTGTTTCATCAACACTCTGATAGTAAACAGATTACAGACTGTCTAGAGATGTGCATCGGAAACTATTACTTTTCTTCCTGGGAACGATCAAATCGTAGACTGTTTCAGACATTTCTCCCATGGAGGAAAGTTCGCATGGTGACTGTTGTATTCAATCCCGATGCAATTTCTGTATTTCGTCAACACTTTGATAGTCCACAGATTACAGAATGCCTCCAGATGTGCATCGGAAACTAGTACTGATCTTCCAGGGAACGATCAAATCGTAGACTGTTTGAGACATTACTCCTGTGGAGGAAAGTGCGCATGGTGACTGTTGTATTCACTCCCGATGCAATTTCTGTGTTTCATCAACACTCTGATAGTCCACAGATTACGGAATGCCACCAGATGTGCATCGGAAACTACTACTGGTCTTACAGGGAACGATCAAAGCGTAGACTCTTTGAGACATTACTCCCGTGGCGGAAAGTGCGCGTGGTGACTGTTGTGTTCAATCCCGATGCAATTTCTGTGTTTCATCAACACTCTGATGATCCACAGATTACAGAATGCCACCAGATGTGCATCGGAAACTAATACTGGTCGTCCAGGGAACGATCAAAGCGTAGACTGTTTGAGACATTACTCCCATGGAGGAAACTGCGGATTGGGACTCTTGTATTTAATCCAGATGCAATTTCTGCGTTTCATCAACACTCTGATAGTCCACAGATTACAGAATGCCTCCAGATGTGCATCGGAAACTACTACTGGTCTTCCTGCTAACGATCAAATCGTAGACTGTTTCAGACATTACTCCCATGGAGGAAATTGCGGATGGGGAGTGTTGTATTCAATCCTGAAGCAATTTCTGTGTTTCATCAACACTCTGATAGTCCAAAGATAACAGATTGCCTCCAGATGTGCATCGGAAACTACTACTGGTCTTCCTGGGAACGACCAAAGCGTAAACAGTTTGAGACATTACTCTCATGGAGGATAGTGCGCATGCTGACTGTTGTATTCTATCCCGATGCAATTTCTGTGTTTCAACAACATTTTGATGGTCCACAATTTACAGAATGCATCCAGATGTGCATCGGAAACTACTACTGGTCTTCCAGGTAACGATCAAAGCGTAGACTGTTTCAGACGTTACTCCCATGATGGAATGTGTGGATGGTGACTGTTGTATTCAACCCCGATTCAATTTCTGTGTTTCATCAACACTCTGATAGTCCACAGATTACAGATTGTCTCTAGATGTGCATCGGAAACTATTACTGGTCTACCTGGGAACGATCAAAGCGTAGACGGTTTCAGACATTACTCCCATGGAGGAGAGTACGGATGGTGACTGTCGTATTCAATCCCGATGTAATTTCTGTGTTTCATCAACACTCTGATAGTCCACAGATTAAAGATTGTCTCCAGATGTTCATCGGAAACTACTGCTGGTCTTCCTGGGAACGATGAAAGCGTATAATGTTTGAGAATTACTCCCATGGAGGAAAGTGCGGATGGTGACTGTTGTATTCAATCCTGATGCAATTTCTGTGTTTCATCAACACTCTGATAGTAAACAGATTACAGATTGTCTAGAGATCTGCATCGGAAACTACTACTTTTCTTCCTGGGAACGATCAAAGCGTAGACTGTTTCAGACATTTCTCCCATGGAGGAAAGTGTGCATGGTGACAGTTGTATTCAATCCCGATGAAATTTCTGTGTTTTATCAACACTTTGATAGTCCACAGATTACAGAATGCCTCCAGATGTGCATCGGAAACTACTACTGGTCTTCCAGGGAACGATCAAAGCGTAGACTGTCTCAGACATTACTCCCGTGGAGCATAGGGCGGATGGTGACTGTTGTATACAATCCCGATGCAGATTCTGTGTTCCATCAACACTCTGATAGTCCACAGATTACAGATTGGCTTCAGATGTGCATCGGAAACTAGTTCTGATCTTCCAGGGAACGATCAAATCGTAGACTGTTTGAGACATTACTCCTGTGGAGGAAAGTGCGCATGGTGACTGTCGTATTCACTCCTGATGCAATTTCTGTGTTTCATCAACACTCTGATAGTCCACAGATTACAGAATGCCACCAGATGTGCATCGGAAACTACTACTGGTCTTACAGGGAACGATCAAAGCGTAGACTCTTTGAGACATTACTCCCGTGGCGGAAAGTGCGCGTGGTGACTGTTGTGTTCAATCCCGATGCAATTTCTGTGTTTCATCAACACTCTGATGATCCACAGATTACAGAATGCCACCAGATGTGCATCGGAAACTAATACTGGTCGTCCAGGGAACGATCAAAGCGTAGACTGTTTGAGACATTACTCCCATGGAGGAAACTGCGGATTGGGACTCTTGTATTCAATCCAGATGCAATTTCTGCGTTTCATCAACACTCTGATAGCGCACAGATTACAGAATGCCTCCAGATGTGCATCGAAAACTACTAGTGGTCTTCCAGGGAACGATCAGAGCCTAAACCCTTTGAGACATTGGTCCCATTGAGGAAAGTGTGCATGGTGACTGTTGTATTCAATCCCGATGAAATTTCTGTGTTTCATCAACAGTCTTATAGTCCACAGATTACAGAATGCCTCCAGATGTGCATCGGAAACTACTACTGGTCTTCCAGGGAACGATCAAATCGTAGACTGTTTGTGACATTACTCCCATGGAGGAAAGTGCGCATTGTGACTGTTGTATTCAATCCCGACGCAATTTCTGTGTTTCATCAACAGTCTGATAGTCCACAGATTACAGAATGCCTCCAGATGTGCATCGGAAACTACTACTGGTCTTAATGGGAACGATCAAAGCGTAGACTGTTTCAGACATTACTCCCATGGAGGAAAGTGTGCATGGTGACTGTTGTATTCAATCCCGATGCAATTTCTGTGTTTCATCAACAGTCTGATAGTCCGCAGATTATAGAATGCCTCCAGATGTGCATTGAAATCTACTACAGGTCTTCCTGGGAACGATCAAAGCGTAGACCGTTTCAGACATTACTCCTATGGAGGAAAGTGCGCATTGTGACTGTTGTATTCATTCCCGATGCATTTTCTGTGTTTCATCAACACTCTGATAGTCCACAGATTACAGAATGCCACCAGTTGTGCATCGGAAACTACTACTGGTCTTCCAGGGAACGATCAAAGCGTAAATTGTTTGAGACATTACACACATCGAGGAAAGTTCGCATGGTGACTGTTGTATTCAATCCCGATTCAATTTCTGTATTTCGTCAATACTCTGATAGCCCACAGATTACAGAATGCCGAATGTGCATCGGAAACTACTACTGGTCTTCCAGGGAACGATCAAATCGTGGACTGTTTGAGACATTACACCCATGGAGGAAAGTGCGAATGGTGACTGTTGTATTCAATACCGATGCAATTTCTGTGTTTCATCAACAGTCTGATAGTCCACAGATTACAGAAGGCCACCAGATGTGCATCGGAAACTACTACTGGTCTTACAGGGAACGATCAAAGCGTAGACTCTTTGAGACATTACTCCCGTGGCGGAAAGTGAGCGTGGTGACTGTTGTGTTCAATCCCAATGCAATTTCTGTGTTTCATCAACACTGTGATGGTCCACAGATTACAGAATGCCACCAGATGTGCATCGGAAACTAACACTGGTCTTCCAGGGAACGATCAAAGCGTAGACTGTTTGAGACATTACTCCCAGGGAAGAAACTGCGGATTGGGACTGTTGTATTCAATCCAGATGCAATTTCTGTGTTTCATCAACACTCTGATAGCGCACAGATTACAGAATGCCTCCAGATGTGCAGCGAAAACTACTACTGGTCTTCCAGGGAACGATCAGAGCCTAAACTCTTTGAGACATTGCTCCCATGGAGGAAAGTGCGCATGGTGACTGTTGTAGTCAATCCCGATGAAATTTCTGTGTTTCATCAACAGTCTTATAGTCCACAGATTACAGAATGCCTCCAGATGTGCATCGGAAACTACTACTGGTCTTCCAGGGAACGATCAAAGCATAGACGGTCTCAGACATTACTCCCATGGAGCAAAGTGCGTATGGTGACTGTTGTATTCAATCCCGATGCAGTTTCCGTGTTCCATCAACACTCTGATAGTCCACAGATTACAGATTGGCTTCAGATGTGCATCGGAAACTAGCACTGATCTTCCAGGGAACGATCAAATCGTAGACTGTTTGGGACATTACTCCCGTGGAGGAAAGTGCGCATGGTGACTGTTGTATTCAATCCCGATGCATTTTCTGTGTTTCATCAACACTCTGATAGGCTACAGATTACAGAATGCCACCAGATGTGCATCGGAAACTACTACTGGTCTTCCAGAGAACAATCAAAGCGTAGACTGATTGAGACATTACTCCCGTGGAGGAAAGTGCGCATGGTGAATTCAATCCCGGTTCAATTACTGTGTTTCATCAACACTCTGATAGTCCACAGATTACAGAATGCCACCAGATGTGCATCGGAAACTACTACTGGTCTTCCAGGGAACGATCAAAGCGTAGACTGTTTCAGACATTACTCCCATGGAGGAGAGTGTGGATGGTGACTGTTGTATTCAATACCGATGCAATTTCTGTGTTTCATCAACACTCTGATAGTCCACAGATTACAGAATGCCACCAGATGTGCATCGGAAACTACTACTGGTCTTCCAGGGGACGATCAAAAGCGTAGACTGTTTGAGACATATCTTCCGTTCAAGAAAGTGCGCATGGTGACTGTTGTATTCAATCCCGATGCAATTTCTGTGTTTCATCAACACTCAGAGAGTCCACAGATTACAGAATGCCATCAGATGTTCATCGGAAACTACTACTGGTCTTCCAGGGAACGATCAAAGCGTAGACTGTTTGAGAATTACTCCCATGGAGGAAAGTGCGCATGGTGACTGTTGTATTCAATCCCGATGTAATTTCAGTGTTTCATCAACACTCTGATACTCCACAGATTACAGAATGGCTCCAGATGTGCATCGGAAACTACTACTTGTCTTCCAGGGAACGATCCATGCGTAGACTGTTTGAGACATTACTCCCATGGAGGAAACTGCGGATGGGGACTGTTGTATTCAATCCAGATGCAATTTCTGTGTTTCATCAACACTCTGATAGCGCAAAGATTACTGAATGCCTCCAGATGTGCATCGGAAACTACTACTGGTCTTCCAGGGAACGATCAGAGCCTAAACTCTTTGAGACATTGCTCCCATGGAGGAAAGTGCGCATGGTGACTGTTGTATTCAATCCCGATGAAATTTCTGTGTTTCATCAACATAGTCCACAGATTACAGAATGACTCCGGATGTGCATCGGAAACTACTACTGGTCTTCCAGGGAACGATCAAATCGTAGACTGTTTGAGACTTTACTCCCATGAAGGAAAGTGCGCATTGTGACCGTTGTATTCAATCCCGATGCAATTTCTGTGTTTCATCAACAGTCTGATAGTCCACAGATTACAGAATGCCTACAGATGTGCATCGGAAACTACTACTGGTCTTAATGGGAACGATCAAAGCGTAGAGTGTTTGAGACATTACTCCCATGCAGGAAAGTGCGCATGGTGACTGTTGTATTCAATCCCAATGCAGTTTCTGTGTTTCATCAACACTCTGATAGTCCACAGATTACAGAATGCCTCCAGATGTGCATCGGAAACTACCACTGGCCTTCCAGGGAACGATCAAAGCGTAGACCGTTTCAGACATTACTCCCATGGAGGAAAGTGCGCATTGTGACTGTTGTATACATTCCCGAAGCATTTTCTGTGTTTCATCAACACTCTGATAGTCCACAGGTTACAGAATGCCTCCAGATGTGCATCGGGAACTACCACTCGTCTTCCTGGTAACGATCAAAGCATAGACTGTTTGAGACATTACTCCCATGAAGAAAAGTGTTCATGGTGACAGTTGCATTCAATCCCGATGCAATTTCTGTGTTTCATCAACACTCTGATAGTCCACAGATCGCAGAATGCCACCAGATGTGCATCGGAAACTCCTTCTGGTCTTCCAGGGAACGATCAAAGCGTAGACTGTTTGAGACATTACTCCCATTCAGGAAAGTGCGCATGGTGACTGTTGTATGCAATCGCGATGCAAATTTCTGTGTTTCATCAATACTCGGATAGTCCACAGATTTCTTCAACACTCTGAGAGTCCACAGATTACAGATTGTTTCCAGATGTGCATCGGAAACTACTACTGGTCTTCCTGGTAACGATCAAGGCGTAGACTGTTTCAGACATTACTCCCATGGAGGAAATTGCGGATGGTGACTGTTGTATTCAATCCTGATGGAATTTCTGTGTTTCATCAGCATTCTGATAGTCCGCAGATTATAGAATGCCACCAGATGTGCATCGGAAACTACTACTGGTCTTCCTGGGAACGATAAAACGTAGACTGTTTGAGACATTACTCCCATGGAGGAAAGTGTGCAGGATGACTGTTGTATTCAATCCCTATGCAATTTCTGTGTTTCATCAACACTCTGATAGTCCACAGATTACAGAATGCCACCAGATGTGCATCGGAAACTACTACTGGTCTTCCAGGGATCGATCAAAGCGTAGACTGTTTGAGACATTACTCCCATGGAGGAAAGTGCGCATGGTGACTGTTGTATTTAATCCCGATGCATTTTCTGTGTTTCATCAACACTCGTATAGACCACAGATTACAGAATGCCACCAGATGTGCATCGGAAACTCCTACTGGTCTTCCAGGGAACGATCAAACCGTAGACTATTTCAGACATTACTCCCATGGAGGAAAGTGCGGATGGTGACTGTTGTATTCAATCCCGATGCAATTTCTGGGTTTCATCAACACTCAGATAGTTAACAGATTACAGATTGCCTCCAGATGTGCATCGGAAACTACTACTGGTCTTCCTGGGAACGATCAAAAACGTAGACTGTTTGAGACATTACTCCCATGGAGGAAAGTGTCCATGGTGACTGTTGTATTCAATCCCTATGCAATTTCTGTGTTTCACCAACACTTTGAAGGTCCACAAATTACAGAATGCCTCCAGATGTGCATCGGAAACAACTAATGGTCTTCCAGGGAACGATCAATGCGTAGACTGTTTGAGACATTACTCCTATGAAGGAAAGTGCGGATCGTGACTGTTGTATTCAATCCCGATGCAACTTCTGTGTTTCATCAACACTCTGGTAGTACACAGATTAAAGATTGTCTCCAGATGTGCATCGGAAACTACTACAGGTCTTCCTGGTAACGATCAAGGCGTAGACTGTTTCAGACATTACTCCCATGGAGGAAATTGCGGATGGTGACAGTTGTATTCAATCCTGATGAAATTACTGTGTTTCATCAACATTCTGATAGTCCACAGATTACAGATTGGCTTCAGATGTGCATCGGAAACTAGTACTGGTCTTCCTGCTAACGATCAAAGCGTAGACTGTTTGAGATATTACTCCCATGGAGGAAAGTGCGCATGGTGAATGTTGTATTTAATCCCGATGCAATTTCTGAGTTCAGACAACACTCGGAAGGTCCACAGATTACAGAATGCCTCCAGATGTGCATCGGAAACTACTACTGGTCTTCCAGGGAACGATCAAACCGTAGACTGTTTCAGACATTACTCCCATGGAGGAAAGTGCGGATGGTGACTGTTGTATTCAATGCCGATGCAATTTCTGTGTTTCATCAACACTGTGATAGTCCACAGATTACAGAATGCCACCAGATGTGCATCGGAAACTACTACTGGTCTTCCAGGGAACGATCAAAGCGTAGACTGTTTGAGACATTACTCCCTTGGAGGAAAGTGCGCATGGTGTCTGTTGTATTTAATCTCGATGCATTTTCTGTGTTTCATCAACACTCGTATAGACCACAGATTACAGAATGCCACCAGATGTGCATCGGAAACTCCTACTGATCTTCCAGGGAACGATCAAACCGTAGACTCTTTCAGACATTACTCCCATGGAGGAAAGTGCTAATGGTGACTGTTGTATTCAATCCCGATGCAATTTCTGTGTTTCATCAACACTCTGATAGTCCACAGATTACAAAGTGCCACCAGATGTGCATCGGAAACTACTACTGGTCTTCCAGGGAACGATCAAAGCGTAGACTTTTTGACACATTACTCACGTGGAGGAAAGTGCGCATCTTGACTGTTGTATTCAATCTCGATGCAATTTCTGTGTTTCATCAACACTCTGATAGTCCACAGATTACAGAATGCCACCAGATGTGCATCGGAAACTACTACTGGTCTTACAGAGAACAATCAAAGCGTAGACTGTTTGAGAGCTTACTCCCGTGGAGGAAAGTGCGCATGGTGAATTCAATCCCGATGCAATATCTGTGTTTCATCAACACTCTTATAGTCCACAGATTACAGAATGCCTCCAGATGTGCATTGGAAACTACTTCTGGTCTTCCAGGGAGCGATCAAAGCGTAAATTGTTTGAGACATTACTAACGTGGCGGAAAGTGCGCGTGGTGACTGTTGTATTCAATCCCGATGCAATATCTGTGTTCCATCTACACTCTGATGGTCCACAGATTACAGAATGCCACCAGATGTGCATCGGAAACTAATACTGGTCTTCCACTGAACGATCAAAACGTAGACTGTTTGAGACATTACTCCCATGGAGGAAAGTGCGGATGGTGACTGTTGTATTCAATGCCGATGCAATTTCTGTGTTTCATCAACACTGTGATAGTCCACAGATTACGGAATGCCTACAGATGTGCATCGGAAACTACAACTGGTCTTCCAGGGAACGATCAAAGCGTAGACTGTTTCAGACATTACTCCCATGGAGGAAAGTGCGCATTGTGACTGTTGTATTCACTCCCGATGCAAATTTTGTGTTTCATCAACACTCTGATAGTCCACAGATTGCAGAATGCCACCAGACGTGCATCGGAAACTACTACTGGTCTTCGAGGGAACGACCAAAGGGTAAACACTTTGAGACATTACTCCTATGGAGGAAAGTGCGCATGGTGACTGTTGTAATCATTCCCGATGCGTTTTCTGTGTTTCATCAACACTCTGATAGACCACAGATTACAGAATGCCTCCAGATGTGCATCGGGAACTACTAATGGTCTTCCTGGGAACGATCAAAACGTAGACTGTTTGAGACATTATTCCCATGAAGGAAAGTGTACATGGTGACTGATGTATTCAATACCGGTGCCATTTCTGTGTTTCATCAACACTCTGATAGTCCACAGATTACAGAATGCCTCCAGATGTGCATCGGAAACTTCCACTGGTCTTCCAGAGAGCGATCAAAGCGTAGACTGTTTGAGACATTACTCCCATGGAGGAAAGTGCGCATGGTGACTGTTCTATTCAATCCCGAAGCAATGTTTTTGTTTCATCAACACTCTGATAGTACACAGATTACTGATTGCCTCCAGATGTGCATCGGAAACTACTACTGGTCTTCCTAGGAGCGATCAAATCGTGGACTGTTTCAGACATAACTCCCATGGAGGAAAGTGTGCATGGTGACTGTTGTATTCAATCCTGATGCAATTTCTGTTTTTCATTAACACTTTGAAGGTCCACTGGTTACAGAATGCCTCCAGATGTGCATCGGAAACTACTACTGGTGTTAATGGGAACGATCAAATCGTAGACTGTTTCCGACATTACTCCCATGGAGGATAATGCGGATGGTGACTGTTGTATTCAATCCCGATGCAATTTCCGTGTTTCATCAACACTCTGACAGTCCACAGATTACAGAATGCCATCAGATGTGCATCGGAAACTACTACTGGTCTTCCAGGGAACGATCAAAGCGTAGACTGTTTGAGAATTACTCCCACGGAGGAAAGTGCGCATGGTGACTGTTGTATTCAATCCCGATGAAATTTCTGTGATTCATCAACAGTCTTATAGTCCACAGATTACAGAATGACTCCATATGTGCATCGGAAACTACTACTGGTCTTCCAGGGAACGATCAAATCGTAGACTGTTTGAGACATTACTCCCATGGAGGAAAGTGCGCATTGTGACCGTTGTATTCAATCCCGATGCAATTTCTGTGTTTCATCAACAGTCTGATAGTCCACAGATTACAGAATGCCCCCAGATGTGCATCGGAAACTACTACTGGTCTTAATGGGAACGATCAAAGCGTAGAGTGTTTGAGACATTACTCCCATGGAGGAAAGTGCGCATGGTGACTCTTGCATTCAATCCCAATGCAATTTCTGTGTTTCATCAACACTCTGATAGTCCACAGATTAGAGAATGCCTCCAGATGTGCATCGGAAACTACCACTGGTCTTCCAGGGAACGATCAAAGCGTAGACTGAAACTTCCTGGCAGATTAAAACTGTGTGCCCGACCGAGACTCGAACTCGGGACCTTTGCCTTTCGCGGGCAAGTGCTCTACCAACTGAGCTACCGAAGCACGACTCACGACCGGTACTCACAGCTTTACTTCTGCTAGTATCCGCCTCCTACCTTCCAAACTTTACAGAAGCTCTTCTGCAAACCATGCAGAACTAGCACTTCTGAAAGAAAGGATATTGCGGAGACATGGCTTAGCCACAGCCTAGGGGATGTTTCCAGAATGAGATTTCCACTCTGCAGCGGAGTGTGCGCTGATATGAAACTTCCTGGCAGATTAAAACTGTGTGCCCGACCGAGACTCGAACTCGGGACCTTTGCGTTTCGCGGGCAAGTGCTCTACCAACTGAGCTACCGAAGCACGACTCACGACCGCTACTCACAGCTTTACTTCTGCCAGTATCCGCCTCCTACCTTCCAAACTTTACAGAAGCTCTTCTGCGAACCATGCAGAACTAGCACTTCTGAAAGAAAGGATATTGCGGAGACATGGCTTAGCCACAGCCTAGGGGATGTTTCCAGAATGAGATTTCCACTCTGCAGCGGAGTGTGCGCTGATATGAAACTTCCTGGCAGATTAAAACTGTGTGCCCGACCGAGACTCGAACTCGGGACCTTTGCCTTTCGCGGGCAAGTGCTCTACCAACTGAGCTACCGAAGCACGACTCACGACCGGTACTCACAGCTTTACTTCTGCCAGTATCCGCCTCCTACCTTCCAAACTTTACAGAAGCTCTTCTGCGAACCATGCAGAACTAGCACTTCTGAAAGAAAGGATATTGCGGAGACATGGCTTAGCCACAGCCTAGGGGATGTTTCCAGAATGAGATTTCCACTCTGCAGCGGAGTGTGCGCTGATATGAAACTTCCTGGCAGATTAAAACTGTGTGCCCGACCGAGACTCGAACTCGGGACCTTTGCCTTTCGCAGGCAAGTGCTCTACCAACTGAGCTACCGAAGCACGACTCACGACCGGTACTCACAGCTTTACTTCTGCCAGTATCCGCCTCCTACCTTCCAAACTTTACAGAAGCTCTTCTGCGAACCATGCAGAACTAGCACTTCTGAAAGAAAGGATATTGCGGAGACATGGCTTAGCCACAGCCTAGGGGATGTTTCCAGAATGAGATTTCCACTCTGCAGCGGAGTGTGCGCTGATATGAAACTTCCTGGTAGATTAAAACTGTGTGCCCGACCGAGACTCGAACTCGGGACCTTTGCCTTTCGCGGGCAAGTGCTCTACCAACTGAGCTACCGAAGCACGACTCACGACCGGTACTCACAGCTTTACTTCTGCCAGTATCCGCCTCCTACCTTCCAAACTTTACAGAAGCTCTTCTGCGAACCATGCAGAACTAGCACTTCTGAAAGAAAGGATATTGCGGAGACATGGCTTAGCCACAGCCTAGGGGATGTTTCCAGAATGAGATTTCCACTCTGCAGCGGAGTGTGCGCTGATATGAAACTTCCTGGCAGATTAAAACTGTGTGCCCGACCGAGACTCGAACTCGGGACCTTTGCCTTTCGCGGGCAAGTGCTCTACCAACTGAGCTACCGAAGCACGACTCACGACCGGTACTCACAGCTTTACTTCTGCCAGTATCCGCCTCCTACCTTCCAAACTTTACAGAAGCTCTTCTGCGAACCATGCAGAACTAGCACTTCTGAAAGAAAGGATATTGCGGAGACATGGCTTAGCCACAGCCTAGGGGATGCTTCCAGAATGAGATTTCCACTCTGCAGCGGAGTGTGCGCTGATATGAAACTTCCTGGCAGATTAAAACTGTGTGCCCGACCGAGACTCGAACTCGGGACCTTTGCCTTTCGCGGGCAAGTGCTCTACCAACTGAGCTACCGAAGCACGACTCACGACCGGTACTCACAGCTTTACTTCTGCCAGTATCCTCCTCCTACCTTCCAAACTTTACAGAAGCTCTTCTGCGAACCATGCAGAACTAGCACTTCTGAAAGAAAGGATATTGCGGAGACATGGCTTAGCCACAGCCTAGGGGATGTTTCCAGAATGAGATTTCCACTCTGCAGCGGAGTGTGCGCTGATATGAAACTTCCTGGCAGATTAAAACTGTGTGCCCGACCGAGACTCGAACTCGGGACCTTTGCCTTTCGCGGGCAAGTGCTCTACCAACTGAGCTACCGAAGCACGACTCACGACCGGTACTCACAGCTTTACTTCTGCCAGTATCCGCCTCCTACCTTCCAAACTTCACAGAAGCTCTTCTGCGAACCATGCAGAACTAGCACTTCTGAAAGAAAGGATATTGCGGAGACATGGCTTAGCTTGGTGCTTCGGTAGCTCAGTTGGTAGAGCACTTGCCCGCGAAAGGCAAAGGTCCCGAGTTCGAGTCTCGGTCGGGCACACAGTTTTAATCTGCCAGGAAGTTTCATATCAGCGCACACTCCGCTGCAGAGTGGAAATCTCATTCTGGAAACATCCCCTAGGCTGTGGCTAAGCCATGTCTCCGCAATATCCTTTTTTTCAGAAGTGCTAGTTCTGCATGGTTCGCAGAAGAGCTTCTGTAAAGTTTGGAAGGTAGGAGGCGGATACTGGCAGAAGTAAAGCTGTGAGTACCGGTCGTGAGTCGTGCTTCGGTAGCTCAGTTGGTAGAGCACTTGCCCGTGAAAGGCAAAGGTCCCGAGTTCGAGTCTCGGTCGGGCACACAGTTTTAATCTGCCAGGAAGTTTCATATCAGCGCACACTCCGCTGCAGAGTGGAAATCTCATTCTGGAAACATCCCCTAGGCTGTGGCTAAGCCATGTCTCCGCAATATCCTTTCTTTCAGAAGTGCTAGTTCTGCATGGTTCGCAGAAGAGCTTCTGTAAAGTTTGGAAGGTAGGAGGCGGATACTGGCAGAAGTAAAGCTGTGAGTACCGGTCGTGAGTCGTGCTTCGGTAGCTCAGTTGGTAGAGCACTTGCCCGCGAAAGGCAAAGGTCCCGAGTTCGAGTCTCGGTCAGGCACACAGTTTTAATCTGCCAGGAAGTTTCATATCAGCGCACACTCCGCTGCAGAGTGGAAATCTCATTCTGGAAGCATCCCCTAGGCTGTGGCTAAGCCATGTCTCCGCAATATCCTTTCTTTCAGAAGTGCTAGTTCTGCATGGTTCGCAGAAGAGCTTCTGTAAAGTTTGGAAGGTAGGAGGCGGATACTGGCAGAAGTAAAGCTGTGAGTACCGGTCGTGAGTCGTGCTTCGGTAGCTCAGTGTGTAGAGCACTTGCCCGCGAAAGGCAAAGGTCCCGAGTTCGAGTCTCGGTCGGGCACACAGTTTTAATCTGCCAGGAAGTTTCATATCAGCGCACACTCCGCTGCAGAGTGGAAATCTCATTCTGGAAACATCCCCTAGGCTGTGGCTAAGCCATGTCTCCGCAATATCCTTTCTTTCAGAAGTGCTAGTTCTGCATGGTTCGCAGAAGAGCTTCTGTAAAGTTTGGAAGGTAGGAGGCGGATACTGGCAGAAGTAAAGCTGTGAGTACCGGTCGTGAGTCGTGCTTCGGTAGCTCAGTTGGTAGAGCACTTGCCCGCGAAAGGCAAAGGTCCCGAGTTCGAGTCTCGGTCGGGCACACAGTTTTAATCTGCCAGGAAGTTTCATATCAGCGCACACTCCGCTGCAGAGTGGAAATCTCATTCTGGAAACATCCCCTAGGCTGTGGCTAAGCCATTTCTCCGCAATATCCTTTCTTTCAGAAGTGCTAGTTCTGCATGGTTCGCAGAAGAGCTTCTGTAAAGTTTGGAAGGTAGGAGGCGGATACTGGCAGAAGTAAAGCTGTGAGTACCGGTCGTGAGTCGTGCTTCGGTAGCTCAGTTGGTAGAGCACTTGCCCGCGAAAGGCAAAGGTCCCGAGTTCGAGTCTCGGTCGGGCACACAGTTTTAATCTGCCAGGAAGTTTCATATCAGCGCACACTCCGCTGCAGAGTGGAAATCTCATTCTGGAAACATCCCCTAGGCTGTGGCTAAGCCATGTCTCCGCAATATCCTTTCTTTCAGAAGTGCTAGTTCTGCATGGTTCGCAGAAGAGCTTCTGTAAAGTTTGGAAGGTAGGAGGCGGATACTGGCAGAAGTAAAGCTGTGAGTACCGGTCGTGAGTCGTGCTTCGGTAGCTCAGTTGGTAGAGCACTTGCCCGCGAAAGGCAAAGGTCCCGAGTTCGAGTCTCGGTCGGGCACACAGTTTTAATCTGCCAGGAAGTTTCATATCAGCGCACACTCCGCTGCAGAGTGGAAATCTCATTCTGGAAACATCTCCTAGGCTGTGGCTAAGCCATGTCTCCGCAATATCCTTTCTTTCAGAAGTGCTAGTTCTGCATGGTTCGCAGAAGAGCTTCTGTAAAGTTTGGAAGGTAGGAGGCGGATACTGGCAGAAGTAAAGCTGTGAGTACCGGTCGTGAGTCGTGCTTCGGTATCTCAGTTGGTAGAGCAATTGCCTGCGAAAGGCAAAGGTCCCGAGTTCGAGTCTCGGTCGGGCACACAGTTTTAATCTGCCAGGAAGTTTCATATCAGCGCACACTCCGCTGCAGAGTGGAAATCTCATTCTGGAAACATCCCCTAGGCTGTGGCTAAGCCATGTCTCCGCAATATCCTTTCTTTCAGAAGTGCTAGTTCTGCATGGTTCGCAGAAGAGCTTCTGTAAAGTTTGGAAGGTAGGAGGCGGATACTGGCAGAAGTAAAGCTGTGAGTACCGGTCGTGAGTCGTGCTTCGGTAGCTCAGTTGGTAGAGCACTTGCCCGCGAAAGGCAAAGGTCCGGAGTTCGAGTCTCGGTCGGGCACACAGTTTTAATCTGCCAGGAAGTTTCATATCAGCGCACACTCCGCTGCAGAGTGGAAATCTCATTCTGGAAACATCCCTTAGGCTGTGGCTAAGCCATGTCTCCGCAATATCCTTTCTTTCAGAAGTGCTAGTTCTGCATGGTTCGCAGAAGAGCTTCTGTAAAGTTTGGAAGGTAGGAGGCGGATACTGGCAGAAGTAAAGCTGTGAGTACCGGTCGTGAGTCGTGCTTCGGTAGCTCAGTTGGTAGAGCACTTGCCCGCGAAAGGCAAAGGTCCCGAGTTCGAGTCTCGGTCGGGCACACAGTTTTAATCTGCCAGGAAGTTTCATATCAGCGCACACTCCGCTGCAGAGTGGAAATCTCATTCTGGAAACATCCCCTAGGCTGTGGCTAAGCCATGTCTCCGCAATATCCTTTCTTTCAGAAGTGCTAGTTCTGCATGGTTCGCAGAAGAGCTTCTGTGAAGTTTGGAAGGTAGGAGGCGGATACTGGCAGAAGTAAAGCTGTGAGTACCGGTCGTGAGTCGTGCTTCGGTAGCTCAGTTGGTAGAGCACTTGCCCGCGAAAGGCAAAGGTCCCGAGTTCGAGTCTCGGTCGGGCACACAGTTTTAATCTGCCAGGAAGTTTCATATCAGCGCACACTCCGCTGCAGAGTGGAAATCTCATTCTGGAAACATCCCCTAGGCTGTGGCTAAGCCATGTCTCCGCAATATCCTTTCTTTCAGAAGTGCTAGTTCTGCATGGTTCGCAGAAGAGCTTCTGTAAAGTTTGGAAGGTAGGAGGCGGATACTGGCAGAAGTAAAGCTGTGAGTACCGGTCGTGAGTCGTGCTTCGGTAACTCAGTTGGTAGAGCACTTGTCCGCGAAATGCAAAGGTCCCGAGTTCGAGTCTCGGTCGGGCACACAGTTTTAATCTGCCAGGAAGTTTCATATCAGCGCACACTCCGCTGCAGAGTGGAAATCTCATTCTGGAAACATCCCCTAGGCTGTGGCTAAGCCATGTCTCCGCAATATCCTTTCTTTCAGAAGTGCTAGTTCTGCATGGTTCGCAGAAGAGCTTCTGTAAAGTTTGGAAGGTAGGAGGCGGATACTGGCAGAAGTAAAGCTGTGAGTACCGGTCGTGAGTCGTGCTTCGGTAACTCAGTTGGTAGTGCACTTGTCCGCGAAAGGCAAAGGTCCCGAGTTCGAGTCTCGGTCGGGCACACAGTTTTAATCTGCCAGGAAGTTTCATATTAGCGCACACTCCGCTGCAGAGTGGAAATCTCATTCTGGAAACATCCCCTAGGCTGTGGCTAAGCCATGTCTCCGCAATATCCTTTCTTTCAGAAGTGCTAGTTCTGCATGGTTCGCAGAAGAGCTTCTGTAAAGTTTGGAAGGTAGGAGGCGGATACTGGCAGAAGTAAAGCTGTGAGTACCGGTCGTGAGTCGTGCTTCGGTAGCTCAGTGTGTAGAGCACTTGCCCGCGAAAGGCAAAGGTCCCGAGTTCGAGTCTCGGTCGGGCACACAGTTTTAATCTGCCAGGAAGTTTCATATCAGCGCACACTCCGCTGCAGAGTGGAAATCTCATTCTGGAAACATCCCCTTTGGCTGTGGCTAAGCCATGTCTCCGCAATATCCTTTCTTTCAGAAGTGCTAGTTCTGCATGGTTCGCAGAAGAGCTTCTGTGAAGTTTGGAAGGTAGGAGGCGGATACTGGCAGAAGTAAAGCTGTGAGTACCGGTCGTGAGTCGTGCTTCGGTAGCTCAGTTGGTAGAGCACTTGCCCGCGAAAGGCAAAGGTCCCGAGTTCGAGTCTCGGTCGGGCACACAGTTTTAATCTGCCAGGAAGTTTCATATCAGCGCACACTCCGCTGCAGAGTGGAAATCTCATTCTGGAAACATCCCCTAGGCTGTGGCTAAGCCATGTCTCCGCAATATCCTTTCTTTCAGAAGTGCTAGTTCTGCATGGTTCGCAGAAGAGCTTCTGTAAAGTTTGGAAGGTAGGAGGCGGATACTGGCAGAAGTAAAGCTGTGAGTACCGGTCGTGAGTCGTGCTTCGGTAGCTCAGTTGGTAGAGCACTTGCCCGCGAAAGGCAAAGGTCCCGAGTTCGAGTATCGGTCGGGCACACAGTTTTAATCTGCCAGGAAGTTTCATATCAGCGCACACTCCGCTGCAGAGTGGAAATCTCATTCTGGAAACATCCCCTAGGCTGTGGCTAAGCCATGTCTCCGCAATATCCTTTCTTTCAGAAGTGCTAGTTCTGCATGGTTCGCAGAAGAGCTTCTGTAAAGTTTGGAAGGTAGGAGGCGGATACTGGCAGAAGTAAAGCTGTGAGTACCGGTCGTGAGTCGTGCTTCGGTAGCTCAGTTGGTAGAGCACTTGCCCGCGAAAGGCAAAGGTCCCGAGTTCGAGTCTCGGTCGGGCACACAGTTTTAATCTGCCAGGAAGTTTCATATCAGCGCACACTCCGCTGCAGAGTGGAAATCTCATTCTGGAAACGTCCCCTAGGCTGTGGCTAAGCCATGTCTCCGCAATATCCTTTCTTTCAGAAGTGCTAGTTCTGCATGGTTCGCAGAAGAGCTTCTGTAAAGTTTGGAAGGTAGGAGGCGGATACTGGCAGAAGTAAAGCTGTGAGTACCGGTCGTGAGTCGTGCTTCGGTAGCTCAGTTGGTAGAGCACTTGCCCGCGAAAGGCAAAGGTCCCGAGTTCGAGTCTCGGTCGGGCACACAGTTTTAATCTGCCAGGAAGTTTCATATCAGCGCACACTCCGCTGCAGAGTGGAAATCTCATTCTGGAAACATCCCCTAGGCTGTGGCTAAGCCATGTCTCCGCAATATCCTTTCTTTCAGAAGTGCTAGTTCTGCATGGTTCGCAGAAGAGCTTCTGTAAAGTTTGGAAGGTAGGAGGCGGATACTGGCAGAAGTAAAGCTGTGAGTACCGGTCGTGAGTCGTGCTTCGGTAGCTCAGTTGGTAGAGCACTTGCCCGCGAAAGGCAAAGGTCCCGAGTTCGAGTCTCGGTCGGGCACACAGTTTTAATCTGCCACGAAGTTTCATATCAGCGCACACTCCGCTGCAGAGTGGAAATCTCATTCTGGAAACATCCCCTAGGCTGTGGCTAAGCCATGTCTCCGCAATATCCTTTCTTTCAGAAGTGCTAGTTCTGCATGGTTCGCAGAAGAGCTTCTGTAAAGTTTGGAAGGTAGGAGGCGGATACTGGCAGAAGTAAAGCTGTGAGTACCGGTCGTGAGTCGTGCTTCGGTATCTCAGTTGGTAGAGCACTTGCCCGCGAAAGGCAAAGGTCCCGAGTTCGAGTCTCGGTCGGGCACACAGTTTTAATCTGCCAGGAAGTTTCATATCAGCGCACACTCCGCTGCAGAGTGGAAATCTCATTCTGGAAACATCCCCTAGGCTGTGGCTAAGCCATGTCTCCGCAATATCCTTTCTTTCAGAAGTGCTAGTTCTGCATGGTTCGCAGAAGAGCTTCTGTAAAGTTTGGAAGGTAGGAGGCGGATACTGGCAGAAGTAAAGCTGTGAGTACCGGTCGTGAGTCGTGCTTCGGTAGCTCAGTTGGTAGAGCACTTGCCCGCGAAAGGCAAAGGTCCCGAGTTCGAGTCTCGGTCGGGCACACAGTTTTAATCTGCCAGGAAGTTTCATATCAGCGCACACTCCGCTGCAGAGTGGAAATCTCATTCTGGAAACATCCCCTAGGCTGTGGCTAAGCCATGTCTCCGCAATATCCTTTCTTTCAGAAGTGCTAGTTCTGCATGGTTCGCAGAAGAGCTTCTGTAAAGTTTGGAAGGTAGGAGGCGGATACTGGCAGATGTAAAGCTGTGAGTACCGGTCGCGAGTCGTGCTTCGGTAGCTCAGTTGGTAGAGCACTTGCCCGCGAAAGGCAAAGGTCCCGAGTTCGAGTCTCGGTCGGGCACACAGTTTTAATCTGCCAGGAAGTTTCATATCAGCGCACACTCCGCTGCAGAGTGGAAATCTCATTCTGGAAACATCCCCTAGGCTGTGGCTAAGCCATGTCTCCGCAATATCCTTTCTTTCAGAAGTGCTAGTTCTGCATGGTTCGCAGAAGAGCTTCTGTAAAGTTTGGAAGGTAGGAGGCGGATACTGGCAGAAGTAAAGCTGTGAGTACCGGTCGTGTGTCGTGCTTCGGTAGCTCACTTGGTAGAGCACTTGCCCGCGAAAGGCAAAGGTCCCGAGTTCGAGTCTCGGTCGGGCACACAGTTTTAATCTGCCAGGAAGTTTCATATCAGCGCACACTCCGCTGCAGAGTGGAAATCTCATTCTGGAAACATCCCCTAGGCTGTGGCTAAGCCATGTCTCCGCAATATCCTTTCTTTCAGAAGTGCTAGTTCTGCATGGTTCGCAGAAGAGCTTCTGTAAAGTTTGGAAGGTAGGAGGCGGATACTGGCAGAAGTAAAGCTGTGAGTACCGGTCGTGAGTCGTGCTTCGGTAGCTCAGTTGGTAGAGCACTTGCCCGCGAAAGGCAAAGGTCCCGAGTTCGAGTCTCGGTCGGGCACACAGTTTTAATCTGCCAGGAAGTTTCATATCAGCGCACACTCCGCTGCAGAGTGGAAATCTCATTCTGGAAACATCCCCTAGGCTGTGGCTAAGCCATGTCTCCGCAATATCCTTTCTTTCAGAAGTGCTAGTCCTGCATGGTTCGCAGAAGAGCTTCTGTAAAGTTTGGAAGGTAGGAGGCGGATACTGGCAGAAGTAAAGCTGTGAGTACCGGTCGTGAGTCGTGCTTCGGTAGCTCAGTTGGTAGAGCACTTGCCCGCGAAAGGCAAAGGTCCCGAGTTCGAGTCTCGGTCGGGCACACAGTTTTAATCTGCCAGGAAGTTTCATATCAGCGCACACTCCGCTGCAGAGTGGAAATCTCATTCTGGAAACATCCCCTAGGCTGTGGCTAAGCCATGTCTCCGCAATATCCTTTCTTTCAGAAGTGCTAGTTCTGCATGGTTCGCAGAAGAGCTTCTGTAAAGTTTGGAAGGTAGGAGGCGGATACTGGCAGAAGTAAAGCTGTGAGTACCGGTCGTGAGTCGTGCTTCGGTAGCTCAGTTGGTAGAGCACTTGCCCGCGAAAGGCAAAGGTCCCGAGTTCGAGTCTCGGTCGGGCACACAGTTTTAATCTGCCAGGAAGTTTCATATCAGCGCACACTCCGCTGCAGAGTGGAAATCTCATTCTGGAAACATCCCCTAGGCTGTGGCTAAGCCATGTCTCCGCAATATCCTTTCTTTCAGAAGTGCTAGTTCTGCATGTTTCGCAGAAGAGCTTCTGTAAAGTTTGGAAGGTAGGAGGCGGATACTGGCAGAAGTAAAGCTGTGAGTAGCGGTCGTGAGTCGTGCTTCGGTAGCTCAGTTGGTAGAGCACTTGCCCGCGAAAGGCAAAGGTCCTGAGTTCGAGTATCGGTCGGGCACACAGTTTTAATCTGCCAGGAAGTTTCATATCAGCGCACACTCCGCTGCAGAGTGGAAATCTCATTCTGGAAACATCCCCTAGGCTGTGGCTAAGCCATGTCTCCGCAATATCCTTTCTTTCAGAAGTGCTAGTTCTGCATGGTTCGCAGAAGAGCTTCTGTAAAGTTTGGAAGGTAGGAGGCGGATACTGGCAGAAGTAAAGCTGTGAGTACCGGTCGTGTGTCGTGCTTCGGTAGCTCACTTGGTAGAGCACTTGCCCGCGAAAGGCAAAGGTCCCGAGTTCGAGTCTCGGTCGGGCACACAGTTTTAATCTGCCAGGAAGTTTCATATCAGCGCACACTCCGCTGCAGAGTGGAAATCTCATTCTGGAAACATCCCCTAGGCTGTGGCTAAGCCATGTCTCCGCAATATCCTTTCTTTCAGAAGTGCTAGTTCTGCATGGTTCGCAGAAGAGCTTCTGTAAAGTTTGGAAGGTAGGAGGCGGATACTGGCAGAAGTAAAGCTGTGAGTACCGGTCGTGAGTCGTGCTTCGGTAGCTCAGTTGGTAGAGCACTTGCCCGCGAAAGGCAAAGGTCCCGAGTTCGAGTCTCGGTCGGGCACACAGTTTTAATCTGCCAGGAAGTTTCATATCAGCGCACACTCCGCTGCAGAGTGGAAATCTCATTCTGGAAACATCCCCTAGGCTGTGGCTAAGCCATGTCTCCGCAATATCCTTTCTTTCAGAAGTGCTAGTTCTGCATGGTTCGCAGAAGAGCTTCTGTAAAGTTTGGAAGGTAGGAGGCGGATACTGGCAGAAGTAAAGCTGTGAGTACCGGTCGTGAGTCGTGCTTCGGTAGCTCAGTTGGTAGAGCACTTGCCCGCGAAAGGCAAAGGTCCCGAGTTCGAGTCTCGGTCGGGCACACAGTTTTAATCTGCCAGGAAGTTTCATATCAGCGCACACTCCGCTGCAGAGTGGAAATCTCATTCTGGAAACATCCCCTAGGCTGTGGCTAAGCCATGTCTCCGCAATATCCTTTCTTTCAGAAGTGCTAGTTCTGCATGGTTCGCAGAAGAGCTTCTGTAAAGTTTGGAAGGTAGGAGGCGGATACTGGCAGAAGTAAAGCTGTGAGTACCGGTCGTGAGTCGTGCTTCGGTAGCTCACTTGGTAGAGCACTTGCCCGCGAAAGGCAAAGGTCCCGAGTTCGAGTCTCGGTCGGGCACACAGTTTTAATCTGCCAGGAAGTTTCATATCAGCGCACACTCCGCTGCAGAGTGGAAATCTCATTCTGGAAACATCCCTTAGGCTGTGGCTAAGCCATGTCTCCGCAATATCCTTTCTTTCAGAAGTGCTAGTTCTGCATGGTTCGCAGAAGAGCTTCTGTAAAGTTTGGAAGGTAGGAGGCGGATACTGGCAGAAGTAAAGCTGTGAGTACCGGTCGTGAGTCGTGCTTCGGTAGCTCAGTTGGTAGAGCACTTGCCCGCGAAAGGCAAAGGTCCCGAGTTCGAGTCTCGGTCGGGCACACAGTTTTAATCTGCCAGGAAGTTTCATATCAGCGCACACTCCGCTGCAGAGTGGAAATCTCATTCTGGAAACATCCCCTAGGCTGTGGCTAAGCCATGTCTCCGCAATATCCTTTCTTTCAGAAGTGCTAGTTCTGCATGGTTCGCAGAAGAGCTTCTGTAAAGTTTGGAAGGTAGGAGGCGGATACTGGCAGAAGTAAAGCTGTGAGTACCGGTCGTGAGTCGTGCTTCGGTAGCTCAGTTGGTAGAGCACTTGCCCGCGAAAGGCAAAGGTCCCGAGTTCGAGTCTCGGTCGGGCACACAGTTTTAATCTGCCAGGAAGTATCATATCAGCGCACACTCCGCTGCAGAGTGGAAATCTCATTCTGGAAACATCCCCTAGGCTGTGGCTAAGCCATGTCTCCGCAATATCCTTTCTTTCAGAAGTGCTAGTTCTGCATGGTTCGCAGAAGAGCTTCTGTAAAGTTTGGAAGGTAGGAGGCGGATACTGGCAGAAGTAAAGCTGTGAGTACCGGTCGTGAGTCGTGCTTCGGTAGCTCAGTTGGTAGAGCACTTGCCCGCGAAAGGCAAAGGTCCCGAGTTCGGGTCTCGGTCGGGCACACAGTTTTAATCTGCCAGGAAGTTTCATATCAGCGCACACTCCGCTGCAGAGTGGAAATCTCATTCTGGAAACATCCCCTAGGCTGTGGCTAAGCCATGTCTCCGCAATATCCTTTCTTTCAGAAGTGCTAGTTCTGCATGGTTCGCAGAAGAGCTTCTGTAAAGTTTGGAAGGTAGGAGGCGGATACTGGCAGAAGTAAAGCTGTGAGTACCGGTCGTGAGTCGTGCTTCGGTAGCTCAGTTGGTAGAGCACTTGCCCGCGAAAGGCAAAGGTCCCGAGTTCGAGTCTCGGTCGGGCACACAGTTTTAATCTGCCAGGAAGTTTCATATCAGCGCACACTCCGCTGCAGAGTGGAAATCTCATTCTGGAAACATCCCCTAGGCTGTGGCTAAGCCATGTCTCCGCAATATCCTTTCTTTCAGAAGTGCTAGTTCTGCATGGTTCGCAGAAGAGCTTCTGTAAAGTTTGGAAGGTAGGAGGCGGATACTGGCAGAAGTAAAGCTGTGAGTACCGGTCGTGAGTCGTGCTTCGGTAGCTCAGTTGGTAGAGCACTTGCCCGCGAAAGGCAAAGGTCCCGAGTTCGAGTCTCGGTCGGGCACACAGTTTTAATCTGCCAGGAAGTTTCATATCAGCGCACACTCCGCTGCAGAGTGGAAATCTCATTCTGGAAACATCCCCTAGGCTGTGGCTAAGCCATGTCTCCGCAATATCCTTTCTTTCAGAAGTGCTAGTTCTGCATGGTTCGCAGAAGAGCTTCTGTAAAGTTTGGAAGGTAGGAGGCGGATACTGGCAGATGTAAAGCTGTGAGTACCGGTCGCGAGTCGTGCTTCGGTAGCTCAGTTGGTAGAGCACTTGCCCGCGAAAGGCAAAGGTCCCGAGTTCGAGTCTCGGTCGGGCACACAGTTTTAATCTGCCAGGAAGTTTCATATCAGCGCACACTCCGCTGCAGAGTGGAAATCTCATTCTGGAAACATCCCCTAGGCTGTGGCTAAGCCATGTCTCCGCAATATCCTTTCTTTCAGAAGTGCTAGTTCTGCATGGTTCGCAGAAGAGCTTCTGTAAAGTTTGGAAGGTAGGAGGCGGATACTGGCAGAAGTAAAGCTGTGAGTACCGGTCGTGTGTCGTGCTTCGGTAGCTCACTTGGTAGAGCACTTGCCCGCGAAAGGCAAAGGTCCCGAGTTCGAGTCTCGGTCGGGCACACAGTTTTAATCTGCCAGGAAGTTTCATATCAGCGCACACTCCGCTGCAGAGTGGAAATCTCATTCTGGAAACATCCCCTAGGCTGTGGCTAAGCCATGTCTCCGCAATATCCTTTCTTTCAGAAGTGCTAGTTCTGCATGGTTCGCAGAAGAGCTTCTGTAAAGTTTGGAAGGTAGGAGGCGGATACTGGCAGAAGTAAAGCTGTGAGTACCGGTCGTGAGTCGTGCTTCGGTAGCTCAGTTGGTAGAGCACTTGCCCGCGAAAGGCAAAGGTCCCGAGTTCGAGTCTCGGTCGGGCACACAGTTTTAATCTGCCAGGAAGTTTCATATCAGCGCACACTCCGCTGCAGAGTGGAAATCTCATTCTGGAAACATCCCCTAGGCTGTGGCTAAGCCATGTCTCCGCAATATCCTTTCTTTCAGAAGTGCTAGTTCTGCATGGTTCGCAGAAGAGCTTCTGTAAAGTTTGGAAGGTAGGAGGCGGATACTGGCAGAAGTAAAGCTGTGAGTACCGGTCGTGAGTCGTGCTTCGGTAGCTCAGTTGGTAGAGCACTTGCCCGCGAAAGGCAAAGGTCCCGAGTTCGCCTCTCGGTCGGGCACACAGTTTTAATCTGCCAGGAAGTTTCATATCAGCGCACACTCCGCTGCAGAGTGGAAATCTCATTCTGGAAACATCCCCTAGGCTGTGGCTATGCCATGTCTCCGCAATATCCTTTCTTTCAGAAGTGCTAGTTCTGCATGGTTCGCAGAAGAGCTTCTGTAAAGTTTGGAAGGTAGGAGGCGGATACTGGCAGAAGTAAAGCTGTGAGTACCGGTCGTGAGTCGTGCTTCGGTAGCTCAGTTGGTAGAGCACTTGCCCGCGAAAGGCAAAGGTCCCGAGTTCGAGTCTCGGTCGGGCACACAGTTTTAATCTGCCAGGAAGTTTCATATCAGCGCACACTCAGCTGCAGAGTGGAAATCTCATTCTGGAAACATCCCCTAGGCTGTGGCTAAGCCATGTCTCCGCAATATCCTTTCTTTCAGAAGTGCTAGTTCTGCATGGTTCGCAGAAGAGCTTCTGTAAAGTTTGGAAGGTAGGAGGCGGATACTGGCAGAAGTAAAGCTGTGAGTACCGGTCGTGAGTCGTGCTTCGGTAGCTCAGTTGGTAGAGCACTTGCCCGCGAAAGGCAAAGGTCCCGAGTTCGAGTCTCGGTCGGGCACACAGTTTTAATCTGCCAGGAAGTTTCATATCAGCGCACACTCCGCTGCAGAGTGGAAATCTCATTCTGGAAACATCCCCTAGGCTGTGGCTAAGCCATGTCTCCGCAATATCCTTTCTTTCAGAAGTGCTAGTTCTGCATGGTTCGCAGAAGAGCTTCTGTAAAGTTTGGAAGGTAGGAGGCGGATACTGGCAGAAGTAAAGCTGTGAGTACCGGTCGTGAGTCGTGCTTCGGTAGCTCAGTTGGTAGAGCACTTGCCCGCGAAAGGCAAAGGTCCCGAGTTCGAGTCTCGGTCGGGCACACAGTTTTAATCTGCCAGGAAGTATCATATCAGCGCACACTCCGCTGCAGAGTGGAAATCTCATTCTGGAAACATCCCCTAGGCTGTGGCTAAGCCATGTCTCCGCAATATCCTTTCTTTCAGAAGTGCTAGTTCTGCATGGTTCGCAGAAGAGCTTCTGTAAAGTTTGGAAGGTAGGAGGCGGATACTGGCAGAAGTAAAGCTGTGAGTACCGGTCGTGAGTCGTGCTTCGGTAGCTCAGTTGGTAGAGCACTTGCCCGCGAAAGGCAAAGGTCCCGAGTTCGAGTCTCGGTCGGGCACACAGTTTTAATCTGCCAGGAAGTTTCATATCAGCGCACACTCCGCTGCAGAGTGGAAATCTCATTCTGGAAACATCCCCTAGGCTGTGGCTAAGCCATGTCTCCGCAATATCCTTTCTTTCAGAAGTGCTAGTTCTGCATGGTTCGCAGAAGAGCTTCTGTAAAGTTTGGAAGGTAGGAGGCGGATACTGGCAGAAGTAAAGCTGTGAGTACCGGTCGTGAGTCGTGCTTCGGTAGCTCAGTTGGTAGAGCACTTGCCCGCGAAAGGCAAAGGTCCCGAGTTCGAGTCTCGGTCGGGCACACAGTTTTAATCTGCCAGGAAGTTTCATATCAGCGCACACTCCGCTGCAGAGTGGAAATCTCATTCTGGAAACATCCCCTAGGCTGTGGCTAAGCCATGTCTCCGCAATATCCTTTCTTTCAGAAGTGCTAGTTCTGCATGGTTCGCAGAAGAGCTTCTGTAAAGTTTGGAAGGTAGGAGGCGGATACTGGCAGAAGTAAAGCTGTGAGTACCGGTCGTGAGTCGTGCTTCGGTAGCTCAGTTGGTAGAGCACTTGCCCGCGAAAGGCAAAGGTCCCGAGTTCGAGTCTCGGTCGGGCACACAGTTTTAATCTGCCAGGAAGTTTCATATCAGCGCACACTCCGCTGCAGAGTGGAAATCTCATTCTGAAAGCGTAGACTGTTTCAGACATTACTCCCATGGAGGAAAGTGCGCATTGTGACTGTTGTATACATTCCCGATGCATTTTCTGTGTTTCATCAACACTCTGATAGTCCACAGATCACAGAATGCCACCAGATGTGCATCGGAAACTCCTTCTGGTCTCCCAGGGAACGATCAAAGCGTAGACTGTTTGAGACATTACTCCCATTCAGGAAAGTGCGCATGGTGACTGTTGTATTCAAACGCGATGCAAATTTCTGTGTTTCATCAATACTCTGATATTCCACAGATTTCATCAACACTCTGAGAGTCCACAGATTACAGATTGTTTCCAGATGCGCATCGGAAACTACTACTGGTCTTCCTGGTAACGATCAAGGCGTAGACTGTTTCAGACATTACTCCCATGGAGGAAATTGCGGATGGTGACTGTTGTATTCAATTCTGATGAAACTTCTGTGTTCCATCAACATTCTGTTAGTCCACTGATTACAGATTGACTCCAGATGTGCATCGGAAACTACTACTGGTCTTCCTGGGAACGATCAAATCGTAGACAGTTTCAGACATTAGTCCCATGGAGAAAGTGTGCATGGTGACTGTTCTATTCAATCCCGATGCAATTTCTGTGTTTCATCAACACTCTGATAGTCCACAGATTACAGATTGCCTCCAGATGTACACCGGAAACTACTACTGGTCTTCCTGGGAACGATCAAAAACGTAGACTGTTTGAGACATTACTCCCATGGAGGAAAGTGTGCAGGGTGACTGTTGTATTCAATCCCTATGCAATTTCTGTGTTTCATCAACACTTTGAAGGTCCACAAATTACAGGAAGCCTCCAGAAGTGCATGGGAAACTACTACTGGTCTTGCAGGGAACGATCAAAGCGTGGACTATTTGAGACATTGCTCCCATGGAGGAAAGTGCGCATGGTGACTGTTGTATTCTATCCCGATGCAATTTCTGGGTATCATCAACACTCTGATATTTAACAGATTACAGATTGCCTCCAGATGTGCATCGGAAACTTCTACTGGTCTTCCTGGGAACGATCAAAAACGTAGACTGTTTGAGACATTACTCCCATGGAGGAAAGTCTGCATGGTGACTGTTGTATTCAATCCCTATGCAATTTCTGTGTTTCGCCAACACTTTGAAGGTCCACAAATTACAGAATGCCTCCAGATGTGCATCGGAAACAACTACTGTTCTTCCAGGGAACGATCAATGCGTAGTCTGTTTCAGACATTACTCCTATGAAGGAAAGTGCGGATCGTGACTGTTGTATTCAATCCCGATGCAACTTCTGTGTTTCATCAACACTCTGATAGTCCACAGATTACAGATTGTCTCCAGATGTGCATCGGAAACTACTACTGGTCTTCCTGGTAACGATCAAGGCGTAGACTGTTTCAGACATTACTCCCATGGAGGAAATTGCGGATGGTGACTGTTGTATTCAATCCTGATGAAATTTCTGTGTTTCATCAACATTCTGATAGTCCACAGATTACAGATTGGCTTCAGATGTGCATCGGAAACTAGTACTGGTCTTCCTGCTAACGATCAAAGCGTAGACTGTTTGAGACATTACTCCCATGTAGGAAAGTGCGCAATGTGAATGTTGTATTTAATCCCGTTGCAATTTCTGAGTTCAGTCAACACTCGGAAGGTCCACAGATAACAGAATGCCTCCAGATGTGCATCGGAAACTACTACTGGTCTTCCAGGGAACGATCAAAGCGTAGACTGCTGAGACATTACTCCCATGTAGGAAAGTGCGCATTGTGACTGTTGTATTCACTCCCGATGCATTTTCTGTGTTTCATCAACACTCTGATAGACCACAGAATACAGAATGCCTCCAGATGTGCATCGGAAACTACTACTGGTCTTCCAGGGAACGATCAAACCGTAGACTGTTTCAGACATTACTCCCATGGAGGAAAGTGCGGATTGTGACTGTTGTATTAAATCCCAATGCATTTTCTGTGTTTCATCAACACTCGTATAGACCTCAGATTACAGAATGCCACCAGATGTGCATCCGAAACTCCTACTGGTCTTCCAGGGAACGATCAGACCGTAGACTGTTGCAGACATTACTCCCATGGAGGAAAGTGCGGATGGTGACTGTTGTATTCAATCCCGATGCAATTTCTGGGTTTCATCAACACTCTGAAAGTTAACAGATTACAGATAGCCTCCAGATGTGCATCGGAATCTACTACTGGTCTTCCTGGGAACGATCAAAAACGTAGACTGTTTGAGACATTACTCCCATGGAGGAAAGTCTGCATGGTGACTGTTGTATTCAATCCCAATGCAATTTCTGTGTTTCACCAACACTTTGAAGGTCCACCAATTACAGAATGCCTCCAGATGTGCATCGGAAAGAACTACTGGTCTTCCAGGGAACGATCAATGCGTAGACTGTTTCTGACATTACTCCTGTGAAGGAAAGTGCGGATTGTGACTGTTGTATTCAATCCCGATGCAACTTCTGTGTTTCATCAACACTCTGATAGTAAACAGATTACAGATTGTCTGAAGATGTGCATCGGAAACAACTACTGGTCTTCCTGGTAACGATCAAAGCGTAGACAGTTTCAGGCATTGCTCAAATGGAGGAAAGTGTGCATGGTGACTGTTGTATTCAATGCCTATGCAATTTCTGTGTTTCATCAACACTTTGAAGGTCCACAAATTACAGAATGCCTCCAGATGTGTATCTGAAACTACTACTGGTCTTCCAGGGAACGATCAATGCGTAGACTGTTTCAGACATTACTCCCATGGGGGAAATTGCGGATGGTGACTGTTGTATTCAATCCTGATGAAATTTCTGTGTTTCATCAACATTCTGATAGTCCACAAATTACAGATTGCCTCCAGATTTGCATCGGAAACTACTACTGGTCTTCCTGGGAACGATAAAAGCGTAGACTGTTTGAGACACTACTCCTATGGAGGAAAGTGAACATGGTGACTGTAGTATTCAATCCCGATGCAATATCTGTGTTTCATCAACACTCTGATGGTCCACAAATTACAGAATGACACCAGATGTGCATCGGAAACTACTACTGGTCTTCCAGGGAACGATCAAAGCGTAGACTGTTTGACACATTACTTTCGTGGAGGAAAGTGCGCATGGTGACTGTTGTATTCAATCCCGATGCATTTTCTGTGTTTCATCAACAGTCTGATAGTCCACAGATTACAGAATGCCACCAGATGTGCATCGGAAACTACTACTGGTCTCACAGAGAACAATCAAAGCGTAGACAGTTTGAGACATTACTCCCGTGGAGGAAAGTGCGCATGGTGAATTCAATCCCGATGCAATTTCTGTGTTTCATCAACACTCTTATAGTCCACAGATTACAGATTGCCTCCAGATGTGCATCGGAAACTACTACTGGTCTTCCAGGGAACGATCAATGCGTAGACTGTTTCAGACATTACTCCTATGAAGGAAAGTGCGAATCGTGACTGTTGTATTCAATCCCGATGCAACTTCTGTGTTTCATCAACACTCTGATAGTCCACAGATTACAGATTGTCTGAAGATGTGCATCGGAAACTACTACTGGTCTTCCTGGTAACGATCAAGGCGTAAGCTGTTTCAGACATTTTTCCCGTGTTGGAAATTGCGGATGGTGACTGTTGTATTCAATCCTGATGAAATTTCTGTGTTTCATCAACATTCTGATAGTCCACAGATTACAGATTGTCTCCAGATGTGCATCGGAAACTACTACTGGTCTTCCTGGGAACGATCAAAGCGTAGACAGTTTCAGACATTACTCCCATGGAGGAAAGTGTGCATGGTGATTGTTGTATTCAATCCCGATGCAATTTAAGTGCTTCATCAACAGTCTGATAGTCGGCAGATTATAGAATGCCACCAGAAGTTCATCGGAAACTGCTACTGGTCTTCGAGGGACCGATCAAAGCGTAGTCTGTTTGAGACATTACTCCCATGGAGGAAAGTTTGTATTCAATCCCGATGCAATTTCTGTGTTTCATCAACACTCTGTTAGTACACAGATTACAGATTGCCTCCAGATGTACACCGGAAACTACTACTGGTCTTCCTGGGAACGATCAAAGCGTAGACCGTTTCAGACATTACTCCCATGAAGGAAAGTGCGGATCGTGACTGTTGTATTCAATCCCGATGCAATTTCTGTGTTTCATCAAGACTCTGACAGTCCACAGATTACAGATTGTCTCCAGATGTGCATCGGAAACTACTACTGGTCTTCCTGCGAGCGATCAAAGCGTATACTGTTTCAGACATTACTCCCATGGAGGAAAGTGCGGATGGTGACTGTTGTATTCAATCCCGATGAAATTTCTATGTTTTATAAACACTTTGAAGGTCCACAGATTACAGAATTCCTCCAGATGTGCATCGGAAACTACTACTGGCCTTCCAGGGAACAATCAATGCGTAGACTGTTTCAGACATTACTCCTATGAAGGAAAGTGCGGATCGTGACTGTGGTATTCAATCCCGATGCAACTTCTGTGTTTCATCAACACTCTGATAGTCCACAGATTACAGATTGTCTGAAGATGTGCATCGGAAACTACTACTGGTCTTCCTGGTAACGATCAAGGCGTAGACTGTTTCAGACATTACTCCCATGGGGGAACTTGCGGATGGTGACTGTTGTATTCAATCCTGATGAAATTTCTGTGTTTCATCAACATTCTGATAGTCCACAAATTACAGATTGCCTCCAGATTTGCATCGGAAACTACTACTGGTCTTCCTGGGAACGGTCAAAGCGTAGACAGTTTCAGACATTGCTCCCATGGAGGAAAGTGTGCATGGTGACTGTTGTATTCAATGCCTATGCAATTTCTGTGTTTCATCAACACTTTGAAGGTCCACAAATTACAGAATGCCTCCAGATGTGTATCTGAAACTACTACTGGTCTTCCAGGGAACGATCAATGCGTAGACTGTTTCAGACATTACTCCTATGAAGGAAAGTGCGGATCGTGACTGTTGTATTCAATCCCGATGCAACTTCTGTGTTTCATCAACACTCTGATAGTCCACAGATTACAGATTGTCTGAAGATGTGCATCGGAAACTACTACTGGTCTTCCTGGTAACGATCAAGGCGTAGACTGTTTCAGACATTACTCCCATGGGGGAAGTTGCGGATGGTGACTGTTGTATTCAATCCTGATGAAATTTCTGTGTTTCATCAACATTCTGATAGTCCACAGATTACAGATTGTCTCCAGATGTGCATCGGAAACTACCACTGGTCTTCCTGGGAACGATCAAAAACGTAGACTGTTTGAGACATTACTTCCATGGAGGAAAGTGTGCAGGGTGACTATTGTATTCAATCCTGATGCAATTTCTGTGTTTCATCAACACTTTGAAGCTCCACAAATTACAGAATGCATCCAGATGTGCATCGGAAACTACTACTGGTCTTCCTGGGAACGATCAAAGCGTAGACCGTTTCAGACATTACTCCCATGAAGGAAAGTGCGGATCGTGACGGTTGTATTCATTCCCGATGCAATTTCTGTGTTTCATCAACACTCTGATAGTCCACAGATTACAGATTGTCTCCAGATGTGCATCGGAAACTACTACTGGTCTTCCTGGGAACGATCAAAGCGTAGACTGTTTCAGACATTACTCCCATGGAGGAAAGTACGGATGGTGACTGATGGATTCAATCTTGATGCAATTTCTGTGTTTTTTATCAACACTCTGATAGTAAACAGATTACAGATTGTCTACAGATGTGCATCGGAAACTACTAATGTTCTTCCTGGGAACGAGCAAAGCGTAGACAGTTTCAGACATTACTCCCATGGAGGAAAGTCTGCATTGTGACTGTTGTATTCAATCCCGATGTAATTTCTGTGTTTTATAAGCACTTTGAAGGTCCACAGATTACAGAATGCCTCCAGATGTACATCTGAAACTACTACTGGTCTTCCAGGGAACGATAAAAGCGTAGACTGTTTGAGACATTACTCCTATGGAGGAAAGTGAACATGGTGACTGTAGTATTCAATCCCGATGCAATATCTGTGTTTCATCAACACTCTGATGGTCCACAAATTACAGAATGACACCAGATGTGCATCGGAAACTACTACTGGTCTTCCAGGGAACGATCAAAGCGTAGACTGTTTGACACATTACTTTCGTGGAGGAAAGTGCGCATGGTGACTGTTGTATTCAATCCCGATGCAATTTCTGTGTCTCATCAACAGTCTGATAGTCCACAGATTACAGAATGCCACCAGATGTGCATCGGAAACTACTACTGGTCTCACAGAGAACAATCAAAGCGTAGACAGTTTGAGACATTACTCCCGTGGAGGAAAGTGCGCATGGTGAATTCAATTACGATGCAATTTCTGTGTTTCATCAACACTCTTATAGTCCACAGATTACAGATTGCCTCCAGATGTGCATCGGAAACTACTACTGGTCTTCCAGGGAACAATCAAAGCGTAAATTGTTTGAGACATTACTCACATTGAGGAAAGTGCACATGATGACTGTTGTATTCAATCCCGATGCAATTTCTGTGTTTCATCAATACTCTGATAGTCCACAGATTACAGAAGGCCACCAGATGTGCATCGGAAACTACTACTGGTCTTCCAGGGAACGATGAAAGCGTGGACTGTTTGAGACATTACTCCCATGGAGGAAAGTGCGAATGGTGTCTGTTGTATTCAATCCCGATACAATTTCTGTGTTTCATCTACACTATGATGGTACATAGATTACAGAATGCCACCAGATGAGCATCAGAAACTAATACTGGTCTCCCAGGGAACAATCAAAGCGTAGACTGTTTCAGACATTACTCCCATGGAGGAAAGTGCAGATGGGAACTGTTGTATTCAATCCCGATGCAATTTCTGTGTTTCATCAACACTCTGATAGTGCACAGATTACAGAATGCCTCCAGATGTGCATCGGAAACTACTACTGGTCTTCCAGTGAACGATCAAATCGTAGACTGTTTGAGACATTACTCCCATGGAGGAAAGTGCGCATGGTGACTGTTGTATTCAATCCCGATGCAACTTCGGTGTTTCATCAACAGTCTGATAGTCAACAGATTACAGAATGCCCCCAGATGTACATCGGAAAGTACTACTGGTCTTAATAAGAACGATCAAAGCGTAGAGTGTTTGAGACATTACTCCCATGGAGGAAAGTGCGCATGGTAACTGTTGTATTCAATCTAAATGCAATTTCTGTGTTTCATCAACACTCTGGTAGTCCACAGATTACAGAATGCCTACAGATGTGCATCGGAAACTAAAACTGGTCTTCCAGGGAACGATCAAAGCGTAGACTGTTTCAGACATTACTCCCATGGCGGAAAGTGCGCATTGTGAGTGTTGTATTCACTCCCGATGCAATTTTTGTGTTTCATCAACACTCTGATAGTCCACAGATTGCAGAATGCCACCAGACGTGCATCGGAAACTACTACTGGTCTTCGAGGGAACGATCTAAGCGTAAACACTTTGAGACATTACTCCTATGGAGGAAACTGCGCATGGTCACTGTTGTATTCATTCCCGATGCATTTTCTGTGTTTCATCAACACTCTGATAGACCAAAGATTACAGAATGCCTCCAGATGTGCATCGGGAACTACTAATGGTCTTCCTGGGAACGATCAAAGCGTAGACTGTTTGAGACATTACTCCCATGAAGGAAAGTGTACATGGTGGCTGATGTATTCAATATCGATGCAATTTCTGTGTTTCATCAACACTCTGATAGTCCACAGATCACAGAATGCCACCAGATGTGCATCGGAAACAGCTTCTGGTCTTCCAGGGAACGATCAAAGCGTGACTGTTTGAGACATTACACCATTTCAGGAAAGTGCGCATGGTGACTGTTGTATTCAATCCCGATGCAAATTTCTGTGTTTCATCAATACTCTGATAGTCCACAGATTACAGAATGCCTCCAGATGTGCATCGGAAACTACCACTGGTCTTCCAGGGAACGATCAATTCGTAGACTGTTTGAGACATTACTCCCATGGAGGAAAGTGCCCATGGTAACTGTTCTATTCAATCCCGATGCAATTTCTGTGTTTCATCAACAGTCTTATAGTCCACAGATTACAGAATGCCTCCAGACGTGCATCGGAAACTACTACTGGTCTTCCAGGGAACGATCAAATCGTAGAATGTTTGAGACATTACTCCCATGAAGGAAAGTGCGCATGGTGACTGTTGTATTCAATCCCGATGCAATTTCTGTGTTTCATCAACAGTCTGATAGACCACAGATTACAGAATGCCACCAGACGTGCATCTGAAACTACTACTGGTCTTCCAGGGAACGATCAATGCGTAGACTGTTTGAGACATTATTCCCGTGGAGGAAAGTGCGCATGGTGACTGTTGTATTCACTCCCGATGGAATTTTTGTGTTTCATCAATACTCTGATAGTCCACAGATTACAGAATGCCACCAGATGTGCATCGGAATCTACCACTGGCCTTCCGGAGAACGATCAAAGCGTAGACTGTTTGAGACATTACTCCCATGGAGGAAAGTGTGCATGGTGACTGTTGTATTCAATCCCTATGCAATTTCTGTGTTTCATCAACACTTTGAAGGTCCACAGATTACAGAATTCCTCCAGATGTGCATCGGAAACTACTACTGGCCTTCCAGGGAACAATCAATGCGTAGACTGTTTCAGACATTACTCCTATGAAGGAAAGTGCGGATCGTGACTGTTGTATTCAATCCCGATGCAACTTCTGTGTTTCATCAACACTCTGATAGTCCACAGATTACAGATTGTCTGAAGATGTGCATCGGAAACTACTACTGGTCTTCCTGGTAACGATCAAGGCGTAGACTGTTTCAGACATTACTCCCATGGGGGAAGTTGCGGATGGTGACTGTTGTATTCAATCCTGATGAAATTTCTGTGTTTCATCAACATTCTGATAGTCCACAGATTACAGATTGTCTCCAGATGTGCATCGGAAACTACTACTGGTCTTCCTGGGAACGATCAAAAACGTAGACTGTTTGAGACATTACTTCCATGGAGGAAAGTGTGCAGGGTGACTGTTGTATTCAATCCTGATGCAATTTCTGTGTTTCATCAACACTTTGAAGGTCCACAGATTACAGAATGCCTCCAGATGTACATCGGAAACTACTACTGGTCTTCCAGGGAACGATAAAAGCGTAGACTGTTTGAGACATTACTCCTATGGAGGAAAGTGAACATGGTGACTGTAGTATTCAATCCCGATGCAATATCTGTGTTTCATCAACACTCTGATGGTCCACAAATTACAGAATGTCACCAGATGTGCATCGGAAACTACTACTGGTCTTCCAGGGAACGATCAAAGCGTAGACTGTTTGACACATTACTTTCGTGGAGGAAAGTGCGCATGGTGACTGTTGTATTCAATCCCGATGCAATTTCTGTGTTTCATCAACAGTCTGATAGTCCACAGATTACAGAATGCCACCAGATGTGCATCGGAAACTACTACTGGTCTTACAGAGAACAATCAAAGCGTAGACAGTTTGAGACATTACTCCCGTGGAGGAAAGTGCGCATGGTGAAAACAATCCCGATGCAATTTCTGTGTTTCATCAACACTCTTATAGTCCACAGATTACAGATTGCCTCCAGATGTGCATCGGAAACTACTACTGGTCTTCCAGGGAACAATCAAAGCGTAAATTGTTTGAGACATTACTCACATTGAGGAAAGTGCGCATGATGACTGTTGTATTCAATCCCGATGCAATTTCTGTGTTTCATCAATACTCCGATAGTCCACAGATTACATAATGCCACCAGATGTGCATCGGAAACTACTACTGGTCTTCCAGGGAACGATGAAAGCGTGGACTGTTTGAGACATTACTCCCATGGAGGAAAGTGCGAATGGTGACTGTTGTATTCAATCCCGATACAATTTCTGTGTTTCATCTACACTCTGATGGTCCACAGATTACAGAATTCCACCAGATGAGCATCGGAAACTAATACTGGTCTTCCAGGGAACAATCAAATCGTACACTGTTTCAGACATTACTCCTATGGAGGAAAGTGCAGATGGGGACTGTTGTATTCAATCCCGATGCAATTTCTGTGTTTCATCAACACTCTGATAGTGCACAGATTACAGAATGCCTCCAGATGTGCATCGGAAACTACTACTGGTCTTCCAGGGAACGATCAAATCGTAGACGGTTTGAGACATTACTCCCATGGAGGAAAGTGCGCATGGTGACTGTTGTTTTCAATCCCGATGCAACTTCGGTGTTTCATCAACAGTCTGATAGTCCACAGATTACAGAATGCCCCCAGACGTACATCGGAAAGTACTACTGGTCTTAATGGGAACGATCAGAGCGTAGAGTGTTTGAGACATTACTCCCATGGAGGAAAGTGCGCATGGTAACTGTTGTATTCAATCTAAATGCAATTTCTATGTTTCATCAACACTCTGGTAGTCCACAGATTACAGAATGCCTACAGATGTGCATCGGAAACTACAACTGGTCTTCCAGGGAACGATCAAAGCGTAGACTGTTTCAGACATTACTCCCATGGAGGAAAGTGTACATGGTGGCTGATGTATTCAATATCGATGCAATTTCTGTGTTTCATCAACACTCTGATAGTCCACAGATCACAGAATGCCACCAGATGTGCATCGGAAACAGCTTCTGGTCTTCCAGGGAACGATCAAAGCGTGACTGTTTGAGACATTACACCCTTTCAGGAAAGTGCGCATGGTGACTGTTGTATTCAATCCCGATGCAAATTTCTGTGTTTCATCAATACTCTGATAGTCCACAGATTACAGAATGCCTCCAGAAGTGCATCGGAAACTACCACTGGTCTTCCAGGGAACGATCAAATCGTAGACTGTTTGAGACATTACACCCATGGAGGAAAGTGCCCATGGTAACTGTTCTGTTCAATCCCGATGCAATTTCTGTGTTTTATCAACAGTCTTATAGTCCACAGATTACAGAATGCCTCCAGACGTGCATCGGAAACTACTACTGGTCTTCCAGGGAACGATCAAATCGTAGACTGTTTGAGACATTACTCCCATGAAGGAAAGTGCGCATGGTGACTGTTGTATTCAATCCCGATGCAATTTCTGTGTTTCATCAACAGTCTGATAGACCACAGATTACAGAATGCCACCAGACGTGCATCTGAAACTACTACTGGTCTTCCAGGGAACGATCAATGCGTAGACTGTTTGAGACATTATTCCCGTGGAGGAAAGTGCGCATGGTGACTGTTGTATTCACTCCCGATGGAATTTTTGTGTTTCATCAATACTGTGATAGTCCACACATTACAGAATGCCACCAGATGTGCATCGGAAACTACCACTGGCCTTCCAGACCACGATCAAAGTGTAGACGGTTTGAGACATTACTCCCATGGAGGAAAGTGTGCATGGTGACTGTTGTATTCAATCCCTATGCAATTTCTGTGTTTCATCAACACTCTGAAGGTCCACAAATTACAGGATGCCTCCAGATGTGCATGGGAAACTACTACTAGTCTTGCAGGGAACGATCAAAGCGTGGACTGTTTGAGACATTGCTCCCATGGAGGAAAGTGCGCATGGTGACAGTTGTATTCTATCCCGATGCAATTTCTGGGTTTCATCAACACTCTGATAGTTAACAGATTACAGATTGCCTCCAGATGTGCATCGGAAACTACTACTGGTCATCCTGGGAGCGATCAAAAACGTAGACTGTTTGAGACATTACTCCCATGGAGGAAAGTGTGCATGGTGACTGTTGTACTCAATCCCTATGCAATTTCTGTGTTTAATCAACACTTTGAAGGTCCACAAATTACAGAATGCCTCCAGATGAGCATCGGAAACTACTACTGGTCTTCCAGGGAACGATCAATGCGTAGACTGTTTCAGACATTACTCCTATGAAGGAAAGTGCGGATCGTGACTGTTGTATTCAATCCCGATGCAACTTTTGTGTTTCATCAACACTCTGATAGTCCACAGATTACAGATTGTCTGAAGATGTGCATCGGAAACTACTACTGGTCTTCCTGGTAACGATCAAGGCGTAGACTGTTTCAGACATTACTACCATGGAGGAAATTGCGGATGGTGACTGTTGTATTCAATCCTGATGAAATTTCTGTGTTTCATCAACATTCTGATAGTCCACAGATTACAGATCGTCTCCAGATGTGCATCGGAAACTACTACTGGTCTTCCTGGGAACGATCAAAGCGTAGACAGTTTCAGACATTACTCCCATGGAGGAAAGTGTGCATGGTGACTGTTGTATTCAATCCCGATGCAATTTCTGTGTTTCATCAACAGTCTGATAGTCCGCAAATTATAGAATGCAACCAGTTGTGCATTGGAAACTACTACTGGTCTTCCAGGGAACGTTCAAAGCGTAGACTGTTTAAAACGTTACTCCCATGGAGGAAAGTGCGCATGGTGACGTTTGTATTCAATCCCGATGGAATTTCTGTATTTCATCAAGACTCTGATAGTCCACAGATTACAGTTTGCCTCCAGATGTACACCGGAAACTACTACTGGTCTTCCTGGGAACGATCAAAAACGTAGACTGTTTGAAATATTACTCCCATGGAGGAAAGTGTGAGGGGTGACTGTTGTATTCAATCCCTATGCAATTTCTGTATTTCATCAACAGTTTGAAGGTCCACAAATTACAGAATGCCTCCAGATGTGCATCGGAAGCTACTACTGGTCTCCCAGGGAACGATCAATGCGTAGACCGTTCCAGACATTACTCCCATGAAGGAAAGTGCGGATCGTGACAGTTGTATTCAATCCCGATGCAATTTCTGTGTTTCATCAACTCTCTGATAGTCCGCATGTTACAAATTGTCTCCAGATGTGCATCGGAAACTATTACTGGTCTTCCTGGGAACGGTCAAAGCGTAGACTGTTTCAGACATTACTCCCATGGAGGAATGTGCATATGGTGACTGTTGTATTCAATCCTGATTCAATTTCTGTGTTTTTTATCAACACTCTGATAGTAAACAGATTACAGATTGTCTCCAGAAGTGCATCGGAAACTACTACTGGTCTTCCAGGGAACGATCAAAGCGTAGACTGTTTGAGACATTACTATCATGGAGGAAAGTAAGGATGGTGACTGTTGTATTCAATTCCGATGCAATTTCTGTGTTTCATCAACACTCTGATAGTCCACAGATTACAGAATGACACCAGATGTGCATCGGAAACTACTACTCGTCTTCCAGAGAACAATCAAAGCGTAGACTGTTTGAGACATTACTTCCGTGGAGGAAAGTGCGCATGGTGAATTCAATCCCGATGCAATTTCTGTGTTTCATCAACACTCTTATAGTCCACAGATTACAGATTGCCTACAGATGTGCATCGGAAACTACTACTGGTCTTCCAGGGAACGATCAAAGCGTAAATTGTTTGAGACATTACTCACATTGAGGAAAGTGCGCATGGTGACTGTTGTATTCAATCCCCATGCAATTTCTGTGTTTCATCAATACTCTGATAGTCCACAGATTACAGAAGGCCACCAGATGTGCATCGGAAACTACTACTGGTCTTCCAGGGAACGATCAAAGCGTGGACTGTTTGAGACATACTCCCATGGAGGAAAGTGCGAATGGTGACTGTTGTATTCAATCCCGATGCAATTTGTGTGTTTCATCAACACTCGGATAGTCCACAGATTACAGAATGACAAAAGATGTGCATCGGAATCTACTACTGGTCTTACAGGGAACGATCAAAGCGTAGACTGTTTGAGACATTACTCCCGTGGCGGAAAGTGCTGATGGGGACTGTTGTATTCAATCCCGATGCAGATTCTGTGTTTCGTCAACACTCTGATAGTACACAGATTACAGAATGCCTCCAGATGTGCATCGGAAACTACTTTTGGTCTTCCAGGGAACGATCAGAGCCTAAACTCTTTGAGACATTGCTGCCATGGAGGAAAGTGCGCATGGTGACTGTTGTATTCAATCCCGATGCAACTTCGGTGTTTCATCAACAGTCTGATAGTCCACAGATTACAGAATGCCCCCAGACCTACATCGGAAAGTACTACTGGTCTTAATGGGAACGATCAGAGCGTAGAGTGTTTGAGACATTACTCCCATGGAGGAAAGTGCGCATGGTAACTGTTGTATTCAATCTAAATGCAATTTCTGTGTTTCAACAACACTCTGGTTGTCCACAGATTACAGAATGCCTACAGATGTGCATCGGAAACTACAACTGGTCTTCCAGGGAACGATCAGAGCGTAGACTGTTTCAGACATTACTCCCATGGAGGAAAGTGTACATGGTGGCTGATGTATTCAATATCGATGCAATTTCTGTGTTTCATCAACACTCTGATAGTCCACAGATCCAGAATGCCACCAGATGTGCATCGGAAACAGCTTCTGGTCTTCCAGGGAACGATCAAATCGTAGACTGTTTGAGACATTACTCCCATGAAGGAAAGTGCGCATGGTGACTGTTGTATTCAATCCCGATGCAATTTCTGTGTTTCATCAACAGTCTGATAGACCACAGATTACAGAATGCCACCAGACGTGCATCTGAAACTACTACTGGTCTTCCAGGGAACGATCAATGCGTAGACTGTTTGAGACATTATTCCCGTCTAGGAAAGTGCGCATGGTGACTGTAGTATTCACTCCCGATGGAATTTTTGTGTTTCATCAATACTCTGATAGTCCATAGATTACAGAATGCCACCAGATGTGCATCGGAAACTACCACTGGCCTTCCAGACAACGATCAAAGCGTAGACTGTTTGAGACATTACTCCCATGGAGGAAAGTGCGCATGGTGACAGTTGTATTCTATCCCGATGCAATTTCTGGGTTTCATCAACAGTCTGATAGTTAACAGATTACAGATTGCCTCCAGATGTGCATCGGAAACTACTACTGGTCATCCTGGGAGCGATCAAAAACGTAGACTGTTTGAGACATTACTCCCATGGAGGAAAGTGTGCATGGTGACTGTTGTACTCAATCCCTATGCAATTTCTGTGTTTAATCAACACTTTGAAGGTCCACAAATTACAGAATGCCTCCAGATGTGCATCGGAAACTACTACTGGTCTTCCAGGGAACGATCAATGCGTAGACTGTTTCAGACATTACTCCTATGAAGGAAAGTGCGGATCGTGACTGTTGTATTCAATCCCGATGCAACTTCTGTGTTTCATCAACACTCTGATAGTCCACAGATTACAGATTGTCTGAAGATGTGCATCGGAAACTACTACTGGTCTTCCTGGTAACGATCAAGGCGTAGACTGTTTCAGACATTACTCCCATGGAGGAAATTGCGGATGGTGACTGTTGTATTCAATCCTGATGAAATTTCTGTGTTTCATCAACATTCTGATAGTCCACAGATTACAGATCGTCTCCAGATGTGCATCGGAAACTACTACTGGTCTTCCTGGGAACGATCAAAGCGTAGACAGTTTCAGACATTACTCCCATGGAGGAAAGTGTGCATGGTGACTGTTGTATTCAATCCCGATGCAATTTCTGTGTTTCATCAACAGTCTGATAGTCCGCAAATTATAGAATGCAACCAGTTGTGCATCGGAAACTACTACTGGTCTTCCAGGAACGATCAAAGCGTAGACTGTTTAAAACGTTACTCCCATGGAGGAAAGTGCGCATGGTGACGTTTGTATTCAATCCCGATGCAATTTCTGTATTTCATCAACACTCTGATAGTCCACAGATTACAGATTGCCTCCAGATGTACACCGGAAACTACTACTGGTCTTCCTGGGAACGATCAAAAACGTAGACTGTTTGAGATATTACTCCCATGGAGGAAAGTGTGAGGGGTGACTGTTGTATTCAATCCCTATGCAATTTCTGTATTTCATCAACACTTTGAAGGTCCACAAATTACAGAATGCCTTCAGATGTGCATCGGAAGCTACTACTGGTCTTCCAGGGAACGATCAATGCGTAGACCGTTTCAGACATTACTCCCATGAAGGAAAGTGCGGATCGTGACAGTTGTATTCAATCCCGATGCAATTTCTGTGTTTCATCAACTCTCTGATAGTCCGCAGGTTACAAATTGTCTCCAGATGTGCATCGGAAACTATTACTGGTCTTCCTGGGAACGGTCAAAGCGTAGACTGTTTCAGACATTACTCCCATGGAGGAATGTGCATATGGTGACTGTTGTATTCAATCCTGATTCAATTTCTGTGTTTTTTATCAACACTCTGATAGTAAACAGATTACAGATTGTCTCCAGAAGTGCATCGGAAACTACTACTGGTCTTCCAGGGAACGATCAAAGCGTAGACTGTTTGAGACATTACTCCCATGGAGGAAAGTAAGGATGGTGACTGTTGTATTCAATTCCGATGCAATTTCTGTGTTTCATCAACACTCTGATAGTCCACAGATTACAGAATGCCACCAGATATGCATCGGAATCTACTACTGGTCTTCCAGGGAACGATCAAATCGTAGACTGTTTGACACATTACACCCGTGCAGGAAAGTGCGCATGGTGACTGTTGTATTCAATCCCGATTTAATTTCTTTGTTTCATCAACACTCTGATAGTCCACAGATTACAGAATGACACCAGATGTGCATCGGAAACTACTACTCGTCTTCCAGAGAACAATCAAAGCGTAGACTGTTTGTGACATTACTTCCGTGGAGGAAAGTGCGCATGGTGAATTCAATCCCGATGCAATTTCTGTGTTTCATCAACACTCTTATAGTCCACAGATTACAGATTGCCTACAGATGTGCATCGGAAACTACTACTGGTCTTCCAGGGAACGATCAAAGCGTGGAACGTTTGTGAGATTACTCCCATGGAGGAAAGTGCGAATGGTGACGGTTTTATTCAATCCCGATGCAATTTCTGTGTTTCATCAACACTCTGATAGTCCACAGATTACAGAATGCCACCAGATGTGAATCGGAAACTACTACTGGTCTTACAGGGAATGATCAAAGCGTAGACTGTTTGAGACACTACTCCTTTGGAGGAAAGTGCGGATGGGGACTGTTGTATTCAATCCCGATGCAATTTCTGTGTTTCATCAACACTTTGATAGTGCACAGATTACAGAATGCCTCCAGATGTGCATCGGAAACTACTACTGGTCTTCCAGGGAACGATCAGAAACTAAACTCTTTGAGACATTGCTCCCATGCAGGAAAGTGCGCATGGTGACTGTTGTATTCAATCCCGATGCAATTTCTGTGTTTCATCAACACTTTGAAGGTCCACAGGTTACAGAATGCCTCCAGATGTGCATTGGAAACTACTACTGGTCTTACTGGGAACAATCAAAGCGTAGACTCTTTCAGACATTACTCCTATGGAGGAAACTGCGCATGGTGACTGTTGTATTCAATCCCGATGCAATTTCTGTGTTTCATCAACACCGTGATGGTACACAGATTACAGAATGCCACCAGATGTGCATCGGAAACTACTACTGGTCTGCCAGGGATCGTTCAAAGCGTAGTCTCCTTGAGACATTACTCCCATGGAGGAAAGTGCGCATGGTGACTGTTGAATTCAATCCCGATGCAATTTCTGTGTTTCATCAACAGTCTGATAGACCACAGATTACAGAATGCCTCCAGATGTGCATCGGAAACTACTACTGGTCTTCCAGGGAACGATCAAAGCGTAGACTCATTCAGACATTACTCCCATGGAGGAAAGTGCGCATGGTGAATGTTGTATTTAATCCCGATGCCATTTCTGAGTTTCGTCAACACTTTGAACGTCCACAGATACAGATTGCCTCCAGATGTCCATCGGAAACTACTACTGGTCTTCGAGGGAACGATCAAAGCGTAGACTGTTTGAGACATTACTCCCAAGGAGGAAAGTGCGCATTGTGACTGTTGTATTCACTACCGATGGAATTTTTGTGTTTCATCAATACTCTGATAGTCCACAGATTACAGATTGCCTCCAGATGTACACCGGAAACTACTACTGGTCTTCCTGGGAACGATCAAAGACGTAGACTGTTTGAGACATTATTCCCATGGAGGAAAGTTTGCAGGGTGACTGTTGTATTAAATGCCTATGCAATTTCTGTGTTTCATCAAACGTTTGAAGGTCCACAAATTACAGAATGCCTCCAGATGTGCATCGGAAACCACTACTGGTCTTCCTGGGTTACGATCAATACTTAGACTGTTTCAAACATTACTCCCATGGAGGAAATTGCGGATGGTGAATGTTGTATTCTATCCTGATGAAATTCTTGTGTTTCATCAACTTTCAGGTAGTCCACAGATTACAGATTGTCTCCAGATGCGCATCTGAAACTACTACTGGTCTTCCTGGGAACGATCAAAGCGTAGACAGTTTCAGACATTACTCCCATGGAAGAAAGTGCGCATGGTGACTGTTGTATTCAATCCCGAAGCAATTTCTGTGTTTCATCAACACTCTGATAGTCCACAGATTACAGATTGCCTCCAGATGTACACCAGAAACTACTACTGGTCTTCCTGGGAACGATCAAAAACGTAGACTGTTTGAGACATTACTCCCATGGAGGAAAGTGTGCAGGGTGACTGTTGTATTAAATCCCTATGCAATTGCTGTGTTTCGTCAACACTCTGATAGTCCACAGATTACAGAATGCCTCCAGATGTCCATCGGAAACTACTACTGGTCTTCGAGGGAACGATCAAAGCGTAGACTGTTTGAGACATTACTCCCAAGGAGGAAAGTGCGCATTGTGACTGTTGTATTCACTACCGATGGAATTTTTGTGTTTCATCAATACTCTGATAGTCCACAGATTACAGATTGCCTCCAGATGTGCATCGGAAACTACTACTGGTCTTCCTGGGAACGATCAAAGCGTAGACTGTTTCAGATATTACTCCCATGGAGGAAAGTGCGGATGGTGACTGTTGTATTCAATCCTGATGCAATTTCTGTGATTTTTATCAACACTCTGATAGTAAGCAGATTACAGATTGTCTCCAGATGTGCATCGGAAACTACTACTGTTCCTCCTGGGAACGATCAAAGCGTAGACTGTTTCAGACATTACTCCCATGGAGGAAAGTGTGCATGGTGACTGTTGTATTTAATCCCGATGTAATTTCTGTGTTTTATCAACACTTTGAAGGTCCACAGATTACAGATTGGCTTCAGATGTGCATCGGAAACTACTACTGGCCTTCCAGGGAACGATCAAAGCGTAAATTGTTTGAGACATTACTCACATTGAGGGAAGTGCGCATGGTGACTGTTGTATTCAATCCCGAACGAATTTCTGTGTTTCATCAACACTCTGATAGTCCACAGATTACGGAATGCCACCAGATGTGCATCGGAAACTACTACTGGTCTTACAGGGAATGATCAAAACGTAGACTGTTTGAGACATTACTCCCGTGGCGGAAAGTGCGCGTGGTGACTGTTGTATTCAATCCCGATGCAATGTCTGTAATTCATCAACACTCTGATGGTCCACAGATTACAGAATGCCACCAGATGTGCATCGGAAACTACTGCTGGTCTTCCAGGGAACGATCAAAGCGTAGACTGTTTGAGACATTACTCCCATGGAGGAAAGTGCGGATGGGGACTGTTGTATTCAATCCCGATGCAATTTCTGTGTTTCATCAACACTCTGATAGTGCACAGATTACAGAATGCCTCCAGATGTGCATCGGAAACTACTACTGGTCTTCCAGGGAACGATCAGAGCCTAAACTCTTTGAGACATTGCTCCCATGGAGTAAAGTGTGCATGGTGACTGTTGTACTCAATCCCGATGCAATTTCTGTGTTTCATCAACAGTCTAATAGTCCACAGATTACAGAATGCCTCCTGATGTGCACCGGAAACTACTACTAGTCTTAATGGGAACGATCAAAGCGTAGACTGTTTGACACATTACTCCCGTTTCGGAAAGTGCGCGTGGTGACTGTTGTATTCAATCCCGATGCAATTTCTGTGTTTCATCTACACTCTGATGGTCCACAGATTACAGAATGCCACCAGACTACTACTGGTCTTCCAGAGAATAATCAAAGCGTAGACTGTTTGAGACATTACTCCCGTGGAGGAAAGTGCACATGGTGAATTCAATCCCGATGCAATTTCTGTGTTTCATCAACACTCTTATAGTCCATAGATTACAGACTGCCTCCAGATGTGCATCGGAAACTACTACTGGTCTTCCAGGGAACGACCAAAGCGTAAATTGTTTGAGACATTACTCACATTGAGGAAAGTGCGCATAGTGACTGTTGTATTCAATCCCGATGCAATTTCTGTGTTTCCTCAATACTCTGATAGTCCACAGATTACAGAATGCCACCAGATGTGCATCGGAAACTAGTACTGGTGTTCCAGGGAACGATCAAAGCGTGGACTGTTTGAGACTTTACTCACATAGAGGAAAGTGCGAATGGTGACTGTTGTATTCAATCCCGATGCAATTTCTGTGTTTCAACAACACTCTGATAGTCCACAGATTACAGAATGCCACCAGATGTGCATCGGAAACTACTACTGGTCTTACAGGGAACGATCAAAACGTAGACTGTTTGAGACATTACTCCCGTGGCGGAAAGTGCGGATGGGGACTGTTGTATTCAATCCCGATGCAATTTCTGTGTTTCATCAACACTCTGATAGTGCACAGATTACAGAATGCCTCCAGATGTGCATCGGAAACTACTACTGGTCTTCCAGGGAACGATCAGAGCCTAAACTCTTTGAGACATTGCTCCCATGGAGGAAAGTGCGCATGGTGACTGTTGTATTCAATCCCGATGCAATTTCTGTGTTTCATCAACAGTCTTATAGTCCACAGATTACAGAATGCCTCCAGATGTGCATCGGAAACTACTACTGGTCTTCCAGGGAACGATCAAATCGTACACTGTTTGAGACATTACTCCCATGGAGGAAAGTGCGCATGGTGACTGTTGTATTCAATCCCGATGCAATTTCTGTGTTTCATCAACAGTCTGATAGTCCACACATGACAGAATGCCTACAGATGTGCATCGGAAGCTACTACTGGTCTTAATGGGAACGATCAAAGCGTAGAGTGTTTGAGACATTACTCCCATGGAGGAAAATGCGCATTGTGAATGTTGCATTCACTCCCGATGCAATTTATGTGTTTCATCAACACTTTGATAGTCCACAGATTACAGAATGCCACCAGACGTGCATCGGAAACTACTACAGGTCTTCCAGGGAACGATCAAAGGGTAAACACTTTGAGACATTACTCCTATGGAGGAAAGTGCGCATGGTGACTGTTGTATTCATTCTCGATGCATTTTCTGTGTTTCATCAACACTCAGATAGTCCACAGATTACAGAATGCCTCCAGATGTGCATCGGGAACTACTACTGGTCTTCCTGGGAACGATCAAAGCGTAGACTGTTTGAGACATTATTCCCATGAGGGAAAGTGTACATGGTGACTGTTGTATTCAATCCCGATACAATTTCTGTTTCTTCAACACTCTGATAGTCCACAGATCACAGAATGCCACCAGATGTGCATCGGAAACTGCTTCTGGCCTTCCAGGGAACGATCAAAGCGTAGACTGTTTGAGACATTACTCCCTTGGAGGAAAGTGCGCATGGTGACTCTTGTATTCAATCCCGATGCAATTTCTCTGTTTCATCAACACTCTGATAGTACACAGATTACTGATTGCCTCCAGATGTGCATCGGAAACTACTACTGGTCTTCCTGGGAACGATCAAATCGTGGACTGTTTCAGACATTACTCCCATGGAGGAAAGTGTGCATGGTGACTGTTGTATTCAATCCCGATGTAATTTCTGTGTTTCATCAACACTTTGAAGGTCCACAGGTTACAGAATGCCTCCAGATGTGCAGCGGAAACTACTACTGGTCTTACTGGGAATGATCAAAGCGTAGACTGTTTCAGACATTACTACCATGGAGGAAAGTGCCCATGGTAACTGTTGTATTCAATCCCGATGCAATTTCCGTGTTTCATCAACACTCTGATAGTCCACAGATTACAGATTGCATCCAGATGTCCATCGGAAACTACTACGGGTCTTCCAGGGAACGATCAAATCGTAGACTGTTTGAGACATTACTCCCATACAGGAAAGTGCGCATGGTGACTGTTGTATTCAATCCCGATGTAATTTCTGTGTTTCATCAACAGTCTGATAGACCACAGATTATAGAATGCCTCCAGATGTGCATCGTAAACTACTACGGGTCTTAGTGGGAACGATCAAAGCGTAGAGTGTTTGAGACATTACTCCCATGCAGGAAAGTGCGCATGGTGACTGTTGTATTTAATCCCGATGCCATCTCTTTGTTTCATCATCCCTCTGATAGTCCACAGATTACAGAATGCCTCCAGATGTGCATCGGAAACTACTGCTGGTCTTCCTAGGAACGATCAAAGCGTAGACTGTTTCAGACATTACTCCCGTGGAGGAAAGTGCGGATGGTGACTGTTGTATTCAATCCTGATGCAATTTCAGTGTTTTTTATCAACACTCTGATAGTAAACAGATTACAGATTGTCTCCAGATGTGCATCGGAATCTACTACTGTTCTTCCTGGGAACGCTCAAAGCGTAGACTGTTTCAGACATTACTCCCATGGAGGAAAGTGTGCATGGTGACTGTTGTATTCAACCCCGATGACATTTCTGTGTTTTATCAACACTTTGAAGGTCCACAGATTACAGATTGCCTCCAGATGTGCATCGGAAACTACTACTGGTCTTCCAGGGAACGATCAAAGCGTAGACTGTTTGAGACATTACTCCCGTGGAGGAAAGTGCGCATGGTGACTGTTGTATTTAATCCCGATGCATTTTCTGTGTTTCATCAACACTCTTATAGACCACAGATTACTGAATGCCACCAGATGTGCATCGGAAACTCCTACTGGTCTTCCAGGGAACGATCAAATCGTAGACTGTTTTAGACATTACTCCCATGGAGGAAAGTGTGCATGGTGACTGTTGTATTCAATAGCGATGCAATTTCTGTGTTTCGTCAACACTTTGAAGGTCCACAGGTTACAGAATGCCTCCAGATGTGCAGCGGAAACTACTACTGGTCTTACTGGGAACGATCAAAGCGTAGACTGTTTGAGACATTACTCCCATGGAGGAAAGTGTGCATGGTGACTGTTGTATTTAATCCCGCTGTAATTTCTGTGTATTATCAACACTTTGAAGGTCCACAGATTACAGATTGGCTTCAGATGTTCATCGGAAACTACTACTGGTCTTCCAGGGAACGATCAATGCGTAAATTGTTTGAGACATTACTCACATTGAGGAAAGTGCGCATGGTGACTGTTGTATTCAATCCCGATGCAATTTCTGTGTTTCATCAACACTCCGATAGTCCACAGATTACGGAATGCCATCAGATGTGCATCGGAAACTACTACTGGTCTTACAGGGAACGATCAAAACGAAGACTGTTTGAGACATTACTCCCGTGGCGGAAAGTGCGCGTGGTGACTGTTGTATTCAATCCCGATGCAATGTCTGTATTTCATCAACACTCTGATGGTCCACAGATTACAGAATGCCACCAGATGTGCATCGGAAACTACTGCTGGTCTTCCAGGGAACGATCAAAGCGTAGACTGTTTGAGACATTTTTCCCATGGAGGAAAGTGCGGATGGGGACTGTTGTATTCAATCCCGATGCAATTTCTGTGTTTCATCAACAGTCTAATAGTCCACAGATTACGGAATGCCTCCAGATGTTCATCGGAAACTACTACTAGTCTTAATGGGAAGGATCAAAGCGTAGACTGTTTGACACATTACTCCCGTGCCGGAAAGTGCGCGTGGTGACTGTTGTATTCAATCCCGATTCAATTTCTGTGTTTCATCTACACTCTGATGGTCCACAGATTACAGAATGCCACCAGATGTGCATCGGAAACTACTACTGGTCTTCCAGGGAACGATCAAAGCGTAGACTGTTTGACACATTACTCCCGTGGAGGAAAGTGCGCCTTGTGACTGTTGTATTCAATCCCGATGCAATTTCTGTAATTCATCAACACTCTGATAGTGCACAGATTACAGAATGCCACCAGATGTGCATCGGAAACTACTACTGGCCTTCCAGAGAATAATCAAAGCGTAGACTGTTTGAGACATTACTCCCGTGGAAGAAAGTGCACATGGTGAATTCAATCCCGATGCAATTTCTGTGTTTCATCAACACTCTTATAGTCCATAGATTACAGATTTTCTCCAGATGTGCATCGGAAACTACTACTGGTCTTCCAGGGAACGATCAAAGCGTAAATTGTTTGAGACATTACTCACATTGAGGAAAGTGCGCATAGTGACTCTTGTATTCAATCCCGATGCAATTTCTGTGTTTCCTTAATAGTCTGATAGTCCATAGATTACAGAATGCCACCAGATGTGCATCGGAAACTACTACTGGTCTTCCAGGGAACGATCAAAGCGTGGACTGTTTGAGACATTACTCCAATAGAGGAAAGTGCGAATGGTGACTGTTGTATTCAATCCCGATGCAGTTTCTGTGTTTCAGCAACACTCTGATAGTCCACAGATTACAGAATGCCACCAGATGTGCATCGGAAACTACTACTGGTCTTACAGGGAACGATCAAAGCGTAGACTGTTTGAGACATTACTCCCGTGGCGGAAAGTGCACGTGGTGACTGTTGTATTCAATCCCGAAGCAATTTCTGTGTTTCATCTACACTCTGATGGTCCACAGATTACAGAATGCCACCAGATGTGCATCGGAAACTAATACTGGTTTTCCAGGGAACGATCAAAGCGTAGACTGTTTGAGACATTACTCCCATGGAGGAAAGTGCGGATGGGGACTGTTGTATTCAATCCCGATGCAATTTCTGTGTTTCATCAACACTCTGATAGTGCACAGATTACAGAATGCCTCCAGATGTGCATCGGAAACTACTACTGGTCTTCCAGGGAACGATCAGAGCCTAAACTCTTTGAGACATTGCTCCCATGGAGGAAAGTGCGCATGGTGACTGTTGTATTCAATCCCGATGTAATTTCTGTGTTAAATCAACAGTCGGATAGACCGCAGATTATAGAATGCCTCCAGATGTGCATCGGAAACTACTACTGGTCTTAGTGGGAACGATCAAAGCGTAGAGTGTTTGAGACATTACTCCCATGCAGGAAAGTGCGCATGGTGACTGTTGTATTTAATCCCGATGCCATTTCTTTGTTTCATCAACACTCTGATAGTCCACAGATTACAGAATGCCCCCAGATGTGAATCGGAAACTACTACTGGTCTTCCAGGGAACGATCAAAGCGTAGACTCATTCAGACATCACTCCCATGGAGGAAAATGCGCATGGTGAATGTTGTATTTAATCCCGATGCCATTTCTGTGTTTCGTCAACACTTTGAACGTCCACAGATTACAGATTGCCTCCAGATGTCCATCGCAAACTACTACTGGTCTTCGAGGGAACGATCTAAGCGTAGACTGTTTGAGACATTACTCCCAAGGAGGAAAGTGTGCATTGTGACTGTTGTATTCACTACCGATGGAATTTTTGTGTTTCATCAATACCCTGATAGTCCACAGATTACAGAATGCCACCAGATGTGCATCGGAAACTACCACTGGTCTTCCAGGGAACGATCAAATCGTAGACTGTTTGAGACATTACTCCCATGGAGGAAAGAGTGCATGGTGACTGTTGTATTCAATCCCTATGCAATTTCTGTGTTTCATCAACACTTTGAAGGTCCACAAATTACAGAATGCCTGCAGATGTGCATCGGAAACTACTACTGGTCTTCCAGGGAACAATCAATGCGTAGACTGTTTCAGACATTACTCCTATGAAGGAAAGTGCGGATGGTGACTGTTGTATTCAATCCCGATGCAATTTCTGTGTTTCATCAACAGTCTGATAGTCCGCAGATTATAGAATGCCACCAGATGTGCATCGGAAACTACTACTGGTCTTCCAGGGAACGATCAAAGCGTAGACTGTTTGAGACATTACTCCCATGGAGGAAAGTGTGCATGGTGACTGTTGTATTCAATCCCTATGCAATTTCTGTGTTTCATCAACACTTTGAAGGTCCACAAATTACAGAATGCCTGCAGATGTGCATCGGAAACTACTACTGGTCTTCCAGGGAACGATCAATGCGTAGACTGTTTCAGACATTACTCCTATGAAGGAAAGTGCGGATGGTGACTGTTGTATTCAATCCCGATGAAATTTCTATGTTTCATCAACACTCTGATAGTCCACAGATTACAGAATGCCTCCAGATGTACACCGGAAACTACTACTGGTCTTCCTGGGAACGATCAAAGACGTAGACTGTTTGAGTCATTACTCCCATGGAGGAAAGTGTGCAGGGTGACTGTTGTATTCAAACCCTATGCAATTTCTGTGTTTCATCAACACTTTGATGGTCGACAAATTACAGAATGCCTCCAGATGTGCATCGGAAACTACTACTGGTCTTCCTGGGAACGATCAAAGCGTAGACTGTTTCAGACATTACTCCCATGGAGGAAAGTGCGGATGGTGACTGTTGTATTCAATCCTGATGCAATTGCTGTGTTTTTTATCAACACTCTGATAGTAAACAGATTACAGATTGTCTCCAGATGTGCATCGGAAACTACTACTGTTCTTCCTGGGAACGCTCAAAGCGTAGACTATTTCAGACATTACTCCCATGGAGGAAAGTGTGCATGGTGACTGTTGTATTCAACCCCGATGAAATTTCTGTGTTTTATCAACACTTTGAAGGTCCACAGATTACAGAATGCCTCCAGATGTGCATCGGAAACTACTACTGGTCTTCCAGGGAACGATCAAAGCGTAGACTGTTTCAGACATTACTCCCGTGGAGGAAAGTGCGCATGGTGACTGTTGTATTTAATCCCGATGCATTTTCTGTGTTTCATCAACACTCTTATAGACCACAGATTACTGAATGCCACCAGGTGTGCATCGGAAACTCCTACTGGTCTTCCAGGGAACGATCAAATCGTAGACTGTTTCAGACATGACTCCCATGGAGGAAAGTGTGCATGATGACTGTTGAATTCAATCACGATGCAATTTCTGTGTTTCGTCAACACTTTGAAGGTCCACAGGTTACAGAATGCCTCCAGATGTGCAGCGGAAACTACTACTGGCCTAACTGGGAACGATCAAACCGTAGACAATTTCAGACATTACTCCCATGGAGGAAAGTGCGGATGGTGACTGTTGTATTCAAACCCGATGCAATTTCCGTGTTTCATCAACACTCTGATAGTCCACAGATTACAGATTGCATCCAGATGTCCATCGGAAACTACTACGGGTCTTCCAGGGAACGATCATATCGTAGACTGTTTGAGACATTACTGCCATGGAGAAAAGTGCGCATGGTGACTGTTGTATTCAATCCCGATTCAATTTCTGTGTTTCATCAACAGTCTGATAGTCCACAGATTACAGAATGCCTCCAGATGTGCATCGGAAACTACTACTGGTCTTAATGGGAACGATCAAACCGTAGAGTGTTTGAGACATTACTCCCATGGAGGAAAGTGCGCATGGTAACTGTTGTATTCACTCCCGATGCAATTTTTGTGTTTCATCAACACTCTGATAGTCCACAGATTACAGAATGCCACCAGACATGCATCGGAAACTACTACTGGTCTTCCAGGGAACGATCGAAGAGTAAACACTTTGGGACATTACTCCTATGGAGGAAAGTGCGCATGGTGATTGTTGTATTCATTCCCGATGCATTTTCTGTGTTTCATCAACACTCAGATAGTCCACATATTACAGAATACCTCCAGATGTGCAACGGGAACTACTACTGGTCTTCCTGGGAACGATCAAAGCGTAGACTGTTGAGACATTACTCCCATGAAGGAAAGTGTACATGGTGACTGTAGTATTCAATCCCGATGCAAATTTCTGTGTTTCATCAATACTCTGATAGTCCACAGATTACAGAATGCCACCAGATGTGCATCGGAAACTACTACTGGTCTTCCAGGGAACGATCAGAACCTAAACTCTTTGAGACATTGCTCGCATGCAGGAAAGTGCGCATGGTGACTGTTGTATTCAATCCCGATGCTATTTCTGTGTTTCATCAACACTTTGAAGGACCACAGGTTACAGAATGCCTCCAGATGTGCATCAGAAACTACTACTGGTCTTACTGGGAACGATCAAAGCGTAGACTGTTTCAGACATTACTCCCATGGAGGAAAGTGCGGATGGTGACTGTTGTATTCAATCCCGATGCAATTTCCGTGTTTCATCAACACTCTGATAGTCCACAGATTACAGAATGCCACCAGATGTGCATCAGAAACTACCACTGGTCTTCCAGAGAACGATCAAAGCGTAGACTGTTTGAGACATTACTCCCATTCACGAAAGTGCGCATGGTGACTGTTGTATTCAATCCCGATGTAATTTCTGTGTTTCATCAACAGTCTGATAGACCACAGATTATAGAGTGCCTATAGATGTGCATCGGAAACTACTACTGGTCTTAGTGGCAACGATCAAAGCGTAGAGTGTTTGAGACATTGCTCCAATAGGGAAGTGCGCATGGTGAGTGTTGTATTCAATCCCGATGTAATTTCTTTGTTTCATCAACACTCTGATAGTCCACAGATTACAGAATGCCTCCAGATGTGCACCGAAAACTACTACTGGTCTTCCAGGAAACGATCAAAGCGTAGACTCATTCAGACATTACTCCGATGGAGGAAAGTGCGCATGGTGACTGTTGTATTCAATCCCGATGCAATTTCTGTGTTTCATCAACAGTCTGATAGTCCACAGATTATAGAATGCCTCCAGATGTGCATCGGAAACTACTACTGGTCTTCGAGGGAACAATCAAAGCGTAGACTGTTTGAGACATTACTCCCAAGGAGGAAAGTGCGCATTGTGACTGTTGTATTCACTACCGATGGAATTTTTGTGTTTCATCAATACTCTGATAGTCCACAGATTACAGATTGCCTCCAGATGTACACCGGAAACTACTACTGGTCTTCCTGTGGAACGATCAAGAACGTAGACTGTTTGAGACATTACTCCCATGGAGGAAAGTGTGCAGGGTGACTGTTGTATTAAATCCCGATGCAATTTCTGTGTTTCATCAACACTCTGATAGTCCACAGATTACGGAATGCCACCAGATGTGCATCGGAAACTACTACTGGTCTTACAGGGAACGATCAAAACGTAGACTGTTTGAGACATTACACCTATGGCGGAAAGTGCGCGTGGTGACTGTTGTATTCAATCCCGATGCAATGTCTGTATTTCATCAACACTCTGATGGTCCACAGATTACAGAATGCCACCAGATGTGCATCGGAAACTAATACTGGTCTTCCAGGAAACGATCAAAGCGTAGACTGTTTGAGACATTACTCCCATGGAGGAAAGTGCGGATGGGGACTGTTGTATTCAATCCCGATGCAATTTCTGTGTTTCATCAACACTCTGATAGTGCACAGGTTACAGAATGCCTCCAGATGTGCATCGGAAACTACTACTGGTCTTCCAGGGAACGATCAGAGCCTAAACTCTTTGAGACATTACACCCTTTCAGGAAAGTGCGCATGGTGACTGTTGTATTCAATCCCGATGCAAATTTCTGTGTTTCATCAACACTCAGATAGTCCACAGATTACAGAATGCCTCCAGATGTGCATCGGGAACTACTACTGGTCTTCCTGGGAACGATCAAAGCGTAGACTGTTTGAGACATTATTCCCATGAGGGAAAGTGTACATGGTGACTGTTGTATTCAATCCCGATGCACTTTCTGTGTTTCATCAACACTCTGATAGTCCACAGATCACAGAATGATAGCAGATGTGCATCGGAAACTGTTTCTGGTCTTCCAGGGAACGATCAAAGCGTAGACTGTTTGAGACATTACACCCTTTCAGGAAAGTGCGCATGGTGACTGTTGTATTCAATCCCGATGCAAATTTCTGTGTTTCATCAATACTCTGATAGTCCACAGATTACAGAATGCCTCCAGATGTGCATCGGAAACTACCACTGATCTTCCAGGGAACGATCAAAGCGTAGACTGTTTGAGACATTACTCCCATGGAGGAAAGTGCCCATGGTAACTGTTGTATTCAATCCCGATGCTATATCTGTGTTTCATCAATTCTCTGATAGTCCACAGATAACAGAATGCCACCAGATGTGCAACGGAAACTACCACTGGTTTTCCAGAGAACGATCAAAGCGTAGACTCTTTGAGACATTACTCCCATGGAGGAAAGTGCGCATGGTGACTGTTGTATTCAATCCCGATGCAATTTCTCTGTTTCATCAACACTCTGATAGTACACAGATTACTGATTGCCTCCAGATGTGCATCGGAAACTACTACTGGTCTTCCTGGGAACGATCAAATCGTGGACTGTTTCAGACATTACTCCCATGGAGGAAAGTGTGCATGGTGACTGTTGTATTCAATCCCGATGCAATTTCTGTGTTTCATCAACACTTTGAAGGTCCACAGGTTACAGAATGCCTCCAGATGTGCAGCGGAAACTACTACTGGTCTTACTGGGAACGATCAAGTCGTAGAATGTTTCTGACATTACTCTCATGGAGTAAAGTGCGGATGGTGACTGTTGTATTCAATCCCGATGCAATTTCCGTGTTTCATCAACACTCTGATAGTCCACAGATTACAGATTGCATCCAGATGTCCATCGGAAACTACTATAGGTCTTCCAGGGAACTATCAAATCGTAGACTGTTTGAGACATTACTCCCATTCAGGAAAGTGTGCATGGTGACTGTTGTATTCAATCCCGATGCAATTTCTGTGTTTCATCTACACTCTGATGGTCCACAGATTACTGAATGCCACCAGATGTGCATCGGAAACTACTACTGGTCTTCCAGAGAATAATCAAAGCGTAGACTGTTTGAGACATTACTCCCGTGGAGGAAAGTGCGCCTTGTGACTGTTGTATTTAATCCCGATGCCATTTCTGTGTTTCATCAACACTTTGAAGGTCCAAAGGTTACAGAATGCCTCCAGATGTGCAGCGGAAACCACTACTGGTCTTACTGGGAACGATCAAATCGTGGACTGTTTCAGACATTACTCCCATAGAGGAAAGTGCTGATGGTGACTGTTGTATTCAATCCCGATGCAATTTCCGTGTTTCATCAACACTCTGATAGTCCACAGATTACAGATTGCATCCAGATGTCCATCGGAAACTACTACGGGTCTTCCAGGGAACGATCAAATCGTAGACTGTTTGAGACATTACTCCCATTCAGGAAAGTGCGCATGGTGATTGTTGTATTCAATCCCGATGCAATTTCTGTGTTTCATCTACACTCTGATGGTCCACAGATTACACAATGCCACCAGATGTGCATCGGAAACTACTACTGGTCTTCTAGGGAACGATCAAAGCGTAGACTGTTTGACACATTACTCCCGTGGAGGAAAGTGCGCCTTGTGACTGTTGTATTCAATCCCGATGCAATTTCTGTAATTCATCAACACTCTGATAGTCCACAGATTACAGAATGCCACCAGATGTGCATCGGAAACTACTACTGGTCTTCCAGAGAATAATCAAAGCGTAGACTGTTTGAGACATTACTCCCGTGGAGGAAAGTGCACATGGTGAATTCAATCCCGATGCAATGTCTGTATTTCATCAACACTCTGATGGTTCACAGATTACAGAATGCCACCAGATGTGCATCGGAAACTAATACTGGTCTTCCAGGGAACGATCAAAGCGTAGACTGTTTGAGACATTACTCCCATGGAGGAAAGTGCGGATGGGGACTGTTGTATTCAATCCCGATGCAATATCTGTGTTTTTATCAACACTCTGATAGTGCACAGATTACAGAATGCCTCCAGATGTGCATCGGAAACTACTACTGGTCTTGCAGGGAACGATCAGAGCCTAAACTCTTTGAGACATTGCTCCCATGGAGTAAAGTGCGCATGGTGACTGTTGTATTCAATCCCGATGCAACTTCTGTGTTTCATCAACAGTCTAATAGTCCACATATTACAGAATGCCTCCAGATGTGCATCGGAAACTACTACTAGTCTTAATGGGAACGATCAAAGCGTAGACTGTTTGACACATTACTCCCGTGGCGGAAAGTGCGCGTGGTGACTGTTGTATTCAATCCCGATGCAATTTCTGTGTTTCATCTACACTCTGATGGTCCACAGATTACAGAATGCCACCAGATGTGCATCGGAAAATACTACTGGTCTTCCAGGGAACGATCAAAGCGTAGACTGTTTGACACATTACTCCCGTGGAGGAAAGTGCGCCTTGTGACTGTTGTATTCAATCCCGATGCAATTTCTGTAATTCATCAACACTCTGATAGTCCACAGATTACAGAATGCCACCAGATGTGCATCGGAAACTACTACTGGTCTTCCAGAGAATAATCAGAGCGTAGACTGTTTGAGACATTACTCCCGTGGAGGAAAGTGCGCATGGTGAATTCAATCCCGATGCAATTTCTGTGTTTCATCAACACTCTTATAGTCCATAGATTACAGATTGCCTCCAGATGCGCATCGGAAACTACTACTGGTCTTCCAGGGAACGATCAAAGCGTAAATTGTTTGAGACATTACTCACATTGAGGAAAGTGCGCATAGTGACTGTTGTATTCAATCCCGATGCAATTTCTGTGTTTCCTCAATACTCTGATAGTCCACAGATTACAGAATGCCACCAGATGTGCATCGGGAACTACTACTGGTCTTCCTGGGAACGATCAAAGCGTAGACTGTTTGAGACATTATTCCCATGAGGGAAAGTGTACATGGTGACTGTTGTATTCAATCCCGATGCACTTTCTGTGTTTCATCAACACTCTGATAGTCCACAGATCACAGAATGCCACCAGATGTGCATCGGAAACTGCTTCTGGTCTTCCAGGGAACGATCAAAGGGTAGACTTTTTGAGACATTACACCCTTTCAGAAAAAGTGCGCATGGTGACTGTTGTATTCAATCCCGATGCAATTTCTCTGTTTCATCAACACTCTGATAGTACACAGATTACTGATTGCCTCCAGATGTGCATCGGAAACTACTACTGGTCTTCCTGGGATCGATCAAATAGTGGACTGTTTCAGACATTACTCCCATGGAGGAAAGTGCGGATGGTGACTGTTGTATTCAATCCCGATGCAATTTCCGTGTTTCATCAACACTCTGATAGTCCACAGATTACAGATTGCATCCAGATGTCCATCGGAAACTACTACGGGTCTTCCAGGGAACGATCAAATCGTAGACTGTTTGAGACATTACTCCCATTCAGGAAAGTGCGCATGGTGATTGTTGTATTCAATCCCGATGCAATTTCTGTGTTTCATCTACACTCTGATGGTCCACAGATTACAGAATGCCACCAGATGTGCATCGGAAACTACTATTGGTCTTCCAGGGAACGATCAAAGCGTAGACTGTTTGACACATTACTCCCGTGGAGTAAAGTGCGCCTTGTGGCTGTTGTATTCAATCCCGATGCAATTTCTGTAATTCATCAACACTCTGATAGTCCACAGATTACAGAATGCCACCAGATGTGATTCAGAAACTACTACTGGTCTTCCAGAGAATAATCAAAGCGTAGACTGTTTGAGACATTACTACTGTGGAGGAAAGTGCACATGGTGAATTCAATCCCGATGCAATGTCTGTGTTTCATCAACACTCTGATAGTGCACAGATTTCAGAATGCCTCCAGATGTGGATCGGAAACTAATACTGGTCTTCCAGGGAACGATCAAAGCGTAGACTGTTAGAGACATTACTCCCATGGAGGAAAGTGCGCATGGTGACTGTTGTATTCAATCCCGATGCAACTTCTATGTTTCATCAACAGTCTAATAGTCCACATATTACAGAATGCCTCCAGATGTGCATCGGAAACTACTACTAGTCTTAATGGGAACGATCAAAGCGTAGACTGTTTGACACATTACTCCCGTGGCGGAAAGTGCGCGTGGTGACTGTTGTATTCAATCCCGATGCAATTTCTGTAATTCATCAACACTCTGATGGTCCACAGATTACAGAATGCCACCAGATGTGCATTGGAAACTACTACTGGTCTTCCAGAGAATAATCAAAGCGTAGACTGTTTGAGACATTACTCCCGTGGAGGAAAGTGCACATGGTGAATTCAATCCCGATGCAATTTCTGTGTTTCATCAACACTCTTATAGTCCATAGATTACAGATTGCCTCCAGATGTGCATCGGAAACTACTACTGGTCTTCCAGGGAACGATCAAAGCGTAAATTGTTTGAGACATTACTCACATTGAGGAAAGTGCGCATAGTGACTGTTGTATTCAACCCCGATGCAATTTCTGTGTTTCCTCAATACTCTGATGGTCCACAGATTACACAATGCCACCAGATGTGCATCGGAAACTACTACTGGTCTTCCAGGGAACGATCAAAGCGTGGACTGTTTGAGACATTACTCCCATAGAGGAAAGTGCGAATGTTGACTGTTTTATTCAATACCGATGCAATTTCTGTGTTTCAGCAACACACTGATAGTCCACAGATTACAGAATGCCACCAGATGTGCATCGGAAACTACTACTGGCCTTACAGGGAACGATCAAAGCGTAGACTGTCTGAGACATTACTCCTGTGGCGGAAAGTGCGCGTGGTGACTGTTGTATTCAATCCCGATGCAATTTCTGTGTTTCATCTACACTCTGATGGTCCACAGATTACAGAATGCCACCAGATGTGCATCGGAAACTAATACTGGTCTTCCTGGGAACGATCAAAGCGTAGACTGTTTGAGGCATTACTCCCATGGAGGAGAGTGCGGATGGGGACTGTTGTATTCAAACCCGATGCAATATCTGTGTTTCATCAACACTCTTATAGTCCATAGATTACAGATTGCCTCCAGATGTGCATCGGAAACTACTACTGGTCTTCCAGGGAACGATCAAAGCGTAAATTGTATGAGACATTACTCACATTGAGGAAAGTGCGCATAGTGACTGTTGTATTCAATCCCGATGCAATTTCTGTGTTTCCTCAATACTCTGATAGTCCACAGATTATAGAATGCCTACAGATGTGCATCGGAAGCTACTACTGGTCTTAATGGGAACGATCAAAGCGTAGAGTGTTTGAGACATTACTCCCATGGAGGAAAGTTCGCATTGTGACTGTTGTATTCACTCCCGATGCAATTTTTGTGTTTCATCAACACTCTGATAGTCCACAGATTACAGAATGCCACCAGACGAGCATCGGAAACTACTACAGGTCTTCCAGGGAACGATCAAAGGGTAAACACTTTGAGACATTACTCCTATGGAGGAAAGTGCGCATGGTGACTGTTGTATTCATTCCCGATGCATTTTCTGTGTTTCATCAACACTCAGATAGTCCACAGATTACAGAATGCCTCCAGATGTGCATCGGGAACTACTACTGGTCTTCCTGGGAACGATCAAAGCGTAGACTGTTTGAGACATTACACCCTTTCAGGAAAGTGCGCATGGTGATTGTTGTATTCAATCCCGATGCAAATTTCTGTGTTTCATCAATACTCTGATAGTCCACAGATTACAGAATGCCTCCAGATGTGCATCGGAAACTACCACTGATCTTCCAGGGAACGATCAAAGCGTAGACTGTTTGAGACATTACTCCCATGGAGGAAAGTGCCCATGGTAACTGTTGTATTCAATCCCGATGCAATATCTGTGTTTCATCAATACTCTGATAGTCCACAGATAACAAAATGCCACCAGATGTGCAACGGAAACTACCACTGGTCTTCCAGAGAACGATCAAAGCGTAGACTCTTTGAGACATTACTCCCATGGAGGAAAGTGTGCATGGTGACTGTTGTATTCAATCCCGATGCAATTTCTGTGTTTCGTCAACACTTTGAAGGTCCACAGGTTACAGAATGCCTCCAGATGTGCAGCGGAAACTACTACTGGTCTTACTGGGAACGATCAAGTCGTAGACTGTTTCAGACATTACTCCCATGGAGGAAAGTGCGGATGGTGACTGTTGTATTCAATCCCGATGCAATTTCCGTGTTTCATCAACACTCTGATAGTCCACGGATTACAGATTGCATCCATATGTCCATCGGAAACTACTACGGGTCTTCCAGGGAACTATCAAATCGTAGACTGTTTGAGACATTACTCCCATGGACTAAAGTGCGCATGGTGACTGTTGTATTCAATCCCGATGCAATTTCTGTGTTTCATCTCCACTCTGATGGTCCACAGATTACAGAATGCCACCAGATGTGCATCGGAAACTACTACTGGTCTTCCAGGGAACGATCAAAGCGTAGACTGTTTGACACATTACTCCCGTGGAGGAAAGTGCGCCTTGTGACTGTTGTATTCAATCCCGATGAAATTTCTATGTTTCATCAACACTTTGAAGGTCCACAGGTTGCAGAATGCCTCCAGATGTGCAGCGGAAACTACTACTGGTCTTACTGGGAACTATCAAAGCGTAGACTGTTTCAGACATTACTCCCATGGAGGAAAGTGCGGATGGTGACTGTTGTATTCAATCCCGATGCAATTTCCGTGTTTCATCAACACTCTGATAGTCCACAGATTACAGATTGCATCTAGATGTCCATCGGAAACTACTACGGGTCTTCCAGGGAACGATCAAATCGTAGAGTGTTTGAGACATTACTCCCATTCAGGAAAGTGCGCATGGTGATTGTTGTATTCAATCCCGATGCAATTTCTGTGTTTCATCTACACTCTGATGGTCCACAGATTACAGAATGCCACCAGATGTGCATCGGAAACTACTATTGGTCTTCCAGGGAACGATCAAAGCGTAGACTGTTTGACACATTACTCCCGTGGAGGAAAGTGCGCCTTGTGGCTGTTGTATTCAATCCCGATGCAATTTCTGTAATTCATCAACACTCTGATAGTCCACTGATTACAGAATGCCTCCAGATGTGCAGCGGAAACTACTACTGGTCTTACTGGGAACTATCAAAGCGTAGACTGTTTCAGACATTACTCCCATGGAGGAAAGTGCGGATGGTGACTGTTGTATTCAATCCCGATGCAATTTCTGTGTTTCATCAACACTCTGATAGTGCACAGATTACAGAATGCCTCCAGATGTGCATCGGAAACTACTACTGGTCTTGCAGGGAACGATCAGAGCCTAAACTCTTTGAGGCATTGCTCCCATGGAGTAAAGTGCGCATGGTGACTGTTGTATTCAATCCCGATGCAACTTCTGTGTTTCATCAACAGTCTAATAGTCCACATATTACAGAATGCCTCCAGATGTGCATCGGAAACTACTACTAGTCTTAATGGGAACGATCAAAGCGTAGACTGTTTGACACATTACTCCCGTGGCGGAAAGTGCGCGTGGTGACTGTTGTATTCAATCCCGATGCAATTTCTGTAATTCATCAACACTCTGATGCTCCACAGATTACAGAATGCCACCAGATGTGCATCGGAAACTACTACTGGTCTTCCAGAGAATAATCAAAGCGTAGACTGTTTGAGACATTACTCCCGTGGAGGAAAGTGCACATGGTGAATCAATCCCGATGCAATTTCTGTGTTTCATCAACACTCTTATAGTCCATAGATTACAGATTGCCTCCAGATGTGCATCGGAAACTACTACTGGTCATCCAGGGAACGATGAAAGCGTAAATTGTCTGAGACATTACTCACATTGAGGAAAGTGCGCATAGTGACTGTTGTATTCAATCCCGATGCAATTTCTGTGTTTCCTCAATACTCTGATAGTCCACAGATTACAGAATGCCACCAGATGTGCATCGGAAACTACTACTGGTCTTCCAGGGAACGATCAAAGCGTGGAGTGTTAGAGACATTACTCCCATAGAGGAAAGTGCGAATGGTGACTGTTGTATTCAATACCGATGCAATTTCTGTGTTTCAGCAACACTCTGATAGTCCACAGATTACAGAATGCCACCAGATGTGCATCGGAAACTACTACTGGTCTTCCGGAGAATAATCAAAGCGTAGACTGTTTGAGACATTACTCCCGTGGAGGAAAGTGCACATGGTGAATTCAATCCCGATGCAATTTCTGTGCTTCATCAACACTCTTATAGTCCATAGATTACAGATTGCCTCCAGATGTGCATCGGAAACTACTACTGGTCTTCCAGGGAACGATCAAAGCGTAATTTGTTTGAGACATTACTCACATTGAGGAAAGTGCGCATAGTGACTGTTGTATTCAATCCCGATGCAATTTCTGTGTTTCCTCAATACTCTGATAGTCCACAGATTACAGAATGCCACCAGATGTGCATCGGAAACTACTACTGGTCTTCCAGGGAACGATCAAAGCGTGGACTGTTTGAGACATTACTCCCATAGAGGAAAGTGCGAATGGTGACTGTTGTATTCAATACCGATGCAATTTCTGTGTTTCAGCAACACACTGATAGTCCACAGATCACAGATTGCATCCAGATGTCCATCGGAAACTACTACTGGTCTTACAGGGAACGATCAAAGCGTAGACTGTTTGAAACATTACACCCGTGGCGGAAAGTGCGCATGGTGACTGTTGTATTCAATCCCGATGCAATTTCTGTGTTTCATCTACACTCTGATGGTCCACAGATTACAGAATGCCACCAGATGTGCATCGGAAACTAATACTGGTCTTCCTGGGAACGATCAGAGCGTAGACTGTTTGAGGCATTACTCCCATGGAGGAGAGTGCGGATGGGGACTGTTGTATTCAAACCCGATGCAATTTCTGTGTTTCATCAACACTCTGATAGTGCGCAGATTACAGAATGCCTCCAGATGTGCATCGGAAACTACTACTGGTCTTCCAGGGAACGATCAGAGCCTAAACTCTTTGAGACATTGCTCCCATGGAGGAAAGTGCGCATGGTGACTGTTGTATTCAATCCCGATGCAATTGCTGTGTTTCATCAACAATCTGATAGTCCACAGATTACAGAATGCCTACAGATGTGCATCGGAAGCTACTACTGGTCTTAATGGGAACGATCAAAGCGTAGAGTGTTTGAGACATTACTCCCATGGAGGAAAGTGCGCATTGTGACTGTTGTATTTACTCCCGATGCAATTTTTGGGTTTCATCAACACTCTGATAGACCACAGATTACAGAATGCCACCAGACGTGCATCGGAAACTACTACAGGTCTTCCAGTGAACGATCAAATAGTAAACACTTTGAGACATTACTCCTATGGAGGAAAGTGCGCATGGTGACTGTTGTATTCATTCCCGATGCATTTTCTGTGTTTCATCAATACTTTGATAGTGCACAGATTACAGAATGCCTCCAGATGTGCATCGGAAACTACCACTGATCTTCCAGGGAACGATAAAAGCGTAGACTGTTTGAGACATTACTCCCATGGAGAAAAGTGCCCATGGTAACTGTTGTATTCAATCCCAATGCAATATCTGTGTTTCATCAATGATAGTCCACAGATAACAGAATGCCACCAGATGTGCATCGGAAACTACCACTGGTCTTCCAGAGAACGATCAAAGCGTAGACTCTTTGAGACATTACTCCCATGGAGGAAAGTGCGCATGGTGACTGTTGTATTCAATCCCGATGCAATTTCTCTGTTTCATCAACACTCTGATAGTACACAGATTACTGATTGCCTCCAGATGTGCATCGGATACTACTACTGGTCTTCCTGGGAACGATCAAATCGTGGACTGCTTCAGACATTACTCCCATGGAGGAAAGTGTGCATGGTGACTGTTGTATTCAATCCCGATGCAATTTCTTTGTTCCATCAACACTTTGAAGGTCCACAGGTTACAGAATGCCTCCAGATGTGCAGCGGAAACTACTACTGGTCTTACTGGGAACGATCAAAGCGTAGACTGTTTCAGACATTACTCCCATGGAGGAAAGTGCGGATGGTGACTGTTATATTCAATCCCGATGCAATTTCCGTGTTTCATCAACACTCTGATAGTCCACAGATTACAGATTGCATCCAGATGTCCATCGGAAACTACTACGGGTCTTCCAGGGAACGATCAAATCGTAGACTGTTTGAGACATTACTCCCATTCAGGAAAGTGCGCATGGTGACGGTTGTATTCAATCCCGATGTAATTTCTGTGTTTCATCAACAGTCTGATAGACCACAGATTATAGAATGCCTCCAAATGTGCATCGGAAACTACTACTGGTCTTCCTGGGAACGATCAAAGCGTAGAGTGTTTGAGACATTACTCCCATGCAGGAAAGTGCGCATGGTGACTGTTGTATTTAATCCCGATGCCATTTCTTTGTTTCATCAACACTCTGATAGTCCACAGATTACAGAATGCCTGCAGATGTGCATCGGAAACTACTACTGGTCTTCCAGTGAACGATCAAAGCGTAGACTCATTCAGACATTACTCCCATGGAGGAAAGTGCGCATGGTGAATGTTGTACTTAATCCCGATGCCATTTCTGTGCTTCGTCAACACTTTGAACGTCCACAGATTACAGATTGAGTCCAGATGTCCATCGCAAACTACTACTGGTCTTCCAGAGAATAATCAAAGCGTAGACTGTTTGAGACATTACTCCCGTGGAGGAAAGTGCACATGGTGAATTCAATCCCGATGCAATTTCTGTGTTTCATCAACACTCTTATAGTCCATAGATTACAGATTGCCTCCAGATGTGCATCGGAAACTACTACTGGTCTTCCAGGGAACGATCAAAGCGTAAATTGTTTGAGACATTACTCACATTGAGGAAAGTGCGCATAGTGACTTTTGTATTCAATCCCGATGCAATTTCTGTGTTTCCTCAATACTCTGATAGTCCACAGATTACAGAATGCCAGCAGATGTGCATCGGAAACTACTACTGGTCTTCCAGGGAACGATCAAAGCGTGGACTGTTTGAGACATTACTCCCATAGAGGAAAGTGCGAATGGTGACTGTTGTATTCAATACCGATGCAATTTCTGTGTTTCAGCAACACACTGATAGTCCACAGATTACAGAATGCAACCAGATGTGCATCGGAAACTACTACTGGTCTTACAGGGAACGATCAAAGCGTAGACTGTTTGAGACATTACTCCCGTGGCGGAAAGTGCGCGTGGTGACTGTTGTATTCAATCCCGATGCAATTTCTGTGTTTCATCTACACTCTGATGGTCCACAGATTACAGAATGCCACCAGATGTGCATCGGAAACTAATACTGGTCTTCCTGGGAACGATCAAAGCGTAGACTGTTTGAGGCATTACTCCCATGGAGGAGAGTGTGCAGGGTGACAGTTGTATTCAAACCCTATGCAATTTCTGTGTTTCATCAACACTTTGAAGGTCCACAAATTACAGAATGCCTCCAGATGTGCATCGGAAACTACTACTGGTTTTCCAGGGAACGATCAAAGCGTGGACTGAGACATTACTCCCATAGAGGAAAGTGCGAATGGTGACTGTTGTATTCAATACCGATGCAATTTCTGTGTTTCAGCAACACTCTGAGAGTCCACAGATTACAAAATGCCACCAGATGTGCATCGGAAACTACTACTGGTCTTCCAGAGAATAATCAAAGCGTAGACTGTTTGAGACATTACTCCCGTGGAGGAAAGTGCACATGGTGAATTCAATCCCGCTGCAATTTCTGTGTTTCATCAACACTCTTATAGTCCATAGATTACAGATTGCCTCCAGATGTGCATCGGAAACTACTACTGGTCTTCCAGGGAACGATCAAAGCGTAAATTGTTTGAGACATTACTCACATTGAGGAAAGTGCGCATAGTGACTGTTGTATTCAATCCCGATGCAATTTCTGTGTTTCCTCAATACTCTGATAGTCCACAGATTACAGAATGCCACCAGATGTGCATCGGAAACTACTACTGGTCTTCCAGCGAACGATCAAAGCGTAGACTGTTTGAGACATTACTCACATGGAGGAAACTCCGCATGGTGACTGTTGTATTAAATCCCGATGCAATTTCTGTGTTTCATCAACACTCTGATAGTCCACAGATTCCAGATTGCCTCCAGATGTACACCGGAAACTACTACTGGTCTTCCTATGAACGATCAAAAACGTAGACTGTTTGAGACATTACTCCCATGGAGGAAAGTGTGCAGGGTGACAGTTGTAATCAAACCCTATGCAATTTCTGTGTTTCATCAACACTTTGAAGGTCCACAAATTACAGAATGCCTCCAGATGTGCATCGGAAACTACTACTGGTCTTCCAGGGAACGATCAAAGCGTGGACTGAGACATTACTCCCATAGAGGAAAGTGCGAATGGTGGCTGTTGTATTCAATACCGATGCAATTTCTGTGTTTCAGCAACACTCTGAGAGTCCACAGATTACAGAATGCCACCAGATGTGCATCGGAAACTACTACTGGTCTTCCAGAGAATAATCAAAGCGTAGACTGTTTGAGACATTACTCCCGTGGAGGAAAGTGCACATGGTGAATTCAATCCCTATGCAATTTCTGTGTTTCATCAACACTCTTATAGTCCATAGATTACAGATTGCCTCCAGATGTGCATCGGAAACTACTACTGGTCTTCCAGGGAACGATCAAAGCGTGGACTGAGACATTACTCCCATAGAGGAAAGTGCGAATGGTGACTGTTGTATTCAATACCGATGCAATTTCTGTGTTTCAGCAACACTCTGAGAGTCCACAGATTACAGAATGCCACCAGATGTGCATCGGAAACTACTACTGGTCTTCCAGGGAACGATCAAAGCATGGACTGTTTGAGACATTACTCCCATGGAGGAAAGTGCGAATGGTGACTGTTGTATTCAATACCGATGCAATTTCTTTGTTTCAGCAACACACTGATAGTCCACAGATTACAGAATGCCACCAGATGTGCATCGGAAACTACTACTGGTCTAACAGGGAACGATCAAAGCGTAGACTGTTTGAGACATTAATCCCGTGGCGGAAAGTGCGCGTGGTGACTGTTGTATTCAATCCCGATGCAATTTCTGTGTTTCATCTACACTCTGATGGTCCACAGATTACAGAATGCCACCAGATGTGCATCGAAAACTAATACTGGTCTTCCTGGGAACGATCAAAGCGTAGACTGTTTGAGGCATTACTCCCATAGAGGAGAGTGCGGATGGGGCTGTTGTATTCAAACCCGATGCCATTTCTGTGTTTCATCAACACTCTGATAGTGCACAGATCACAGAATGCCACCAGATGTGCATCGGAAACTGCTTCTGGTTTTCCAGGGAACGATCAAAGCGTAGACTGTTTGAGACATTACACCCTTTCAGGAAAGTGCGCATGGTGACTGTTGTATTCAATCCCGATGCAAATTTCTGTGTTTCATCAATACCCTGATAGTGCACAGATTACAGAATGCCTCCAGATGTGCATCGGAAACTACCACTGATCTTCCAGGGAACGATCAAAGCGTAGACTGTTTGAGACATTACTCCCATGGAGGAAAGTGCCCATGGTAACTGTTGTATTCAATCCCGATGCAATATCTGTGTTTCATCAATACTCTGATAGTCCACAGATAACAGAATGCCACCAGATGTGCATCGGAAACTACCACTGGTCTTCCAGAGAACGATCAAAGCGTAGACTCTTTGAGACATTACTCCCATGGAGGAAAGTGCGCATGGTGACTGTTGTATTCAATCCCGATGCAATTTCTCTGTTTCATCAACACTCTGATAGTACACAGATTACTGATTGCCTCCAGATGTGCATCGGAAACTACTACTGGTCTTACTGGGAACGATCAAAGCGTAGACTGTTTCAGACATTACTCCCATGGAGGAAAGTGTGCATGGTGACTGTTGTATTCAATCCCGATGCAATATCTCTGTTTCATCAACACTCTGATAGTACACAGATTACTGATTGCCTCCAGATGTGCATCGGAAACTACTACTGGTCTTCCTGGGAACGATCAAATCGTGGACTGTTTCAGACATTACTCCCATGGAGGAAAGTGTGCATGGTGACTGTTGTATTAAATCCCGATGCAATTTCTTTGTTTCATCAACACTTTGTAGGTCCACAGGTTACAGAATGCCTCCAGATGTGCAGCGGAAACTACTACTGGTCTTACTGGGAACGATCAAAGCGTAGACTGTTTCAGACATTACTCCCATGGAGGAAAGTGCGGATGGTGACTGTTGTATTCAATCCCGATGCAATTTCCGTGTTTCATCAACACTCTGATAGTCCACAGATTACAGATTGCATCCAGATGTCCATCGGAAACTACTACGGGTCTTCCAGGGAACGATCAAATCGTAGACTGTTTGAGACATTACTCCCATTCAGGAAAGTGCGCATGGGGACGGTTGTAATCAATCCCGATGTAATTTCTGTGTTTCATCAACAGTCTGATAGACCACAGATTATAGAATGCCTCCAAATGTGCATCGGAAACTACTACTGGTCTTCCTGGGAACGATCAAAGCGTAGAGTGTTTGAGACATTACTCCCATGCAGGAAAGTGCGCATGGTGACTGTTGTATTTAATCCCCATGCCATTTCTTTGTTTCATCAACACTCTGATAGTCCACAGATTACAGAATGCCTCCAGATGTGCATCGGAAACTACTACTGGTCTTCCAGGGAACGATCAAAGCGTAGACTCATTCAGACATTACTCCCATGGAGGAAAGTGCGCATGGTGAATGTTGTACTTAATCCCGATGCCATTTCTGTGTTTCGTCAACACTTAAAACGTCCACAGATTACAGATTGAGTCCAGATGTCCATCGCAAACTACTACTGGTCTTCGAGGGAACGATCAGAGCGTAGACTGTTTGAGACATTACTCCCAAGGAGGAAAGTGTGCATTGTGACTGTTGTATTCACTACCGATGGAATATTTGTGTTTCATCAATACTCTGATAGTCCACAGATTACAGAATGCCACCAGATGTGCATCGGAAACTACCACTGGTCTTCCAGAGAACGATCAAAGCGTAGACTGTTTGAGACATTACTCACATTGAGGAAAGTGCGCATAGTGACTGTTGTATTCAATCCCGATGCAATTTCTGTGTTTCATCAATACTCTGATAGTCCACAGATAACAGAATGCCACCAGATGTGCATCGGAAACTACCACTGGTCTTCCAGAGAACGATCAAAGCGTAGACTCTTTGAGACATTACTCCCATGGAGGAAAGTGCTCATGGTGACTGTTGTATTCAATCCCGATGCAATTTCTCTGTTTCATCAACACTCTGATAGTACACAGATTACTGATTGCCTCCAGATGTGCATCGGAAACTACTACTGGTCTTCCTGGGAACGATCAAATCGTGGACTGTTTCAGACATTACTCCCATGGAGGAAAGTGTGCATGGTGACTGTTGTATTCAATCCCTATGCACTTTCTGTGTTTCATCAACAGTCTGATAGTCCGCAGATTATAGAATGCCACCAGATGTGCATCGGAAACTACTACTGGTCTTCCAGGGAACGATCAAAGCGTAGACTGTTTGAGACATTACTCACATGGAGGAAAGTCCGCATGGTGACTGTTGTATTCAATCCCGATGCAATTTCTGTGTTTCATCAACACTCTGATAGTCCACAGATTACAGATTGCCTCCAGATGTACACCGGAAACTACTACTGGTCTTCCTATGAACGATCAAAAACGTAGACTGTTTGAGACATTACTCCCATGAGGAAAGTGTGCAGGGTGACAGTTGTATTCAAACCCTATGCAATATCTGTGTTTCATCAACACTTTGAAGGTCCACAAATTACAGAATGCCTCCAGATGTGCATCGGAAACTACTACTGGTCTTCCAGGGAACGATCAAAGCGTGGACTGAGACATTACTCCCATAGAGGAAAGTGCGAATGGTGACTGTTGTATTCAATACCGATGCAATTTCTGTGTTTCAGCAACACCCTGAGAGTCCACAGATTACAGAATGCCACCAGATGTGCATCGGAAACTACTACTGGTCTTCCAGAGAATAATCAAAGCGTAGACTGTTTGAGTCATTACTCCCGTGGAGGAAAGTGCACATGGTGAATTCAATCCCGATGCAATTTCTGTGTTTCATCAACACTCTTATAGTCCATAGATTACAGATTGCCTCCAGATGTGCATCGGAAAATACTACTGGTCTTCCAGGGAACGATCAAAGCGTGGACTGAGACATTACTCCCATAGAGGAAAGTGCGAATGGTGACTGTTGTATTCAATACCGATGCAATTTCTGTGTTTCAGCAACACTCTGAGAGTCCACAGATTACAGAATGCCACCAGATGTGCATCGGAAACTACTACTGGTCTTCCAGGGAACGATCAAAGCGTGGACTGTTTGAGACATTACTCCCATAGAGGAAAGTGCGAATGGTGACTGTTGTATTCAATACCGATGCAATTTCTTTGTTTCAGCAACACACTGATAGTCCACAGATTACAGAATGCCACCAGATGTGCATCGGAAACTACTACTGGTCTTACAGGGAACGATCAAAGCGTAGACTGTTTGAGACATTAATCCCGTGGCGGAAAGTGCGCGTGGTGACTGTTGTATTCAATCCCGATGTAATTTCTGTGTTTCATCAACAGTCTGATAGACCACAGATTATAGAATGCCTCCAAATGTGCATCGGAAACTACTACTGGTCTTCCTGGGAACGATCAAAGCGTAGAGTGTTTGAGACATTACTCCCATGCAGGAAAGTGCGCATGGTGACTGTTGTATTTAATCCCCATGCCATTTCTTTGTTTCATCAACACTCTGATAGTCCACAGATTACAGAATGCCTCCAGATGTGCATCGGAAACTACTACTGGTCTTCCAGGGAACGATCAAAGCGTAGACTCATTCAGACATTACTCCCATGGAGGAAAGTGCGCATGGTGAATGTTGTACTTAATCCCGATGCCATTTCTGTGTTTCGTCAACACTTAAAACGTCCACAGATTACAGATTGAGTCCAGATGTCCATCGCAAACTACTACTGGTCTTCGAGGGAACGATCAGAGCGTAGACTGTTTGAGACATTACTCCCAAGGAGGAAAGTGTGCATTGTGACTGTTGTATTCACTACCGATGGAATATTTGTGTTTCATCAATACTCTGATAGTCCACAGATTACAGAATGCCACCAGATGTGCATCGGAAACTACCACTGGTCTTCCAGAGAACGATCAAAGCGTAGACTGTTTGAGACATTACTCACATTGAGGAAAGTGCGCATAGTGACTGTTGTATTCAATCCCGATGCAATTTCTGTGTTTCATCAATACTCTGATAGTCCACAGATAACAGAATGCCAGCAGATGTGCATCGGAAACTACTACTGGTCTTCCAGGGAACGATCAAAGCGTGGACTGTTTCAGACATTACTCCCATGGAGGAAAGTGTGCATGGTGACTGTTGTATTCAATCCCTATGCACTTTCTGTGTTTCATCAACAGTCTGATAGTCCGCAGATTATAGAATGCCACCAGATGTGCATCGGAAACTACTACTGGTCTTCCAGGGATCGATCAAAGCGTAGACTGTTTGAGACATTACTCACATGGAGGAAAGTCCGCATGGTGACTGTTGTATTCAATCCCGATGCAATTTCTGTGTTTCATCAACACTCTGATAGTCCACAGATTACAGATTGCCTCCAGATGTACACCGGAAACTACTACTGGTCTTCCTATGAACGATCAAAAACGTAGACTGTTTGAGACATTACTCCCATGAGGAAAGTGTGCAGGGTGACAGTTGTATTCAAACCCTATGCAATATCTGTGTTTCATCAACACTTTGAAGGTCCACAAATTACAGAATGCCTCCAGATGTGCATCGGAAACTACTACTGGTCTTCCAGGGAACGATCAAAGCGTGGACTGAGACATTACTCCCATAGAGGAAAGTGCGAATGGTGACTGTTGTATTCAATACCGATGCAATTTCTGTGTTTCAGCAACACCCTGAGAGTCCACAGATTACAGAATGCCACCAGATGTGCATCGGAAACTACTACTGGTCTTCCAGAGAATAATCAAAGCGTAGACTGTTTGAGACATTACTCCCGTGGAGGAAAGTGCACATGGTGAATTCAATCCCGATGCAATTTCTGTGTTTCATCAACACTCTTATAGTCCATAGATTACAGATTGCCCCCAGATGTGCATCGGAAAATACTACTGGTCTTCCAGGGAACGATCAAAGCGTGGACTGAGACATTACTCCCATAGAGGAAAGTGCGAATGGTGACTGTTGTATTCAATACCGATGCAATTTCTGTGTTTCAGCAACACTCTGAGAGTCCACAGATTACAGAATGCCACCAGATGTGCATCGGAAACTACTACTGGTCTTCCAGGGAACGATCAAAGCGTGGACTGTTTGAGACATTACTCCCATAGAGGAAAGTGCGAATGGTGACTGTTGTATTCAATACCGATGCAATTTCTTTGTTTCAGCAACACACTGATAGTCCACAGATTACAGAATGCCACCAGATGTGCATCGGAAACTACTACTGGTCTTACAGGGAACGATCAAAGCGTAGACTGTTTGAGACATTAATCCCGTGGCGGAAAGTGCGCGTGGTGACTGTTGTATTCAATCCCGATGCAATTTCTGTGTTTCATCTACACTCTGATGGTCCACAGATTACAGAATGCCACCAGATGTGCATCGGAAACTAATACTGGTCTTCCTGGGAACGATCAAAGCGTAGACTGTTTGAGGCATTACTCCCATGGAGGAGAGTGCGGATGGGGCTGTTGTATTCAAACCCGATGCCATTTCTGTGTTTCATCAACACTCTGATAGTGCACAGATCACAGAATGCCACCTGATGTGCATCGGAAACTGCTTCTGGTCTTCCAGGGAACGATCAAAGCGTAGACTGTTTGAGACATTACACCCTTTCAGGAAAGTGCGCATGGTGACTGTTGTATTCAATCCCGATGCAAATTTCTGTGTTTCATCAATACCCTGATAGTGCACAGATTACAGAATGCCTCCAGATGTGCATCGGAAACTACCACTGATCTTCCAGGGAACGATCAAAGCGTAGACTGTTTGAGACATTACTCCCATGGAGGAAAGTGCCCATGGTAACTGTTGTATTCAATCCCGATGCAATATCTGTGTTACATCAATACTCGGATAGTCCACAGATAACAGAATGCCACCAGATGTGCATCGGAAACTACCACTGGTCTTCCAGAGAACGATCAAAGCGTAGAATCTTTGAGACATTACTCCCATGGAGGAAAGTGCGCATGGTGACTGTTGTATTCAATCCCGATGCAATTTCTCTGTTTCATCAACACTCTGATAGTACACAGATTACTGATTGCCTCCAGATGTGCATCGGAAACTACTACTGGTCTTCCTGGGAACGATCAAATCGTGGACTGTTTCAGACATTACTCCCATGGAGGAAAGTGTGCATGGTGACTGTTGTATTAAATCCCGATGCAATTTCTTTGTTTCATCAACACTTTGTAGGTCCACAGGTTACAGAATGCCTCCAGATGTGCAGCGGAAACTACTACTGGTCTTACTGGGAACGATCAAAGCGTAGACTGTTTCAGACATTACTCCCATGGAGGAAAGTGCGGATGGTGACTGTTGTATTCAATCCCGATGCAATTTCCGTGTTTCATCAACACTCTGATAGTCCACAGATTACAGATTGCATCCAGATGTCCATCGGAAACTACTACGGGTCTTCGAGGGAACGATCAAATCGTAGACTGTTTGAGACATTACTCCCATTCAGGAAAGTGCGCATGGGGACGGTTGTATTCAAACCCTATGCAATATCTGTGTTTCATCAACACTTTGAAGGTCCACAAATTACAGAATGCCTCCAGATGTGCATCGGAAACTACTACTGGTCTTCCAGGGAACGATCAAAGCGTGGACTGAGACATTACTCCCATAGAGGAAAGTGCGAATGGTGACTGTTGTATTCAATACCGATGCAATTTCTGTGTTTCAGCAACACCCTGAGAGTCCACAGATTACAGAATGCCACCAGATGTGCAACGGAAACTACTACTGGTCTTCCAGAGAATAATCAAAGCGTAGACTGTTTGAGACATTACTCCCGTGGAGGTAAGTGCAAATGGTGAATTCAATCCCGATGCAATTTCTGTGTTTCATCAACACTCTTATAGTCCATAGATTACAGATTGCCTCCAGATGTGCATCGGAAACTACTACTGGTCTTCCAGGGAACGATCAAAGCGTGGACTGAGACATTACTCCCATAGAGGAAAGTGCGAATGGTGACTGTTGTATTCAATACCGATGCAATTTCTGTGTTTCAGCAACACTCTGAGAGTCCACAGATTACAGAATGCCACCAGATGTGCATCGGAAACTACTACTGGTCTTCCAGGGAACGATCAAAGCGTGGACTGTTTGAGACATTACTCCCATAGAGGAAAGTGCGAATGGTGACTGTTGTATTCAATACCGATGCAATTTCTTTGTTTCAGCAACACACTGATAGTCCACAGATTACAGAATGCCATCAGATGTGCATCGGAAACTACTACTGGTCTTACAGGGAACGATCAAAGCGTAGACTGTTTGAGACATTAATCCCGTGGCGGAAAGTGCGCGTGGTGACTGTTGTATTCAATCCCGATGCAATTTCTGTGTTTCATCTACACTCTGATGGTCCACAGATTACAGAATGCCACCAGATGTGCATCGGAAACTAATACTGGTCTTCCTGGGAACGATCAAAGCGTAGACTGTTTGAGGCATTACTCCCATGGAGGAGAGTGCGGATGGGGCTGTTGTATTCAAACCCGATGCCATTTCTGTGTTTCATCAACACTCTGATAGTGCACAGAACACAGAATGCCACCAGATGTGCATCGGAAACTGCTTCTGGTCTTCCAGGGAACGATCAAAGCGTAGACTGTTTGAGACATTACACCCTTTCAGGAAAGTGCGCATGGTGACTGTTGTATTCAATCCCGATGCAAATTTCTGTGTTTCATCAATACCCTGATAGTGCACAGATTACAGAATGCCTCCAGATGTGCATCGGAAACTACCACTGATCTTCCAGGGAACGATCAAAGCGTAGAATGTTTGAGACATTACTCCCATGGAGGAAAGTGCCCATGGTAACTGTTGTATTCAATCCCGATGCAATATCTGTGTTACATCAATAGTCTGATAGTCCACAGATAACAGAATGCCACCAGATGTGCATCGGAAACTACCACTGGTCTTCCAGAGAACGATCAAAGCGTAGAATCTTTGAGACATTACTCCCATGGAGGAAAGTGCGCATGGTGACTGTTGTATTCAATCCCGATGCAATTTCTCTGTTTCATCAACACTCTGATAGTACACAGATTACTGATTGCCTCCAGATGTGCATCGGAAACTACTACTGGTCTTCCTGGGAACGATCAAATCGTGGACTGTTTCAGACATTACTCCCATGGAGGAAAGTGTGCATGGTGACTGTTGTATTAAATCCCGATGCAATTTCTTTGTTTCATCAACACTTTGTAGGTCCACAGGTTACAGAATGCCTCCAGATGTGCAGCGGAAACTACTACTGGTCTTACTGGGAACGATCAAAGCGTAGACTGTTTCAGACATTACTCCCATGGAGGAAAGTGCGGATGGTGACTGTTGTATTCAATCCCGATGCAATTTCCGTGTTTCATCAACACTCTGATAGTCCACAGATTACAGATTGCATCCAGATGTCCATCGGAAACTACTACGGGTCTTCGAGGGAACGATCAAATCGTAGACTGTTTGAGACATTACTCCCATTCAGGAAAGTGCGCATGGGGACGGTTGTATTCAATCCCGATGTAATTTCTGTGTTTCATCAACAGTCTGATAGACCACAGATTATAGAATGCCTCCAAATGTGCATCGGAAACTACTACTGGTCTTCCTGGGAACGGTCAAAGCGTAGAGTGTTTGAGACATTACTCCCATGCAGGAAAGTGCGCATGGTGACTGTTGTATTTAATCCCGATGCCATTTCTTTGTTTCATCAACACTCTGATAGTCCACAGATTACAGAATGCCTCCAGATGTGCATCGGAAACTACTACTGGTCTTCCAGGGAACGATCAAAGCGTAGACTCATTCAGACATTACTCCCATGGAGGAAAGTGCGCATGGTGAATGTTGTACTTAATCCCGATGCCATTTCTGTGTTTCGTCAACACTTTGAACGTCCACAGATTACAGATTGAGTCCAGATGTCCATCGCAAACTACTACTGGTCTTCGAGGGAACGATCAAAGCGTAGACTGTTTGAGACATTACTCCCAAGGAGGAAAGTGTGCATTGTGACTGTTGTATTCACTACCGATGGAATTTTTGTGTTTCATCAATACTCTGATAGTCCACAGATTACAGAATGCCACCAGATGTGCATCGGAAACTACCACTGGTCTTCCAGAGAACGATCAAAGCGTAGACTGTTTGAGACATTACTCCCATGGCGGAAAGTGTGCATGGTGACTGTTGTATTCAATCCCTATGCAGTTTCTGTGTTTCATCAACAGTCTGATAGTCCGCAGATTATAGAATGCCACCAGATGTGCATCGGAAACTACTACCGGTCTTCCAGGGAACGATCAAAGCGTAGACTGTTTGAGACATTACTCACATGGAGGAAAGTCCGCATGGTGACTGTTGTATTTAATCCCGATGCCATTTCTTTGTTTCATCAACACTCTGATAGTCCACAGATTACAGATTGCCTCCAGATGTACACCGGAAACTACTACTGGCCTTCCTATGAACGATCAAAAACGTAGACTGTTTGAGACATTACTCCCATGGAGGAAAGTGTGCAGGGTGACTGTTGTATTCAAACCCTATGCAATTTCTGTGTTTCATCAACACTTTGAAGGTCCACAAATTACAGAATGCCTCCAGATGTGCATCGGAAACTACTACTGGTCTTTCTGGGAACGATCAAAGCGTAGACTGTTTCAGACATTACTCCCATGGAGGAATGTGCGGATGGTGAATGTTGTATTCAATCCTGATGCAATTTCTGTGTTTTTTATCAACACTCTGATAGTAAACAGATTACAGATTGTCTCCAGATGTGCATCGGAAACTACTACTGTTCTTCCTGGGAACGATCAAAGCGTAGACTGTTTCAGACATTACTCCCATGGAGGAAAGTGTGCATGGTGACTGTTGTATTCAATCCCGATGATATTTCTGTGTTTTATCAACACTTTGAAGGTCCACAGATTACAGAATGCCTCCAGATGTGCATCGGAAACTACTACTGGTCTTCCAGGGAACGATCAAAGCGTAGACTGTTTGAGACATTACTCTCATGGAGGAAAGTGCGTATGGGGACTGTTGTAATCAATCCTGATGCAACATCTGTGTTTCATCAATACTCTGATAGTCCACAGATAACAGAATGACACCAGATGTGCATCGGAAACTACCACTGGTCTTCGAGAGTACGATCAAAGCGTAGACTCTTTGACACATTACTCCCATGGAGGAAAGTGCGCATGGTGACTGTTGTATTCAATCCCGATGCAATTTCTCTGTTTCATCAACACTCTGATAGTACACAGGTTACTGATTGCCTCCAGATGTACACCGGAAACTACTACTGGTCTTCCTGGGAACGATCAAAAACGTAGACTGTTTGAGACATTACTCCCATGGAGGAAAGTGTGCAGGGTGACTGTTGTATTCAATCCCTATTCAATTTCTGTGTTTCATCAACACTTTGAAGGTCCACAGATTACAGAATGCCTCCAGATTTGCATCGGAAACTACTACTAGTCTTAATGGGAACGATCAAAGCGTAGACTGTTTGACACATCACTCCCGTTGCGGAAAGTGCGTGTGGTGACTGTTGTATTCAATCCCGATGCAATTTCTGTGTTTCATCTACACTCTGATGGTCCACAGATTACAGAATGCCACCAGATGTGCATCGGAAACTACTACTGGTCTTCCAGGGAACGATCAAAGCGTAGACTGTTTGACACATTACTCCCGTGGAGGAAAGTGCGCCTTGTGTCTGTTGTATTCAATCCCGATGCAATTTCTGTAATTCATCAACACTCTAATAGTCCACAGATTACAGAATGCCACCAGATGTGCATCGGAAACTACTACTGGTCTTCCAGAGAATAATCAAAGCGTAGACTGTTTGAGACATTACTCCCGTGGAGGAAAGTGCACGTGGTGAATTCAATCCCGATGCAATTTCTATGTTTCATCAACACTCTTATAGTCCATAGACTACAGATTGCCTCCAGATGTGCATCGGAAACTACTACTGGTCTTCCAGGGAACGATCAAAGCGTAAATTGTTTGAGACATTACTCACATTGAGGAAAGTGCGCATAGTGACTGTTGTATTCAATCCCGATGCAATTTCTGTGTTTCCTCAATACGCTGATAGTCCACAGATTACAGAATGCCACCAGATGTGCATCGGAAACTACTACTGGTCTTCCAGGGAACGATCAAAGCGTGGACTGTTTGAGACATTACTCCCATAGAGGAAAGTGCGAATGGTGACTGTTGTATACAATCCCGATGCAATTTCTGTGTTTCAGCAACACTCTGATAGTCCACAGATTACAGAATGCCACCAGATGTGTATCGGAAACTACTACTGGTCTTACATTGAACGATCAAAGCGTAGACTGTTTGAGACATTACTCCCGTGGCGGAAAGTGCGCGTGGTGACTGTTGTATTCAATCCCGATGCAATTTCTGTGTTTCATCTACACTCTGATGGTCCACAGATTACAGAATGCCACCAGATGTGCATCGGAAACTAATACTGGTCTTCCAGGGAACGATCAAAGCGTAGACTGTATGAGACATTACTCCCATGGAGGAAAGTGCGGATGGGGACTGTTGTATTCAATCCCGATGCAATTTCTGTATTTCATGAACACTCTGATAGTGCACAGATTACAGAATGCCTCCAGATGTGCATCGGAAACTAATACTGGTCTTCCAGGGAGCGATCAAAGCGTGGACTGTTTAAAACATTACTCCCATGGAGGAAAGTGCGGATGGTGACTGTAGTATTCAATCCCGATGCAATTTTTGTGTTTCATCAACACTCTGATAGTCCACAGATTACAGAATGGCACCAGACGTGCATCGGAAACTACTACAGGTCTTCCAGGGAACGATCAAAGTGTAAACACTTTGAGACATTACTCCTATTGAGGAAAGTGCGCATGGTGACTGTTGTATTCATTCCCGATGCATTTTCTGTGTTTCATCAACACTCAGATAGTCCACAGATTACAGAATGCCTCCAGATGTGCATCGGGAACTACTACTGGTCTTCCTGGGAACGATCAAAGCGTAGACTGTTTGAAACATTATTCCCATGAGGGAAAGTGTACATGGTGACTGTTGTATTCAATCCCGATGCAATTTCTGTGTTTCATGAACACTCTGATAGTCCACAGCTCACAGGATGGAACCAGATGTGCATCGGAAACTGCTGCTGGTCTTCCAGGGAGCGATCAAAGCGTAGACTGTTTGAGACATTACACCCTTTCAGGAAAGTGCGCATTGTGACTGTTGTATTCAATCCCGATGCAAATTTCTGTGTTTCATCAATACTCTGATAGTACACAGATTACAGAATGCCTCCAGATGTGCATCGGAAACTACCACTGATCTTCCAGGGAACGATCAAAGCGTAGACTGTTTGAGACATTACTCCCATAGAGGAAAGTGCCCATGGTAACTGTTGTATTCATTCCCGATGCAATATCTGTGTTTCATCAATACTCTGATAGTCCACAGATAACGGAATGCCACCAGATGTGCATCGGAAACTACCACTGGTCTTCCAGAGAACGACCAAAGCGTAGACTCTTTGAGACATTACTCCCTTGGAGGAAAGTGCGCATGGTGACTGTTGTATTCAATCCCGATGCAATCTCTCTGTTTCATCAACACTCTGATAGTACACAGATTACTGATTGCCTCCAGATGTGCATCGGAAACTACTACTGGTCTTCCTGGGAACGGTCAAATCGTGGACTGTTTCAGACATTACTCCCATAGAGGAAAGTGTGCATGGTGACTGTTGTATTCAATCCCGATGCACTTTCTGTGTTTCATCAACACTTTGAAGGTCCACAAATTACTGAATGCCTCCAGATGTGCATCGGAAACTACTACTGGTCTTCTAGGGAACGTTCAAAGGGTAGACTGTTTCAGACATTACTCCCATGGAGGAAAGTGCGGATGGTGACTGTTGTATTCAATCCCGATGCAATTTCTGTGTTTCATCAACACTCTGATAGTCCACAGATTACAGATTGCATCCCGATGTGCATCGGAAACTACTACTGGTCTTCCAGGGAACGATCAAAGCATAGACTGTTTGAGACATTAGTCCCATGCAGGAAAGTGCGCATGGTGACTGTTGTATTTAATCCCGATGCCATTTCTTTGTTTCATCAACACTCTGATAGTCCACAGATTACAGAATGCCTCCAGATGTGCATCGGAAACTACTACTGGTCTTCCAGGGAACGATCAAAGCGTAGACTCATTCAGACATTACTCCCATGGAGGAAAGTGCGCATGGTGAATGTTGTATTTAATCCCGCTGCCATTTCTGTGTTTCGTCAACACTTTGAACGCCCACAGATTACAGATTGCCTCCAGATATCCATCGCAAACTACTACTGGTCTTCGAGGGAACGATCAAATCGTAGACTGTTTGAGACATTACTCCTATGAAGGAAAGTGCGGATGGTGACTGTTGTATTCAATCCCGATTCAATTTCTGTGTTTCATCAACAGTCTGATAGTCCGCAGATTATAGAATGCCACCAGATGTGCATCGGAATCTACTACTGGTCTTCCAGGGAACGATCAAAGCGTAGACTGTTTGAAACATTACTCCCATGGAGGAAAGTGTGCATGGTGACTGTTGTATTCACTACCGATGGAATTTTTGTGTTTCATCAATACTCTGATAGTCCACAGATTACAGAATGCCACCAGATGTGCATCGGAAACTACCACTGGTCTTCCAGAGAACGATCAAAGCGTAGACTGTTTGAGACATTACTCCCATGGAGGAAGTGTGCATGGTGACTGTTGTATTCAATCCTTATGCAATTTCTGTGTTTCATCAACACTTTGAAGGTCCACAAATTACAGAATGCCTGCAGATGTGCATCGGAAACTACTACTGGTCTTCCAGTGAACGATCAATGCGTAGACTGTTTCAGACATTACTCCTATGAAGGAAAGTGCGGATGGTGACTGTTGTATTCAATCCCGATTCAATTTCTGTGTTTCATCAACAGACTGATAGTCCGCAGATTATAGAATGCCACCAGATGTGCATCGGAATCTACTACTGGTCTTCCAGGGAACGATCAAAGCGTAGACTGTTTCAGACATTACTCCCATGGAGGAAAGTGTGCATGGTGACTGTTGTATTCAATCCCTATGCAATTTCTCTGTTTCATCAACACTTTGAAGGTCCACAAATTACAGAATGCCTCCAGATGTGCATCGGAAACTACTACTGGTCTTCCTGGGAACGATCAAAGCGTAGACTGTTTCAGACATTACTCCCATGGAGGAAAGTGCGGATGGTGACTGTTGTATTCAATCCTGATGCAATTTCTGTGTTTTTTATCAACACTCTGATAGTAAACAGATTACAGATTGTCTCCAGAAGTGCAGCGGAAACTACTACTGTTCTTCCTGGGAACGATCAAAGCGTAGACTGTTTCAGACATTACTCCCATGGAGGAAAGTGTGCATGGTGACTGTTGTATTCAATCCCGATGCAATTTCTCTGTTTCATCAACACTCTGATAGTACACAGATTACTGATTGCCTCCAGATGTGCATCGGAAACTACTACTGGTCTTCCTGGGAACGGTCAAATCGTGGACTGGTTCAGACATAACTCCCATGGAGGAAAGTGCGCATGGTGAATGTTGTATTTAATCCCGATGCAACATCTGTGTTTCATCAATACTCTGATAGTCCACAGATAACGGAATGCCACCAGATGTGCATCGGAAACTACCACTGGTCTTCCAGAGAACGATCAAAGCGTAGACTCTTTGAGACATTACTCCCTTGGAGGAAAGTGCGCATGGTGACTGTTGTATTCAATCCCGATGCAATTTCTCTGTTTCATCAACACTCTGATAGTACACAGATTACTGATTGCCTCCAGATGTGCATCGGAAACTACTACTGGTCTTCCTGGGAACGGTCAAATCGTGGACTGTTTCAGACATTACTCCCATGGAGGAAAGTGTGCATGGTGACTGTTGTATTCAATCCCGATGCAATTTCTGTGTTTCATCAACACGTTGAAGGTCCACAAATTACTGAATGCCTCCAGATGTGCATCGGAAACTACTACTGGTCTTCTAGGGAACGTTCAAAGGGTAGACTGTTTCAGACATTACTCCCATGGAGGAAAGTGCGGATGGTGACTGTTGTATTCAATCCCGATGCAATTTCTGTGTTTCATCAACACTCTGATAGTCCACAGATTACAGATTGCATCCCGATGTGCATCGGAAACTACTACTGGTCTTCCAGGGAACGATCAAAGCATAGACTGTTTGAGACATTAGTCCCATGCAGGAAAGTGCGCATGGTGACTGTTGTATTTAATCCCGATGCCATTTCTTTGTTTCATCAACACTCTGATAGTCCACAGATTACAGAATGCCTCCAGATGTGCATCGGAAACTACTACTGGTCTTCCAGGGAACGATCAAAGCGTAGACTCATTCAGACATTACTCCCATGGAGGAAAGTGCGCATGGTGAATGTTGTATTTAATCCCGCTGCCATTTCTGTGTTTCGTCAACACTTTGAACGCCCACAGATTACAGATTGCCTCCAGATATCCATCGCAAACTACTACTGGTCTTCGAGGGAACGATCAAAGCGTAGACTGTTTGAGACATTACTCCTATGAAGGAAAGTGCGGATGGTGACTGTTGTATTCAATCTCGATTCAATTTCTGTGTTTCATCAACAGTCTGATAGTCCGCAGATTATAGAATGCCACCAGATGTGCATCGGAATCTACTACTGGTCTTCCAGGGAACGATCAAAGCGTAGACTGTTTGAGACATTACTCCCATGGAGGAAAGTGTGCATGGTGACTGTTGTATTCACTACCGATGGAATTTTTGTGTTTCATCAATACTCTGATAGTCCACAGATTACAGAATGCCACCAGATGTGCATCGGAAACTACCACTGGTCTTCCAGAGAACGATCAAAGCGTAGACTGTTTGAGACATTACTCCCATGGAGGAAAGTGTGCATGGTGACTGTTGTATTCAATCCCTATGCAATTTCTGTGTTTCATCAACACTTTGAAGGTCCACAAATTACAGAATGCCTGCAGATGTGCATCGGAAACTACTACTGGTCTTCCAGTGAACGATCAATGCGTAGACTGTTTCAGACATTACTCCTATGAAGGAAAGTGCGGATGGTGACTGTTGTATTCAATCCCGATTCAATTTCTGTGTTTCATCAACAGTCTGATAGTCCGCAGATTATAGAATGCCACCAGATGTGCATCGGAATCTACTACTGGTCTTCCAGGGAACGATCAAAGCGTAGACTATTTGAGACATTACTCCCATGGAGGAAAGTGCGCATGGTGACTGTTGTATTCAATCCCGATGCAATTTCTGTGTTTCATCAACACTCTGATAGTCCACAGATTACAGATTGCCTCCAGATGTACACCGGAAACTACTACTGGTCTTCCTGGGAACGATCAAAAACGTAGACTGTTTCAGACATTACTCCCATGGAGGAAAGTGTGCAGGGTGACTGTTGTATTCAAACGCTATGCAATTTCTGTGTTTCATCAACACTTTGGAGGTCCACAAATTACAGAATGCCTCCAGATGTGCATCGGAAACTACTACTGGTCTTCCTGGGAACGATCAAAGCGTAGACTGTTTCAGACATTATTCCCATGGAGGAAAGTGCGGAAGGTGACTGTTGTATTCAATCCTGATGCAATTTCTGTGTTTTTTATCAACACTCTGATAGTAAACAGATTACAGATTGTCTCCAGATGTGCATCGGAAACTACTACTGTTCTTCCTGGGAACGATCAAAACGTAGACTGTTTCAGACATTACTCCCATGGAGGAAAGTGTGCATGGTGACTGTTGTATTCAATCCCGATGAAATTTCTGTGTTTTATCAACACTTTGAAGGTCCACAGATTACAGAATGCCTCCAGATGTGCATCGGAAACTACTACTGGTCTTCCAGGGAACGATCAAAGCGTAGACTGTTTGAGACATTACTCCCGTGGAGGGAAGTGCGCATGGTGACTGTTGTATTTCATCCCGATGCAGTTTCTGTGTTTCATCAACACTCTTACAGACCACAGATTACTGAATGCCACCAGATGTGCATCGGAAACTCCTACTGGTCTTCCAGGGAACGATCAAATCGTAGACTGTGTCAGACATTACTCCCATGGAGGGAAGTGCGGATGGTGACTGTTGTATTCAATCCCGATGCAATTTCTGTGTTTCATCAACACTCTGATAGTCCACAGATTACAGAATGCTACCAGATGTGCATCGGAAACTACTACTGGTCCTCCAGAGAACAATCAAAGCGTAGACTGTTTGAGACATTACTCCCGTGGAGGAAAGTGCGCATGGTGAATTCAATCCCGATGCAATTTCTGTGTTTAATCAACACTCTGATGGACCACAGATTACAGAATGCCACCAGATGTGCATCGGAAACTAATACTGGTCTTCGAGGGTACGATCAAAGCGTAGACTGTTTGAGACATTACTCCCATGGAGGAAAGTGCGGATGGGGACTGTTGTAATCAATCCTGATGCAATATCTGTGTTTCATCAATACTCTGATAGTCCACAGATAACAGAATGCCACCAGATGTGCATCGGAAACTACCACTGGTCTTCCAGAGAACGATCAAAGCGTAGACTCTCTGAGACATTACTCCCATGGAGGAAAGTGCGCATGGTGACTGTTGTATTCAATCCCGATGCAATTTCTCTGTTTCATCAACACTCTGATAGTACACAGATTACTGATTGCCTCCAGATGTGCATCGAAAACTACTACTGGTCTTCCTGGGAACGATCAAATCGTGGACTGTTTCAGACATTACTCCCATGGAGGAAAGTGTACATGGTGACTGTTGTATTCAATCCCGATGCAATTTCTGTGTTTCGTCAACACTTTGAAGGTCCACAGGTTACAGAATGCCTCCAGATGTGCAGTGGAAACTACTACTGGTCTTACTGGGAACGATCAAAGCATAGTCTGTTTCAGACATTACTCCCATAGAGGAAAGTGCGGATGGTGACTGTTGTATTCAAACCCGATGCAATTTCCGTGTTTCATCAACACTCTGATAGTCCACAGATTACAGATTGCATCCAGATGTCCATCGGAAACTACTACAGGTCTTCCAGGGAACGATCAAATCGTAGACTGTTTGAGACATTACTCCCTTTCAGGAAAGTGCGCATGGTGACCGTTATATTCAATCCCGATGTAATTTCTGTGTTTCATCAACAGTCTGATAGACCACAGATTATAGAATGCCTCCAGATGTGCATCGGAAACTACAACTGGTCTTCCAGGGAACGATCAAAGCGAAGACTGTTTGACACATTACTCCCGTGGAGGAAAGTGCGCATGGTGACTGTTGTATTCAATCCCGATGCAATTTCTGTGTTTTATCAACACTTTGAAGGTCCACAGATTACAGAACGCCTCCAGATGTGCATCGGAAACTACTACTGGTCTTCCAGGGAACGATCAAAGCGTAGACTGTTTCAGACATTACTCCCATGGAGGAAAGTGCGGATGGTGACTGTTGTATTCAATCCTGATGCAATTTCTGTGTTTTTTATCAACACTCTGATAGTTAACAGATTACAGATTGTCTCCAGATGTGCATCGGAAACTACTACTGTTCTTCCTGGGAACGATCAAAGCGTAGACTGTTTCAGACATTACTCCCATGGAGGAAAGTGTGCATGGTGACTGTTGTATTCAATCCCGATGAAATTTCTGTGTTTTATCAACACTTTGAAGGTCCACAGATTACAGAATGCCTCCAGATGTGCATCGGAAACTACTACTGGTCTTCCAGGGAACGATCAAAGCGTAGACTGTTTGAGACATTACTCCCGTGGAGGGAAGTGCGCATGGTGACTGTTGTATTTAATCCCGATGCATTTTCTGTGTTTCATCAACACTCTTATAGACCACAGATTACTGAATGCCACCAGATGTGCATCGGAAACTCCTACTGGTCTTCCAGGGAACGATCAAATCGTAGACTGTTTCAGACATTACTCCCATGGAGGGAAGTGCGGATGGTGACTGTTGTATCTAATCCCGATGCAATTACTGTGTTTCATCAACACTCTGATAGTCCACAGATTACAGAATGCCACCAGATGTGCATCGGAAACTACTACTGGTCTTCCAGGGAACGATCAAAGCGAAGACTGTTTGACACATTACTCCCGTGGAGGAAAGTGCGCATGGTGACTGTTGTATTCAATCCCGATGCAATTTCTGTGTTTCATCAACACTCTGATAGTCCACAGATTACAGAATGCCACCAGATGTGCATCGGAAACTACTACTGGTCTTCCAGAGAACAATCAAAGCGTAGACTGTTTGAGACATTACTCCCGTGGAGGAAAGTGCGCATGGTGAATTCAATCCCGATGCAATTTCTGTGTTTCATCAACACTCTGATGGTCCACAGATTACAGAATGCCACCAGATGTGCATCGGAAACTAATACTGGTCTTCGAGGGTACGATCAAAGCGTAGACTGTTTGAGACATTACTCCCATGGAGGAAAGTGCGGATGGGGACTGTTGTAATCAATCCTGATGCAATATCTGTGTTTCATCAATACTCTGATAGTCCACAGATAACAGAATGCCACCAGATGTGCATCGGAAACTACCACTGGTCTTCCACAGAACGATCAAAGCGTAGACTCTTTGAGACATTACTCCCATGGAGGAAAGTGCGCATGGTGACTGTTGTATTCAATCCCGATGCAATTTCTCTGTTTCATCAACACTCTGATAGTACACAGATTACTGATTGCCTCCAGATGTGCATCGAAAACTACTACTGGTCTTCCTGGGAACGATCAAATCGTGGACTGTTTCAGACATTACTCCTATGGAGGAAAGTGTGCATGGTGACTGTTGTATTCAATCCCGAAGCAATTTCTGTGTTTCGTCAACACTTTGAAGGTCCACAGGTTACAGAATGCTTCCAGATGTGCAGCGGAAACTACTACTGGTCTTACTGGGAACGATCAAAGCGTAGACTGTTTCAGACATTACTCCCATGGAGGAAAGTGCGGATGGTGACTGTTGTATTCAAACCCGATGCAATTTCCGTGATTCATCAACACTCTGATAGTCCACAGATTACAGATTGCATCCAGATGTCCATCGGAAACTACTACGGGTCTTCCAGGGAACGATCAAATCGTAGGCTGTTTGAGACATTACTCCCTTTCAGGAAAGTGCGCATGGTGACCGTTGTATTCAATCCCGATGTAATTTCTGTGTTTCATCAACAGACTGATAGACCACAGATTATAGAATGCCTCCAGATGTGCATCGGAAACTACTACTGGTCTTAGTGGGAACGAATTAAAGCGTAGAGTGTTTGAGACATTACTCCCATGCAGGAAAGTGCGCATGGTGACTGTTGTATTTAATCGCGATGCCATTTCTTTGTTTCATCAACACTCTGCTAGTCCACAGATTAGAGAATGCCTCCAGATGTGCATCGGAAACTACTACTGGTCTTCCAGGGAACGATCAAAGCGTAGACTCATTCAGACATTACTCCCATGGAGGAAAGTGCGCATGGTGAATGTTGTATTTAATCCCGATGCCATTTCTCTGTTTCGTCAACACTTTGAACGTCCACAGATTACAGATTGCCCCCAGATGTCCATCGCAAACTACTACTGGTCTTCCAGGGAACGATCAATGCGTAGACTGTTTCAGACATTACTCCTATGAAGGAAAGTGCGGATCGTGACTGTTGTATTCAATCCCGATGCAATTTCTGTGTTTCATCAACAGTCTGATAGTCCGCAGATTATAGAATGCCACCAGATGTGCATCGGAAACTACTACTGGTCTTCCAGGGAACGATCAAAGCGTAGACTGTTTGAGACATTATTCCCATGGAGGAAAGTGCGCATGTTGACTGTTGTATTCAATACCGATGCAATTTCTGTGTTTCATCAACACTTTGAAGGTCCACAAATTACAGAATGCCTCCAGATGTGCATCGGAAACTACTACTGGTCTTCCTGGGAACGATCAAAGCGTAGACTGTTTCAGACATTACTCCCATGGAGGAAAGTGTGCATGGTGACTGTTGTATTCAATCCCGATGAAATTTCTGTGTTTTATCAACACTTTGAAGGTATACAGATTACAGAATGCCTCCAGATGTGCATCGGAAACTACTACTGGTCTTCCAGGGAACGATCAAAGCGTAGACTGTTTGAGACATTACTCCCGTGGAGGAAAGTGTGCATGGTGAATGTTGTATTTAATCCCGATGCATTTTCTGTGTTTCATCAACACTCTTATAGACCACAGATTACTGAAAGCCACCAGATGTGCATCGGAAACTCCTACTGGTCTTCCAGGGAACGATCAAAGCGTAGACTGTTTCAGACATTACTCCCATGGAGGGAAGTGCGGATGGTGACTGTTGTATTCAATCCCGATGCAATTACTGTGTTTCAGCAACACTCTGATAGTCCACAGATTACAGAATACCACCAGATGTGCATCGGAAACTACTACTGGTCTTCCAGAGAACAATCAAAGCGTAGACTGTTTGAGACATTACACCCATTCAGGAAAGTGCGGATGGGGACTGTTGTAATCAATCCCGATGCAATTACTGTGTTTCATCAACACTCTGATAGTTCACAGATTACAGAATGCCTCCAGATGTGCATCGGAAACTACTACTGGTCTTCCAGGGAACGATCAGAGCCTAACCTCTTTGAGACATTGCTCCCATGGAGGAAAGTGCGCATGGTGACTGTTGTATTCAATCCCGATGCAATTTCTGTGTTTCATCAACAGTCTTACAGTCCACAGATTACAGAATGCCTCCAGATGTGCATCGGAAACTACGACTGGTCTTCCAGGGAACGATCATATCGTAGACTGTTTGAGACATTACTCCCTTGGAGGAAAGTGTGCTTGGTGACTGTTGTATTCAATCCCGATGCGATTTCTGTGTTTCATCAACAGTCTGATAGTCCACAGATTACAGAATGCCTCCAGATGTGCATCGGAAACTACTACTGGTCTTAATGGTAACGATCAAAGCGTAGAGTGTTTGCGACATTTCTCCCATGGAGGAAAGTGCGCAAGGTAACTGTTGTATTCAATCCCAATGCAATTTCTGTGTTTCATCAACACTCTGATAGTCCACAGATCACAGAATGCCACCAGATGTGCATCGGAAACTGCTTCTGGCCTTCCAGGGAACGATCAAAGCGTAGACTGTTGGAGACATTGCACCCTTTCAGGATAGTGCGCATGGTGACAGTTGTATTCAATCCCGATGCAAATTTCTGTGTTTCATCAATACTGTGAAAGTCCACAGATCACAGAATGCCACCAGATGGGCATCGGAAACTGCTTCTGGTCTTCCAGGGAACGACCAAAGCGTAGACTGTTTGAGACATTACACCCATTCAGGAAAGTGTGCATGGTGACTGTTGTATTCAATCCCGATGCAAATTTCTGTGTTTCATCAATACTCTGATAGTCCACAGATTACTGGTTGCCTCCAGATGTGCATCGGAAACTACTACTGGTCTTCCTGGGAACGATCAAATCGTGGACTGTTTCAGACATTACTCCCATGGAGGAAAGGGTGCATGGTGACTGTTGTATTCAATCCCGATGCAATTTCTGTGTTCTATCAACACTTTGAAAGTCCACAGGTTACAAAATGCCTCCAGATGTGCATCGGAATCTACTACTGGTCTTCCAGGGAACGATCAAAGCGTAGACTCTTTCAGACATTACTCCCATGGAGGGAAGTGCACATGGTGAATGTTTTATTTAATCCCGATGCAATTTCTGTGTTTCGTCAAGACTTTGAAGGTCCACAGATTACAGATTGCCTCCAGATGTCCATCGGAAACTACTACTGGTCTTCCAGGGAACGATCAAAGCGTAAACTCTTTGAGACATTACTCCTATGGAGGAAAGTGCGCATGGTGACTGTTGTATTCATTCCCGATGCATTTTCTGTGTTTCATCAACACTCTGATAGTCCATAGATTACAGAATGCCTCCAGATGTGCTTCGGAAACTACTACAGGTCTTCCTGGGAACGATCAAGGCGTAGACTGTTTGAGACATTACTCCCATGGAGGAAAGTGCGCATGGTGACTGTTGTATTCAATCCCGATGCAATTTCTATGTTTCATCAACACTCTGATAGTACACAGATTACTGATATCCTCCAGATGTGCATCGGAAACTAATACTGGTCTTCCTGGGAACGATCAAATCGTGGACTGTTTCAGACATTACTCCCATTCAGGAAAGTGCGCATGGTGACTGTTGTATTCAATCCCGATGTAATTTCTGTGTTTCATCAACAGTCTGATAGACCACAGATTATAGAATGCCTCCAGATGTGCATCGGAAACTACTACTGGTCTTAGTGGGAACGATCAAAGCGTAGAGTGTTTGAGACACTACTCCCATGGAGGAAAGTGCGCATGTTGGCTGCTGTATTCAATCCCGATGCAATTTCTTTGTTTCATCAACACTCTGATAGTCCACAGATTACAGATTGCCCTCAGATGTGCATCGGAAACTACTACTGGTCTTCCAGGAGTCGATCAAATCGTAGACTGTTTGAGACATAACACCCATGGAGGAAAGTGTGCATGGTGACTGTTGTATTCAATTCCGATGCAATTTCTGTGTTTCATCAACATTTTGAAGGTCCTCAAATTGCAGAATGCCTCCAGATGTGCATCGGAAACTACTACTGGTCTTCCGGTGGACGATCAAAGCGTAGACTATTGAGACATTACTCCCATTCAGGAAAGTGCGCATGGTGACTGTTGTATTCTATCCCGATGCAATTTCAGTGTTTCATCAACACTGTAAGAGACCACAGATTACAGAATGCCTCCAGATGTGCATCGTAAACTACTACTGGTTTTCCAGAGAACGATCAAAGCGTAAACTCTTTGAGACATTACTCCTATGGGGGAAAGTGCGCATGGTGAATGTTGTATTCATTCCCGATGCATTTTCTGTGTTTCATCAACACTCTGATAGTCCACAGATAACAGAATGCCTCCAGAAGTGCATCGGAAACTACTACTGTTCTTCCTGGGAACGATCAAATCGTTGACTGTTTGAGACATTACTCCCATTCAGGAAATTGCGACAGGTGACTGTTGTATTCAATCCCGATGCAATTTCTGTGTTTCATCAACACTTTGAAGGTCCACAGGTTACAAAATGCCTCCAGATGTGCATCGGAAACTACTACTGGTCTTCCAGGGAACGATCAAAGCGTAGACTTTCAGACATTACTCCCATGGAGGGAAGTGCACATGGTGAATGTTTTATTTAATCCGGATGCAATTTCTGTGTTTCGTCAACACTTTGATGGTCCACAGATTACAGATTGCCTCCAGATGTCCATCGGAAACTACTACTGGTCTTCCAGGGAACGATCAAAGCGTAAACTCTTTGAGACATTACTCCTATGGAGGAAAGTGCGCATGGTGACTGTTGTATTCATTCCCGATGCATTTTCTGTGTTTCATCAACACTTTGATAGTCCATAGATTACAGAATGAGTCCAGATGTGCTTCGGAAACTACTACAGGTCTTCCTGGGAACGATCAAGGCGTAGACTGTTTGAGACATTACTCCCATGAAGGAAAGTGCACATGGTGACTGTGGTATTCAATCCCGATGCAATTTCTGTGTTTCATCAACACTTTGATAGTCCACAGATTACAGAATCCCTCCAGATGTGCATCGGAAACTACGTCAGGTCTTCCAGGGAACGATCAAAGCGTAGACTGTTTTAGACATTACTCCCATTGAGGAAAGTGCGCATGGTGACTGTTGTATTCACTCCCGATGCAATTTCTGTGTTTCATCAACACTCTGATAGTCCACAGATCACAGAAAGCCACCACATGGGCATCGGAAACTGCTTCTGGTCTTCCAGGGAACGATCAAAGCGTAGACTGTTTGAGACATTACACCCTTTCAGGAAAGTGCGCATGGTGACTGTTGTATTCAATCCCGATGCAAATTTCTGTGTTTCATCAATACTCTGATAGTCCACAGATTACAGAATGCCTCCAAATGTGCATCGGAAACTACCACTGGTCTTCCAGGGAACGATCAAAGCGTGGACTGTTTGAGACATTACTCCCATGGAGGAAAGTGCGCATGGTGACTGTTGTATTCAATCCCGATGCAATTTCTGTGTTTCATCAACACTCTGATAGTACACAGATTACTGATATCCTCCAGATGTGCATCGGAAACTAATACTGGTCTTCCTGGGAACGATCAAATCGTGGACTGTTTCAGACATTACTCCCATTCAGGAAAGTGCGCATGGTGACTGTTGTATTCAATCCCGATGCAATTTCTTTGTTTCATCAACACTCTGATAGTCCACAGATTACAGATTGCCCTCAGATGTGCATCGGAAACTACTACTGGTCTTCCAGGAATCGATCAAATCGTAGACTGTTTGAGACATAACACCCATGGAGGAAAGTGTGCATGGTGACTGTTGTATTCAATTCCGATGCAATTTCTGTGTTTCATCAACATGTTGAAGGTCCTCAAATTGCAGAATGCCTCCAGATGTGCATCGGAAACTACTACTGGTCTTCCAGTGGACGATCAAAGCGTAGACTATTGAGACATTACTCCCATTCAGGAAAGTTCGCATGGTGACTGTTGTATTCTATCCCGATGCAATTTCAGTGTTTCATCAACACTGTAAGAGACCACAGATTACAGAATGCCTCCAGATGTGCATCGTAAACTACTACTGGTTTTCCAGAGAACGATCAAAGCGTAAACTCTTTGAGACATTACTCCTATGGGGGAAAGTGCGCATGGTGAATGTTGTATTCATTCCCGATGCATTTTCTGTGTTTCATCAACACTCTGATAGTCCACAGATAACAGAATGCCTCCAGAAGTGCATCGGAAACTACTACTGTTCTTCCTGGGAACGATCAAATCGTTGACTGTTTGAGACATTACTCCCATTCAGGAAATTGCGAAAGGTGACTGTTGTATTCAATCCCGATACAATATCTGTGTTTTATCAATACTCTGATAGTCCACAGATTACAGAATGCCTCCAGATGTGCATCGGAAACTACCACTGGTCTTACAGGGAACGATCAAAGCGTAGACTGTTTCAGACATTACTCCCATGGAGGAAAGTGCGCATGGTGACTGTTGTATTCAATGCCGATGCAATTTCTGTGTTTCATCAACACTCTGATAGTCCACAGATTACAGAATGCCACCAGATGTGCATCATAAACTACTTCTGGTCTTCCAGTGGACGATCAAAGCGTAGACTGTTGAGACATTACTCCCATTCAAAAAAGTGAACATGGTGACTGTTGTATTCTATCCCGATGCAATTTCTGTTTTCATCAATACTCTGATAGTCCACGGATTACAGAATGCCTCCAGATGTGCATCGGAAACTACCACTGACCTTCCAGGGAACGATCAAATCGTAAACTCTTTGAGACATTACTCCTACGGAGGAAAGTGCGCATGGTGACTGTTGTATTTATTCCCGATGCATTGTCTGTGTTTCATCAACACTCTGATAGTCCACAGATTACAGAATGCCTACAGATGTGCATCGGAAACTACTACTGGTTTTCCAGGGAACGATCAAAGCGTAAACTCTTTGAGAAATTACTCCTATGGAGGAAAGTGCGCATGGTGACTGTTGTATTCATTCCCCATGCATTTTCTGTGTTTCATCAACACTCTGAGAGTCCACAGATTACAGAATGCCTCCAGAAGTGCATCGGAAACTACTACTGGTTTTCCAGGGAACGATCAAAGCGTAAACTCTTTGAGAAATTACTCCTATGGAGGAAAGTGCGCATGGTGACTGTTGTATTCATTCCCCATGCATTTTCTGTGTTTCATCAACACTCTGAGAGTCCACAGATTACAGAATGCCACCAGATGTGGATCAGAAACTACTACTGGTCTTCCAGGGAACGATCAAAGCGTAGACTGGTTGAGACATTACTCCCATGGAGGAAAGTGCGGATGGTGACTGTTGTATCCAATCCCGATGCGATTTCTGTGTTTCATCACCACTTTGATAGTCCACAGATTACAGAATGCCTCCAGATGTGCATCGGAAACTACCACTGGTCTTCCAGGGAACGATCAAAGCGTAGACTGTTTGACACATCACTCCAATTGAGGAAAGTGTGCATGGTGACTGTTGTATTCAAACTCGATGCAATTTCTGTGTTTCATCAACACTTAGAAGGTCCACACATTACAGAATGCATCCAGATGTGCATCGGAAACTACTACTGGTCTTAATGGGAACGATCAAAGCGTATAGTGTTTAAGACATTACTCCCATGGAGGAAAGTGCGGATGGTGACTGTTGTATTCACTCCCAAAGCAATTTCTGTGTTTCATCAACATTTTGAAAACCCCCAGAGAACAGAATGCCTCCAGATGTGCATCGGAAACTACTACTGGTCTTCCAGGGAACGATCAAATCGGAGACTATTTCAGACATTACTCCCATGGAGGAAAGTGGGGATGGTGACTGTCGTATTCAATCCCGATGCAATTTCTGTGTTTCATCAACACTCTGATAGTCCACAGATTACAGATTGACTTCAGATGTGCATCGGAAACTACTACTGGTCTTCCAGGGAACGATCAAAGCGTAGACTCTTTCAGACATTACTCCCGTATAGGAAAGTGCGCATCGTGAATGTTGTATTTAATCCCGATGCAATTTCTGTGTTTCGTCAACACTTTGAAGGCCACAGTTTACAGATTGCCTCCAGATGTGTATCGGAAACTACTTCTGGTCTTCCAGGGAACGATCAAAGCGTAGACTGTTTGAGACATTACTCCCATTGAGGAAAGTGCGCATGGTGACTGTTGTATTCACTCATGATGCAGTTTCTGTCTTTCCTCAACACATTAAAGGTCCACAGAGTACAGAATGCCTCCAGATGTGCATCGGAAACTACTAATGGTCTTCCAGGGATAGATCGAAGCGTAGACTGTTTCAGACATTACTCCCATGGAGGAAAGTGCGGATGGTGACTGTTGTATTCAATCCCGATGCAATTTCTGTGTTCCATCAACAGTCTGATAGACCACAGATTATAGAATGCCTCCAGATGTGCATCGGAAACTACTAGTGGTCTTCCAGGGATCGATCAAAGCGTAGATTGTTCAAGATATTAGTCCCATGGAGGACAGTGCGAATGGTGACTGTTGTACTCAGTCCCGATGCAATTGCTGTGTTTCGTCAACACTCTGATAGTCCGCAGATTACAGAATGCCTCCAGATGTGCATCGGAAAGTACTACTGGTCTTCCAGGGAACGATCAAAGCGTGGACTGTTTGAGAAATTACTCCCATGGAGGAAAGTGCGCATGGTGACTGTTGTATTCAATCCCGATGTAATTTCTATGTTTCATCAACAGTCTGATATTCCACAGATTACAGATTGTCTCCAGATGGGCATCCGAAACTACTACTGGTCTTCCTGGGAACGATCAAAGCGTAGACTTTTTCAGACATTACTCCCATGGGGGAAAGTGCGGATGTTGAATGTTGTATTCAATCCCGATGCAATTTCAGTGTTTCATCAACACTGTAAGAGTCCACAGATTACAGAATGCCTCCAGATGTGCATCGGAAACTACTACTGGTTTTCCAGGGAACGATCAAAGCGTAAACTCTTTGAGACACTACTCCTATGGGGGAAAGTGCGCATGGTGACTGTTGTATTCATTCCCGATGCATTTTCTGTGTTTCTTCAACACTCTGATGGTCCACAGATTACAGAATGCCTCCAGAAGTGCATCTCAAACTACTATTGTTCTTCCTGGGAACGATCAAATCGTAGACTGTTTGAGACATTACTCCCATTCAGGAAATTGCGAATGGTGACTGTTTTATTCAATCCCTATGCAATATCTGTGTTTCATCAATACTCTGATAGTCCACAGATTACAGAATGCCTACAGATGTGCATCGGAAACTACTACTGGTCTTCCAGGGAACGATCAAAGCGTAGACTGTTTGAGACGTTACTCCCATGGATTAAAGTGCGCATTGTGACTGTTGTATTCACTCCCGATGGAATTTTTGTGTATCATCAACACTCTGATAGTCCAAAGATTACAGAATGCCACCAGATGTGCATCGGAAACTACTACTGGTCTTCCAGTTAACGATAAAAGCGTAGACTGTTTGAGACATTACTCCCATGGAGGAAAGTGCGGATGGTGACTGTAGTATTCAATCCCGATGCAATTTCAGTGTTTCATCAACACTCTGAGAGTCCACAGACTACAGAATGCCTCCAGATGTGCATCGGAAACTACTACTGGTTTTCCAGGGAAAGATCAAATCGTAAACTCTTTGAGAAATTACTCCTATGGAGGAAAGTTCGCATGGTGTCTTTTGTATTCAATCCCGATGCAATTTCTGTGTTTCATCAACACTCTGATAGTCCACAGATTACTGATTGCCTCCAGATGTTCATCGGAAACTACTACTGGTCTTCCTGGGAACGATCAAAGCGTATACTGTTTGAGACATTACTCCCATGGAGGAAAGTGTGCATGGTGACTGTTGTATTCAATCGCGAACCAATTTCTGTGTTTCATCGACACTTTGAAGGTCCACAAATTACAGAATGCCTCCAGATGTGCATCGGAAACTACCACTGGTCTTCCAGGGAACGATCAAAGCGTACACTATTTGAGACATTACTCCCATGGAGGAAAGTGCGCATGGTGTCTTTTGTATTCAATCCCGATGCAATTTCTGTGTTTCATCAACACTCTGATAGTCCACAGATTACTGATTGCCTCCAGATGTGCATCGGAAACTACTACTGGTCTTCCTGGGAACGTTCAATGCGTATACTGTTTGAGACATTACTCCCATGGAGAAAAGTGTGCATGGTGACTGTTGTATTCAATCCCGATCCCATTTCTGTGTTTCATCGACACTTTGAAGGTCCACAAATTACAGAATGCCTCCAGATGTGCATCGGAAACTACTACTGGTCTTCCAGGGAACGATCAAAGCGTAGACTGTTTGAGACATTATTCCAATGGAGGAAAGTGTGCATGGTGACTGTTGTATTCAATCTCGATGCAATTTCTGTGTTTCATCAACACTTAGAAGGTCCACACATTACAGAATGCATCCAGATGTGCATCGGAAACTACTACTGGTCTTAATGGGAACGATCAAAGCGTATAGTGTTTAAGACATTACTCCCATTGAGGAAAGTGCGGATGGTGACTGTTGTATTCACTCCCAATGCAATTTCTGTGTTTCATCAACATTTTGAAGACCCCCAGAGAACAGAATGCCTCCAGATGTGCATCGGAAACTACTACTGGTCTTCCAGGGAACGACCAAATCGTAGACTATTTCGGACATTACTCCCATGGAGGAAAGTGCGGATGGTGACTGTTGTATTCATTCCTGATGCAATTACTGTGTTTCAACAACACTCTGATAGTCCACAGATTACAGATTGTCTCCAGATGTGCATCCAAAACTACTACTGGTCTTCCTGGGAACTATAAAAGCGTAGACTGTTTCAGACTTTACTCCCATGGAGGAAAGTGTGCATGGTGACTGTTGTATTGAATCCCGATGCAATTTCTGTGTTTCATTTACACTTTGAAGGTCCACAGATTACAGAATGCCTCCAGGGGTGCATCGGAAACTACTACTGGTCTTCCAGGGAATTATGAAAGCGTAGACTGTTTCAGACATTACTCACATGGAGGAAATTGCGGATGGTGACTGTTGTATTCAATCTCGATGCAATTTCTGTGTTTCATCAACACTCTGATTGTCCACAGATTACAGATTGACTTCAGATGTGGATCGGAAACTACTACTGGTCTTCCAGGGAACGATCAAAGCGTAGACTCTTTCAGACATTACTCCCATATAGGAAAGTGCGCATCGTGAATGTTGTATTTAATCCCGATGCAATTTCTGTGTTTCGTCAACACTTTGAAGGCCACAGATTACAGATTGCCTCCAGATGTGCATCGGAAACTACTTCTGGTCTTCCAGGGAACGATCAAAGCGTAGACTGTTTGAGACATTACTCCCATCTAGGAAAGTACGCACTGTGACTCTTGTATTCACTCCCGATAGAATTTTTGTGTTTCATCAGCACTCTGATAGTCCACCGATTACAGAATGCAGCCATCTGTGCATCGGAAACTACTACTGGTCTTCCAGGGAACGATCAAATCGTAGACTGTTTGAGACATTTCTCCCGTGGGAGAAAGTGTGGATGGTGACTGTTGTATTCAATCGCGATGAAATTTATGTGTTTCATCAACACTATGATAGTCCACCGCTTACAGAATGCCACCAGATGTGCATCGGAAGCTAATACTGGTCTTCCAGGGAACGATCAAAGCGTAGACTGTTTGAGACATTACTCCCGTAGGGGAAAGTGAGGATGGTGACTGTTGTATTCAATCGCGATGCAATTTCTGTGTTTCATCAACACTATGATAGTCCACAGATTACAGAATGCCACCAGATGTGCATCGGAAACTACAACTGGTCTTCCAGGGAACGATCAAAGCGTAGACTGTTTGAGACATTACTCCCATGGAGGAAAGTGCGCATGGTGACTTTTGTATTCAACCCTGATGCAATTTCTGTGTTTCATCAACACTCTGATAGTCCACAGATTACATATTGCCTCCAGATGTGCATCGGAAACTACTACTGGTCTTCCTGAAAACGATCAAAGCGTATACTGTTTGAGACATTACTCCCATGGGGGAAAGTGCGCATGGTGACTTTTGTATTCAATCCCGATGCAATTTCTGTGTTTCATCAACACTTTGAAGGTCGACACATTACAGAATGCTTCCAGATGTGCACCGGAAACTACTACTGGTCTCAATAGGAACGATCAAAGCGTATAGTGTTTAAGACATTACTCCCATGGAGGAAAGTGCGGATGGTGACTGTTGTATTCACTCCCTATGCAATTTCTGTGTTTCATCAACACTTTGAGACCCACAGAGTACAGAATGCCTCTAGATGTGCATCGGGAACTACTACTGGTCTTCCAGGGAACGATCATAGCGTAGACTATTTCAGACATTACTCCCATGGAGGAAAGTGCGGATGGTGACTGTTGTATTCAATCCTGATGCAATTACTGTGTTTCATTTACACTTTGAAAGTCCACAGATTACAGAATGCCTCCAGTTGTGCATCGGAAACTACTACTGGTCTTCCAGGGAATTATGAAAGCGTAGACTGTTTCAGACATTACTCACATGGAGGAAATTGCCGATGGTGACTGTTGTATTCAATCCCGATGCAATTTCTTTGTTTCATCGACACTCTGATAGTCCACAGATTACAGATTGACTTCAGATGCGCATCGGAAACTACTACTGGCCTTCCAGGGAACGATCATAGCGTAGACTGTTTGAGACATTACTCCCATGGAGGAAAGTGCGCATTGCGACTTTTGTATTCACTCTCGATGGAATTTTTGTGTGTCATCAGCACACTGATAGTCCACAAATTACAGAATGCAGCCATCCGTGCATCGGAAACTACTACTGCTCTTCCAGGGAACGATCAAATCGGAGACTGTTTGAGACATTTCTCCCGTGGAGGAAAGTGTGGATGGTGACTATGGTATTCAATCGCCATTAAATATCTGTGTTTCATCGACACTATGATAGTCCACCGATTACAGAATGCCACCAGATGTGCATCGGAATCTACTACTGTTCTTCCAGGGAACGATCAAAGCGTAGACTGTTTGAGACATTACTCCCATGGAGGAAAGTGTGCATGGTGACTGTTGTATTCAATCCCGATGCAATTTCTGTGTTTCATCAACAATCTGATAGACAACAGATTATAGAATGCCTCCAGATGTGCATCGGAAACTACTACTGGTCTTCCTGTGAACGATCAAAGCGTAGACTGTTTGAGGCATTACTCCAATGGAAGAAAGTGCGGATGCTGATTGTTGTATTGAATTCCGATGCAATTTCGGTGTTTCATCAACACTCTGATAGTCCACAGATTACAGAATGCCACCAGATGTGGATCGGAAACGACTACTGGTCTTCCAGGGAATTATGAAAGCGTAGACTGTTTCAGACATTACTCACATGGAGGAAAGTGCGCATGGTGAATGTTGTGTTTAATCCCAATGCAATTTCTGAGAATCTTCTATACTTTGAAGGTCCACAGATTACCGATTGCCTCCAGATGTGCATCAGAAACTACTACTGGTCTTCCATTGAACGACCAAAGCGTAGACAGTTTGAGACATTAATCCCATGGAGGAAAGTGCGCATTGTGACTGTTGTATTCACTCCCGATGGAATTTTTGTGTTTCATCAGCACTCTGATAGTCCACAGATTACAGAATGCAGCCAGCTGCGCATCGAAAACTACTACTGGTCTTCCAGGGAACGATCAAATCGTAGACTGTTTGAGACATTACTCTCGCGGAGGAAAGTGTGGATGGTGACTGTTGTATTCAATCGCGATGAAATTTCTGTGTTTCATCAACACTATGATAGTCCACAGATTACAGAATGCCACCAGATGTGCTTCGGAAACTACAACTGGTCTTCCAGGGAACGATCAAAGCGTAGACTGTTTGAGACTTTACTCCCATGGAAGAAAGTGCGGATGCTGATTGTTGTATTGAATTCCGATGCAATTTTGGTGTTTCATCAACACTCTGATAGTCCACAGATTACAGAATGCCACCAGATGCGCATCGGAAACTACAACTGGTCTTCCAGTGAACGATCAAAGCGTAGACTGTTTGAGACATTACTCCCATCTAGGAAAGTACGCACTGTGACTGTTGTATTCACTCCCGATAGAATTTTTGTGTTTCATCAGCACTCTGATATTCCACCGATTACAGAATGCAGCCATCTGTGCATCGGAAACTACTACTGGTCTTCCAGGGAACGATCAAATCGTAGACTGTTTGAGACGTTACTCCCGTGGGAGAAAGTGTGGATGGTGACTGTTGTATTCAATCGCGATGAAATTTATGTGTTTCATCAACACTATGATAGTCCACCGCTTACAGAATGCCACCAGATGTGCATCGGAAGCTAATACTGGTCTTCCAGGGAACGATCAAAGCGTAGACTGTTTGAGACATTACTCCCGTAGGGGAAAGTGAGGATGGTGACTGTTGTATTCAATCGCGATGCAATTTCTGTGTTTCATCAACACTATGATAGTCCACAGATTACAGAATGCCACCAGATGTGCATCGGAAACTACAACTGGTCTTCCAGGGAACGATCAAAGCGTAGACTGTTTGAGACATTACTCCCATGGAGGAAAGTGCGCATGGTGACTTTTGTATTCAACCCTGATGCAATTTCTGTGTTTCATCAACACTCTGATAGTCCACAGATTACATATTGCCTCCAGATGTGCATCGGAAACTACTACTGGTCTTCCTGAAAACGATCAAAGCGTATACTGTTTGAGACATTACTCCCATGGGGGAATATGCGCATGGTGACTTTTGTATTCAATCCCGATGCAATTTCTGTGTTTCATCAACACTTTGAAGGTCGACACATTACAGAATGCTTCCAGATGTGCACCGGAAACTACTACTGGTCTCAATAGGAACGATCAAAGCGTATAGTGTTTAAGACATTACTCCCATGGAGGAAAGTGCGGATGGTGACTGTTGTATTCACTCCCTATGCAATTTCTGTGTTTCATCAACACTTTGAGACCCACAGAGTACAGAATGCCTCTAGATGTGCATCGGGAACTACTACTGGTCTTCCAGGGAACGATCATAGCGTAGACTATTTCAGACATTACTCCCATGGAGGAAAGTGCGGATGGTGACTGTTGTATTCAATCCTGATGCAATTACTGTGTTTCATTTACACTTTGAAAGTCCACAGATTACAGAATGCCTCCAGTTGTGCATCGGAAACTACTACTGGTCTTCCAGGGAATTATGAAAGCGTAGACTGTTTCAGACATTACTCACATGGAGGAAATTGCCGATGGTGACTGTTGTATTCAATCCCGATGCAATTTCTTTGTTTCATCGACACTCTGATAGTCCACAGATTACAGATTGACTTCAGATGCGCATCGGAAACTACTACTGGCCTTCCAGGGAACGATCATAGCGTAGACTGTTTGAGACATTACTCCCATGGAGGAAAGTGCGCATTGCGACTTTTGTATTCACTCCCGATGGAATTTTTGTGTGTCATCAGCACACTGATAGTCCACAAATTACAGAATGCAGCCATCCGTGCATCGGAAACTACTACTGCTCTTCCAGGGAACGATCAAATCGGAGACTGTTTGAGACATTTCTCCCGTGGAGGAAAGTGTGGATGGTGACTATGGTATTCAATCGCCATTAAATATCTGTGTTTCATCGACACTATGATAGTCCACCGATTACAGAATGCCACCAGATGTGCATCGGAATCTACTACTGTTCTTCCAGGGAACGATCAAAGCGTAGACTGTTTGAGACATTACTCCCATGGAGGAAAGTGTGCATGGTGACTGTTGTATTCAATCCCGATGCAATTTCTGTGTTTCATCAACAATCTGATAGACAACAGATTATAGAATGCCTCCAGATGTGCATCGGAAACTACTACTGGTCTTCCTGTGAACGATCAAAGCGTAGACTGTTTGAGACATTACTCCAATGGAAGAAAGTGCGGATGCTGATTGTTGTATTGAATTCCGATGCAATTTCGGTGTTTCATCAACACTCTGATAGTCCACAGATTACAGAATGCCACCAGATGTGGATCGGAAACGACTACTGGTCTTCCAGGGAATTATGAAAGCGTAGACTGTTTCAGACATTACTCACATGGAGGAAAGTGCGCATGGTGAATGTTGTGTTTAATCCCAATGCAATTTCTGAGAATCTTCTATACTTTGAAGGTCCACAGATTACCGATTGCCTCCAGATGTGCATCAGAAACTACTACTGGTCTTCCATTGAACGACCAAAGCGTAGACAGTTTGAGACATTAATCCCATGGAGGAAAGTGCGCATTGTGACTGTTGTATTCACTCCCGATGGAATTTTTGTGTTTCATCAGCACTCTGATAGTCCACAGATTACAGAATGCAGCCAGCTGCGCATCGAAAACTACTACTGGTCTTCCAGGGAACGATCAAATCGTAGACTGTTTGAGACATTACTCTCGCGGAGGAAAGTGTGGATGGTGACTGTTGTATTCAATCGCGATGAAATTTCTGTGTTTCATCAACACTATGATAGTCCACAGATTACAAAATGCCACCAGATGTGCTTCGGAAACTACAACTGGTCTTCCAGGGAACGATCAAAGCGTAGACTGTTTGAGACTTTACTCCCATGGAAGAAAGTGCGGATGCTGATTGTTGTATTGAATTCCGATGCAATTTTGGTGTTTCATCAACACTCTGATAGTCCACAGATTACAGAATGCCACCAGATGCGCATCGGAAACTACAACTGGTCTTCCAGTGAACGATCAAAGCGTAGACTGTTTGAGACATTACTCCCATGGAGGAAAGAGCGCATTGTGAGTGTTGTATTCACTCCCGATGGAATTTTTGTGTTTCATCAACACTCTGATAGTCCACAGATTACAGAATGCCACCAGATGTGGATCGGACACTACTACTGGTCATCCAGTGAACGATCAAAGCGTAGACTGGTTGAGACATTACTCCCATGGAGGGAAGTGCCGATGGTGACTGTTGTATTCAATCCCGATGCAATTTCTGTGTTTCATCAACACTCTGATAGTCCACAGATTACAGATTGACTTCAGATGTGCATCGGAAACTACTACTGGTCTTCCAGGGAACGATCAAAGCGTAGACTCTTTCAGACATTACTCCCATATAGGAAAGTACGCATCGTGAATGTTGTATTTAATCCCGATGCAATTTCTGTGTTTCGTCAACACTTTGAAGGCCACAGATTACTGATTGCCTCCAGATGTGCATCGGAAACTACTTCTGGTCTTCCAGGGAACGATCAAAGCGTAGACTGTTTGAGACATTACTCCAATGGAGGAAAGTGCGCATGGTGACTTTTGTATTCAATCCCGATGCAATTTCTGTGTTTCGTCAACACTCTGATAGTCCACAGATTACTGATTGCCTCCAGATGTGCATCGGAAACTACTACTGGTCTTCCTGGGAACGATCACAGCGTATACTGTTTGAGACATTACTCCCATGGAGGAAAGTGTGCATGGTGACTGTTGTATTCAATCCCGATCCAATTTCTGTGTTTCATCGACACTTTGAAGATCCAAAAATTCCAGAATGCCTCCAGATGTGCATCGGAAACTACTACTGGTCTTCCAGGGAACGATCAAAGCGTATACTGTTTGAGACATTACTCCCATGGAGGGAGGTGTGCATGGTGACTGTTGTATTCAATCCCGATTCAATTTCTGTGTTTCATCAACACTTTGAAGGTCCACACATTACATAATGCCTCCAGATGTGCATCGGAAACTACTACTGGTCTGAATGGGAACGATCAAAGCGTATAGTGTTTAAGACATTACTCCCATGGAGGAAAGTGCGGATGGTGACTGTTGTATTCACTCCCAATGCAATTTCTGTGTTTCATCAACACTTTGAAGACCCACAGTGTACAGAATGCCTCCAGATGTGCATCGGAAACTACTACTGGTCTTCCAGGGAACGATTAAAGCGTAGACTATTTCAGACATTACTCCCATGGAGGAAAGTGCGGATGGTGACTGTTGTATTCAATCCTGATGCAATTACTGTGTTTCAACAACACTCTGATAGTCCACAGATTACAGATTGTCCCCAGATGTGCATCCGAAACTACTACTGGTCTTCCTGTGAACGATCAAAGCGTAGACAGTTTGAGACATTACTCCCATGGAGGAAAGTGTGCATGGTGACTGTTGTATTCAATCCCGATGCAATATCTGTGTTTCATTTACACTTTGAAGGTCCACAGATTACAGAATGCCTCCAGGTGTGCATCAGAAACTACTACTGGTCTTCCAGGGAATTATGAAAAGCGTAGACTGTTTCAGACATTACCCACATGGAGGAAAGTGCGCATGGTGAATGTTGTATTTAATCCCAATGCTATTTCTGAGTTTCTTCAACACTTTGAAGGTCCACAGATTACAGATTGCCTCCAGAAGTGCATCAGAAACTGCTACTGGTCTTACAAGGAACGATCAAAGCGTGGACTGTTTGAGACATTACTCCCATGGAGGAAAGTGCGCATTGTGACTTTTGTATTCACTCCCGATGGAATTTTTGTGTTTCATCAGCACTCTGATAGTCCACAGATTACAGAATGCAGCCATCGGTGCATCGGAAACTACTACTGGTGTTCCAGGGAACGATCAAATCGTAGACTGTTTGAGACATTACTCCCGTGGAGGAAAGTGTGGATGGTGACTGTTATATTCAATCGCGATGAAATTTCTGTGTTTCATCAACACTATGATAGTCCACCGATTACAGAATGCCACCAGATGTGCATCGGAAACTACTACTGTTCTTCCAGGGAACGATCAAAGCGTAGACTGTTTGAGACATTACTCCCATGGAAGAAAGTGCGGATGCTGATTGTTGTATTGAATTCCGATGCAATTTTTGTGTTTCATCAACACTCTGATAGTCCGCAGATTACAGATTGCCACCAGATGTGCATCGGAAACTACTACTGGTCTTCCAGGAAACGATCAGAGCGTAGACTGTTTGAGACATTACTCCCGTTGAGGAAAGTGCGCATGGTGAATGTTGTATTCAATCCCGATGCAATTTCTGTGTTTCGTCAACACTCTGATAGTCCACAGTTTACTGATTGCCTCCAGATGTGCATCGGAAACTACTACTGGTTTTCCTGGGAACGATCAAAGCGTATACTGTTTGAGACATTACTCCCATGGCGGAAAGTGTGCATGGTGACTGTTATATTCAATCCCGATCCAATTTCTGTGTTTCATCGACACTTTGAAGGTCCAAAAATTACAGAATGCCTCCAGGTGTGCATCGTAAACTACTACTGGTCTTCCATTGAACGATGAAAGCGTATACTGTTTCAGACATTACTCCCATGGAGGAAAGTGTGCATGGTGACTGTTGTATTCAATCCCGATTCAATTTCTGTGTTTCATCAACACTTTGAAGGTCCACACATTACAGAATGCCTCCAGATGTGCATCGGATACTACTACTGGTCTTAATGCGAACGATCAAAGCGTATAGTGTTTAAGACATTACTCCCATGGAGGAAAGTGCGGATGGTGACTGTTGTATTCACTCCCAATGCAATTTCTGTGTTTCATCAACACTTTGAAGACCCACGGAGTACAGAATGCCTCCAGATGTGCATCGGAAAGTACTACTGGTCTTCCAGTGAACGATTAAAGCGTAGACTATTTCAGACATTACTCCCATGGAGGAAAGTGCGGATGGTGACTGTTGTATTCAATCCTAATGCAATTACTGTGTTTCAACAACACTCTGATAGTCCACAGACTACAGATTGTCTCCAGATGTGCATCCGAAACTACTACTGGTCTTCCTGGGAACGATAAAACCGTAGACTGTTTCAGACATTACTCCCATGGAGGAAAGTGTGCATGGTGACTGTTGTATTCAATCCCGAAGCAATTTCTGTGTTTCATTTACACTTTGAAGGTCCACAAATTACAGAATGCCTCCACGTGTGCATCGGAAACTACTACTGGTCTTCCAGGGAATTATGAAAGCGTACACTGTTTCAGACATTACTCACATTGAGGAAATTGCGGATGGTGACTGTTGTATTCAATCCCGATGCAATTTCTGTGTTTCATCAACACACTGATAGTCCACAGATTACAGATTGAATTCAGATGTGCATCGGAAACTACTACTGGTCTTCCTGTGAACGATCAAAGCGTAGACTGTTTGAGACATTACTCCCAAGGAGGAAAGTGCGCAATGTGACTGTTGTATTCACTCCCGATGGAATTTTTGTGTTTCATCAGCACTCTGATAGTCCACAGATTACAGAATGCAGCCATCTGTGCATCGGAAACTACTACTGGTGTTCCAGGGAACGACCAAATCGTAGACTGTTTGAGACATTACTCCCGTGGAGGAAAGTGTGGATGGTGACTGTTATATTCAATTGCGATGAAATTTCTGTGTTTCATCAACACTATGATAGTCCACCGATTACAGAATGCCACCGGATGTGCATCGGAAACTACTACTGGTCTTCCAGGAAACGATCAGAGCGTAGACTGTTTGAGACATTACTCCCGTTGAGGAAAGTGCGCATGGTGAATGTTGTATTGGATCCCGATGCAATTTCTGTGTTTCATCAACACTCTGATAGTCGACAGATTACAGAGTGCTACCAGATGTGCATCGGAAGCTACTACTGGCCTTCCAGGGAACGATCAAAGCGTAGACTGTTTGAGACATTACCCCCGTGGAGGAAAATATGCATGGTGACTGTTGTATTCAATTCCGATGCAATTTATGTGTTTCAACAACACTCTGATAGACCACAGATTCCAGAATGCCACCAGATGTGCATCGGAAACCCCTACTGGTCTTCCGGGGAACGATCAAAGCGTAGACTGTTTCAGACATTACTCCCGTGGAGGAAAGTGCGCATGGTGACTGTTGTACTCAATCCCGATGCAATTTATGTGTTTCATAAACACTCTGATAGTCCACAGATTACAGAATGCTACCAGAAGTGCATCGGAAACCACTACTGGTCTTAATGGGAACGATCAAAGCGTAGACTGTTTGAGACATTACTCCCACGGAGGAGAGTGCGTATGGTGACTGTTGTTCTCAATCCCAATGCAATTTCTGTGTTTCATCAACACTCTGATAGTCCACAGATAACAGATTGCCTCCAGATGTGAATCGCAAACTACTACTGGTCTTCGAGGGAACGATCAAAGCGTAAACTGTTTGAGATATTACTCCCATGGGGGAAAGTGTGCATGGTGACTTTTGTATTCTATCCCGATGCAATTTCTGTGTTTCATCAACACTTTGAAGGTCCACAAATTAGAGAATGCCTCCAGATGTGCATCGGAAATTACTACTGGTCTTCCAGGGAAAGATCAAAGCGTAGACGGTTTCAGATATTACTCCCATGAAGGAATGTGCGGATGGTGACTCTTGTATTCAATCCCGATTCCATTTCTGTGTTTCATCAACACTCTGATAGTCCGCAGATTACAGATTGTCTCCAGATGTGCATCGAAAACTACTACTGGTCTTCCTGGGAACGATCAAAGCGTAGACTGTTTCAGACATTACTCCCATGGAGGAAAGTGCGTATGTTGACTGTTGTATTCAATCCCGATGCAATTTCTGTGCTTCATCAACACTCTGATAGTCCACAGATTACAGATTGTCTACAGATGTGCATCGGAAACTGAGACTGGTCTTCCTGGGAACGATCAAAGCGTAGACTATTTCAGGCATTACTCCCATGGAGGAAAGTGTGCTTTGTGACTGTTGTATTCAATCCGATGCAATTTCTGTGTTTCATCAACACTTTGAAGGTCCACAGATTACAGAATGCCTCCAGATGTGCATCGAAAACTACTGCTGGTCTTGCAGGCAACGATCGAAGCGTAGACTGTTTGAGACATTACTCTCATGGAGGAGATTGTGGATGGTGACTGAAGTAATCACTCCCGATGCAATTTCTGTGTTTCATCAACACTTTGATAGTCCACAGATTACAGATTGCATCCAGATGTGCATCGGAAACTTCTACTGGACTTCCAGGGAACGATCAAAGCGTAGACTGTTTCAGACATTACTCCCATGAAGGAAAGTGCGGATCGGGACTGTTGTATTCAATCCCGATGCAACTTCTGTGTTTCATCAACATTCTGATAGTCCACAGATTACAGATTGTCTCCAGATGTGCATCGGAAACTACAACTGGTCTTCCTGGTAACGATCAAATCGTATACTGTTTCAGACATTACTCCCATGGAGGATAGTGCGAATGGTGACTGTTTTTCTCACTCCCGATGCAATTTCTGTGTTTAATCAACACTCTGATAGTCCACAGATAACAGATTGCCTCCAGATGTGCTTCGGAAACTACTACTGGTCTTCCAGGGAACGATCAAAGCGGAGACTGTTTCAGATATTACTCCCATGAAGGAATGTGCGGATGGTGACTCTTGTATACAATACCGATTCCATTTCTGTGCTGCATCAACACTCTGATAGTCCACAGATTACAGATTGTCTCCAGATGTGCATCGGAAACTACTACTGGTCTTCCTGGGAAAGATCGAAGCGTAGACTGTTTGAGACATTACTCCCATGGAGGAAAGTGTTGATGGTGACTGAAGTATTCACTCCCGATGCAATTTCTGTGTTTCATCAACATTCTGATAGTCCACAGATTACAGATTGCATCGAGATGTGCATCGGAAGCTACTACTGGTCTTCCTGGGAACGATCAAAGCGTAGACTGTTTCAGACATTACTCTCATGGAGGAAAGTGCGGAAGGTGACTGTTGTATACAGTCCCGATGCAATTTCTCTGTTTCATCAAAATTTTAAGGTCCACAGATTACAGAATTTCTCCAGATGTGCATCGGAAACTACTACTGGTCTTCCAGGGAACTATCAAAGCGTAGACTGTTTGAGACATTACTCCCTTGAGGAAAGTGCGCATGGTGACAATTGTATTCAATCCCGATGCAATTTCTGTGTTTCATCAACACACTGATAGTCCACATATTACAGATTGCCTCCAGATGTGCATCGGAAACTACTATTCGTCTTCCTGGGAACGATCAAAGCGTAGACTGTTTCAGACATTACTCCCATGGAGGAAAGTGCGGATGGTGACTGTTGTTCTCAATCCCGATGCAATTTCTGTGTTTCATCAACACTCTGATAGTCCACAGATAACAGATTGCCTCCAGATGTGCGTCGGAATCTACTACTGGTCTTCGAGGGAACGATCAAAGCGTAAACTGTTTGAGACATTACTCCCATGGAGGAAAGTGTGCATGGTGACTGTTGTAATCTATCCCGATGCAATTTCTGTGTTTCAACAACACTTTGAAGGTCCACAAATTACAGAATGCCTCCAGATGTGCTTCGGAAACTACTACTGGTCTTCCAGGGAACGATCAAAGCGTAGACTGTTTCAGATATTACTCCCATGAAGGAATGTGCGGATGGTGACTCTTGTATACAATACCGATTCCATTTCTGTGCTGCATCAACACTCTGATAGTCCACAGATTACAGATTGTCTCCAGGTGTGCATCGGAAACTACTACTGGTCTTCCTGGGAAAGATCAAAGCGTAGACTGTTTCAGACATTACTCCCATGGAGGAAAGTGTGCATGGTGACTGTTGTATTCAATCCGATGCAATTTCTGTGTGTCATCAACACTTTGAAGGTCCACAGATTACGGAATGCCTCCAGATGTGCATCGAAAACTACTACTGGCCTTGCAGGGAACGATCAAAGCGTAGACTGTTTGAGACATTACTCCCATGGAGGAAAGTGTTGATGGTGACTGAAGTATTCACTCCCGATGCAATTTCTGTGTTTCATTCACAGTCTGATAGGCCACAGATTATAGAATGCCTTCAGATGTGCATCGGAAACTACTATTGGTCTTCCAGGGAACGATCAAACCGTAGACTGTTTGAGACATTACTCCCGTGGAGGAAAGTGTGCGAGGTGACTGTTGTATTCAATCCCGATGCAATCTCTGTGTTTCATCAACACTTTGAAGGTCCACAGAGTACAGAGTGCCTCCAGATGGGCTTCAGAAACTACTACTGGTCTTCCAGGGAACGATCAAAGCGTAGACAGTTTCAGACATTACTCCCATGGAGGAAAGTGCGGATGGTGACTGTTTTATTCAATCCCGATGAAATTTCTGTGTTTCATCAACTCTCTAATAGTCCACAGAATACAGATTGCATCCAGATGTGCATCGGAAACTCTTACTGGTCTTAATAGGAACGATCAAAGCGTAGACTGTTTGAGACATTACTCCCATGGAGGAAAATACGCATGGTGACTTTTGTATTCAATCCAGATGCAATTTCTGTGTTTCATCAACAGTCTGACAGGGCACAGATTATAGAATGCCTCTAGATGTGCATCGGAAACTACTATTGGTCTTCCAGGGAACGATCAATGCGTACACTGTTTGATGACACTACTCCCATGGAGGAAAGTGCGCATGGTGACTGTTGTATTCAATCCCGATGCAATTTCTGGGTTTCATTAACACTCTGATGGTCCACAGATTACAGATTGCCTCCAGATGTGCATCGGAAACTACTACTGGTCTTCCTTTCAATCGATCAAAAACGTAGACTGTTTGAGACATTACTCCCATGGAGGAAAGTGTGCATGGTGACTGTTGTATTCAATCCCTATGCAATTTCTGTGTTTCATCAACACTTTGAAGGTCCACAAATTACAGAATGCCTACAGATGTGCATCGGAAACTACAACTGGTCTTCCAGGGAACGATCAAAGCGTGGACTGTTTGAGATACTACTCCCATGGAGGAAAGTGCGCATGGTGACTGTTGTATTCAATCCCGATGCAATTTCTGGTTTTCATCAACACCCTGGTAGTTAACAGATTACAGATTGCCTCCAGATGTGCATCGGAAACTACTACTGGCCTTCCTGGGAACGATCAAAAACGTAGACTGTTTGAGACATTACTCCCATGGAGGAAAGTGTGCATGGTGACTGTTGTATTCAATCCCTATGCAATTTCTGTGTTTCATCAACACTTTGAAGGTCCACAAATTACAGAATGCCTCCAGATGTGCATCGGAAACTACTACTGGTCTTCCAGGGAACGATCAAAGCGTAGACTGTTTCAGACATTACTCCCATGAAGGAAAGTGCGGATCGTGACTGTTGTATTCAATCCCGATGCAACTTCTGTGTTTCATCAACACTCTGATAGTCCACAGGTTACAGATTGTCTCCAGATGTGCATCGGAAACTACTACTGGTCTTCCTGGGAACGATCAAAGCGTAGACTGTTTCAGACATTATTCCCATGGAGGAAAGTGCGGATGTTGACTGTTGTATTCAATCCCGATGCATTGTCTGTGTTTCGGCAACACTCTGATAGTCCTCAAATTACAGACTGCCTCCAAATGTGGATCGGAAAAAACTACTGGTTTTAAAGGGAAAGATCAAACCGTGGACTGTTTGATACATTACTCCCATGGAGGAAAGTGCGCATGGTGACTGTTGTATTCAATCCCGACGCACTTTCTGGGTTTCATCAACACTCTGATAGTCCACAGATTACAGATTGCCTCCAGATGTGCATCGGAAACTACTACTGGTCTTCCTGGGAACGTTCAAAAACGTAGACTGTTTCAGACATTACTCCCGTGGAATAAAGTGTGCGAGATGACTGTTGTATTCAATCCCGATGCAATTTCTGTGTTTCATCAACACTTTGAAGGTCCACAAATTACAGAATGCCTCCAGATGTGCATCGGAAACTACTACTGGTCTACCTGGGAACGATCAAAGCGTAGTCTGTTTCAGACATTACTCCCATGGAGGAGAGTACGGATGGTGACTGTCGTATTCAATCCCGATGCAATTTCTGTGTTTCATCAACACTCTGATAGTCCACAGATTACAGAATGTCTCCAGATGTGCATCGGAAACTACTACTGGTCTTCCCGGGAACGGACAAACCGTAGACTGTTTTAGACATTACTCCCATGGAAGAAAGTGTGCATGGTGACTGTTGCATTCAATCCGATGCAATTTCTGTGTTTCATCAACACTTTGAAGGTCCACAGATTACGGAATGCCTCCAGATGTGCATCGAAAACTACTACTGGCCTTGCAGGGAACGATCAAAGCGAGGACTGTTTGAGACAATACTCCCATGGATTATAGTATTGATGGTGACTGAAGTATTCACTCCCGATGCAATTTCTGTGTTTCATCAACATTCTGATAGTCCACAGATTACAGATTGCATCGAGATGTGCATCGGAAACTACTACTGGTGTTCCTGGGAACGATCAAAGCGTAGACGGTTTAAGACATTACTCTCATGGAGGAAAGTGCGGATGGTGACTGTTGTATACAGTCCCGATGCAATTTCTCTGTTTCATCAAAATTTTAAGGTCCACAGATTACAGAATTTCTCCAGATGAGCATCGGAAACTACTACTGCTCTTCCAGGGAACTATCAAATCGTAGACTGTTTGAGACATTACTTCCATGAAGGAAAGTGCGGATGCTGACTGTTGTATTCAATCCCGATGCAATTTCTGTGTTTCATCAACAGTCTGATAGGGCACAGATTATAGAATGCCTTCAGATGTGCATCGGAAACTACTATTGGTCTTCCAGGGAACGATCAAACCGTAGACTGTTTGAGACATTACTCCCATGTAGGAAAGTGCGGATGGTGACTGTCGTATTCAATCCCGATGCAATTTCTGTGTTTCATCAACACTCTGATAGTCCACAGATTACAGATTGTCTCCAGACGTTCATCGGAAACTACTACTGGTCTTCCTGGGAACGATCAAAGCGTAGACTCTTTCAGACATTACTCCCATGGAGGAAAGTGGGGATGTTGACTGTTGTATTCAATCCCGATTCAATTTCTGTGTTTCATCAACACTCTGATAGTCCACAGATTACAGATTGTCTACAGATGTGCATCGGAAACTAGTACTGGTCTTCCTGGGAACGATCAAAGCGTCGACTGTTTCAGACATTACTCCCATGGAGGAGAGTGTTCATGGTGACTGTTGTATTCAATCCGATGTAATTTCTGTGTTTCATCAACACTTTGAAGGTCCACAGATTACAGAATGCCTAAAGATGTGCATCGAAAACTACTACTGGCCTTGCAGGGAATGATCAAAGTGTAGACTGTTTGAGACATTACTCCCATGGAGGAAAGTGTGGATGGTGACAGTTGTATTCAATCCCGATGCAATTTCTGTGTTTCATCAACACTTTGAAGGCCCACAGAGTACAGAGTGCCGTCAGATATGCATCAGAAACTACTACTGGTCTTCCAGGGAACGATCAAAGCGTAGACTGTTTCAGACATTACTCCCATGGAGGAAAGTGCGGATGGTGACTGTTTTCTTCAATCCCGATGAAATTTCTGTGTTTCATCAACACTCTAATAGTCCACAGAATACAGATTGCATCCAGATGTGCATCGGAAACTCTTACTGGTCTTAATGGGAACGATCAAAACGTAGACTGTTTGAGACATTACTCCCATGGAGGAAAATGCGCATGGTGACTTTTGTATTCAATCCAGATGCAATTTCTGTGTTTCATCAACAGTCTGATAGGGCACAGATTATAGAATGCCTCCAGATGTGCATCGGAAACTACTATTGGTCTTCCAGGGAACGATCAATGCGTAGACTGTTTGATGACATTACTCCCATGGAGGAAAGTGCGCATGGTGACTGTTGTATTCAATCCCGATGCAATTTCTGGGTTTCATCAACACTCTGATGGTCCACAGATTACAGATTGCCTCCAGATGTGCATCAGAAACTACTACTGGTCTTCCTTGGATCGATCAAAAACGTAGACTGTTTGAGACATTACTCCCATGGAGGAAAGTGTGCATGGTGACTGTTGTATTCAATCCATATGCAATTTCTGTGTTTCATCAACACTTTGAAGGTCCCCAAATTACAGAATGCCTACAGATGTGCATCGGAAATTACTACTGGTCTTCCAGGGAACGATCAAAGCGTGGACAGTTTGAGATATTACTGCCATGGAGGAAAATGCGCATGGTGACTGTTGTATTCAATCCCGATGCAATTTCTGGGTTTCATCAACACTCTGGTAGTTAACAGATTACAGATTGTATCCAGATGTGCATCGGAAACTACTACTGGTCTTCCTGGGAACGATCAAAAACGTAGACTGTTTGAGACATTACTCCCATGGAGGAAAGAGTGCATGGTGAATGTTGTTTTCAATCCCGATGCAAATTCTGAGTTTCATCAACAGTCTGATAGTCCGCAGATTATAGATTGCCTCCAGATGTGCATCCTAAACTAATACTGGTCTTCCTGGGAACGATCAAAGCGTAGACTGTTGGAGACATTACTCCCACGGAGGAAAGTGCGCATGGTGACTGTTGTATTCAGTCCCGATCCAATTTCTGTGTTTCATCAATAATCTGATAGTCCACAGATTACAGATTGCATCCAGACGTTCATCGGAAATTACTACTGGTCTTGTTGGGAACGATCAAAGCGTAGACTGTTTCAGACATTACTCCCATGGAGGAAAGTGGGGATCTTGACAGTTGTATTCAATCCCGATCCAATTTCTGTGTTTCGTCAACACTCTGATAGTCCACAGATTACATATTGTCTACAGATGCGCATCGGAAACTAGTACTGGTCTTCCTGGGAACGATCAAAGCGTCGACTGTTTCAGACATTACTCCCATGGAGGAAAGTGTGCAGGGTGACTGTTGTATTCAATCCCGATGCAATTTCTGTGTTTCATCAACACTTTGAAGGTCCACAAATTACAGAATGCCTCCAGATGTGCATCGGAAACTACTACTGGTCTTCCAGGGAACCATCAAAGCGTAGACTGTTTCAGACATTACTCCCATGAAGGAAAGTGAGGATCTTGACTGTTGTATTCAATCCCGATGCAATTTCTGTGTTTCATCAACACTCTGATAGTCCACAGATTACGGGCTGTCTCCAGATGTGCATCTGAAACTACTACTGGTCTTCCTTCGAACGATCAAAGCATAGCCTGTTTCAGACAATACTCCCATGGAGGAAAGTGTGGATGGTGACTGTTGTATTCAATCCTGATGCAATTTCTGTGTTTCATCAACAGTCTGATAGTCCACAGACTACAGATTGCTTGCAGATGTGCATCGGAAACTACTACTGGTCTTCCTGGAAACGATCAAATACGTAGATTGTTTGAGACATTACTCCCATGGAGGAAAGTGTGCATGGTGACTGTTGTATTCATTCCCGATGCAAATTCTGTGTTTCATCAACACTTTGAAGGTCCACAAATTACAGACTACCTGGGAACGATCAAAGCGTAGTCTGTTTCAGACATTACTCCCATGGAGGAGAGTACGGATGGTGACTGTCGTATTCAATCCCGATGCAATTTCTGTGTTTCATCAACACTCTGATAGTCCACAGATTACAGATTGTCTCCAGACGTTCATCGGAAATTACTACTGGTCTTCCTGGGAACGATCAAAGCGTAGACTGTTTCAGACATTACTCCCATGGAGGAAAGTGGGGATGTTGACAGTTGTATTCAATCCCGATCCAATTTCTGTGTTTCGTCAACACTCTGATAGTCCACAGATTACAGATTGTCTACAGATGTGCATCGGAAACTAGTACTGGTCTTCCTTCGAACGATCAAAACGTCGACTGTTTCAGACATTACTCCCATGGAGGAGAGTGTGCATGGTGACTGTTGTATTCAATCCGATGTAATTTCTGTGTTTCATCAACACTTTGAAGGTCCACAGATTACAGAATGCCTAAAGATGTGCATCGAAAACTACTACTGGTCTTTCAGGGAATGATCAATGTGTAGACTGTTTGAGACATTACTCCCATGTAGGAAAGTGTGGATGGTGACAGTTGTATTCACTCCCGATGCAATTTCTGTGTTTCATCAACACTTTGAAGGCCCACAGAGTACAGAGTGCCTCCAGATGTGCTTCAGAAACTACTACTGGTCTTCCAGGGAACGATCAAAGCGTAGACTGTTTCAGACATTACTCCCATGGAGGAAAGTGCGGATGGTGACTGTTTTCTTCAATCCCGATGAAATTTCTGTGTTTCATCAACACTCTAATAGTCCACAGAATACAGATTGCATCCAGATGTGCATCGGAAACTCTTACTGGTCTTAATGGGAACGATCAAAGCGTAGACTGTTTGAGACATTACTCCCATGGAGGAAAATGCGCATGGTGACTTTTGTATTCAATCCAGATGCAATTTCTGTGTTTCATCAACAGTCTGATAGGGCACAGATTATAGAATGCCTCCAGATGTGCATCGGAAACTACCATTGGTCTTCCAGGGAACGATTAATGCGTAGACTGTTTGATGACATTACTCCCATGGAGGAAAGTGCGCATGGTGACTGTTGTATTCAAACCCGATGCAATGTCTGTGTTTCATCAACACTCTGATAGTCCTCAAATTACAGATTGCCTCCAAATGTGGATTGGAAAAAACTACTGGTTTTAAAGGGAAAGATCAAAGCGTGGACTGTTTGATACATTACTCCCATGGAGGAAAGTGCGCATGGTGACTGTTGTATTCAATCCCGACGCAATTTCTGTGTTTCATCAACACTCTGATAGTCCACAGATTACTGATTGTCTCCAGACGTTCATCGGAAACTACTACTGGTCTCCCTGGGAACGATCAAAGCGTAGACTGTTTAAGACATTACTCTCATGGAGGAAAGTGCGGATGGTGACTGATGTATACAGTCCCGATGCAATTTCTCTGTTTCATCAAAATTTTAAGGTCCACAGATTACAGAATTTCTCCAGATGAGTATCGGAAACTACTACTGGTCTTCCAGGGAACTATCAAATCGTAGACTGTTTGAGACATTACTCCCATGAAGGAAAGTGCGGATGGTGACTGTTGTATTCAATCCCGACACAATTTCTGGGTTTCATCAACAGTCTGATAGGGCACAGATTATAGAATGCCTTCAGATGTGCATCGGAAACTACTATTGGTCTTCCAGGGAACGATCAAACCGTAGACTGTTTGAGACATTACTCCCATGTAGGAAAGTGCGGATGGTGACTGTTAAACTCAATCCCGATGCATTGTCTGTGTTTCATCAACACTCTGATAGTCCACAAATTACAGATTGCCTCCAAATTTGGATCGGAAAAAACTACTGGTTTTAAAGGGAAAGATCAAAGCGTGGACAGTTTGAGACATTACTCCCATGGAGGAAAGTGCGCATGGTGACTGTTGTATTCAATCCCGACGCAATTTCTGGGTTTCATCAACACTCTGATAGTCCACAGATTACAGATTGCCTCCAGATGTGCATCGGAAACTACTACTGGTCTTCCTGGGAACGATCAAAAACGTACACTGTTTGAGACATTACTCCCGTGGAGGAAAGTGTGCGAGGTGACTGTTGTATTCAATCCCGATGCAAATTCTGTGTTTCATCAACACTTTGAAGGTCCACAAATTACAGAATGCCTCCAGATGTGCATCGGAAACTACTACTGGTCTACCTGGGAACGATCAAAGCGTAGTCTGTTTCAGACATTACTCCCATGGAGGAGAGTACGGATGGTGACTGTCGTATTCAATCCCGATGCAATATCTCTGTTTCATCAACACTCTGGTAGTCCACAGATTACAGATTGTCTCCAGACGTTCATCGGAAACTACTACTGGTCTTCCTGGGAACGATCAAAGCGTAGACTGTTTCAGACATTACTCCCATGGAGGAAAGTGGGGATGTTGACTGTTGTATTCAATCCCGATTCAATTTCTGTGTTTCATCAACACTCTGATAGTCCACAGATTACAGAATGCCTACAGATGTGCTTCAGAAACTACTACTGGTCTTCCAGGGAACGATCAAAAAGTACACTGTTTCAGACATTACTCCCATGGAGGAAAGTGCGGATGGTGACTGTTTTCTTCAATCCCGATGAAATTTCTGTGTTTCATCAACACTCTAATAGTCCACAGAATACAGATTGCATCCAGATGTGCATCGGAAACTCTTACTGGTCTTAATGTGAACGATCAAAGCGTAGACTGTTTGGGACATTACTCCCATGGAGGAAAATGCGCATGGTGACTTTTGTATTCAATCCAGATGCAATTTCTGTGTTTCATCAACAGTCTGATAGATCACAGATTATAGAATGCCTCCAGATGTGCATCGGAAACTACTATTGGTCTTCCAGGGAACGATCAATTCGTAGACTGTTTGATGACATTACTCCCATGGAGGGAAGTGCGCATGGTGACTGTTGTATTCAATCCCGATGCAATTTCTGGGTTTCATCAACACTCTGATGGTCCACAGATTACAGATTGCCTCCTGATGTGCATCGGAAACTACTACTGGTCTTCCTTGGATCGATCAAAAACGTAGACTGTTTGAGACATTACTGCCATGGAGGAAAGTGTGCATGGTGACTGTTGTATTCAATCCATATGCAATTTCTGTGTTTCATCAACACTTTGAAGGTCCCCAAATTACAGAATGCCTACAGATGTGCATCGGAAATTACTACTGGTCTTCCAGGGAACGATCAAAGCGTGGACTGTTTGACATATTACTCCCATGGAGGAAAGTGCGCATGGTGACTGTTGCATTCAATCCAGATGCAATTTCTGGGTTTCATCAACACTCTGGTAGTTAACAGATTACAGATTGCCTCCAGATGTGCATCGGAAGCTACTACTGGTCTTCCTGGGAACGATCAAAAACGTAGACTGTTTGAGACATTAATCCCATGGAGGGAAGTGTGCATGGTGACTGTTGTATTCAATCCCTATGCAATTTCTGTGTTTCATTAACACTTTGAAGGTCCACAAATTATAGAATGCCTCCAGATGTGCATCGGAAACTACTACTGGTCTTCCAGGGAACGATTAAAGCGAAGACTGTTTCAGACATTACTCCCATGAAGGAAAGTACGGATCGTGACTGTTGTATTCAATCCCGATGCAACTTCTGTGTTTCATCAACACTCTGATAGTCCACAGATTACAGATTGTCTCCAGATGTGCATCGCAAACTACTACTGGTCTTCCTGGGAACGATCACAGCGTAGACAGTTTCAGACATTACTCCCATGGAGTAAAGTGTGCATGGTGAATGTTGTTTTCAATCCCGATGCAATTTCTGAGTTTCATCAACAGTCTGATAATCCGCAGATTATAGATTGCCTCCAGATGTGCATCGGAAACTACTACTGGTCTTCCAGGGAACGATCAAAGCGTAGACTGTTGGAGACATTACTCCCACATAGGAAAGTGCGCATGGTGACTGTTGTATTCAGTCCCGATCCAATTTCTGTGTTTCATCAATAATCTGATAGTCCACAGATTACAGATTGCATCCAGATGTGCAACGGAAACTACTACTGGTCTTCCTGGGAACGATCAAAAACGTAGACTATTTGAGACATTAGTCCTATGGAGGAAAGTGTGCAGGGTGACTGTTGTATTCAATCCCGATGCAATTTCTGTGTTTCATCAACACTTTGAAGGTCCACATATTACAGAATGCCTCCAGATGTGCATCGGAAACTACTACTGGTCTTCCTGGGAACGATCAAAGCGTAGACTGTTTAAGACATTACTCTCATGGAGGAAAGTGCGGATGGTGACTGTTGTATACAGTCCCGATGCAATTTCTCTGTTTCATCAAAATTTTAAGGTCCACAGATTACAGAATTTCTCCAGATGAGTATCGGAAACTACTACTGGTCTTCCAGGGAACTATCAAATCGCAGACTGTTTGAGACATTACTTCCATGAAGGAAAGTGCGGATGGTGACAGTTGTATTCACTCCCGATGCAATTTCTGTGTTTCATCAACAGTCTGATAGGGCACAGATTATAGAATGCCTTCAGATGTGCATCGGAAACTACTATTGGTCTTCCAGGGAACGATGAAACCGTAGACTGTTTGTGACATTACTCCCATGTAGGAAAGTGCGGATGGTGACTGTTAAACTCAATCCCGATGCATTGTCTGTGTTTCATCAACACTCTGATAGTCCACAAATTACAGATTGCCTCAAAATGTGGATCGGAAAAAACTACTGGTTTTAAAGGGAAAGATCAAAGCGTGGACAGTTTGAGACATTACTCCCATGGAGGAAAGTGCGCATGGTGACTGTTGTATTCAATCCCGATGCAATTTCTGGGTTTCATCAACACTCTGATAGTTCACAGATTACAGATTGCCTCCAGATGTGCATCGGAAACTACTACTGGTCTTCCTGGGAACGATCAAAAACGTACACTGTTTGAGACATTACTCCCGTGGAGGAAAGTGTGCGAGGTGACTGTTGTATTCAATCCCGATGCAAATTCTGTGTTTCATCAACACTTTGAAGGTCCACTAATTACAGAATGCCTCCAGATGTGCATCGGAAACTACTACTGGTCTACCTGGGAACGATCAAAGCGTAGTCTGTTTCAGACATTACTCCCATGGAGGAGAGTACGGATGGTGACTGTCGTATTCAATCCCGATGCAATATCTGTGTTTCATCAACACTCTGATAGTCCACAGATTACAGATTGTCTCCAGACGTTCATCGGAAACTACTACTGGTCTTCCTGGGAACGATCAAAGCGTAGACTGTTTCAGACATTACTCCCATGGAGGAAAGTGGGGATGTTGACTGTTGTATTCAATCCCGATTCAATTTCTGTGTTTCATCAACACTCTGATAGTCCACAGATTACAGAATGCCTACAGATGTGCTTCAGAAACTACTACTGGTCTTCCAGGGAACGATCAAAAAGGAGACTGTTTCAGACATTACTCCCATGGAGGAAAGTGCGGATGGTGACTGTTTTCTTCAATCCCGATGAAATTTCTGTGTTTCATCAACACTCTAATAGTCCACAGAATACAGATTGCATCCAGATGTGCATCGGAAACTCTTACTGGTCTTAATGTGAACGATCAAAGCGTAGACTGTTTGAGACATTACTCCCATGGAGGAAAATGCGCATGGTGACTTTTGTATTCAATCCAGATGCAATTTCTGTGTTTCATCAACAGTCTGATAGATCACAGATTATAGAATGCCTCCAGATGTGCATCGGAAACTACTATTGGTCTTCCAGGGAACGATCAATTCGTAGACTGTTTGATGACATTACTCCCATGGAGGAAAGTGCGCATGGTGACTGTTGTATTCAATCCCGATGCAATTTCTGGGTTTCATCAACACTCTGATGGTCCACAGATTACAGATTGCCTCCAGATGTGCATCGGAAACTACTACTGGTCTTCCTTGGATCGATCAAAAACGTAGACTGTTTGAGACATTACTGCCATGGAGGAAAGTGTGCATGGTGACTGTTGTATTCAATCCATATGCAATTTCTGTGTTTCATCAACACTTTGAAGGTCCCCAAATTACAGAATGCCTACAGATGTGCATCGGAAATTACTACTGGTCTTCCAGGGAACGATCAAAGCGTGGACTGTTTGACATATTACTCCCATGGAGGAAAGTGCGCATGGTGACTGTTGTATTCAATCCCGATGCAATTTCTGGGTTTCATCAACACTCTGGTAGTTAACAGATTACAGATTGCCTCCAGATGTGCATCGGAAGCTACTACTGGTCTTCCTGGGAACGATCAAAGACGTAGACTGTTTGAGATATTACTCCCATGGAGGGAAGTGTGCATGGTGACTGTTGTATTCAATCCCTATGCAATTTCTGTGTTTCATTAACACTTTGAAGGTCCACAAATTACAGAATGCCTCCAGATGTGCATCGGAAACTACTACTGGTCTTCCAGGGAACGATTAAAGCGAAGACTGTTTCAGACATTACTCCCATGAAGGAAAGTACGGATCGTGACTGTTGTATTCAATCCCGATGCAACTTCTGTGTTTCATCAACACTCTGATAGTCCACAGATTACAGATTGTCTCCAGGTGTGCATCGCAAACTACTACTGGTCTTCCTGGGAACGATCACAGCGTAGACAGTGTCAGACATTACTCCCATGGAGTAAAGTGTGCATGGTGAATGTTGTTTTCAATCCCGATGCAATTTCTGAGTTTCATCAACAGTCTGATAGGCCGCAGATTATAGATTGCCTCCAGATGTGCATCGGAAACTACTACTGGTCTTCCAGGGAACGATCAAAGCGTAGACTGTTGGAGACATTACTCCCACATAGGAAAGTGCGCATGGTGACTGTTGTATTCAGTCCCGATCCAATTTCTGTGTTTCATCAATAATCTGATAGTCCACAGATTACAGATTGCATCCAGATGTGCAACGGAAACTACTACTGGTCTTCCTGGGAACGATCAAAAACGTAGACTATTTGAGACATTAGTCCTATGGAGGAAAGTGTGCAGGGTGACTGTTGTATTCAATCCCGATGCAATTTCTGTGTTTCATCAACACTTTGAAGGTCCACAAATTACAGAATGCCTCCAGATGTGCATCGGAAACTACTACTGGTCTTCCAGGGAACCATCAAAGCGTAGACTGTTTCAGACATTACTCCCATGAAGGAAAGTGAGGATCTTGACTGTTGTATTCAATCCCGATGCAATTTCTGTGTTTCATCAACACTCTGATTGTCCACAGATTACGGGCTGTCTCCAGATGTGCATCTGAAACTACTACTGGTCTTCCTTCGAACGATCAAAGCATAGACTGTTTCAGACATTACTCCCATGGAGGAAAGTGTGGATGGTGACTGTTGTATTCAATCCTGATGCAATTTCTGTGTTTCATCAACACTCTGATAGTCCACAGATTACAGATTGCTTGCAGATGTGCATCGGAAACTACTACTGGTCTTCCTGGAAACGATCAAATACGTAGATTGTTTGAGACATTACTCCCATGGAGGAAAGTGTGCATGGTGACTGTTGTATTCAATCCCGATGCAAATTCTGTGTTTCATCAACACTTTGAAGGTCCACAAATTACAGAATGTCTCCAGATGTGCATCGGAAACTACTACTGGTCTACCTGGGAACGATCAAAGCGTAGTCTGTTTCAGACATTACTCCCATGGAGGAGAGTACGGATGGTGACTGTCGTATTCAATCCCGATGCAATTTCTGTGTTTCATCAACACTCTGATAGTCCACAGATTACAGATTGTCTCCAGACGTTCATCGGGAACTACTACTGGTCTTCCTGGGAACGATCAAAGCGTAGACTGTTTCAGACATTACTCCCATGGAGGAAAGTGGGGATGTTGACTGTTGTATTCAATCCCGATTCAATTTCTGTGTTTCATCAACACTCTGATAGTCCACACATTACAGATTGTCTACAGATGTGCATCGGAAACTAGTACTGGTCTTCCTGGGAACGATCAAAACGTCGACTGTTTCAGACATTACTCCCATGGAGTAGAGTGTGCATGGTGACTGTTGTATTCAATCCGATGTAATTTCTGTGTTTCATCAACACTTTGAAGGTCCACAGATTACAGAATGCCTAAAGATGTGCATCGAAAACTACTACTGGTCTTGCAGGGAATGATCAAAGTGTAGACTGTTTGAGACATTACTCCCATGGAGGAAAGTGTGGATGGTGACAGTTGTATTCACTCCCGATGCAATTTCTGTGATTCATCAACACTTTGAAGGCCCACAGAGTACGGAGTGCCTACAGATGTGCTTCAGAAACTACTACTGGTCTACCAGGGAACGATCAAAGCGTAGACTGTTTCAGACATTACTCCCATGGAGGAAAGTGCGGATGGTGACTGTTTTATTCAATCCCGATGAAAGTTCTGTGTTTCATCAACACTCTAATTGTCCACAGAATACAGATTGCATCCAGATGTGCATCGGAAACTCTTACTGGTCTTAATGGGAACGATCAAAGCGTAGACTGTTTGAGACATTACTCCCATGGAGGAAAATGCGCATGGTGACTTTTGTATTCAATCCAGATGCAATTTCTGTGTTTCATCAACAGTCTGATAGGGCACAGATTATAGAATGCCTCCAGATGTGCATCGGAAACTACTATTGGTCTTCCAGGGAACGATCAATGCGTAAACTGTTTGATGACATTACTCCCATGGAGGAAAGTGCGCATGGTGACTGTTGTATTCAATCCCGATGCTATTTCTGGGTTTCATCAACACTCTGATGGTCCACAGATTACAGATTAGCTCCAGATGTGCATCGGAAACTACTACTGGTCTTCCTTGGATCGATCAAAAACGTAGACTGTTTGAGACATTACTCCCATGGAGGAAAGTGTGCATGGTGACTGTTGTATTCAATCCATATGCAATTTCTGTGTTTCATCAACACTTTGAAGGTCCCCAAATTACAGAATGCCTACAGATGTGCATCGGAAATTACTACTGGTCTTCCAGGGAACGATCAAAGCGTGGACTGTTTGAGATATTACTCCCATGGAGGAAAGTGCGCATGGTGACTGTTGTATTCAATCCCGATGCAAATTCTGGGTTTCATCAACACTGTGGTAGTTAACAGATTACAGATTGCCTCCAGATGTGCATCTGAAACTACTACTGGTCTTCCTGGGAACGATCAAAAACGTAGACTGTTTGAGACATTACTCCCATGGAGGAAAGTGTGCATGGTGACTGTTGTGTTCAATCCCTATGCAATTTCTGTGTTTCATTAACACTTTGAAGGTCCACAAATTACAGAATGCCTCCAGATGTGCATCGGAAACTACTACCGGTCTTCCAGGGAACGATCAAAGCGTAGACTGTTTCAGACATTACTCCCATGAAGGAAAGTACGGATCGTGACTGTTGTATTCAATCCCGATGCAACTTCTGTGTTTCATCAACACTCTGATAGTCCACAGATTACAGATTGTCTCTAAATGTGCATCGCAAACTACTACTGGTCTTCCTGGGAACGATCACAGCGTAGACAGTTTCAGACATTACTCCCATGGAGGAAAGTGTGCATGGTGAATGTTGTTTTCAATCCCGATGCAATTTCTGAGTTTCATCAACAGTCTGATAGTCCGCTGATTATAGATTGCCTCCAGATGTTCATCGGAAACTACTACTGGTCTTCCAGGGAACGATCAAAACGTAGACTGTTGGAGACATTACTCCCATGGAGGAAAGTGCGCGTGGTGACTGTTGTATTCAGTCCCGATCCAATTACTGTGTTTCATCAATAATCTGATAGTCCACAGATTACAGATTGCATCCAGATGTGCATCGGAAACTACTACTGGTCTTCCTGGGAACGATCAAAAACGTAGACTGTTTGAGACATTAGTCCCATGGAGGAAAGTGTGCAGGGTGACTGTTGTATTCAATCCCGATGCAATTTCTGTGTTTCATCAACACTTTGAAGGTCGACAAATTACAGAATGCCTCCAGATGTGCATCGGAAACTACTACTGGTCTTCCAGGGAACCATCAAAGCGTAGACTGTTTCAGACATTACTCCCATGAAGGAAAGTGAGGCTCTTGACTGTTGTATTCAATCCCGATGCAATTTCTGTGTTTCATCAACACTCTGATAGTCCACAGATTACGGGCTGTCTCCAGATGTGCATCTGAAACTACTAATGGTCTTCCTTCGAACGATCAAAGCATAGACTGGTTCAGACATTACTCCCATGGAGGAAAGTATGGATGGTGACTGTTGTATTCAATCCTGATGCAATTTCTGTGTTTCATCAACACTCTGATAGTCCACTGATTACAGATTGCTTGCAGATGTGCATCGGAAACTACTACTGGTCTTCCTGGAAGCGATCAAATACGTAGATTGTTTGAGACATTACTCCCATGGCGGAAAGTGTGCATGGTGACTGTTGTATTCAATTCCTATGCAATTTCTGTGTTTCATCAAAATTTTGAAGCTCAACAAATTACAGAATGCCTCCAGATGTGCATCGGAAACTACTACTGGTCTTCCAGGGAACGATCAAAGCGTGGACTTTTTGAGACATTACTGCCATGGAGGAAAGTACGCATGGTGACTGTTGTATTCAATCCCGATGAAATTTCTGGTTCTCATCAACACTCTGATAGTTAACAGTTTACAGATTGTCTCCAGATGTGCATCGGAAACTACTACTGGTCTACCTGGGAACGATCAAAGCGTATACTGTTTGAGACATTACTCGAATGGAGGAAAGTGTGCATGGTGACTGTTGTATTCAAACCCTATGCAATTTCTGTGTTTCATTAACACTTTGAAGGTCCACAAATTACAGAATGCCTCCTGATGTGCATCGGAAACTACTACTGGTCTTCCAGGGAACGATCAAAGCGTAGACTGTTTCAGACATTACTCCCATGAAGGAAAGTGCGGATCGTGACTGTTGTATTCAATCCCGATGAAACTTCTGTGTTTCATCAACACTCTGATAGTCCACAGATTACAGATTGTCTCCAGATGTGCATCGCAAACTACTACTGGTCTTCCTGGGAACGATCACAGCGTAGACAGTTTCAGACATTACTGCCATGGAGGAAAGTACGCATGGTGACTGTTGTTTTCAATCCCGATGCAATTTCTGAGTTTCATCAACAGTCTGATAGTCCGCAGATTAAGGGTTGCCTCCAGATGTGCATCGGAAACTCTTACTGGTCTTAATGGGAACGATCAAAGCGTAGACTGTTTGAGACATTACTCCTATGGAGGAAAATGCGCATGGTGACTTTTGTATTCAATCCAGATGCAATTTCTGTGTTTCATCAAGAGTCTGATAGGGCACAGATTACAGAATGCCTCCAGATGTGCATCGGAAACTACTATTGGTCTTCCAGGGAACGATCAATGCGTAGACTGTTTGATGACATTACTCCCATGGAGGAAAGTGCGCATGGTGACTGTTGTATTCAATCCCGATGCAATTTCTGGGTTTCATTAACACTCTGATGGTCCACATTTTACAGATTGCCTCCAGATGTGCATCGGAAACTACTACTGGTCTTCCTTTCAATCGATCAAGAACGTAGACTGTTTGAGACATTACTCCCATGGAGGAAAGTGTGCATGGTGACTGTTGTATTCAATCCTTATGCAATTTCTGTGTTTCATCAACACTTTGAAGGTCCACAAATTACAGAATGCCTACAGATGTGCATCGGAAACTACTACTGGTCTTCCAGGGAACGATCAAAGCGTGGACTGTTTGAGATATTACTCCCATGGAGGAAAGTGCGCATGGTGACTGTTGTATTCAATCCCGATGCAATTTCTGGGTTTCATCAACACTCTGGTAGTCCAACAGATTACAGATTGTCTACAGATGTGCTTCGGAAACTACTACTGGTCTTCCTGGGAACGATCAAAAACGTACAATGTTTGAGACATTACTCCCAGGTAGGAAAGTGTGCATGGTGACTGTTGTATTCAATCCCTATGCAATTTCTGTGTTTCATCAACCCTTTGAAGGTCCACAAATTACAGAATGCCTCCAGATGTGCATCGGAAACTACTACTGGTCTTCCAGGGAACGATCAAAGCGTAGACTGTTTCAGACTATACTCCCATGAAGGTAACTGCGGATCGTGATTGTTGTATTCAATCCCAATGCAACTTCTGTGTTTCATCAACACTCTGATAGTCCACAGGTTACAGATTGTCTCCAGATGTGCATCGGAAACTACTACTGGTCTTCCTGGGAACGATCAAAAACGTAGACTGTTTGAGACATTACTCCCGTGGAGGAAAGTCTGCGAGGTGACTGTTGTATTCAATCCCGATTCAATTTCTGTGTTTCATCAACACTTTGAAGGTCCACAAATTACAGAATGCCTCCAGATGTGCATCGGAAACTACTACTGGTCTACCTGGGAACGATCAAAGCGTAGTCTGTTTCAGACATTACTCCCATGGAGGAGAGTACGAATGGTGACTGTCGTATTCAATCCCGATGCAATTTCTGTGTTTCATCAACACCCTGATAGTCCACAGATTACTGATTGTCTCCACACGTTCATCGGAAACTACTACTGGTCTTCCTGGGAACGATCAAAGCGTAGACTGTTTCAGACATTACTCCCATGGAGGAGACTACGGATGGTGACATTCGTATTCAATCCCGATGCAATTTCTGTGTTTCATCTACACTCTGATAGTCCACAGATTACAGATTGTCTCCAGATGTGCATCGGAAACTACTACTGGTCTTCCTGGGAACGATCAAAGCGTAGACTGTTTCAGACATTATTCCCATGAAGGAAAGTGCCGATGTTTACTGTTGTATTCAATCCCGATGCAATTTCTGTGTTTCATCAACACTCTGATAGTCCAACAGATAACAGATTGTCTACAGATGTGCATCGGAAACTACTACTGGTCTTCCTGGGAACGGACAAACCGTAGACTGTTTCAGACATTACTCCCATGGAGGAAAGTGTGCATGGTGACTGTTGTATTCAATCCGATGCAATTTCTGTGTTTCATCAACACTTTGAAGGTCCACAGATTACGGAATGCCTCCAGATGTGCATCGAAAACTACTACTGGCCTTGCAGGGAACGATCAAAGCGTAGACTGTTTGAGACATTACTCCCATGGAGGAAAGTGTTGGTGGTGATTGAAGTATTCACTCCCGATGCAATTTCTGTGTTTCATCAACATTCTGATAGTCCACAGATTACAGATTGCATCGAGATGTGCATCATAAACTACTACTTGTCTTCCTGGGAACGATCAAAGCGTAGACTGTTTCAGACATTACTCTCATGGAGGAAAGTGCGGATGGTGACTGTTGTATACAGTCACGATGCAATTTCTCTGTTTCATCAAAATTTTAAGGTCCACAGATTACAGAATTTCTCCAGATGTGCATCGGAAACTACTACTGGTCTTCCAGGGAACTATCAAATCGTAGACTGTTTGAGACATTACTTCCATGAAGGAAAGTGCGGATGGTGACTGTTGTATTCAATCCCGATGCAATTTCTGTGTTTCATCAACAGTCTGATAGGGCACAGATTATAGAATGCCTTCAGATGTGCATCGGAAACTACTATTGGTCTACCAGGGAACGATCAAACCGTAGACTGTTTGAGACATTACTCACATGCAGGAAAGTGCGAATGGCGACTGTTGTACTCAATCCCGATGCATTGTCTGTGTTTCATCAACACTCTGATAGTCCACAAATTACAGATTGCCTCCAAATGTGGATCGGAAACAACTACTGGTTTTAAAGGGAAAGATCAAAGTGTGGACTGTTTGAGACATTACTCCCATGGAGGAAAGTGCGCATGGTGACTGTTGTATTCAATCCCGACGCAATTTCTGGGTTTCATAAACACTCTGATAGTCCACAGATTACAGATTGCCTCCAGATGTGCATCGGAAACTACTACTGGTCTTCCTGGGAACGATCAAAAACGTAGACTGTTTGAGACATTACTCCCGTGGAGGAAAGTGTGCGAGGTGACTGTTGTATTCAATCCCGATGCAAATTCTGTGTTTCATCAACACTTTGAAGGTCCACAAATTACAGAATGCCTCCAGATGTGCATCGGAAACTACTACTGGTCTTCCTGGGAACGATCAAAGCGTCGACTGTTTCAGACATTACTCCCATGGAGGAGAGTGTGCATGGTGACTGTTGTATTCACTCCCGATGCAATTTCTGTGTTTCATCAACACTTTGAAGGCCCACAGAGTACAGAGTGACTCCAGATGTGCTTCAGAAACTACTACTGGTCTTCCAGGGAACGATCAAAGCGTAGACTGTTTCAGACATTACTCCCATGGAGGAAAGTGCGGATGGTGACTGTTTTCTTCAATCCCGATGAAATTTCTGTGTTTCATCAACACTCTAATAGTCCACAGAATACAGATTGCATCCAGATGTGCATCGGAAACTCTTACTGGTCTTAATGGGAACGATCAAAGCGTAGACTGTTTGAGACATTTCTCCCATGGAGGAAAATGCGCATGGTGACTTTTGTATTCAATCCAGATGCAATTTCTGTGTTTCATCAACAGTCTGATAGGGCACAGAATATAGAATGCCTCCAGATGTGCATCGGAAACTACTATTGGTCTTCCAGGGAACGATCAATGCGTAGACTGTTTGATGACATTACTCCCATGGAGGAAAGTGCGTATGGTGACTGTTGTATTCAATCCCGATGCAATTTCTGTGTTTCATCAACACTCTGATGGTCCACAGATTACAGATTGCCTCCAGATGTGCATCGGAAACTACTACTGGTCTTCCTTGGATCGATCAAAAACGTAGACTGTTTGAGACATTACTCCCATGGAGGAAAGTGTGCATGGTGACTGTTGTATTCAATCCATATGCAATTTCTGTGTTTCATCAACACTTTGAAGGTCCACAAATTACAGAATGCCTACAGATGTGCATTGGAAAATACTACTGGTCTTCCAGGGAACGATCAAAGCGTGGACTGTTTGAGATATTACTCCCATGGAGGAAAGTGCGCATGGTGACTGTAGTATTCAATCCCGATGCAAATTCTGGGTTTAATCAACACTCTGGTAGTTAACAGATTACAGATTGCCTCCAGATATGCATCGGAAACTACTACTGGTCTTCCTGGGAACGATCAAAAACGTAGACTGTTTGAGACATTACTCCCATGGAGGAAAGTGTGCATGGTGAATGTTGTATTCAATCCCTTTGCAATTTCTGTGTTTCATCAACACTTTGAAGGTGCACAAATTACAGAATGCCTCCAGATGTGCATCGGAAACTACTACTGGTCTTCCAGGGAACCATCAAAGCGTAGACTGTTTCAGACATTACTCCCATGAAGGAAAGTGAGGATCTTGACTGTTGTATTCAATCCCGATGCAATTTCTGTGTTTCATCAACACTCTGATAGTCCACAGATTACGGGCTGTCTCCAGATGTGCATCTGAAACTACTACTGGTCTTCCTTCGAACGATCAAAGCATAGACTGTTTCAGACATTACTCCCATGGAGGAATGTGTGGATGGTGACTGTTGTATTCAATCCTGATGCAATTTCTGTGTTTCATCAACACTCTGATAGTCCACAGACTACAGATTGCTTGCCGATGTGCATCGGAAACTACTACTGGTCTTCCTGGAAACGATCAAATACGTAGATTGTTTGAGACATTACTCCCATGGAGGAAAGTGTGCATGGTGACTGTTGTATTCAATCCCAATGCAATTTCTGTGTTTCATCAAAATTTTGAAGCTCAACAAATTACAGAATGCCTCCAGATGTGCATCGGAAACTACTATTGGTCTTCCAGGGAACGATCAATGCGTGGACTGTTTGAGACATTACTCCCATGGAGGAAAGTGGGGATGTTGACTGTTGTATTCAATCCTGATTCAATTTCTGTGTTTCATCAACACTCTGATAGTCCACAGATTACAGATTGTCTACAGATGTGCATCGGAAACTACTACTGGTCTTCCTGGGAACGATCAAAGCGTAGACTGTTTCAGACTTTACTCCCATGGAGGAAAGTGCGGATGGTGACTGTTGTATACAGTCCCGATGCAATTTCTGTGATTCATCAACACTTATAAGGTCCACAGATTACAGAATTTCTCCAGATGTGCATCGGAAACTACTACTGGTCTTCCAGGGAACTATCAAACAGTAGACTGTTTGAGACATTACTCCCATGGAGTAAAGTTCGCATGGTGACTGTTGTATTCTATCCCGATGCAATTTCTATGATTCATCAACATTTTGAAAGTACACAAATTACAGAATGCATCCAGATGTGCATCGGAAACTACTACTGGTCTTCCAGGGAACGATCAAAGGGTAGACTGTTTCAGACATTACTCCTATGAAGGAATGTGCGGATGGTGACTGTTGTATTTAATCCCGATTCAATTTCTGTGTTTCATCAACACTCTGATAGTCCACAGATTACAGATGGTCTCCAGAGGTGCATCGGAAACATACTACTGGTCTACCTGGGAACGATCAAAGCGTAGACTGTTTCAGACATTACTCCCTTGGAGGAGAGTAAGGTTGGTGACAGTCGTATTCAATCCCGATGCAATTTCTGTCTTTCATCAACACTCTGATAGTCCACAGTTTACAGATTGTCTACTGATGTGCATCGGAAACTACTACTGGTATTCCTGGGAACGATCAAAGCGTTGACTGTTTCAGACATTACTCCCATGGAGGAAAGTGTGCATGATGACTGTTGTATTCATTCCCGATGCAATTTCTGTGTTTCATCAACACTCTGATAGTCCACAGATAACAGATTGCCTCCAGATGTGCATCGGAAACTAATACTGGTCTTCCTGGGAACGATCAAAGCGTAAACAGTTTGAGACATTACTCCCATGGAGGAAAGTGCGCATGCTGACTCTTTTATTCTATCCCGATGCTATTTCTGTGTTTCATCAACATTTTGAAGGTCCAAAAATTTTAGAATGCATCCAGATGTGCATCTGAAACTACTACTGGTCTTCCAGGGAACGATCAAAGCGTAGACTGTTTCAGACGGTACTCCCATGATGGAATGTGCGGATGGTGACTGTTGTATTCAATCCCGAATCAATTTCTGTGTTTCATCAACACTCTGATAGTAAACAGATTATAGATTGTCTCCAGATGTGCATCGGAAACTACTACTGGTCTACCTGGGAACGATCAAAGCGTAGACTGTATGAGACATTACACCCATGGAGGAAAGTGTGCATGGTGACTGTTGTCTTCAATCCCTATGCAATTTCTGTGTTTCATCAACACTTTGAAGGTCCACAAATTACAGAATGCCTCCAGATGTCCATCGGAAACTACTACTGGTTTTCCAGGGAACGATCAAAGCGTGGACTGTTTGAGACATTACTCCCATGGAGGAAAGTGCGCATGGTGACTGTTGTATTCAATCCCGATCCAATTTCTGTGTTTGATCAACACTCTGATAGTCCACAAATTACAGATTGCATCCAGATGTGCATCGGAAACTACTACTGGTCTTCCTGGGAACGATCAAAAACGTAGACTGTTTGAGACATTAGTCCCATGAAGGAAAGTGTGCAGTGTGACTGTTGTATTCAATCCCGATGCAATTTCTGTGTTTCATCAACACTTTGAAGGTCCACAAATTACAGAATGCCTCCGGATGTGCATCAGAAACTACTACTGGTCTTCCAGGGAACGATCAAAGCGTAGACTGTTTCAGACATTACTCCCATGAAGGAAAGTGCGGATCGTTACTGTTGTATTCAATCCCGATGCAATTTCTGTGTTTCATCAACACTCTCATAGTCCACTGATTACAGATAGTCTCCAGATGTGCATCGGAAACTACTACTGGTCTTCCTGGGAACGATCAAAGCGTAGACTGTTTCAGACATTACTCCCATGGAGGAAAGTGTGGATGGTGACTGTTGTATTCAATCCTGATGCAATTTCTGTGTTTCGTCAACACTCTGATAGTCCACAGGTTACAGATTGCTTGCAGATGTGCATCGGAAACTACTACTGGTCTTCCTGGAAACGATGAAATACGTAGACTGTTTGAGACATTACTCCCATGGAGGAAAGTGTGCATGGTGACTGTTGTATTCAATCCCTATGCAATTTCTGTGTTTCATCAAAATTTTGAAGCTCAACAAATTACAGAATGCCTCCAGATGTGCATCGGAAACTACTACTGGTTTTCCAGGGAACGATCAAAGCGTGGACTGTTTGAGACATTACTCCCATGGAGGAAAGTGCGCATGGTGACTGTTGTATTCAATCCCAATGCAATTTCTGGGTTTCATCAACACTCTGATAGTTAACAGATTACAGATTGCCAATAGATGTGCATCGGAAACCACTACTGGTATATTTGGGAACGATCAAAACGTAGACTGTTTCAGACATTACTCCCATGGAGGAAAGTGCGGATGGTGACTGTTGTATACAGTCCCGATGCAATTTCTGTGATTCATCAACACTTATAAGGTCCACAGATTACAGAATTTCTCCAGATGTGCATCGGAAACTACTACTGGTCTTCCAGGGAACTATCAAACAGTAGACTGTTTGAGACATTACTCCCATGGAGTAAAGTTCGCATGGTGACTGTTGTATTCTATCCCGATGCAATTTCTATGTTTCATCAACATTTTGAAGGTCCACAAATTACAGAATGCATCCAGATATGCATCGGAAACTACTACTGGTCTTCCAGGGAACGATCAAAGGGTAGACTGTTTCAGACATTACTCCTATGAAGGAATGTGCGGATGGTGACTGTTGTATTTAATCCCGATTCAATTTCTGTGTTTCATCAACACTCTGATAGTCCACAGATTACAGATGGTCTCCAGAGGTGCATCGGAAACATACTACTGGTCTACCTAGGAACGATCAAAGCGTAGGCTGTTTCAGACATTACTCCCATGGAGGAGAGTAAGGTTGGTTACAGTCGTATTCAATCCCGATGCAATTTCTGTGTTTCATCAACAATCTGATAGTCCACAGTTTACAGATTGTCACAGACGTGCATCGGAAACTACTACTGGCCTTCCAGGGAACGATCAAAGCGTAGACTGTTTCAGACGTTACTCCCATGATGGAATGTGCGGATGGTGACTGTTGTATTCAATCCCGATTCAATATCTGTGTTTCATCAACACTCTGATAGTAAACAGATTATAGATTGTCTCCAGATGTGCATCGGAAACTACTACTGGTCTACCTGGGAACGATCAAAGCGTAGACTGTATGAGACATTACACCCATGGAGGAAAGTGTTCATGGTGACTGTTGTCTTCAATCCCTATGCAATTTCTGTGTTTCATCAACACTTTGAAGGTCCACAAATTACAGAATGCCTCCAGATGTCCATCGGAAACTACTACTGGTTTTCCAGGGAACGATCAAAGCGTGGACTGTTTGAGACATTACTCCCATGGAGGAAAGTGCGCATGGTGACTGTTGTATTCAATCCCGATCCAATTTCTGTGTTTCATCAACACTCTGATAGTCCACAGATTACAGATTGCATCCAGATGTGCATCGGAAACTACTACTGGTCTTCCTGGGAACGATCAAAAACGTAGACTGTTTGAGACATTAGTCCCATGAAGGAAAGTGTGCAGTGTGACTGTTGTATTCAATCCCGATGCAATTTCTGTGTTTCATCAACACTTTGAAGGTCCACAAATTACAGAATGCCTCCAGATGTGAATCAGAAACTATTACTGGTCTTCCAGGGAACGATCAAAGCGTAGACTGTTTCAGACATTACTCCCATGAAGGAAAGTGCGCATGGTGACTGTTGTATTCAATCCCGATGCAATTTCTGGGTTTCATCAACACTCTGTTAGTTAACAGATTACAGAATGCCTCCAGATGTGCATCGGAAACTACTACTGGTCTTCCAGGGAACGATCAAAGCGTAGACTGTTTCAGACATTACTCCCATGAAGGAAAGTGCGGATCGTGACTGTTGTATTCAATCCCGATGCAACTTCTGTGATTCATCAACACTATGATAGTCCACAGATTACAGATTGTCTCCAGATGTGCATCGGAAACTACTACTGGGCTTCCTGGGAACGATCAAAGCGTAGGCAGTTTCAGACATTACTCCGATGGAGGGAAGTGTGCATGGTGACTGTTGTATTCAATCCCGATGCAATTTCTGTCTTTCATCAACAGTCTGATAGTCTGCAGATTATAAAATGCATCCAGATGTGCATCGGAAACTACTACTGGTCTTCCAGGGAACGATCAAAGCATAGACTGTTTGAGACATTTCTCCCATGGAGGAAAGTGCGCATGGTGACTGTTGTATTCAATCTCGATCCAATTTCTGTGTTTCATCAACACTCTGATAGTCCACAGATTACAGATTGCATCCAGATGTGCATCAGAAACTACTACTGGTCTTCCTGGGAACGATCAAAAACGTAGACTGTGTGAGACATTAGTCCCATGAAGGAAAGTGTGCAGTGTGACTGTTGTATTCAATCCCGATGCAATTTCTGTGTTTCATCAACACTTTGAAGGTCCACAAATTACAGAATGCCTCCAGATGTGCATCAGAAACTACTACTGGTCTTCCAGGGAACGATCAAAGCGTAGACTGTTTCAGACATTACTCCCATGAAGGAAAGTGCGGATCGTTACTGTTGTATTCAATCCCGATGCAATTTCTGTGTTTCATCAACACCCTGATAGTCCACAGATTACAGATTGTCTCCAGATGTGCATCGGAAACTACTACTGTTCTTCCTGGGAACGATCAAATCGTAGACTGTTTCAGACATTACTCCCATGGAGGAAAGTGCGGATGGTGCCAGTTGTATTCAATCCTGATGCAATTTCTGTGTTTCATCAACACTTAGAAGGTCCACAAATTACAGAATGCCTCCAGATGTGCATCGGAAACTACTACTTGTCTTCCAGGGAACGATCAATGAGTGGACTGTTTGAGACATTACTCCCATGGAGGAAAGTGGGATGTTGGCTGTTGTATTCAATCCCGATTCAATTTCTGCGTTTCATCAACACTCTGATAGTCCACAGATTACAGATTGTCTACAGATGTGCATCGGAAACTACTACTGGTCTTCCTGGGAACGATAAAAGCGTAGACTGTTTCAGACATTACTCCCATGGAGGGAAGTGCGGATGGTGACTGTTGTATACAGTCCCGATGCAATTTAGGTGTTTCATCAACACTTTTAAGGTCCATAGATTACAGAATTTCTCCAGATGTGCATCGGAAACTACTACTGGTATTCCAGGGAACTATCAAAGAGTAGACTGTTTGAGACATAACTTCCATGAAGGAAAGTGCGGATGGTGACTGTTGTATTCAATCCCGATGCAATTTCTGTGTTTCATCAACACTCAGATAGTCCACAGACTACAGATTGTCTCCAGATGTGCATCTGAAAGTACTAATGGTCTTCCTATGAACGTTCAAAGCGTAGACTGTTTGAGACATTACTCCCATGAAGGAAAGTGCGCATGGTGACTGTTGTATTCAATCCCGATGCAATTTCTGGGTTTCATCAACACTCTGTTAGTTAACAGATTACAGATTGCCTCCAGATGTGCATCGGAAACTACTACTGGTCTTCCTGGGAACGATCAAAAACGTAGACTGTTTGAGACATTACTCCCATGGAGGAAAGTGTGCCTGGTGACTGTTGTATTCAATCCCTATGCAATTTCTGTGTTTCATCAACACTTTGAAGGTCCACAAATTACAGAATGCCTCCAGTTGTGCATCGGAAACTACTACTGGTCTTCCAGGGAACGATCAAAAACGTAGACTGTTTCAGACATTACTCCCATGAAGGAAAGTGCGGATCGTGACTGTTGTATTCAATCCCGATGCAACTTCTGTGATTCATCAACACTCTGATAGTCCACAGATTACAGATTGTCACCAGATGTGCATCGGAAACTACTACTGGTCTTCCTGGGAACGATCGAAGCGTAGACAGTTTCATACATTACTCCCATGGAGAAAAGTGTGCATGGTGACTGTTGTATTCAATCCCGATGCAATTTCTGTGTTTCATCAACAGTCTGATAGTCCGCAGATTATAGAATGCATCCAGATGTGTATCGGAAACTACTACTGGTCTTCCAGGGAACGATCAAAGCGTAGACTGTTTGAGACATTACTCCCATGGAGGAAAGAGCGCATGGTGACCGTTGTATTCAATCATGATCCAATATCTGTGTTTCATCCACACTCTGATAGTCCACAGATTACTGATTGCATTAAGATGTGCATCGGAAACAACTACTGGTCTTCCTGGGAACGATCAAAGACGTAGACTGTTTGAGACATCACTCCCATGGAGGAAAGTGTGCAGAGTGACTGTTGTATTAAATCCCGATGCAATTTCTGTGTTTCATCAACACCTTGAAGGTCCACAAATTACAGAATGCCTCCAGATGTGCATCAGAAACTACTACTGGTTTTCCAAGGAACGATCAAAGCGTAGACTGTTTCAGACATTACTCCCATGGAGGAGACTACGGATGGTGACATTCGTATTCAATCCCGATGCAATTTCTGTGTTTCATCAACACTCTGATAGTCCACAGATTACAGATTGTCTCCAGATGTGCATCGGAAACTACTACTGGTCTTCCTGGGAACGATCAAAGCGTAGACTGTTTCAGACATTATTCCCATGAAGGAAAGTGCGGATGTTTACTGTTGTATTCAATCCCGATGCAATTTCTGTGTTTCATCAACACTCTGATAGTCCAACAGATAACAGATTGTCTACAGATGTGCATCGGAAACTACTACTGGTCATCCTGGGAACGGACAAACCGTAGACTGTTTCAGACATTACTTCCATGGAGGAAAGTGTGCATGGTGACTGTTGTATTCAATCCGATGCAATTTCTGTGTTTCATCAACACTTTGAAGGTCCACAGATTACGGAATGCCTCCAGATGTGCATCGAAAACTACTACTGGCCTTGCAGGGAACGATCAAAGCGTAGACTGTTTGAGACATTACTCCCATGGAGGAAAGTGTTGGTGGTGATTGAAGTATTCACTCCCGATGCAATTTCTGTGTTTCATCAACATTCTGATAGTCCACAGATTACAGATTGCATCGAGATGTGCATCGGAAACTACTACTGGTCTTCCTGGGAACGATCAAAGCGTAGACTGTTTCAGACATTACTCTCATGGAGGAAAGTGCGGATGGTGACTGTTGTATACAGTCACGATGCAATTTCTCTGTTTCATCAAAATTTTAAGGTCCACAGATTACAGAATTTCTCCAGATGTGCATCGGAAACTACTACTGGTCTTCCAGGGAACTATCAAATCGTAGACTGTTTGAGACATTACTTCCATTAAGGAAAGTGCGGATGGTGACTGTTGTATTCAATCCCGATGCAATTTCTGTGTTTCATCAACAGTCTGATAGGGCACAGATTATAGAATGCCTTCAGATGTGCATCGGAAACTACTATTGGTCTACCAGGGAACGATCAAACCGTAGACTGTTTGAGACATTACTCACATGCAGGTAAGTGCGAATGGCGACTGTTGTACTCAATCCCGATGCATTGTCTGTGTTTCATCAACACTCTGATAGTCCACAAATTACAGATTGCCTCCAAATGTGGATCGGAAACAACTACTGGTTTTAAAGGGAAAGATCAAAGTGTGGACTGTTTGAGACATTACTCCCATGGAGGAAAGTGCGCATGGTGACTGTTGTATTCAATCCCGACGCAATTTCTGGGTTTCATAAACACTCTGATAGTCCACAGATTACAGATTGCCTCCAGATGTGCATCGGAAACTACTACTGGTCTTCCTGGGAACGATCAAAAACGTAGACTGTTTGAGACATTACTCCCGTGGAGGAAAGTGTGCGAGGTGACTGTTGTATTCAATCCCGATGCAAATTCTGTGTTTCATCAACACTTTGAAGGTCCACAAATTACAGAATGCCTCCAGATGTGCATCGGAAACTACTACTGGTCTTCCTGGGAACGATCAAAGCGTCGACTGTTTCAGACATTACTCCCATGGAGGAGAGTGTGCATGGTGACTGTTGTATTCACTCCCGATGCAATTTCTGTGTTTCATCAACACTTTGAAGGCCCACAGAGTACAGAGTGACTCCAGATGTGCTTCAGAAACTACTACTGGTCTTCCAGGGAACGATCAAAGCGTAGACTGTTTCAGACATTACTCCCATGGAGGAAAGTGCGGATGGTGACTGTTTTCTTCAATCCCGATGAAATTTCTGTGTTTCATCAACACTCTAATAGTCCACAGAATACAGATTGCATCCAGATGTGCATCGGAAACTCTTACTGGTCTTAATGGGAACGATCAAAGCGTAGACTGTTTGAGACATTTCTCCCATGGAGGAAAATGCGCATGGTGACTTTTGTATTCAATCCAGATGCAATTTCTGTGTTTCATCAACAGTCTGATAGGGCACAGAATATAGAATGCCTCCAGATGTGCATCGGAAACTACTATTGGTCTTCCAGGGAACGATCAATGCGTAGACTGTTTGATGACATTACTCCCATGGAGGAAAGTGCGTATGGTGACTGTTGTATTCAATCCCGATGCAATTTCTGTGTTTCATCAACACTCTGATGGTCCACAGATTACAGATTGCCTCCGGATGTGCATCGGAAACTACTACTGGTCTTCCTTGGATCGATCAAAAACGTAGACTGTTTGAGACATTACTCCCATGGAGGAAAGTGTGCATGGTGACTGTTGTATTCAATCCATATGCAATTTCTGTGTTTCATCAACACTTTGAAGGTCCACAAATTACAGAATGCCTACAGATGTGCATTGGAAAATACTACTGGTCTTCCAGGGAACGATCAAAGCGTGGACTGTTTGAGATATTACTCCCATGGAGGAAAGTGCGCATGGTGACTGTTGTATTCAATCCCGATGCAATTTCTGGGTTTAATCAACACTCTGGTAGTTAACAGATTACAGGTTGCCTCCAGATATGCATCGGAAACTACTACTGGTCTTCCTGGGAACGATCAAAAACGTAGACTGTTTGAGACATTACTCCCATGGAGGAAAGTGTGCATGGTGACTGTTGTATTCAATCCCTTTGCAATTTCTGTGTTTCATCAACACTTTGAAGGTGCACAAATTACAGAATGCCTCCAGATGTGCATCGGAAACTACTACTGGTCTTCCAGGGAACCATCAAAGCGTAGACTGTTTCAGACATTACTCCCATGAAGGAAAGTGAGGATCTTGACTGTTGTATTCAATCCCGATGTAATTTCTGTGTTTCATCAACACTCTGATAGTCCACAGATTACGGGCTGTCTCCAGATGTGCATCTGAAACTACTACTGGTCTTCCTTCGAACGATCAAAGCATAGACTGTTTCAGACATTACTCCCATGGAGGAATGTGTGGATGGTGACTGTTGTATTCAATCCTGATGCAATTTCTGTGTTTCATCAACACTCTGATAGTCCACAGACTACAGATTGCTTGCAGATGTGCATCGGAAACTACTACTGGTCTTCCTGGAAACGATCAAATACGTAGATTGTTTGAGACATTACTCCCATGGAGGAAAGTGTGCATGGTGACTGTTGTATTCAATCCCAATGCAATTTCTGTGTTTCATCAAAATTTTGAAGCTCAACAAATTACAGAATGCCTCCAGATGTGCATCGGAAACTACTATTGGTCTTCCAGGGAACGATCAATGCGTGGACTGTTTGAGACATTACTCCCATGGAGGAAAGTGGGGATGTTGACTGTTGTATTCAATCCTGATTCAATTTCTGTGTTTCATCAACACTCTGATAGTCCACAGATTACAGATTGTCTACAGATGTGCATCGGAAACTACTACTGGTCTTCCTGGGAACGATCAAAGCGTAGACTGTTTCAGACTTTACTCCCATGGAGGAAAGTGCGGATGGTGACTGTTGTATACAGTCCCGATGCAATTTCTGTGATTCATCAACACTTATAAGGTCCACAGATTACAGAATTTCTCCAGATGTGCATCGGAAACTACTACTGGTCTTCCAGGGAACTATCAAACAGTAGACTGTTTGAGACATTACTCCCATGGAGTAAAGTTCGCATGGTGACTGTTGTATTCTATCCCGATGCAATTTCTATGATTCATCAACATTTTGAAAGTACACAAATTACAGAATGCATCCAGATGTGCATCGGAAACTACTACTGGTCTTCCAGGGAACGATCAAAGGGTAGACTGTTTCAGACATTACTCCTATGAAGGAATGTGCGGATGGTGACTGTTGTATTTAATCCCGATTCAATTTCTGTGTTTCATCAACACTCTGATAGTCCACAGATTACAGATGGTCTCCAGAGGTGCATCGGAAACATACTACTGGTCTACCTGGGAACGATCAAAGCGTAGACTGTTTCAGACATTACTCCCATGGAGGAGAGTAAGGTTGGTGACAGTCGTATTCAATCCCGATGCAATTTCTGTCTTTCATCAACACTCTGATAGTCCACAGTTTACAGATTGTCTACAGATGTGCATCGGAAACTACTACTGGTATTCCTGGGAACGATCAAAGCGTTGACTGTTTCAGACATTACTCCCATGGAGGAAAGTGTGCATGATGACTGTTGTATTCATTCCCGATGCAATTTCTGTGTTTCATCAACACTCTGATAGTCCACAGATAACAGATTGCCTCCAGATGTGCATCGGAAACTAATACTGGTCTTCCTGGGAACGATCAAAGCGTAAACAGTTTGAGACATTACTCCCATGGAGGAAAGTGCGCATGCTGACTCTTTTATTCTATCCCGATGCTATTTCTGTGTTTCATCAACATTTTGAAGGTCCAAAAATTTTAGAATGCATCCAGATGTGCATCTGAAACTACTACTGGTCTTCCAGGGAACGATCAAAGCGTAGACTGTTTCAGACGGTACTCCCATGATGGAATGTGCGGATGGTGACTGTTGTATTCAATCCCGAATCAATTTCTGTGTTTCATCAACACTCTGATAGTAAACAGATTATAGATTGTCTCCAGATGTGCATCGGAAACTACTACTGGTCTACCTGGGAACGATCAAAGCGTAGACTGTATGAGACATTACACCCATGGAGGAAAGTGTGCATGGTGACTGTTGTCTTCAATCCCTATGCAATTTCTGTGTTTCATCAACACTTTGAAGGTCCACAAATTACAGAATGCCTCCAGATGTCCATCGGAAACTACTACTGGTTTTCCAGGGAACGATCAAAGCGTGGACTGTTTGAGACATTACTCCCATGGAGGAAAGTGCGCATGGTGACTGTTGTATTCAATCCCGATCCAATTTCTGTGTTTCATCAACACTCTGATAGTCCACAAATTACAGATTGCATCCAGATGTGCATCGGAAACTACTACTGGTCTTCCTGGGAACGATCAAAAACGTAGACTGTTTGAGACATTAGTCCCATGAAGGAAAGTGTGCAGTGTGACTGTTGTATTCAATCCCGATGCAATTTCTGTGTTTCATCAACACTTTGAAGGTCCACAAATTACAGAATGCCTCCAGATGTGCATCAGAAACTACTACTGGTCTTCCAGGGAACGATCAAAGCGTAGACTGTTTCAGACATTACTCCCATGAAGGAAAGTGCGGATCGTTACTGTTGTATTCAATCCCGATGCAATTTCTGTGTTTCATCAACACTCTCATAGTCCACAGATTACAGATAGTCTCCAGATGTGCATCGGAAACTACTACTGGTCTTCCTGGGAACGATCAAAGCGTAGACTGTTTCAGACATTACTCCCATGGAGGAAAGTGTATATGGTGAATGTTGTATTCAATCCTGATGCAATTTCTGTGTTTCATCAACACTCTGATAGTCCACAGGTTACAGATTGCTTGCAGATGTGCATCGGAAACTACTACTGGTCTTCCTGGAAACGATGAAATACGTAGACTGTTTGAGACATTACTCCCATGGAGGAAAGTGTGCATGGTGACTGTTGTATTCAATCCCTATGCAATTTCTGTGTTTCATCAAAATTTTGAAGCTCAACAAATTACAGAATGCCTCCAGATGTGCATCGGAAACTACTACTGGTTTTCCAGGGAACGATCAAAGCGTGGACTGTTTGAGACATTACTCCCATGGAGTAAAGTGCGCATGGTGACTGTTGTATTCAATCCCAATGCAATTTCTGGGTTTCATCAACACTCTGATAGTTAACAGATTACAGATTGCCAATAGATGTGCATCGGAAACCACTACTGGTCTATTTGGGAACGATCAAAACGTAGACTGTTTCAGACATTACTCCCATGGAGGAAAGTGCGGATGGTGACTGTTGTATACAGTCCCGATGCAATTTCTGTGATTCATCAACACTTATAAGGTCCACAGATTACAGAATTTCTCCAGATGTGCATCGGAAACTACTACTGGTCTTCCAGGGAACTATCAAACAGTAGACTGTTTGAGACATTACTCCCATGGAGTAAAGTTCGCATGGTGACTGTTGTATTCTATCCCGATGCAATTTCTATGTTTCATCAACATTTTGAAGGTCCACAAATTACAGAATGCATCCAGATATGCATCGGAAACTACTACTGGTCTTCCAGGGAACGATCAAAGGGTAGACTGTTTCAGACATTACTCCTATGAAGGAATGTGCGGATGGTGACTGTTGTATTTAATCCCGATTCAATTTCTGTGTTTCATCAACACTCTGATAGTCCACAGATTACAGATGGTCTCCAGAGGTGCATCGGAAACATACTACTGGTCTACCTAGGAACGATCAAAGCGTAGGCTGTTTCAGACATTACTCCCATGGAGGAGAGTAAGGTTGGTGACAGTCGTATTCAATCCCGATGCAATTTCTGTGTTTCATCAACAATCTGATAGTCCACAGTTTACAGATTGTCACAGATGTGCATCGGAAACTACTACTGGTCTTCCAGGGAACGATCAAAGCGTAGACTGTTTCAGACGTTACTCCCATGATGGAATGTGCGGATGGTGACTGTTGTATTCAATCCCGATTCAATATCTGTGTTTCATCAACACTCTGATAGTAAACAGATTATAGATTGTCTCCAGATGTGCATCGGAAACTACTACTGGTCTACCTGGGAACGATCAAAGCGTAGACTGTATGAGACATTACACCCATGGAGGAAAGTGTTCATGGTGACTGTTGTCTTCAATCCCTATGCAATTTCTGTGTTTCATCAACACTTTGAAGGTCCACAAATTACAGAATGCCTCCAGATGTCCATCGGAAACTACTACTGGTTTTCCAGGGAACGATCAAAGCGTGGACTGTTTGAGACATTACTCCCATGGAGGAAAGTGCGCATGGTGACTGTTGTATTCAATCCCGATCCAATTTCTGTGTTTCATCAACACTCTGATAGTCCACAGATTACAGATTGCATCCAGATGTGCATCGGAAACTACTACTGGTCTTCCTGGGAACGATCAAAAACGTAGACTGTTTGAGACATTAGTCCCATGAAGGAAAGTGTGCAGTGTGACTGTTGTATTCAATCCCGATGCAATTTCTGTGTTTCATCAACACTTTGAAGGTCCACAAATTACAGAATGCCTCCAGATGTGAATCAGAAACTATTACTGGTCTTCCAGGGAACGATCAAAGCGTAGACTGTTTCAGACATTACTCCCATGAAGGAAAGTGCGCATGGTGACTGTTGTATTCAATCCCGATGCAATTTCTGGGTTTCATCAACACTCTGTTAGTTAACAGATTACAGAATGCCTCCAGATGTGCATCGGAAACTACTACTGGTCTTCCAGGGAACGATCAAAGCGTAGACTGTTTCAGACATTACTCCCATGAAGGAAAGTGCGGATCGTGACTGTTGTATTCAATCCCGATGCAACTTCTGTGATTCATCAACACTATGATAGTCCACAGATTACAGATTGTCTCCAGATGTGCATCGGAAACTACTACTGGGCTTCCTGGGAACGATCAAAGCGTAGGCAGTTTCAGACATTACTCCGATGGAGGGAAGTGTGCATGGTGACTGTTGTATTCAATCCCGATGCAATTTCTGTCTTTCATCAACAGTCTGATAGTCTGCAGATTATAAAATGCATCCAGATGTGCATCGGAAACTACTACTGGTCTTCCAGGGAACGATCAAAGCATAGACTGTTTGAGACATTTCTCCCATGGAGGAAAGTGCGCATGGTGACTGTTGTATTCAATCCCGATCCAATTTCTGTGTTTCATCAACACTCTGATAGTCCACAGATTACAGATTGCATCCAGATGTGCATCAGAAACTACTACTGGTCTTCCTGGGAACGATCAAAAACGTAGACTGTGTGAGACATTAGTCCCATGAAGGAAAGTGTGCAGTGTGACTGTTGTATTCAATCCCGATGCAATTTCTGTGTTTCATCAACACTTTGAAGGTCCACAAATTACAGAATGCCTCCAGATGTGCATCAGAAACTACTACTGGTCTTCCAGGGAACGATCAAAGCGTAGACTGTTTCAGACATTACTCCCATGAAGGAAAGTGCGGATCGTTACTGTTGTATTCAATCCCGATGCAATTTCTGTGTTTCATCAACACTCTGATAGTCCACAGATTACAGATTGTCTCCAGATGTGCATCGGAAACTACTACTGGTCTTCCTGGGAACGATCAAATCGTAGACTGTTCCAGACATTACTCCCATGGAGGAAAGTGCGGATGGTGACAGTTGTATTCAATCCTGATGCAATTTCTGTGTTTCATCAACACTTAGAAGGTCCACAAATTACAGAATGCCTCCAGATGTGCATCGGAAACTACTACTGGTCTTCCAGGGAACGATCAATGAGTGGACTGTTTGAGACATTACTCCCATGGAGGAAAGTGGGATGTTGGCTGTTGTATTCAATCCCGATTCAATTTCTGCGTTTCATCAACACTCTGATAGTCCACAGATTACAGATTGTCTACAGATGTGCATCGGAAACTACTACTGGTCTTCCTGGGAACGATAAAAGCGTAGACTGTTTCAGACATTACTCCCATGGAGGGAAGTGCGGATGGTGACTGTTGTATACAGTCCCGATGCAATTTCTGTGTTTCATCAACACTTTTAAGGTCCATAGATTACAGAATTTCTCCAGATGTGCATCGGAAACTACTACTGGTATTCCAGGGAACTATCAAAGAGTAGACTGTTTGAGACATAACTTCCATGAAGGAAAGTGCGGATGGTGACTGTTGTATTCAATCCCGATGCAATTTCTGTGTTTCATCAACACTCAGATAGTCCACAGACTACAGATTGTCTCCAGATGTGCATCTGAAAGTACTAATGGTCTTCCTTATGAACGTTCAAAGCGTAGACTGTTTGAGACATTACTCCCATGAAGGAAAGTGCGCATGGTGACTGTTGTATTCAATCCCGATGCAATTTCTGGGTTTCATCAACACTCTGTTAGTTAACAGATTACAGATTGCCTCCAGATGTGCATCGGAAACTACTACTGGTCTTCCTGGGAACGATCAAAAACGTAGACTGTTTGAGACATTACTCCCATGGAGGAAAGTGTGCCTGGTGACTGTTGTATTCAATCCCTATGCAATTTCTGTGTTTCATCAACACTTTGAAGGTCCACAAATTACAGAATGCCTCCAGTTGTGCATCGGAAACTACTACTGGTCTTCCAGGGAACGATCAAAAACGTAGACTGTTTCAGACATTACTCCCATGAAGGAAAGTGCGGATCGTGACTGTTGTATTCAATCCCGATGCAACTTCTGTGATTCATCAACACTCTGATAGTCCACAGATTACAGATTGTCACCAGATGTGCATCGGAAACTACTACTGGTCTTCCTGGGAACGATCGAAGCGTAGACAGTTTCATACATTACTCCCATGGAGAAAAGTGTGCATGGTGACTGTTGTATTCAATCCCGATGCAATTTCTGTGTTTCATCAACAGTCTGATAGTCCGCAGATTATAGAATGCATCCAGATGTGCATCGGAAACTACTACTGGTCTTCCAGGGAACGATCAAAGCGTAGACTGTTTGAGACATTACTCCCATGGAGGAAAGAGCGCATGGTGACCGTTGTATTCAATCCCGATCCAATATCTGTGTTTCATCGACACTCTGATAGTCCACAGATTACTGATTGCATTAAGATGTGCATCGGAAACAACTACTGGTCTTCCTGGGAACGATCAAAAACGTAGACTGTTTGAGACATCAGTCCCATGGAGGAAAGTGTGCAGGGTGACTGTTGTATTAAATCCCGATGCAATTTCTGTGTTTCATCAACACCTTGAAGGTCCACAAATTACAGAATGCCTCCAGATGTGCATCAGAAACTACTACTGGTTTTCCAAGGAACGATCAAAGCGTAGACTGTTTCAGACATTACTCCCATGAAGGAAAGTGCGGATCGTTACTGTTGTATTCAATCCCGATGCAATTTCTGTGTTTCATCAACACTCTGATAGTCCACAGATTACAGATTGTCTCCAGATGTGCAACGGAAACTACTACTGGTCTTCCTGGGAACGATCAAAGCGTAGACTGTTTCAGACATTACTCCTATGGAGGAAAGTGTGGATGGAGACTGTTGTATTCAATCCTGATGCAATTTCTGTGTTTCATCAACACTCTGATAGTCCACAGATTACAGATTGCCTCCAGATGTGCATCGGAAACTACTACTGGTCTTCCTGGGAACGATCAAATACGTAGACTGTTTGAGACATTACTCCCATGGAGTAAAGTGTGCATGGTGACTGTTGTATTCAATCCCGATAAAATTTTTGTGTTTCATCAACACTTTAAAGGTCCACAAATTACAGAATGCCTCCAGATGTGCATCGGAAACTACTACTGGTCTTCCAGGGAACTATCAAAGCGGGGACTGTTTGAGACATTACTCTCATGGAGGAAAGTGCGCATGGTGACTGTTGTATTCAATCCCGATGCAATTTCTGGGTTTCATCAACACTCTGATAGTTAACAGATTACAGATTGCCTCCAGATGTGCAACGGAAACTACTACTGGTCTACCTGGGAACGATCAAAACGAAGACTGTTGGAGACATTACTCCCATGGAGGAAAGTACGCATGGTGACTGTTGTATTCAATCCCGATCCAATTTCTATGTTTCATCAACACTTTGAAGGTCCACAAATTACAGAATGCCTACAGATATGCATCGGAAACTACTACTGGTCTTCCAGGGAACCATCAAAGCGTAGACTGTTTCAGACATTACTCCCATAAAGGAAAGTGAGGATCGTGAATGTTGTATTCAATCCCGATGCAATTTCTGTGTTTCATCAACACTCTGATAGTCCACAGATTGAAGACTGTCTCCAGATGTGCACCTGAAACTACTACTGGTCTTCCTTCGAACGATCAAAGCGTACACTGTTTCAGACATTACTCCCATGGAGGAAAGTGTGGATGGTGACTGTTGTATTCAATCCTGATGCAATTTCTGTGTTTCATCAACACTCTGATAGTCCACAGGTTACAGATTGCTTGAAGATGTGCATCGGAATCTACTACTGGTCTTCCTGGGAACGATCAAATACGTAGACTGTTTGAGACATTACTCCCATGGAGTAAAGTGTGCATGGTGACTGTTGTATTCAATCCCGATCCAATTTCTATGTTTCATCAACACTTTGAAGGTCCACAAATTACAGAATGCCTCCAGATGTGCATCGGAAACTACTACTGGTCTACTTGGGAACGATCAAAACGTAGACTGTTTCAGACATTACTCCCATGGAGGAAAGTGCGGATGGTGACTGTTGTATACAGTCCCGATGCAATTTCTGTGATTCATCAACACTTATAAGGGCCACAGATTACAGAATTTCTCCAGATGTGCATCGGAAACTACTACTGGTCTTCCAGGGAACTATGAAACAGTAGACTGTTTGAGACATTACTCCCATGGAGTAAAGTTCGCATGGTGACTGTTGTATTCTATCCCGATGCAATTTCTGGGTTTCATCAACACTCTGATAGTTAACAGATTACAGATTGCCTCCAGATGTGCAACGGAAACTACTACTGGTCTACCTGGGAACGATCAAAACGAAGGCTGTTGGAGACATTACTCCCATGGAGGAAAGTACGCATGGTGACTGTTGTATTCAATCCCGATCCAATTTCTGTGTTTCATCAACATTTTGAAGGTCCACAAATTACAGAATGCATCCAGATGTGCATCGGAAACTACTACTGGTCTTCCAGGGAACGATCAAAGGGTAGACTGTTTCAGACATTACTCCTATGAAGGAATGTGCGGATGGTGACTGTTGTATTTAATCCCGATTCAATTTCTGTGTTTCATCAACACTCTGATAGTCCACAGATTACAGATGGTCTCCAGAGGTGCATCGGAAACATACTACTGGTCTACCTGGGAACGATCAAAGCGTAGACTGTTTCAGACATTACTCCCATGGAGGAGAGTAAGGTTGGTGACATTCGTATTCAATCCCGATGCAATTTCTGTGTTTCATCAACACTCTGATAGTCCACAGTTTACAGATTGTCTACAGATGTGCATCGGAAACTACTACTGGTCTTCCTGGGAACGATCAAAGCGTTGACTGTTTCAGACATTACTCCCATGGAGGAAAGTGTGCATGGTGACTGTTGTATTCATTCCCGATGCAATTTCTGTGTTTCATCAACACTCTGATAGTCCACAGATAACAGATTGCCTCCAGATGTGCATCGGAACTAATACTGGCCTTCCTGGGAACGATCAAAGCGTAAACAGTTTGAGACATTACTCCCATGGAGGAAAGTGTGGATGGTGACTGTTGTATTCAATCCTGATGCAATTTCTGTGTTTCATCAACACTCTGATAGTCCACAGGTTACAGATTGCTTGCAGATGTGCATCGGAATCTACTACTGGTCTTCCTGGGAACGATCAAATACGTAGACTGTTTGAGACATTACTCCCATGGAGTAAAGTGTGCATGGTGACTGTTGTATTCAATCCCGATCCAATTTCTATGTTTCATCAACACTTTGAAGGTCCACAAATTACAGAATGCCTCCAGATGTGCATCAGAAACTACTACTGGTCTACCTGGGAACGATCAAAGCGTAGACTGTATGAGACATTACACCCATGGAGGAAAGTGTGCATGGTGACTGTTGTCTTCAATCCCTATGCAATTTCTGTGTTTCATCAACACTTTGAAGGTCCACAAATTACAGAATGCCTCCAGATGTCCATCGGAAACAACTACTGGTTTTCCAGGGAACGATCAAAGCGTGGACTGTTTGAGACATTACTCCCATGGAGGAAAGTGCGCATGGTGACTGTTGTATTCAATCCCGATCCAATTTCTGTGTTTCATCAACACTCTGATAGTCCACAGATTACAGATTGCATCCAGATGTGCATCGTAAAATACTACTGGTCTTCCTGGGAACGATCAAAAACGTAGACTGTTTGCGACATTAGTCCCATGAAGGAAAGTGTGCAGTGTGACTGTTGTATTCAATCCCGATGCAATTTCTGTGTTTCATCAACACTTCGAAGGTCCACAAATTACAGAATGCCTCCAGATGTGCATCAGAAACTACTACTGGTCTTCCAGGGAACGATCAAAGCGTAGACTGTTTCAGACATTACTCCCATGAAGGAAAGTGCGGATCGCTACTGTTGTATTCAATCCCGATGCAATTTCTGTGTTTCATCAACACTCTCATAGTCCACAGATTACAGATTGTCTCCATATGTGCATCGGAAACTACTACTGGTCTTCCTGGGAACGATCAAAGCGTAGACTGTTTCAGACATTACTCCCATGGAGGAAAGTGCGGATATTGAGAGTTGTATTCAATCCTGATGCAATTTCTGTGTTTCATCATTACTCTGATAGTCCACAGATTACAGATTGTCTACAGATGTGCATCGGAAACTGCTACTGGTCTTCCTGGGAACGATCAAAGCGTCGACTGTTTGAGACATTACTCCCATGGAGGAAAGTGTGCATGGTGACTGTTGTATTCAATCCCTATGCAATTTCTGTGTTTCATCAACACTTTGAAGGTCCACAAATTACAGAATGCCTCCAGATGTGCATCGGAAACTACTACTGGTCTTCCAGGGAACGATCAAAGCGTAGACTGTTTCAGACATTACTCCCATGAAGGAAAGTGCGGATCGTGACTGTTGTATTCAATCCCGATGCAATTTCTGTGTTTCATCAACACTCAGATAGTCCACAGACTACAGATTGCCTCCAGATGTGCATCGGAAACTACTACTGGTCTTCCAGGGAACGATCAAAGCGTAGACTGTTTGAGACATTACTCCCATGTAGGAAAGTGCACATGGTGACTGTTGTATTCAATCCCGATGCAATTTCTGTGTTTCATCAACACTCTGATAGTATACAGATAACACATTGCCTCAAGATGTGCATCGGAAACTACTACTGGTCTTCCTGGAAACGATCAAAGCGTAAACTGTTTCAGACATTACTCCCATGGAGTAAAGTTCGCATGGTGACTGTTGTATTCAATCCCTATTCAATTTCTGTGTTTCATCAACCTTTTTTAGGTCCACAAATTACAGAATGCATCGAGATGTGCATCGGAAACTACTACTGGTCTTCCAGGGAACGGTAAAAGCGTAGACTGTTTCAGACATTACTCCCATGAAGGAAAGTGCGGATGGTGACTGTTGTATTTAATCCCGATTCAATTTCTGTGTTTCATCAACACTCTGTTAGTCCACAGATTACAGATTGTCTCCAGATGTGCATCGGAAACTACTACTGGTCTACCTGGGAACGATCAAAGCGTAGACTGTTTCAGACATTACTCCCATTGAGGAGAGTACGGTTGGTGACAGTCGTATTCAATCCCGATGCAATTTCTGTGTTTCATCAACACTCTGATAGTCCACAGATTACAGATTGTCTACAGATGTGCATCGGAAACTGCTACTGGTCTTCCTGGGAACGATCAAAGCGTCGACTGTTTGAAACATAACTCCCATGGAGGAAAGTGTGCATTGTGACTGTTGTATTCAATACCTATGCAATTTATGTGTTTCATCAACACTTTGAAGGTCCACAAGTTACAGAATGCCTCCAGATGTGCATCGGAAACTACTACTGGTCTTCCAGGGAACGATCAAAGCGTGGACTGTTTGAGACATTACTCCCATGGAGGAAAGTGCGCATGGTGACTGTTGTAATCAATCCCGATACAATTTCTGGGTTTCATCAACACTCTGGTAGTTAACAGATTACAGATTGCCTCCAGATGTGCATCGGAAACTACTACTGGTCTTCCTGGGAACGATCAAAAACGTAGAATGTTTGAGACTTTACTCCCATGGAGGAAAGTGTGCATGGTGACTGTTGTATTCAATCCCTATACAATTTCTGTGTTTCATCAACACATTGAAGGTCCACAAATTACAGAATGCCTCCAGATGTGCATCGGAAACTACTACTGGTCTTCCAGGGAACGATCAAAGCGTAGACTGTTTCAGACATTACTCCCATGAAGGAAAGTGCGGATCGTGACTGTTGTATTCAATCCCGATGCAACTTCTGTGATTCATCAACACTCTGATAGTCCACGGATTACAGATTGTCACCAGATGTGCATCGGAAACTACTACTGGTCTTCCTGGGAACGATCAAAGCGTAGACAGTTTCAGACATTACTCCGATGGAGGGAAGTGTGCATGGTGACTGTTGTATTCAATCCCGATGCAATTTCTGTCTTTCATCAACAGTCTGATAGTCTGCAGATTATAAAATGCATCCAGATGTGCATCGGAAACTACTACTGGTCTTCCAGGGAACGATCAAAGCGTAGACTGTTTGAGACATTTCTCCCACGGAGGAAAGTGCGCATGGTGACTGTTGTATTCAATCCCGATCCAATTTCTGTGTTTCATCAACACTCTGATAGTCCACAGATTACAGATTGCATCCAGATGTGCATCGGAAACTCCTACTGGTCTTCTTGAAAACGATGAAATACGCATACTGTTAGAGACATTACTCCCCTGGAGGAAAGTGTGCATGGTGACTGTTGTATTCAATCCCTATGCAATTTCAGTGTTTCATCAAAATTTTGAAGCTCAACAAATTACAGAATGCCTCCAGATGTGCATCGGAAACTACTACTGGTCTTCCAGGGAACGATCAAAGCGTGGACTGTTTGAGACATTACTCCCATGGAGGAAAGTGCGCATGGTGACTGTTGTATTCAATCCCAATGCAATTTCTGGGTTTCATCAACACTCTGATAGTTAACAGATTACAGATTGCCAATAGATGTGCATCGGAAACCACTACTGGTCTACTTGGGAACGATCAAGACGTAGACTGTTTCAGACATTACTCCCATGGAGGAAAGTGCGGATGGTGACTGTTGTATACAGTCCCGATGCAATTTCTGTGATTCATCAACACTTATAAGGTCCACAGATTACAGAATTTCTCCAGATGTGCATCGGAAACTACTACTGGTCTTCCAGGGAACTATGAAACAGTAGACTGTTTGAGACATTACTCCCATGGAGTAAAGTTCGCATGGTGACTGTTGTATTCTATCCCGATGCAATTTCTGGGTTTCATCAACACTCTGATAGTTAACAGATTACAGATTGCCTCCAGATGTGCAACGGAAACTACTACTGGTCTACCTGGGAACGATCAAAACGAAGGCTGTTTGAGACATTACTCCCATGGAGGAAAGTACGCATGGTGACTGTTGTATTCAATCCCGATCCAATTTCTGTGTTTCATCAACATTTTGAAGGTCCACAAATTACAGAATGCATCCAGATGTGCATCGGAAACTACTACTGGTCTTCCAGGGAACGATCAAAGGGTAGACTGTTTCAGACATTACTCCTATGAAGGAATGTGCGGATGGTGACTGTTGTATTTAATCCCGATTCAATTTCTGTGTTTCATCAACACTCTGATAGTCCACAGATTACAGATGGTCTCCAGAGGTGCATCGGAAACTACTACTGGTCTTCCTGGGAACGATCAAAGCGTTGACTGTTTCAGACATTACTCCCATGGAGGAAAGTGTGCATGGTGACTGTTGTATTCATTCCCGATGCAATTTCTGTGTTTCATCAACACTCTGATACTCCACAGATAACAGATTGATTCCAGATGTGCATCGGAACTAATACTGGTCTTCCTGGGAACGATCAAAGCGTAAACAGTTTGAGACATTACTCCCATGGAGGAAAGTGCGCATGCTGACTCTTTTATTCTATCCCGATGCTATTTCTGTGTTTCATCAACATTTTGAAGGTCCAAAAATTTTAGAATGCATCCAGATGTGCATCGGAAACTACTACTGGTCTTCCAGGGAACGATCAGAGCGTAGACTGTTTCAGACGTTACTCCCATGATGGAATGTGCGGATGGTGACTGTTGTATTCAATCCCCATTCAATTTCTGTGTTTCATCAACACTCTGATAGTAAACAGATTATAGATTGTCTCCAGATGTGCATCGGAAACTACTACTGGTCTACCTGGGAACGATCAAAGCGTAGACTGTATGAGACATTACACCCATGGAGGAAAGTGTGCATGGTGACTGTTGTCTTCAATCCCTATGCAATTTCTGTGTTTCATCAACACTTTGAAGGTCCACAAATTACAGAATGCCTCCAGATGTCCATCGGAAACTACTACTGGTTTTCCAGGGAACGATCAAAGCGTGGACTGTTTGAGACATTACTCCCATGGAGGAAAGTGCGCATGGTGACTGTTGTATTCAATCCCGATCCAATTTCTGTGTTTCATCAACACTCTCATAGTCCACAGATTACAGATTGCATCCAGATGTGCATCGTAAAATACTACTGGTCTTCCTGGGAACGATCAAAAACGTAGACTGTTTGCGACATTAGTCCCATGAAGGAAAGTGTGCAGTGTGACTGTTGTATTCAATCCCGATGCAATTTCTGTGTTTCATCAACACTTCGAAGGTCCACAAATTACAGAATGCCTCCAGATGTGCATCAGAAACTACTACTGGTCTTCCAGGGAACGATCAAAGCGTAGACTGTTTCAGACATTACTCCCATGAAGGAAAGTGCGGATCGCTACTGTTGTATTCAATCCCGATGCAATTTCTGTGTTTCATCAACACTCTCATAGTCCACAGATTACAGATTGTCTCCATATGTGCATCGGAAACTACTACTGGTCTTTCTGGGAACGATCAAAGCGTAGACTGTTTCAGACATTACTCCCATGTAGGAAAGTGCACATGGTGACTGTTGTATTCAATCCCGATGCAATTTCTGTGTTTCATCAACACTCTGATAGTATACAGATAACACATTGCCTCAAGATGTGCATCGGAAACTACTACTGGTCTTCCTGGAAACGATCAAAGCGTAAACTGTTTCAGACATTACTCCCATGGAGTAAAGTTCGCATGGTGACTGTTGTATTCAATCCCTATTCAATTTCTGTGTTTCATCAACCTTTTTTAGGTCCACAAATTACAGAATGCATCGAGTTGTGCATCGGAAACTACTACTGGTCTTCCAGGGAACGGTCAAAGCGTAGACTGTTTCAGACATTACTCCCATGAAGGAAAGTGCGGATGGTGAATGTTGTATTTAATCCCGATTCAATTTCTGTGTTTCATCAACACTCTGTTAGTCCACAGATTACAGATTGTCTCCAGATGTGCATCGGAAACTACTACTGGTCTACCTGGGGGCGATCAAAGCGTAGACTGTTTCAGACATTACTCCCATTGAGGAGAGTACGGTTGGTGACAGTCGTATTCAATCCCGATGCAATTTCTGTGTTTCATCAACACTCTGATAGTCCACAGATTACAGATTGTCTACAGATGTGCATCGGAAACTGCTACTGGTCTTCCTGGGAACGATCAAAGCGTCGACTGTTTGAAACATTACTCCCATGGAGGAAAGTGTGCATTGTGACTGTTGTATTCAATCCCTATGCAATTTATGTGTTTCATCAACACTTTGAAGGTCCACAAGTTACAGAATGCCTCCAGATGTGCATCGGAAACTACTACTGGTCTTCCAGGGAACGATCAAAGCGTGGACTGTTTGAGACATTACTCCCATGGAGGAAAGTGCGCATGGTGACTGTTGTAATCAATCCCGATACAATTTCTGGGTTTCATCAACACTCTGGTAGTTAACAGATTACAGATTGCCTACAGATATGCATCGGAAACTACTACTGGTCTTCCTGGGAACGATCAAAAACGTAGAATGTTTGAGACATTACTCCCATGGAGGAAAGTGTGCATGGTGACTGTTGTATTCAATCCCTATACAATTTCTGTGTTTCATCAACACTTTGAAGGTCCACAAATTACAGAATGCCTCCAGATGTGCATCGGAAACTACTACTGGTCTTCCAGGGAACGATCAAAGCGTAGACTGTTTCAGACATTACTCCCATGAAGGAAAGTGCGGATCGTGACTGTTGTATTCAATCCCGATGCAACTTCTGTGATTCATCAACACTCTGATAGTCCACAGATTACAGATTGTCACCAGATGTGCATCGGAAACTACTACTGGCCTTCCTGGGAACGATCAAAGCGTAGACAGTTTCAGACATTACTCCGATGGAGGGAAGTGTGCATGGTGACTGTTGTATTCAATCCCGATGCAATTTCTGTCTTTCATCAACAGTCTGATAGTCTGCAGATTATAAAATGCATCCAGATGTGCATCGGAAACTACTACTGGTCTTCCAGGGAACGATCAAAGCGTAGACTGTTTGAGACATTTCTCCCATGGAGGAAAGTGCGCATGGTGACTGTTGTATTCAATCCCGATCCAATTTCTGTGTTTCATCAACACTCTGATAGTCCACAGATTACAGATTGCATCCAGATGTGCATCGGAAACTACTACTGGTCTTCCTGGGAACGATCAAAAACGTAGACTGTGTGAGACATTAGTCCCATGAAGGAAAGTGTGCAGTGTGACTGTTGTATTCAATCCCGATGCAATTTCTGTGTTTCATCAACACTTTGAAGGTCCACAAATTACAGAATGCATCCAGATGTGCATCGGAAACTACTACTGGTCTTCCAGGGAACGATCAAAGCGTAGACTGTTTCAGACATTACTCCCATGAAGGAAAGTGCGGATCGTTACTGTTGTATTCAATCCCGATGCAATTTCTGTGTTTCATCAACACTCTGATATTCCACAGATTACAGATTGTCTCCAGATGTGCATCGGAAACTACTACTGGTCTTCCTGGGAACGATCAAATCGTAGACTGTTTCAGAATTTACTCCCATGGAGGAAAGTGCGGATGGTGACAGTTGTATTCAATCCTGATGCAATTTCTGTGTTTCATCAACACTTAGAAAGTCCACAAATTACAGAATGCCTCCAGATGTGCATCGGAAACTACTACTGGTCTTCCAGGGAACGATCAATGAGTGGACTGTTTGAGACATTACTCCCATGGAGGAAAGTGGGATGTTGGCTGTTGTATTCAATCCCGATTCAATTTCTGCGTTTCATCAACACTCTGATAGTCCACAGATTACAGATTGTCTACAGATGTGCATCGGAAACTACTACTGGTCTTCCTGGGAACGATAAAAGCGTAGACTGTTTCAGACATTACTCCCATGGAGGGAAGTGCGGATGGTGACTGTTGTATACAGTCCCGATGCAATTTCTGTGTTTCATCAACACTTTTAAGGTCCACAGATTACAGAATTTCTCCAGATGTGCATCGGAAACTACTACTGGTATTCCAGGGAACTATCAAACAGTAGACTGTTTGAGACATTACTCCCATGGAGTAAAGTTCGCATGGTGACTGTTGTATTCTATCCCGATGCAATTTCTGGGTTTCATCAACACTCTGATAGTTAACAGATTACAGATTGCCTCCAGATGTGCAACGGAAACTACTACTGGTCTACCTGGGAACGATCAAAACGAAGGCTGTTGGAGACATTACTCCCATGGAGGAAAGTACGCATGGTGACTGTTGTATTCAATCCCGATCCAATTTCTGTGTTTCATCAACATTTTGAAGGTCCACAAATTACAGAATGCATCCAGATGTGCATCTGAAACTACTACTGGTCTTCCAGGGAACGATCAAAGGGTAGACTGTTTCAGACATTACTCCTATGAAGGAATGTGCGGATGGTGACTGTTGTATTTAATCCCGATTCAATTTCTGTGTTTCATCAACACTCTGATAGTCCACAGATTACAGATGGTCTCCAGAGGTGCATCGGAAACTACTACTGGTCTTCCTGGGAACGATCAAAGCGTTGACTGTTTCAGACATTACTCCCATGGAGGAAAGTGTGCATGGTGACTGTTGTATTCATTCCCGATGCAATTTCTGTGTTTCATCAACACTCTGATACTCCACAGATAACAGATTGATTCCAGATGTGCATCGGAACTAATACTGGTCTTCCTGGGAACGATCAAAGCGTAAACAGTTTGAGACATTACTCCCATGGAGGAAAGTGCGCATGCTGACTCTTTTATTCTATCCCGATGCTATTTCTGTGTTTCATCAACATTTTGATGGTCCAAAAATTTTAGAATGCATCCAGATGTGCATCGGAAACTACTACTGGTCTTCCAGGGAACGATCAGAGCGTAGACTGTTTCAGACGTTACTCCCATGATGGAATGTGCGGATGGTGACTGTTGTATTCAATCCCCATTCAATTTCTGTGTTTCATCAACACTCTGATAGTAAACAGATTATAGATTGTCTCCAGATGTGCATCGGAAACTACTACTGGTCTACCTGGGAACGATCAAAGCGTAGACTGTATGAGACATTACACCCATGGAGGAAAGTGTGCATGGTGACTGTTGTCTTCAATCCCTATGCAATTTCTGTGTTTCATCAACACTTTGAAGGTCCACAAATTACAGAATGCCTCCAGATGTCCATCGGAAACTACTACTGGTTTTCCAGGGAACGATCAAAGCGTGGACTGTTTGAGACATTACTCCCATGGAGGAAAGTGCGCATGGTGACTGTTGTATTCAATCCCGATCCAATTTCTGTGTTTCATCAACACTCTCATAGTCCACAGATTACAGATTGCATCCAGATGTGCATCGTAAAATACTACTGGTCTTCCTGGGAACGATCAAAAACGTAGACTGTTTGCGACATTAGTCCCATGAAGGAAAGTGTGCAGTGTGACTGTTGTATTCAATCCCGATGCAATTTCTGTGTTTCATCAACACTTCGAAGGTCCACAAATTACAGAATGCCTCCAGATGTGCATCAGAAACTACTACTGGTCTTCCAGGGAACGATCAAAGCGTAGACTGTTTCAGACATTACTCCCATGAAGGAAAGTGCGGATCGCTACTGTTGTATTCAATCCCGATGCAATTTCTGTGTTTCATCAACACTCTCATAGTCCACAGATTACAGATTGTCTCCATATGTGCATCGGAAACTACTACTGGTCTTTCTGGGAACGATCAAAGCGTAGACTGTTTCAGACATTACTCCCATGTAGGAAAGTGCACATGGTGACTGTTGTATTCAATCCCGATGCAATTTCTGTGTTTCATCAACACTCTGATAGTATACAGATAACACATTGCCTCAAGATGTGCATCGGAAACTACTACTGGTCTTCCTGGAAACGATCAAAGCGTAAACTGTTTCAGACATTACTCCCATGGAGTAAAGTTCCCATGGTGACTGTTGTATTCAATCCCTATTCAATTTCTGTGTTTCATCAACCTTTTTTAGGTCCACAAATTACAGAATGCATCGAGTTGTGCATCGGAAACTACTACTGGTCTTCCAGGGAACGGTCAAAGCGTAGACTGTTTCAGACATTACTCCCATGAAGGAAAGTGCGGATGGTGACTGTTGTATTTAATCCCGATTCAATTTCTGTGTTTCATCAACACTCTGTTAGTCCACAGATTACAGATTGTCTCCAGATGTGCATCGGAAACTACTACTGGTCTACCTGGGAGCGATCAAAGCGTAGACTGTTTCAGACATTACTCCCATTGAGGAGAGTACGGTTGGTGACAGTCGTATTCAATCCCGATGCAATTTCTGTGTTTCATCAACACTCTGATAGTCCACAGATTACAGATTGTCTACAGATGTGCATCGGAAACTGCTACTGGTCTTCCTGGGAACGATCAAAGCGTCGACTGTTTGAAACATTACTCCCATGGAGGAAAGTGTGCATTGTGACTGTTGTATTCAATCCCTATGCAATTTATGTGTTTCATCAACACTTTGAAGGTCCACAAGTTACAGAATGCCTCCAGATGTGCATCGGAAACTACTACTGGTCTTCCAGGGAACGATCAAAGCGTGGACTGTTTGAGACATTACTCCCATGGAGGAAAGTGCGCATGGTGACTGTTGTAATCAATCCCGATACAATTTCTGGGTTTCATCAACACTCTGGTAGTTAACAGATTACAGATTGCCTACAGATGTGCATCGGAAACTACTACTGGTCTTCCTGGGAACGATCAAAAACGTAGAATGTTTGAGACATTACTCCCATGGAGGAAAGTGTGCATGGTGACTGTTGTATTCAATCCCTATACAATTTCTGTGTTTCATCAACACTTTGAAGGTCCACAAATTACAGAATGCCTCCAGATGTGTATCGGAAACTACTACTGGTCTTCCAGGGAACGATCAAAGCGTAGACTGTTTCAGACATTACTCCCATGAAGGAAAGTGCGGATCGTGACTGTTGTATTCAATCCCGATTCAACTTCTGTGATTCATCAACACTCTGATAGTCCACAGATTACAGATTGTCACCAGATGTGCATCGGAAACTACTACTGGCCTTCCTGAGAACGATCAAAGCGTAGACAGTTTCAGACATTACTCCGATGGAGGGAAGTGTGCATGGTGACTGTTGTATTCAATCCCGATGCAATTTCTGTCTTTCATCAACAGTCTGATAGTCTGCAGATTATAAAATGCATCCAGATGTGCATCGGAAACTACTACTGGTCTTCCAGGGAACGATCAAAGCGTAGACTGTTTGAGACATTTCTCCCATGGAGGAAAGTGCGCATGGTGACTGTTGTATTCAATCCCGATCCAATTTCTGTGTTTCATCAACACTCTGATAGTCCACAGATTACAGATTGCATCCAGATGTGCATCGGAAACTACTACTGGTCTTCCTGGGAACGATCAAAAACGTAGACTGTGTGAGACATTAGTCCCATGAAGGAAAGTGTGCAGTGTGACTGTTGTATTCAATCCCGATGCAATTTCTGTGTTTCATCAACACTTTGAAAGTCCACAAATTACAGAATGCCTCCAGATGTGCATCAGAAACTACTACTGGTCTTCCAGGGAACGATCAAAGCGTAGACTGTTTCAGACATTACTCCCATGAAGGAAAGTGCGGATCGTTACTGTTGTATTCAATCCCGATGCAATTTCTGTGTTTCATCAACACTCTGATATTCCACAGATTACAGATTGTCTCCAGATGTGCATCGGAAACTACTACTGGTCTTCCTGGGAACGATCAAATCGTAGACTGTTTCAGAATTTACTCCCATGGAGGAAAGTGCGGATGGTGACAGTTGTATTCAATCCTGATGCAATTTCTGTGTTTCATCAACACTTAGAAAGTCCACAAATTACAGAATGCCTCCAGATGTGCATCGGAAACTACTACTGGTCTTCCAGGGAACGATCAATGAGTGGACTGTTTGAGACATTACTCCCATGGAGGAAAGTGGGATGTTGGCTGTTGTATTCAATCCCGATTCAATTTCTGCGTTTCATCAACACTCTGATAGTCCACAGATTACAGATTGTCTACAGATGTGCATCGGAAACTACTACTGGTCTTCCTGGGAACGATAAAAGCGTAGACTGTTTCAGACATTACTCCCATGGAGGGAAGTGCGGATGGTGACTGTTGTATACAGTCCCGATGCAATTTCTGTGTTTCATCAACACTTTTAAGGTCCACAGATTACAGAATTTCTCCAGATGTGCATCGGAAACTACTACTGGTATTCCAGGGAACTATCAAACAGTAGACTGTTTGAGACATAACTTCCATGAAGGAAAGTGCGGATGGTGACTGTTGTATTCAATCCCGATGCAATTTCTGTGTTTCATCAACACTCAGATAGTCCACAGACTACAGATTGTCTCCAGATGTGCATCTGAAAGTACTACTGGTCTTCCTTATGAACGTTCAAAGCGTAGACTGTTTGAGACATTACTCCCATGAAGGAAAGTGCGCATGGTGACTGTTGTATTCAATCCCGATGCAATTTCTGGGTTTCATCAACACTCTGTTAGTTAACAGATTACAGATTGCCTCCAGATGTGCATCGGAAACTCCTACTGGTCTTCCTGGGAACGATCAAAAACGTAGACTGTTTGAGACATTACTCCCATGGAGGAAAGTGTGCATGGTGACTGTTGTATTCAATCCCGATGCAATTTCTGTGTTTCATCAACAGTCTGATAGTCCGCAGATTATAGAATGCATCCAGATGTGCATCGGAAACTACTACTGGTGTTCCAGGGAACGATCAAAGCGTAGACTGTTTGAGACATTAGTCCCATGGAGGAAAGAGCGCATGGTGACCGTTCTATTCAATCCCGATCCAATATCTGTGTTTCATCCACACTCTGATAGTCCACAGATTACTGATTGCATTAAGATGTGCATCGGAAACAACTACTGGTCTTCCTGGGAACGATCAAAAACGTAGACTGTTTGAGACATTAGTCCCATGGAGGAAAGTGTGCAGGGTGACTGTTGTATTAAATCCCGATGCAATTTCTGTGTTTCATCAACACTTTGAAGGTCCACAAATTACAGAATGCCTCCAGATGTGCATCAGAAACTACTACTGGTTTTCCAAGGAACGAGCAAAGCGTAGACTGTTTCAGACATTACTCCCATGAAGGAAAGTGCGGATCGTTACTGTTGTATTCAATCCCGATGCAATTTCTGTGTTTCATCAACACTCTGATAGTCCACAGATTACAGATTGTCTCCAGATGTGCATCAGAAACTACTACTGGTCTTCCTGGGAACGATCAAAGCGTAGACTGTTTCAGACATTACTCCTATGGAGGAAAGTGCGGATGGTGACTGTTGTATTCAATCCTGATGCAATTTCTGTGTTTCATCAACACTCTGATACTCCACAGATTACAGATTGCCTCCAGATGTGCATCGGAAACTACTACTCGTCTTCCTGGGAACGATCAAATACGTAGACTGTTTGAGACATTACTCCCATGGAGGAAAGTGTGCATGGTGACTGTTGTATGCAATCCCGATAAAATTTTTGTGTTTCATTAACACTTTGAAGGTCCACAAATTACAGAATGCCTCCAGATGTGCATCGGAAACTACTACTGGTCTTCCAGGGAACTATCAAAGCGTGGACTGTTTGAGACATTACTCTCATGGAAGAAAGTGCGCACAGTGACTGTTGTATTCAATCCCGATGCAATTTCTGGGTTTCATCAACACTCTGATAGTTAACAGATTACAGATTGCCTCCAGATGTGCATCGGAAACTACTACTGGTCTACCTGGGAACGATCAAAGCGTAGACTGTTTCAGACATTACTCCCATGGAGGAGAGTACGGATGGTGACTGTCGTATTTAATCCAAATGCAATTTCTGTGTTTCATCACACTCTGATAGTACACAGATTACAGATTGCCTCCAGATGTGCATCGGAAACTACTACTGGTCTTCCAGGGAACGATCAAAGCGTAGACTGTTTTAGACATTACTCCCATGATGGAATGTGCGGATGGTGACTGTTGTATTCAATCCCGACTCAATTTCTGTGTTTCATCAACACTCTGATAGTCCACAGATAACACATTGTCTCCAGATGTGCATCGGAAACTACTTCTGGTCTTCCAGGGAACTATCAAAGCGTAGACTGTTTCAGACATTACTCCCATGAAGGAATGTGCGGATGGTGACTGTTGTATTCAATCCCGATGCAATTTCTGTGTTTCATCAATACTCAGATAGTCCACAGATTACAGATTGTCTCCAGATGTGCATCGGAAAGTACTACTGGTCATCCAGGGAACGATCAAAGCGTTGACTGTTGAGACATTACTCCCATGGAGGAAAGTGGGGATGTTGACTGTTGTACTCAATTCCGATTCAATTTCTGTGTTTCATCAACCCTCTGAAAGTCCACAGATTACAGATTGTCTACAGATGTGCATCGGAAACTACTACTGGTCTTCCTGGGAACGATCAAAGCGTAAACTGTTTGAGGCATTACTCCCATGGAGTAACGTTCGCATGGTGACTGTTGTATTGTATCCCGATGCAATTTCTGTGTTTCATCAACATTTTGAAGGTCCACAAATTACAGAATGCATCCAGATGTTCATCGGAAACTACTAATGGTCTTCCCGGGAACGATCAAAGCGTAGACTGTTTCAGACATTACTCCCATGGAGGAAAGTGGGGATGTTGACTGCTGTATTCAATCCCGATTCAATTTCTGTGTTTCATCAACACTCTGATAGTACACAGATTAATGATTGTCTACAGATGTGCATCGGAAACTACTACTGGTCTTCCTGGGAACGATCAAACCGTCGACTGTTTCAGACAATACTCCCATGGAGGAAAGTGGGCATGGTGACTGTTGAATTCAATCCGATGTATTTTCTGTGTTTAATCAACACTTTGAAGGTCCACAGATTACAGAATGCCTATAGATGTGCATCAGAAACTACTACTGGTCTTCCAGGGAACGATCAAAGCGTAGACTGTTTCAGACATTACTCCCATGGAGGAAAGTGCTGATGGTGACTGTTGTATTCAATCCCGATGTAATTTCTGTGTTTCATCAACACTCTAATAGTCCACAGATTACAGATAGCATCCAGATGTGCATCGGAAACTCTTACTGGTCTTAATGGGAACGATCAAAGTGTAGACTGTTTGAGACAATACTAGCATGGAGGAAAATGTGCATGGTGACTGTTGTATTCAATCCAGAAGCAATTTCTGTGTTTCATCAACAGTCTGATAGGGCACAGATTATAGAATGCCTCCAGATGTGCATCGGAAACTACTATTGGTCTTAAAGGGAACGATCAAAGGGTAGACTGTTTCAGACATTACTCCCATGGAGGAAAGTGCGAATGGTGACTGTTGTTCTCAATCCCGATGCATTATCTGTGTTTCATCAACACTCTGATAGTCCACAGACTACAGATCACCACCAAATGTGCATCGGAAAGTACTACTGGTCTTAAAGGGTACGATCAAAGCGTGGACAGTTTGAGACATTACTCCCATGGAGGAAAGTGCGCATGGTGATGGTTGTAATCAATCCCGATGCAATTTCTGGGTTTCATCAACACTCTGATAGTCCACAGATTACAGATTGCCTCCAGATGTGCAACGGAAACTACCACTGCTCTTCCAGGGAACGATCAAAGCGTAGACTGTTTCAGACATTACTCCCATGGAGGAAAGTGCGGATCGTGACTGTTGTATTCAATCCCGATGCAACTTCTGTGTTTCATCAACACTCTGATAGTCCACAGACTACAGATTGTCTCCAGATGTGCATCGGAAACTACTACTGCTCTTCCTGGGAACGATCAAAATTGTAGACAGTTTCAGACATTACTCCCATAAGGAAATGTGTGCATGGTGACTGTTGTATTCAATCCCGATGCAATTTCTGTGTTTCATCAACACTTTGAAGGTCCACAAATTACAGAATGCCTCCAGATGTGCATCGGAAACTACTACTGGTCTTCCAGGGAACGATCAAAGCGTAGACTGTTTCAGACATTACTCCCATGAAGGAAAGTGCGGATCGTGACTGTTGTATTCTATCCCGATGCCATTTCTGTGTTTCATCAACACTCTGATAGTCCACGGATTACAGATTGTCTCCAAATGTGCATCGGGAACTACTACTGGTCTTCCTGGGAACGATCAAAGCGTAGACTGTTTCAGACATTACTCCCATGGAGGAAAGCGCGGATGGTGACTGTTGTATTCAATCCTGATGCAATTTCTGTGTTTCATCAACACTTTGAAGGTCCACAAATTACAGAATGCCTCCAGATGTGCATCGGAAACTACTACTGGTCTTCCTGGCAACGATCAAAAACGTTGTCTGTTTCAGACATTACTCCCATGAAGGAAAGTGAGTATCGTGACTGTTGTATTCGATCCCTATGCAATCTCTGTGTTTCATCAACACTTTGAAGGTCCACAAATTACAGAATGCCTCCAGATGTGCATCGGAAACTACTACTGGTCTTCCAGGGAACGATCAATGCGTGGACTGTTTGAGACATTACTCCCATGGAGGAAAGTGGGGATGTTGATTGTTGTATTCAATCCCGATTCTATTTCTGTGTTTCATCAACACTCTGATAGTCCACAGATAACAGATTGTCTACAGATGTGCATCGGAAACTACTACTGGTCTTCCTGGGAACGATCAAAGGGTAGACTGTTTCAGACATTCCTCCCATGGAGGAAAGTGCGGATGGTGACTGTTGTATACAGTCCCGATGTAATATCTGTGTTTCATCAACACTTTTAAGGTCCACAGATTACAGAATTTCTCCTAATGTGCATCGGAAACTACTACTGGTCTTCCAAGCAACTATCAAAGATTAGACTGTTTGAGACATTACTTCCATGAAGGAAAGTGCGGATGGTGACTGTTGTATTCAATCCGGATGCAATTTCTGTGTTTCATCAACACTCAGATAGTCCGCAGACTACAGATTGTCTCCAGATGTGCATCGGAATGTACTACTGGTCTTCCAGGGAACGATCAAAGCGTAGACTGTTTGAGACATTACTCCCATGTAGGAAAGTCCACATGGTGACTGTTGTATCCAATCTCGATGCAATTTCTGTGTTTCATCAACACTCTGATAGTATACAGATAAATGATTCCCTCCAGATGTGCATCGGAAACTACTACTGGTCTTCCTGGGAACGATCAAAGCGTAAACTGTTTGAGACATTACTCCCATGGAGTGAAGTTCGCATGGTGACCGTTATACTCTATCCCGATGCAATTTCTGTGTTTCATCAACATTTTGAAGGTCCACAAATTACAGAATGCATCCAGATGTGCATCGGAAACTACTACTGGTCTTCCAGGGAACGAGCAAAGCGTAGACTGTTTCAGACATTACTCCGATGAAGGAATGTGCGGTTGATGACTGTTGTATTTAATCCCGATTCAATTTCTGTGTCTCATCAACACTCTGATAGTCCACAGATTACAGATTGTCTACAGATGTGCATCGGAAACTACTACTGGTCTTCCAGGGAACGATCAAAGCGTAGACTGTTTCAGACGTTACACCCATGATGGAATGTGCGGATGGTGACTGTTGTATTCAATCCCGATTCAATTTCTGTGTTTCATCAACACTCTGATAGTCCACAGATTACAGATTGTCTCCACATGTGCATCGGAAACTACTACTGGTCTACCTGGAAACGATCAAAGCGTAGACTGTTTGAGACATTACTCCCATGGAGGAAAATGAGCATGGTGACTGTTGTATTCAATCCAGAAGCAATTTCTGTGTTTCATCAACAGTCTGATAGGGCACAGATTATAGAATGCCTCCAGATGTGCATCGGAAACTACTATTGGTCTTAAAGGGAACGATCAAAGGGTAGACTGTTTCAGACATTACTCCCATGGAGGAAAGTGCGAATGGTGACTGTTGTTCTCAATCCCGATGCATTATCTGTGTTTCATCAACACTCTGATAGTCCACAGACTACAGATCGCCACCAAATGTGCATCGGAAAGTACTACTGGTCTTAAAGGGTACGATCAAAGCGTGGACAGTTTGAGACATTACTCCCATGGAGGAAAGTGCGCATGGTGATGGTTGTAATCAATCCCGATGCAATTTCTGGGTTTCATCAACACTCTGATAGTCCACAGATTACAGATTGCCTCCAGATGTGCAACGGAAACTACCACTGCTCTTCCAGGGAACGATCAAAGCGTAGACTGTTTCAGACATTACTCCCATGGAGGAAAGTGCGGATCGTGACTGTTGTATTCAATCCCGATGCAACTTCTGTGTTTCATCAACACTCTGATAGTCCACAGACTACAGATTGTCTCCAGATGTGCATCGGAAACTACTACTGCTCTTCCTGGGAACGATCAAAATTGTAGACAGTTTCAGACATTACTCCCATAAGGAAATGTGTGCATGGTGACTGTTGTATTCAATCCCGATGCAATTTCTGTGTTTCATCAACACTTTGAAGGTCCACAAATTACAGAATGCCTCCAGATGTGCATCGGAAACTACTACTGGTCTTCCAGGGAACGATCAAAGCGTAGACTGTTTCAGACATTACTCCCATGAAGGAAAGTGCGGATCGTGACTGTTGTATTCTATCCCGATGCCATTTCTGTGTTTCATCAACACTCTGATAGTCCACGGATTACAGATTGTCTCCAAATGTGCATCGGGAACTACTACTGGTCTTCCTGGGAACGATCAAAGCGTAGACTGTTTCAGACATTACTCCCATGGAGGAAAGCGCGGATGGTGACTGTTGTATTCAATCCTGATGCAATTTCTGTGTTTCATCAACACTTTGAAGGTCCACAAATTACAGAATGCCTCCAGATGTGCATCGGAAACTACTACTGGTCTTCCTGGCAACGATCAAAAACGTTGTCTGTTTCAGACATTACTCCCATGAAGGAAAGTGAGTATCGTGACTGTTGTATTCGATCCCTATGCAATCTCTGTGTTTCATCAACACTTTGAAGGTCCACAAATTACAGAATGCCTCCAGATGTGCATCGGAAACTACTACTGGTCTTCCAGGGAACGATCAATGCGTGGACTGTTTGAGACATTACTCCCATGGAGGAAAGTGGGGATGTTGATTGTTGTATTCAATCCCGATTCTATTTCTGTGTTTCATCAACACTCTGATAGTCCACAGATAACAGATTGTCTACAGATGTGCATCGGAAACTACTACTGGTCTTCCTGGGAACGATCAAAGGGTAGACTGTTTCAGACATTCCTCCCATGGAGGAAAGTGCGGATGGTGACTGTTGTATACAGTCCCGATGTAATATCTGTGTTTCATCAACACTTTTAAGGTCCACAGATTACAGAATTTCTCCTAATGTGCATCGGAAACTACTACTGGTCTTCCAAGCAACTATCAAAGATTAGACTGTTTGAGACATTACTTCCATGAAGGAAAGTGCGGATGGTGACTGTTGTATTCAATCCGGATGCAATTTCTGTGTTTCATCAACACTCAGATAGTCCGCAGACTACAGATTGTCTCCAGATGTGCATCGGAATGTACTACTGGTCTTCCAGGGAACGATCAAAGCGTAGACTGTTTGAGACATTACTCCCATGTAGGAAAGTCCACATGGTGACTGTTGTATCCAATCTCGATGCAATTTCTGTGTTTCATCAACACTCTGATAGTATACAGATAAATGATTCCCTCCAGATGTGCATCGGAAACTACTACTGGTCTTCCTGGGAACGATCAAAGCGTAAACTGTTTGAGACATTACTCCCATGGAGTGAAGTTCGCATGGTGACCGTTATACTCTATCCCGATGCAATTTCTGTGTTTCATCAACATTTTGAAGGTCCACAAATTACAGAATGCATCCAGATGTGCATCGGAAACTACTACTGGTCTTCCAGGGAACGAGCAAAGCGTAGACTGTTTCAGACATTACTCCGATGAAGGAATGTGCGGTTGATGACTGTTGTATTTAATCCCGATTCAATTTCTGTGTCTCATCAACACTCTGATAGTCCACAGATTACAGATTGTCTACAGATGTGCATCGGAAACTACTACTGGTCTTCCAGGGAACGATCAAAGCGTAGACTGTTTCAGACGTTACACCCATGATGGAATGTGCGGATGGTGACTGTTGTATTCAATCCCGATTCAATTTCTGTGTTTCATCAACACTCTGATAGTCCACAGATTACAGATTGTCTCCACATGTGCATCGGAAACTACTACTGGTCTACCTGGAAACGATCAAAGCGTAGACTGTTTGAGACATTACTCCCATGGAGGAAAATGAGCATGGTGACTTTTGTATTCAATCCAGATGCAATTTCTGTGTTTCATTAACACTCTGATAGTCCACAGATTACAGATCGCCTCCAAATGTGCATCGGAAAGTACTACTTGTCTTAAAGGGAACGATCAAAGCGTGGACTGTTTGAGACATTACTCCCATGGAGGAAAGTGCGCATGGTGACTGTTGTATTCAATCCCGATGCAATTTCTGGGTTTCATCAACACTCAGATAGTCCACAGATTACAGATTGCCTCCAGATGTGCATCGGAAACTATTACTGGTCTTCCTGGGATCGATCAAAGACGTAGACTGTTTGAGACATTACTCACATGGAGGAAAGTGTGCATGGTGACTGTTGTATTCAATCCCGATGCAATTTCTGTGTTTCATCAACACTCTGGTAGTTAACAGATTACAGATTGCCTCCAGATGTGCATCAGAATCTACTACTGGTCTTCCTGGCAACGATCAAAAACGTAGACTGTTTGAGACATTACTCCCATGGAGGAAAGTGTGCATGGTGACTGTTGTATTCAATCCCCACTCAATTTCTGTGTTTCATCAACACTTTGAAGCTCCACAAATTACAGAATGCCTCCAGATGTGCATCGGAAACTACTAGTGGTCTTCCAGGGAACGATCAAAGCGTAGACTGTTTTAGACATTACTCGCATGAAGGAAAGTGCGGATCGTGACTGTTGTATTCAATCCCGATGCAACGTCTGTGATTCATCAACACTCTGATAGTCCACAGATTACAGATTGTCACCAGATGTGCATCGGAAACTGCTACTGGTCTTCCTGGGAACGATCAAAGCGTAGACAGTTTCAGACATTACTCCCATGGAGGAAAGTGCGGATGGTGACTGTTGTATTCAATCCTGATGCAATTTCTGTGTTTCATCAACACTCTGATAGTCCACAGATTACAGATTGCCTGCAGATGTGCATCGGAAACTACTACTAGTCTTCCAGAGAACGATCAAAGCGTTGACTGTTAGAGACATTACTCCCATGGAGGAAAGTGCGCATGGTGACTGTTGTATTGAATCCCGATGCAATTTCTGTGTTTCATCAACATTTTGAAGGTCCACAAATTACAGAATGCATCCAGATGTGCATCGGAAACTACTACTGGTCTTCCAGGGAACGATCAAAGCGTAGACTGTTGCAGACATTACTCCCATGAAGGAATGTGCGGATGGTGACTGTTGTATTCAATCCCGACTCAATTTCTGTGTTTCATCAACACTCTGATAGTCCACAGATTACAGATTGTCTCCAGATGTGCATCGGAAACTACTACTGGTCTACCTGGGAACGATCAAAGCGTAGACTGTTTCAGACATTACTCCCACGGAGGAAACCTGGGATGTTGACTGATGTATTCAATCCCGATTCAATTTCTGTGTTTCATCAACACTCTGATAGTACACAGATTACTGATTGTCTACAGATGTGCATCGGAAACTACTACTGGTCTTCCTGGGAACGATCAAAGCGTAAACTGTTTGAGACATTACTCCCATGGAGTAAAGTTCGCATGGTGACTGTTGTATTCTATCCCGATGCAATTTCTGTGTTTCATCAACGTTTTGAAGGTCCACAAATTACAGAATGCATCCAGATGTTCATCGGTACCTACTAATGGTCTTCCCGGGAACGATCAAAGCGTAGACTGTTTCAGACATTACTCCCATGGATGAAAGTGGGTATGTTGACTGCTGTATTCAATCCCGATTCAATTTCTGTGTTTCATCAACACTCTGATAGTACACAGATTAATGATTGTCTACAGATGTGCATCGGAAACTACTACTGGTCTTCCTGGGAACGATCAAACCGTCGACTGTTTCAGACAATACTATCATGGAGGAAAGTGTGCATGGTGACTGTTGAATTCAATCCGAAGCAATTTCTGTGTTTAATCAACACTTTGAAAGGTCCACAGATTACAGAATGCCTCCAGATGTGCATCAGAAACTACTACTGGTCTTCCTGGGAACGATCAAAGCGTCGACTGTTTGAGACATTACTCCCATGGAGGAAAGTGTGCATGGTGACTGTTGTATTCAATCCAGATGCAATTTCTGTGTTTCATCAACAGTCTGATAGGGCACAGATTATAGAATGCCTCCAGATGTGCATCGGAAACTACTATTGGTCTTAAAGGGAACGATCAAAGGGTAGACTGTCTCAGACATTACTCCCATGGAGGAAAGTGCGAATGGTGACTGTTGTTCTCAATCCCGATGCATTATCTGTGTTTCATCAACACTCTGATAGTCCACAGATTACAGATCGCCTCCAAATGTGCATCGGAATGTACTACTGGTCTTAAAGGGTACGATCAAAGCGTGTACTGTTTGAGACATTACTCCCATGGAGGAAAGTGCGCATGGTGATGGTTGTAATCAATCCCGATGCAATTTCTGGGTTTCATCAACACTCTGATAGTCCACAGATTACAGATTGCCTCCAGATGTGCAACGGAAACTACCACTGCTCTTCCAGGGAACGATCAAAGCGTAGACTGTTTCAGACATTACTCCCATGGAGGAAAGTGCGGATCGTGACTGTTGTATTCAATCCCGATGCAACTTCTGTGTTTCATCAACACTCTGATAGTCCACAGACTACAGATTGTCTCCAGATGTGCATCAGAAACTACTACTGCTCTTCCTGGGAACGATCAAAATCGTAGACAGTTTCAGACATTACTCCCATAAGGGAATGTGTGCATGGTGACTGTTGTATTCAATCCCGATGCAATTTCTGAGTTTCATCAACAGTCTGATAGTCCGCAGATTATAGAAGGCCTCCAGATGTTCATCGGAAACTACTACTGGTCTTCCAGGGAACGATCAAAACGTAGACTGTTTAAGACATTACTCCCATGGAGGAAAGTGCGCATGGTGACTGTTGTATTCAGTCCCGAAGCAATTTCTGTGTTTCATCAACACTCTGATAGTCCACAGATTACAGATTGCATCCAGATGTGCATCGGAAACTACTACTGGTCTTCCTGGCAACGATCAAAAACGTTGTCTGTTTTAGACATTACTCCCATGAAGGAAAGTGAGTATCGTGACTGTTGTATTCGATCCCTATGCAATTTCTGTGTTTCGTCAACACTTTGAAGGTCCACAAATTACAGAATGCCTCCAGATGTGCATCGGAAACTACTACTGGTCTTCCAGGGAACGATCAATGCGTGGACTGTTTGAGACATAACTCCCATGGAGGAAAGTGGGGAAGTTGACTGTTGTATTCAATCCCGATTCTATTTCTGTGTTTCATCAACACTCTGATAGTCCACAGATAACAGATTGTCTACAGATGTGCATCGGAAACTACTACTGGTCTTCCTGGGAACGATCAAAGCGTAGACTGTTTCAGACATTACTCCCATGGAGGAAAGTGCGGATGGTGACTGTTGTATACAGTCCCGATGCAATTTCTGTGTTTCATCAACACTTTTAAGGTCCACAGATTACAGAATTTTTCCTAATGTGCATCGGAAACTACTACTGGTCTTCCAAGCAACTATCAAAGAGTAGACTGTTTGAGACATTACTTCCATGAAGGAAAGAGCGGATGGTGACTGTTGTATTCAATCCCGATGCAATTTCTGTGTTTCATCAACACTCTGATAGTATACAGATAAAAGATTGCCTCCAGATGTGCATCGGAAACTACTACTGGTCTTCCTGGGAACGATCAAAGCGTAAACTGTTTGAGACATTACTCCCATGGAGTAAAGTTCGCATGGTGACCGTTGTACTCTATCCCGATGCAATTTCTGTGTTTCATCAACATTTTGAAGGTCCACAAATTACAGAATGCATCCAGATGTGCATCGGAAACTACTACTGGTCTTCCAGGGAACGATCAAAGCGTAGACTGTTTCAGACATTACTCCCATGAAGGAATGTGCGCTTGATGACTGTTGTATTTAATCCCGATTCAGTTTCTGTGTTTCATCAACCCTCTGATAGTCCACAGATTACAGATGGTCTACTGATGTGCATCGGAAACTACTACTGGTCTTCCAGGGAACGATCAAAGCGTAGACTGTTTCAGACGTTACACACATGATGGAATGTGCGGATGGTGACTGTTGTATTCAATCAATAATTAATTTCTGTGTTTCATCAACACTCTGATAGTCCACAGATTACAGATTGTCTCCACATGTGCATCGGAAACTACTACTGGTGTACCTGGGAACGATCAATGCGTAGACTGTTTGAGACATTACTCCCATGGAGGAAAATGAGCATGGTGACTTTTGTATTCAATCCAGATGCAATTCCTGTGTTTGATCAACAGTCTGATAGGGCACAGATTATAGAATGCCTCCAGATGTGCATCGGAAACTACTATTGGTCTTCCAGTGAACGATCAAAGCGTAGACTGTTTAAGACATTACTCCCATAGAGGAAAGTGCGAATGGTGACTGTTGTACTCAATCCAGATGCATTATCTGTGTTTCATTAACACTCTGATAGTCCACAGATTACAGATCGCCTCCAAATGTGCATCGGAAAGTACTACTTGTCTTAGAGGGAACGATCAAAGCGTGGACTGTTTGAGACATTACTCCCATGGAGGAAAGTGCGCATGGTGACTGTTGTATTCAATCCCAATGCAATTTCTGGGTTTCATCAACACTCAGATAGTCCACAGATTACAGATTGCCTCCAGATGTGCATCGGAAACTACTACTGGTCTTCCTGGGAACGATCAAAGCGTAGACTGTTTCAGACATTACTCCCATGGAGGAAAGTGCGGATGGTGACTGTTGTATACAGTCCCGATGCAATTTCTGTGTTTCATCAACACTTTTAAGGTCCACAGATTACAGAATTTTTCCTAATGTGCATCGGAAACTACTACTGGTCTTCCAAGCAACTATCAAAGAGTAGACTGTTTGAGACATTACTTCCATGAAGGAAAGTGCGGATGGTGACTGTTGTATTCAATCCCGATGCAATTTCTGTGTTTCATCAACACTCTGATAGTATACAGATAAAAGATTGCCTCCAGATGTGCATCGGAAACTACTACTGGTCTTCCTGGGAACGATCAAAGCGTAAACTGTTTGAGACATTACTCCCATGGAGTAAAGTTCGCATGGTGACCGTTGTACTCTATCCCGATGCAATTTCTGTGTTTCATCAACATTTTGAAGGTCCACAAATTACAGAATGCATCCAGATGTGCATCGGAAACTACTACTGGTCTTCCAGGGAACGATCAAAGCGTAGACTGTTTCAGACATTACTCCCATGAAGGAATGTGCGCTTGATGACTGTTGTATTTAATCCCGATTCAGTTTCTGTGTTTCATCAACCCTCTGATAGTCCACAGATTACAGATGGTCTACTGATGTGCATCGGAAACTACTACTGGTCTTCCAGGGAACGATCAAAGCGTAGACTGTTTCAGACGTTACACACATGATGGAATGTGCGGATGGTGACTGTTGTATTCAATCAATAATTAATTTCTGTGTTTCATCAACACTCTGATAGTCCACAGATTACAGATTGTCTCCACATGTGCATCGGAAACTACTACTGGTGTACCTGGGAACGATCAATGCGTAGACTGTTTGAGACATTACTCCCATGGAGGAAAATGAGCATGGTGACTTTTGTATTCAATCCAGATGCAATTCCTGTGTTTGATCAACAGTCTGATAGGGCACAGATTATAGAATGCCTCCAGATGTGCATCGGAAACTACTATTGGTCTTCCAGTGAACGATCAAAGCGTAGACTGTTTAAGACATTACTCCCATAGAGGAAAGTGCGAATGGTGACTGTTGTACTCAATCCCGATGCATTATCTGTGTTTCATTAACACTCTGATAGTCCACAGATTACAGATCGCCTCCAAATGTGCATCGGAAAGTACTACTTGTCTTAGAGGGAACGATCAAAGCGTGGACTGTTTGAGACATTACTCCCATGGAGGAAAGTGCGCATGGTGACTGTTGTATTCAATCCCAATGCAATTTCTGGGTTTCATCAACACTCAGATAGTCCACAGATTACAGATTGCCTCCAGATGTGCATCGGAAACTATTACTGGTCTTCCTGGGATCGATCAAAGACGTAAACTGTTTGAGACATTACTCACATGGAGGAAAGTGTGCATGGTGACTGTTGTATTCAATCCCGATGCAATTTCTGTGTTTCACCAACACTTTCAAGGTCCACAAATTACAGAATGCCTCCAGACGTGCATCTGAAACTACTACTGGTCTTCCAGGGAACGATCAAAGCGTGGACTGTTTGAGACATTACTCCCATGGAGGAAAGTGCGCATGGTGACTGTTGTATTCAATCCCGATGCAATTTCTGTGTTTCATCAACACTCTGGTAGTTAACAGATTACAGATTGCCTCCAGATGTGCATCGGAAACTACTACTGGTCTTCCTGGCAACGATCAAAAACGTAGACTGTTTGAGACATTACTCCCATGGAGGAAAGTGTGCATGGTGACTGTTGTATTCAATCCCGACTCAATTTCTGTGTTTCATCAACACTTTGAAGGTCCACAAATTACAGAATGCCTCCAGATGTGCATCGGAAACTACTAGTGGTCTTCCAGGGAACGATCAAAGCGTAGACTGTTTCAGACATTACTCGCATGAAGGAAAGTGCGGATCGTGACTGTTGTATTCAATCCCGATGCAATTTCTGTGTTTCATCAACACTCTGGTAGTTAACAGATTACAGATTGCCTCCAGATGTGCATCGGAAACTACTACTGGTCTTCCTGGCAACGATCAAAAACGTAGACTGTTTGAGACATTACTCCCATGGGAGAAAGTGTGCATGGTGACTGTTGTATTCAATCCCGACTCAATTTCTGTGTTTCATCAACACTTTGAAGGTCCACAAATTACAGAATGCCTCCAGATGTGCATCGGAAACTACTAGTGGTCTTCCAGGGAACGATCAAAGCGTAGACTGTTTCAGACATTACTCGCATGAAGGAAAGTGCGGATCGTGACTGTTGTATTCAATCCCGATGCAACGTCTGTGATTCATCAACACTCTGATAGTCCACAGATTACAGATTGTCACCAGATGTGCATCGGAAACTACTACTGGTCTTCCTGGGAACGATCAAAGCGTAGACAGTTTCAGACATTACTCCCATGGAGGAAAGTGCGGATGGTGACTGTTGTATTCAATCCTGATGCAATTTCTGTGTTTCATCAACACTCTGATAGTCCACAGATTACAGATTGCCTGCAGATGTGCATCGGAAACTACTACTAGTCTTCCAGAGAACGATCAAAGCGTCGACTGTTTGAGACATTACTCCCATGGAGGAAAGTGCGCATGGTGACTGTTGTATTCAATCCCGATGCAATTTCTGTGTTTCATCAACATTTTGAAGGTCCACAAATTACAGAATGCATCCAGATGTGCATCGGAAATTACTACTGGTCTTCCAGGGAACGATCAAAGCGTAGACTGTTTCAGACATTACTCCCATGGAGGAGAGTCCGGATGGTGACAGTAGTATTCAATCCCGATGCAATTTCTGTGTTTCATCAACACTCTGATAGTCCACAGATTACAGATTGTCTCCAGATGTGCATCGGAAACTTCTACTGGTCTACCTGGGAACGATCAAAGCGTAGACTGTTTCAGACATTACTCCCATGGAGGAAAGTGCGGATGGTGACTGTTGTATTCAATCCCGATGCAATTTCTGTGTTTCATCAACACTCTAATAGGCCACAGATTACAGATTGCATCCAGATGTGCATCGGAAACTCTTACTGGTCTTAATGGGAACGATCAAAGTGTAGACTGTTTGTGACATTACTCCCATGGAGGAAAATGCGCATGGTGACTGTTGTATTTAATCCACAAGCAATTTCTGTGTTTCATAAACGGTCTGATAGGGCACAGATTATAGAATGCCTCCAGATGTGCATCGGAAACTACTATTGGTCTTCCAGGGAACGATCAAAGTGTAGACTGTTTGAGACATTACTCCCATGGAGGAAAATGCGCATGGTGACTGTTGTATTTAATCCAGATACAATTTCTGTGTTTCATCAACAGTCTGATAGGGCACAGATTATAGAATGCCTCCAGATGTGCATCGGAAACTACTATTGGTCTTCCAGGGAACGATCAAAGGGTAGACTGTTTGAGACATTACTCCCATGGAGGAAAGTGCGAATGGTGACTGTTGTACTCAATCCCGATGCATTATCTGTGTTTCATCAACACTCTGATAGTCCACAGATTACAGATCGCCTCCAAATGTGCATCGGAAAGTACCACTGATCTTAAAGGGAACGATCAAAGCGTGGACTGTTTGAGACATTACTCCCATGGAGGATAGTGCGCATGGTGATTGTTGTAATCAATCCCGATGCAATTTCTGGGTTCCATCAACACTATGATAGTCTACAGATTACAGATTGCCTCCAGATGTGCAACGGAAACTACCACTGCTCTTCCAGGGAACGATCAAATCGTAGACTGTTTCAGACATTACTCCCATAAAGGAATGTGCGGATGGTGACTGTTGTATTCAATCCCGACTCAATTTCTATGTTTCATCAACACTCTGATAGTCCACACATTACAGATTGTCTCCAGATGTGCATCGGAAACTTCTACTGGTCTACCTGGGAACGATCAAAGCGTAGACTGTTTCAGACATTACTCCCATGGAGGAGAGTACGGATGGTGACAGTAGTATTCAATCCCGATGCAATTTCTGTGTTTCATCAAAACTCTGATAGTCCACAGACTACAGATTGTCTCCAGATGTACATCGGAAACTACTACTGGTCTTCCTGGGAACGATCAAAAACGTTGACTGTTTGAGACATTACTCCCATGGAGGAAAGTGTGCATGGTGACTGTTGTATTCAATCCCTATGCAATTTCTGTGTTTCATCAACACTTTGAAGGTCCACAATTTACAGAATGCCTCCAGATGTGCATAGGAAACTACCACTGGTCAACCTGGGAACGATCAAAGCGTAGACTGTTTCAGATATTACTCCCATGGAGGAGAGTACGGATGGTGACTATCGTATTCAATCCCGATGCAATTTCTGTGTTTCATCAACACTTTCAAGGTCCACAAATTACTGAATGCCTCCAGATGTGCATCGGAAACTACTACTGGTCTTCCAGGGAACTATCAAAGCGTAGACTGTTTCAGACATTACTCCCCTGAAGGAAAGTGCGGATCGTGACTATTGTATTCAATCCCGATGCAACTTCTGTGTTTCATCAACACTCTGATAGTCCACAGATTACAGATTGTCTCCAGATGTGCATCGGAAACTACTACTGGTCTTAGTGGAAACGATCAAAGCGTAGACTGTTTCAGACATTCCTCATTATGGAGGAAATTGCGGATGTTGACTGTTGTATTCAATCCCGATGCAATTTCTGTGTTTCATCAACACTCTGATAGTCCACAGATTACAGATTGTCTCCAGATGTGCATCGGAAACTACTTCTGGTCTTCCTGGGAACGATCAAAGCGTAGACTGCTTCAGACATTACTCCCATGGAGGAAAGTGTGCATGGTGACTGTTGTATTCAATCCCGATGCAATTTCTGTGTTTCATCAACAGTCTGATAGTCCACAGATTACAGATTGTCTCCAGATGTACATAGGAAAGTACTACTGGTCTTCCAGGGAACGATCAAATCGTAAACTGTTTGAGACATTACTCCCATGGAGGAAAGTGTGCTTGGTGACTGTTGTATTCCATCCCGATGCAATTTCTGTGTTTCATCAACACTTTGAAGGTCCACAAATTACAGAATGCCTCCAGATGTGCATCGGAAACTACTACTGGTCTTCCAGGGAACGATCAAAGCGTAGACTGTTTCAGACATTACTCCCATGAAGGAAAGTGCGGATCGTGACTGTTGTATTCTATCCCGATGCCATTTCTGTGTTTCATCAACACTCTGATAGTCCACGGATTACAGATTGTCTCCAAATGTGCATCGGGAACTACTACTGGTCTTCCTTGGAACGATCAAAGCGTAGTCTGTTTCAGACATTACTCCAATGGAGGAAAGCGCGGATTGTGACTGTTGTATTCAATCCTGATGCAATTTCTGTGTTTCATCAACACTTTGAAGGTCCACAAATTACAGAATGCCTCCAGATGTGCATCAGAAACTACTACTGGTCTTCCAGGGAACGATCAAAGCGAAGACTGTTTCAGACATTACTCCCATGGAGGAAAGTGCGGATGGTGACTGTTGTATTCAATCCAGATGCAATTTCTGTGTTTCATCAGCAGTCTGATAGGGCACAGATTATACAATGCCTCCAGATATGCATCGGAAACTACTATTGGTCTTCCAGGGAACGATCAAAGCGTAGACTGTTTGAGACATTACTCCCATGGAGGAAAGTGCGAATGGTGACTGTTGTATTCAATCCCGATGCATTATCTGTGTTTCATCAACACTCTGATAGTCCACAGATTACAGTTAGCCTCCAAATGTGCATCGGAAAGTACTACTGGTATTAAAGGGAACGATCAAAGCGTGGACTGTTGGAGACATTACTCCCATGGAGGAAAGTGCGCATGGTGACTGTTGTATTCAATCCCGATGCAATTCCTGGGTTTCATCAACACTCTGATAGTCCACAGATTACAGATTGATTCCAGATGTGCATCGGAAACTACTACTGGTCTTCCAGGGAACGATCAAAGCATAGACTGTTTCAGACATAACTCCCATGAGGCAAAGTGCCGATGGTGACTGTTGTATTCAATCCTGATGCAATTTCTGTGTTTCATCAACAATCTGATAGTAAAAAGATTACAGATTGTCTCCAGATGTGCATTGGAAACCACTACTGTTCTTCCTGGGGACGATCAAAGCGTAGACTGTTTCAGACTTTACTCCCTTGGAGGAAAGTGTGCATGGTGACTTTTGTATTCAATCCAGAGGAAATTTCTGTGTTTTATCAACACTTTGAAGGTCCACATATTACAGAATGTCTCCAGATGTGCATCGGAAACTAATACTGGTCTTCCAGGGAACGATCAAAGCGTAGACTGTCTCAGACATTACTCCCATGCAGGAAAGTGCGGATGGTGACTGTTGTATTCAATCCTGATGCAATATCTGTGTTCCATCAACACCCTGATAGTCCACAGATTACAGAATGCCACCAGATGTGCATCGGAAACTACTACTGGTCTTCCAGGGAACGATCAAAGCGTAGACTGTTTGAGACATTACTCCCATGGAGGAAAGTGCTGATGGGGACTGTTGTATTCAATCCCGATGCAATTTCTGTGTTTCATCAACACTCTGATAGTGCACAGATTACAGAATGCCTCCAGATGTGCATCGGAAACTACTACTGGACTTCCAGGGAACGATCAGAGCCTAAACTCTGTGAGACATTGCTCCCATGGAGGAAAGTGCGCATGGTGACTGTTGTATTCAATCTCGATGAAATTTCTGTGTTTCATCAACGGTCTTATAGTCCACACATTACAGAATGACTCCAGATGTGCATCGGAAACTACAACTGGTCTTCCAGGGAACGATCAAATCGTAGACTGTTTGAGACATTAATCCCATGGAGGAAAGTGCGCATTGTAACTGTTGTATTCAATCCCGATGCAATTTCTGTGTTTCATCAACAGTCTGATAGTCCACAGATTACAGAATGCCACCAGATGTGCATCGGAAACTACTACTCGTCTTCCAGAGAACAATCAAAGCTTAGACTGTTTGGACTGTCCTCCGGTGGAGGAAAGTGCGCATGACGAATTCAATCCCGATGCAATTTATGTGTTTCATCAACACTATGATAGTCCACAGAATACCGAATGCCACCAGATGTGCATCGGAAACTACTACTGGTCTTCCAGGGAACGATCATAACGAAGACTGTTTGAGACATTACACACATTGAGGAAAGTGCGCATGGTGACTGTTGTATACAATCCCGATGCAATTTCTGTGTTACATCAATACTCTGATAGTCCACAGATTACAGAATGCCACCATATGTGCATCGGAAACTACTACTGGTCTTCCAGGGAACGATGAAAGCGTGGACTGTTTGAGACATTACTCCCATGGAGGAAAGTGCGAATGGTGACTATTGTATTCAATCCCGATGCAATTTCTGTGTTTCATCAACAATTTGAACGTCCACAGATTACAGAATGCATCCAGATGTGCATCGAAAACTACTACTGGTCTTGCACGAAACGATCAAAGCGTAGACTGTTTGAGACATTACTCCCATGGAGGAAAGTGTTAATGGTGACTGTTGTATTCACTCCCGACGCAATTTCTGTGTTTCATCAACACTTTGAAGGTCCACAGAGTACAGAATGCCTCCAGATGTGCATCAGAAACTACTACTGGTCATCCAGGGAACGAACAAAGCGAAGACTGTTTCAGACATTACTCCCATGGAGGAAAGTGCGGATGGTGACTGTTGTATTCAATCCAGATGCAATTTCTGTGTTTCATCAACAGTCTGATAGGGCACAGATTATACAATGCCTCCAGATATGCATCGGAAACTACTATTGGTCTTCCAGGGAACGATCAAAGCGTAGACTGTTTGAGACATTACTCCCATGGAGGAAAGTGCGAATGGTGACTGTTGTATTCAATCCCGATGCATTATCTGTGTTTCTTCAACACTCTGATAGTCCACAGATTACAGTTAGCCTCCAAATGTGCATCGGAAAGTACTACTGGTCTTAAAGGGAACGATCAAAGCGTGGACTGTTGGAGACATTACTACCATGGAGGAAAGTGCGCATGGTGACTGTTGTATTCAATCCCGATGCAACTACTGTGTTTCATCAACACTCTGATAGTCCACAGATTACAGAATGCCACCAGATGTGCATCGGGACCTACTACTGGTCTTCCAGGGAACGATCAAAGCGTAAATTGTTTGAGACATTACTCACATTGAGGAAAGTGCGCATGGTGACTGTTGTATTTAATCCCGATGCATTTTCTGTGTTTCATCAACACTCTGATAGACCACAGATTACAGAATGCCACCAGAAGTACATGGGAAACTAATACTGGTCTCCACGGAACGATCAAAGCGTAGACTGTTTAAGACATTACTCCCATGGAGGAAAGTGCGGATGGTGACTGCTGTATTCAGTCCCAAAGCAACTACTGAGTTTCATCAACACTCTGATAGTCCACAGATTACAGAATGCCACCAGATGTGCATCGGGAACTACTACTGGTCTTGCAGGGAACGATCAAAGCGTAAATGGTTTGATACATTACTCACATTGAGGAAAGTGCGCATGGTGACTGTTGTATTCAATCCCGATGCAATTTCTGTGTTTCATCAATACTCTGATAGTCCACAGATTACAGAATGACACCAGATGTGCATCGGAAACTACTACTGGTCTTCCAGGGAACGATCAAAGCGTAGACTGTTTGATACATTACTCCCATGGAGGAAAGTGCTGATGGGGACTGTTGTATTCAATCCCGATGCAATTTCTGTGTTTCATCAACACTCTGATAGTGCACAGATTACAGAATGCCTCCAGATGTGCATCGGAAACTACTACTGGACTTCCAGGGAACGATCAGAGCCTAAACTCTGTGAGACATTGCTCCCATGGAGGAAAGTGCGCATGGTGACTGTTGTATTCAATCTCGATGCAATTTCTGTGTTTCATCAACAGTCTTATAGTCCACACATTACAGAATGACTCCAGATGTGCATCGGAAACTACAACTGGTCTTCCAGGGAACGATCAAATCGTAGACTGTTTGAGACATTAATCCCATGGAGGAAAGTGCGCATTGTAACTGTTGTATTCAATCCCGATGCAATTTCTGTGTTTCATCAACAGTCTGATAGTCCACAGATTACAGAATGCCACCAGATGTGCACCGGAAACTACTACTGGCCTTCCAGGGACGATCAAAGCGAGGACTGTTTAGATATTACTCCCATGGAGGAAAGTGCGCATATTGAATGTTGTATTCAATGCCGATGCAATTTCTGTGTTTCATCAACACTCTGATAGTCCACAGATTACAGAATGCCACCAGATGTGCATCGGAAACTACTACTCGTCTTCCAGAGAACAATCAAAGCTTAGACTGTATGAGACAATCCTCCGGTGGAGGAAAGTGCGCATGACGAATTCAATCCCGATGCAATTTATGTGTTTCATCAACACTATGATAGTCCACAGAATACCGAATGCCACCAGATGTGCATCGGAAACTACTACTGGTCTTCCAGGGAACGATCATAACGTAGACTGTTTGAGACATTACTCACATTGAGGAAAGTGCGCATGGTGACTGTTGTATTCAATCCCGATGCAATTTCTGTGTTTCATCAATACTCTGATAGTCCACAGATTACAGAATGCCACCATATGTGCATCGGAAACTACTACTGGTCTTCCAGGGAACGATGAAAGCGTGGACTGTTTGAGACATTACTCCCATGGAGGAAAGTGCGAATGGTGACTATTGTATTCAATCCCGATGGAATTTCTGTGTTTCATCAACAGTCTGATATCCACAGATTACCGAATGCCTCCAGATGTGCATCGCATACTACTACTGGTCTTCCAGGGAACGATCAAATCGTAGACTGTTTGAGACATTAATCCCATGGAGGAAAGTGCGCATTGTAACTGTTGTATTCAATCCCGATGCAATTTCTGTGTTTCATCAACAGTCTGATAGTCCACAGATTACAGAATGCCACCAGATGTGCATCGGAAACTACTACTCGTCTTCCAGAGAACAATCAAAGCTTAGACTGTTTGGACTGTCCTCCGGTGGAGGAAAGTGCGCATGACGAATTCAATCCCGATGCAATTTATGTGTTTCATCAACACTATGATAGTCCACAGAATACCGAATGCCACCAGATGTGCATCGGAAACTACTACTGGTCTTCCAGGGCACGATCATAACGTAGACTGTTTGAGACATTACTCACATTGAGGAAAGTGCGCATGGTGAGTGTTGTATTCAATCCCGATGCAATTTCTGTGTTTCATCAATACTCTGATAGTCCACAGATTACAGAATGCCACCATATGTGCATCGGAAACTACTACTGGTCTTCCAGGGAACGATGAAAGCGTGGACTGTTTGAGACATTACTCCCATGGAGGAAAGTGCGAATGGTGACTATTGTATTCAATCCCGATGCAATTTCTGTGTTTCATCGACACTCTGATAGTCCACAGATTACAGAATGCCACCAAATGTTCATCGGAAACTACTTCTGGTCTTCCAGGGAACGATCAAAGCGTAGACTGTTTCAGACATTACTCCTATGGAGGAAAGTGTGCATGGTGACTGTTGTATTCAATCCGATGCAATTTCTGTGTTTCATCAACAATTTGACGTCCACAGATTACAGAATGCATCCAGATGTGCATCGAAAACTACTACTGGTCTTGCACGAAACGATCAAAGCGTAGACTGTTTGAGACATTACTCCCATGGAGGAAAGTGTTAATGGTGACTGTTGTATTCACTCCCGACGCAATTTCTGTGTTTCATCAACACTTTGAAGGTCCACAGAGTACAGAATGCCTCCAGATGTGCATCAGAAACTACTACTGGTCTTCCAGGGAAGGATCAAAGCGAAGACTGTTTCAGACATTACTCCCATGGAGGAAAGTGCGGATGGTGACTGTTGTATTCAATCCAGATGCAATTTCTGTGTTTCAGCAACAGTCTGATAGGGCACAGATTATACAATGCCTCCAGATATGCATCGGAAACTACTATTGGTCTTCCAGGGAACGATCAAAGCGTAGACTGTTTGAGACATTACTCCCATGGAGGAAAGTGCGAATGGTGACTGTTGTATTCAATCCCGATGCATTATCTGTGTTTCTTCAACACTCTGATAGTCCACAGATTACAGTTAGCCTCCAAATGTGCATCGGAAAGTACTACTGGTCTTAAAGGGAACGATCAAAGCGTGGACTGTTGGAGACATTACTCCCATGGAGGAAAGTGCGCATGGTGACTGTTGTATTCAATCCCGATGCAACTACTGTGTTTCATCAACACTCTGATAGTCCACAGATTACAGAATGCCACCAGATGTGCATCGGGACCTACTACTGGTCTTCCAGGGAACGATCAAAGCGTAAATTGTTTGAGACATTACTCACATTGAGGAAAGTGCGCATGGTGACTGTTGTATTCAATCCCGATGCAATTTCTGTGTTTCATCAATACTCTGATAGTCCACAGATTACAGAATGACACCAGATGTGCATCGGAAACTACTACTGGTCTTCCAGGGAACGATCAAAGCGTAGACTGTTTGAGACATTACTCCCATGGAGGAAAGTGCTGATGGGGACTGTTGTATTCAATCCCGATGCAATTTCTGTGTTTCATCAACACTCTGATAGTGCACAGATTACAGAATGCCTCCAGATGTGCATCGGAAACTACTACTGGACTTCCAGGGAACGATCAGAGCCTAAACTCTGTGAGACATTGCTCCCATGGAGGAAAGTGCGCATGGTGACTGTTGTATTCAATCTCGATGCAATATCTGTGTTTCATCAACAGTCTTATAGTCCACACATTACAGAATGACTCCAGATGTGCATCGGAAACTACAACTGGTCTTCCAGGGAACGATCAAATCGTAGACTGTTTGAGACATTAATCCCATGGAGGAAAGTGCGCATTGTAACTGTTGTATTCAATCCCGATGCAATTTCTGTGTTTCATCAACAGTCTGATAGTCCACAGATTACAGAAAGCCACCAGATGTGCACCGGAAACTACTACTGGTCTTCCAGGGACGATCAAAGCGAGGACTGTTTGAGATATTACTCCCATGGAGGAAAGTGCGCATATTGACTGTTGTATTCAATGCCGATGCAATTTCTGTGTTTCATCAACACTCTGATAGACCACAGATTACAGAATGCCACCAGATGTGCATCGGAAACTACTACTCGTCTTCCAGAGAACAATCAAAGCTTAGACTGTATGAGACAATCCTCCGGTGGAGGAAAGTGCGCATGACGAAATCAATGCCGATGCAATTTATGTGTTTCATCAACACTATGATAGTCCACAGAATACCGAATGCCACCAGATGTGCATCGGAAACTACTTCTGGTCTTCCAGGGAACGATCATAACGTAGACTGTTTGAGACATTACTCACATTGAGGAAAGTGCGCATGGTGACTGTTGTATTCAATCCCGATGCAATTTCTGTGTTTCATCAATACTCTGATAGTCCACAGATTACAGAATGCCACCATATGTGCATCGGAAACTACTACTGGTCTTCCAGGGAACGATGAAAGCGTGGACTGTTTGAGACATTACTCCCATGGAGGAAAGTGCGAATGGTGACTATTGTATTCAATCCCGATGCAATTTCTGTGTTTCATCAACACTCTGATAGTCCACAGATTACAGAATGCCACCAAATGTTCATCGGAAACTACTTCTGGTCTTCCAGGGGACGATCAAATCGTAGACTGTTTGAGACATTACTCCCATGGAGGGAAGTGCGCATGGTGACTGTAGTATTCAATCCCGATGGAATTTCTGTGTTTCATCAACAGTCTGATATCCACAGATTAGGGAATGCCTCCAGATGTGCATCGGATACTACTACTGGTCTTCCAGGGAACGATCAAAGCGTAGACTGTTTGAGACATTACTCCCATGGAGGAAAGTGCGCATGGTGACTGTTGTATGCAATCCCGATGCAATTTCTGTGTTTCATCAACAGTCTTATAGTCCACAGATTTCAGGATGCCTCCAGATGTGCATCGGAAACTGCTACTGGTCTTCCAGCGAACGATCAAATCGTAGACTGTTTGAGACATTACTCCCATGGAGGAAAGTGCGCATGGTGGCTGTTGTATTTAATCCCGATGCATTTTCTGTGTTTCATCAACACTCTGCTAGACCACGATTACAGAATGCCACCAGATGTCCATCGGAATCTCCTACTGGTCTTCCACTGAACTATCAAAGCGTAGACTGTTTCAGACATATTCCCATGGAGGAAAGAGCGGATGGTGACTGTTGTATTCAATCCCGATGCAATTTCTGTGTTTCATCAACACTATGATAGTCCACAGATTACAGAATGCCACCAGATGTGCATCGGAAACTACTACGGGTCTTCCACGGAACGAACATAACGAAGACTGTTTGAGACATTACTCCCATGGAGGGAAGTGCGCATGGTGACTGTTGTATTCAATCCCGATGCAATTTCTGTGTTTCATCAACAGTCTGATAGTCCACAGATTACAGAAAGCCACCAGATGTGCACCGGAAACTACTACTGGTCTTCCAGGGACGATCAAAGCGAGGACTGTTTGAGATATTACTCCCATGGAGGAAAGTGCGCATATTGACTGTTGTATTCAATGCCGATGCAATTTCTGTGTTTCATCAACACTCTGATAGTCCACAGATTACAGAATGCCACCAGATGTGCATCGGAAACTACTACTCGTCTTCCAGAGAACAATCAAAGCTTAGACTGTATGAGACAATCCTCCGGTGGAGGAAAGTGCGCATGACGAATTCAATCCCGATGCAATTTATGTGTTTCATCAACACTATGATAATCCACAGAATACCGAATGCCACCAGATGTGCATCGGAAACTACTTCTGGTCTTCCAGGGAACGATCATAACGTAGACTGTTTGAGACATTACTCACATTGAGGAAAGTGCGCATGGTGACTGTTGTATTCAATCCCGATGCAATTTCTGTGTTTCATCAATACTCTGATAGTCCACAGATTACAGAATGCCACCATATGTGCATCGGAAACTACTACTGGTCTTCCAGGGAACGATGAAAGCGTGGACTGTTTGAGACATTACTCCCATGGAGGAAAGTGCGAATGGTGACTATTGTATTCAATCCTGATGCAATTTCTGTGTTTCATCAACACTCTGATAGTCCACAGATTACAGAATGCCACCAAATGTTCATCGGAAACTACTTCTGGTCTTCCAGGGGACGATCAAATCGTAGACTGTTTGAGACATTACTCCCATGGAGGGAAGTGCGCATGGTGACTGTAGTATTCAATCCCGATGGAATTTCTGTGTTTCATCAACAGTCTGATATCCACAGATTAGGGAATGCCTCCAGATGTGCATCGGATACTACTACTGGTCTTCCAGGGAACGATCAAAGCGTAGACTGTTTGAGACATTACTCCCATGGAGGAAAGTGCGCATGGTGACTGTTGTATGCAATCCCGATGCAATTTCTGTGTTTCATCAACAGTCTTATAGTCCACAGATTTCAGGATGCCTCCAGATGTGCATCGGAAACTGCTACCGGTCTTCCAGCGAACGATCAAATCGTAGACTGTTTGAGACATTACTCCCATGGAGGAAAGTGCGCATGGTGGCTGTTGTATTTCATCCCGATGCATTTTCTGTGTTTCATCAACACTCTGCTAGACCACGATTACAGAATGCCACCAGATGTCCATCGGAATCTCCTACTGGTCTTCCACTGAACTATCAAAGCGTAGACTGTTTCAGACATATTCCCATGGAGGAAAGAGCGGATGGTGACTGTTGTATTCAATCCCGATGCAATTTCTGTGTTTCATCAACACTATGATAGTCCACAGATTACAGAATGCCACCAGATGTGCATCGGAAACTACTACGGGTCTTCCACGGAACGAACATAACGTAGACTGTTTGAGACATTACTCCCATGGAGGGAAGTGCGCATGGTGACTGTTGTATTCAATCCCGATGCAATTTCTGTGTTTCATCAACAGTCTGATAGTCCACAGATTACAGAATGCCTCCAGATGTGCATCGGAAACTACTACTGGTCTTCCAGGGAACGATCAAAGGGTAGACTGTTTGAGACATAACTCCCATGGAGGAAAGTGCGCATGGTGACTGTTGTATTCAATCCCGATGCAATTTCTGTGTTTCATCCATACTCTGATAGTCCACAGATTACAGAATGCCACCATATGTGCATCGGAAACTACTACTGGTCTTCCAGGGAACGATGAAAGCGTGGACTGTTTGAGACATTACTCCCATGGAGGAAAGTGCGAATGGTGACTGTTGTATTCAATCCCGATGCAATTTCTGTGTTTCATCAACACTCTGATAGTCCACAGATTACAGAATGCCACCAAATGTGCATCGGAAACTACTTCTGGTCTTCCAGGGAACGATCAAATCGTAGACTGTTTGAGACATTACTCCCATGGAGGGAAGTGCGCATGGTGACTGTCGTATTCAATCCCGATGGAATTTCTGTGTTTCATCAACAGTCTGATAGTCCACAGATTACAGAATGCCTCCAGATGTGCATCGGAAACTACTACTGGTCTTCCAGGGAACGATCAAAGCGTAGACTGTGTGAGACATTACTCCCATGGAGGAAAGTGCGCATGGTGACTGTTGTATTTAATTCCGATTCTATTTCTGTGTTTCATCAACACTCTGATAGTCCACAGATTACAGAATGCCACCAGATGTGCATCGGAAACTACTTCTGGTCTTCCAGGGAACGATCAAATCGTAGACTGTTTGAGACATTACTCCCATGGAGGGAAGTGCGCATGGTGACTGTTGTATTCCATCCCGATGGAATTTCTGTGTTTCATCAACAGTCTGATAGTCCACAGATTACAGAATGCCTCCAGATGTGCATCGGAAACTACTACTGGTCTTCCAGGGAACGATCAAAGCGTAGACTGTTTGAGACATAACTCCCATGGAGGAAAGTGCGCATGGTGACTGTTGTATTCAATCCCGATGCAATTTCTGTGTTTCATCCATACTCTGATAGTCCACAGATTACAGAATGCCACCATATGTGCATCGGAAACTACCACTGGTCTTCCAGGGAACGATGAAAGCGTGGACTGTTTGAGACATTACTCCCATGGAGGAAAGTGCGAATGGTGACTGTTGTATTCAATCCCGATGCAATTTCTGTGTTTCATCAACACTCTGATAGTCCACAGGTTACAAAATGCCACCAGATGTGCATCGGAAACTACTACTGTTCTTCCAGAGAACTATCAAAGCGTAGACTGTTTGAGACATTACTCCAGTGGAGGAAGGTGCGCATGGTGAATTCAATCCCGATGCAATTTCTGTGTTTCATCAACACTCTGATAGTCCACAGATTACAGAATGCAACCAGATGTGCATCGGAAACTACTACTGGTCTTCCAGGGAACGATCAAAGCGTAAATTGTTTGAGACATTACTCCCATGGAGGAAAGTGTGGATGGTGACTGTTGTATTCAATCCCGATGCAATTTCTGTGTTTCATCAACACTCTGATAGTCCACAGATTACAGAATGCCACCAGATGTGCATCGGAAACTACTACGGGTCTTCCAGGGAACGATCAAATCGTAGACTGTTTGAGACATTACTCCTGTGGAGGAAAGTGCGCATGGTGATATTTGTATTCAATCCCGATGCAATTTCTGTGTTTCATCGACAGTCTGATAGTCCACAGATTACCGAATGCCACCAGATGTGCACCGGAAACTAATACTGGTCTTCCAGGAACGAACAAAGCGTAGACTGTTTGAGACATTACTCCCATGGAGGAAAGTGCGCATGGTGACTGTTGTATTCAATCCCGATGCAATTTCTTTGTTTCATCAACAGTCTTATAGTCCACAGAATACAGAATGCCACCAGATGTGCATCGGAAACTACTACTGGTCCTCCAGGGAACGATCAAAGCGTAAATTGTTTGAGGCATTACTCACATTGAGGAAAGTGCGCATGGTGACTGTTGTATTCAATCCCGATGCAATTTCTATGTTTCATCAATACTCTGATAGTCCACAGATTACAGAATGCCAATAGATGTGCATCGGAAACTACTACTGCTCTCCCAGGGAACGATCAAAGCGTAGACTGTTTGAGACATAACTCCCGTGGAGGAAAGTGCGCATGGTGACTGTTGTATTTAATCCCGATGCATTTTCTGTGTTTCATCAACACTCTGATAGACCACAGATTACAGAATGCCACCAGATGTGCATCGGAAACTCCTACTGGTCTTCCACTGAACGATCAAATCGTAGACTGTTTCAGACATTACCCCCATGGAGGAAAGTGCAGATGGTGACTGTTGTATTCAATCCCGATGCAATTTCTGTGTTTCATCGACACTCTGATTGTTCACAGATTACCGAATGCCACCAGATGTGCACCGGAAACTACTACGGGTCTTCCATGGAAAGATCACATCGTAGACTGTTTGAGACATTACTCCCATGGAGGAAAGTGTGCATGGTGACATTTGTATTCAATCCCGATGCAATTTCTGTGTTTCATCAACACTCTGATAGTCCACAGATTACAGAATGCAACCAGATGTGCACCGGAAACTTTTACTGTTCTTCCAGAGAACTATCAAAGCGTAGACTGTTTGAGACATTACTCCGGTGGAGGAAGTTGCGCATGGTGAATTCAATCCCGATGCAATTTCTGTGTTTCATCAACACTCTGATAGTCCACAGATTACAGAATGCCACCAGATGTGCATCGGAAACTACTACTGGTCTTCCAGGGAACGATCAAAGCGTAAATTGTTTGAGACATTACTCCCATGGAGGAAAGTGCGGATGGTGACTGTTGTATTCAATCCCGATGCAATTTCTGTGTTTCATCAACAGTCTTATAGTCCACAGATTTCAGAATGCCTCCAGATGTGCATTGGAAACTGCTACTGGTCTTCCAGGGAACGATCAAATCGTAGACTGTTGAGACATTACTCCCATGGAGGAAAGTGCGCATGGTGACTGTTGTATTCAATCCCGATGCAATTTCTGTGTTTCATCAATACTCTGATAGTCCACAGATTACAGAATGCCACCATATGTGCATCGGAAACTACTACTGGTCTTCCAGGGAACGATGAAAGCGTGGACTGTTTGAGACATTACTCCCATGGAGGAAAGTGCGAATGGTGACTGTTGTATTCAATCCCGATGCAATTTCTGTGTTTCATTAACACTCTGATAGTCCACAGATTACAGAATGCCACCAAATGTGCATCGGAAACTACTTCTGGTCTTCCAGGGAATGATCAAGTCGTAGACTGTTTGACACATTACTCCCATGGAGGGAAGTGCGCATGGTGACTGTTGTATTCAATCCCGATGCTATTTCTGTGTTTCATCAACACTCTGATAGTCCACAGATTACAGAATGCCACCAGATGTGCATCGGAAACTGCTGCTGGTCTTCCAGGGAACGATCAAAGCGTAGACTGTTTGAGACATTACTCCGGTGGAGGAAAGTGCGCATGGTGACTGTTGTAGTCAATCCCGATGCAATTTCTGTGTTTCATCAACACTCTGATAGTGCACAGATTACAGAATGCCTCCAGATGTGCATCGGAAACTACTACTGGACTTCCAGGGAACGATCAGAGCCTAAACTCTGTGAGACATTGCTCCCATGGAGGAAAGTGCGCATGGTGACTGTTGTATTCAATCTCGATGCAATTTCTGTGTTTCATCAACAGTCTTATAGTCCACACATTACAGAATGACTCCAGATGTGCATCGGAAACTACAACTGGTCTTCCAGGGAACGATCAAATCGTAGACTGTTTGAGACATTAATCCCATGGAGGAAAGTGCGCATTGTAACTGTTGTATTCAATCCCGATGCAATTTCTGTGTTTCATCAACAGTCTGATAGTCCACAGATTACAGAAAGCCACCAGATGTGCACCGGAAACTACTACTGGTCTTCCAGGGACGATCAAAGCGAGGACTGTTTGAGATATTACTCCCATGGAGGAAAGTGCGCATATTGACTGTTGTATTCAATGCCGATGCAATTTCTGTGTTTCATCAACACTCTGATAGTCCACAGATTACAGAATGCCACCAGATGTGCATCGGAAACTACTACTCGTCTTCCAGAGAACAATCAAAGCTTAGACTGCATGAGACAATCCTCCGGTGGAGGAAAGTGCGCATGACGAATTCAATCCCGATGCAATTTATGTGTTTCATCAACACTATGATAGTCCACAGAATACCGAATGCCACCAGATGTGCATCGGAAACTACTTCTGGTCTTCCAGGGAACGATCATAACGTAGACTGTTTGAGACATTACTCACATTGAGGAAAGTGCGCATGGTGACTGTTGTATTCAATCCCGATGCAATTTCTGTGTTTCATCAATACTCTGATAGTCCACAGATTACAGAATGCCACCATATGTGCATCGGAAACTACTACTGGTCTTCCAGGGAACGATGAAAGCGTGGACTGTTTGAGACATTACTCCCATGGAGGAAAGTGCGAATGGTGACTATTGTATTCAATCCCGATGCAATTTCTGTGTTTCATCAACACTCTGATAGTCCACAGATTACAGAATGCCACCAAATGTTCATCGGAAACTACTTCTGGTCTTCCAGGGGACGATCAAATCGTAGACTGTATGAGACATTACTCCCATGGAGGGAAGTGCGCATGGTGACTGTAGTATTCAATCCCGATGGAATTTCTGTGTTTCATCAACAGTCTGATATCCACAGATTAGGGAATGCCTCCAGATGTGCATCGGATACTACTACTGGTCTTCCAGGGAACGATCAAAGCGTAGACTGTTTGAGACATTACTCCCATGGAGGAAAGTGCGCATGGTGACTGTTGTATGCAATCCCGATGCAATTTCTGTGTTTCATCAACAGTCTTATAGTCCACAGATTTCAGGATGCCTCCAGATGTGCATCGGAAACTGCTACTGGTCTTCCAGCGAACGATCAAATCGTAGACTGTTTGAGACATTACTCCCATGGAGGAAAGTGCGCATGGTGGCTGTTGTATTTAATCCCGATGCATTTTCTGTGTTTCATCAACACTCTGCTAGACCACGATTACAGAATGCCACCAGATGTCCATCGGAATCTCCTACTGGTCTTCCACTGAACTATCAAAGCGTAGACTGTTTCAGACATATTCCCATGGAGGAAAGAGCGGATGGTGACTGTTGTATTCAATCCCGATGCAATTTCTGTGTTTCATCAACACTATGATAGTCCACAGATTACAGAATGCCACCAGATGTGCATCGGAAACTACTACGGGTCTTCCACGGAACGAACATAACGTAGACTGTTTGAGACATTATACCCATGGAGGGAAGTGCGCATGGTGACTGTTGTATTCAATCCCGATGCAATTTCTGTGTTTCATCAACACTCTGATAGTCCACAGATTACAGAATGCCACCAAATGTTCATCGGAAACTACTTCTGGTCTTCCAGGGGACGATCAAATCGTAGACTGTTTGAGACATTACTCCCATGGAGGGAAGTGCGCATGGTGACTGTAGTATTCAATCCCGATGGAATTTCTGTGTTTCATCAACAGTCTGATATCCACAGATTAGGGAATGCCTCCAGATGTGCATCGGATACTACTACTGGTCTTCCAGGGAACGATCAAAGCGTAGACTGTTTGAGACATTACTCCCATGGAGGAAAGTGCGCATGGTGACTGTTGTATGCAATCCCGATGCAATTTCTGTGTTTCATCAACAGTCTTATAGTCCACAGATTTCAGGATGCCTCCAGATGTGCATCGGAAGCTGCTACTGGTCTTCCAGCGTACGATCAAATCGTAGACTGTTTGAGACATTACTCCCATGGAGGAAAGTGCGCATGGTGGCTGTTGTATTTAATCCCGATGCATTTTCTGTGTTTCATCAACACTCTGCTAGACCACGATTACAGAATGCCACCAGATGTCCATCGGAATCTCCTACTGGTCTTCCACTGAACTATCAAAGCGTAGACTGTTTCAGACATATTCCCATGGAGGAAAGAGCGGATGGTGACTGTTGTATTCAATCCCGATGCAATTTCTGTGTTTCATCAACACTATGATAGTCCACAGATTACAGAATGCCACCAGATGTGCATCGGAAACTACTACGGGTCTTCCACGGAACGAACATAACGTAGACTGTTTGAGACATTACTCCCATGGAGGGAAGTGCGCATGGTGACTGTTGTATTCAATCCCGATGCAATTTCTGTGTTTCATCAACAGTCTGATAGTCCACAGATTACAGAAAGCCACCAGATGTGCACCGGAAACTACTACTGGTCTTCCAGGGACGATCAAAGCGAGGACTGTTTGAGATATTACTCCCATGGAGGAAAGTGCGCATATTGACTGTTGTATTCAATGCCGATTCAATTTCTGTGTTTCATCAACACTCTGATAGTCCACAGATTACAGAATGCCACCAGATGTGCATCGGAAACTACTACTCGTCTTCCAGAGAACAATCAAAGCTTAGACTGTATGAGACAATCCTCCGGTGGAGGAAAGTGCGCATGACGAATTCAATCCCGATGCAATTTATGTGTTTCATCAACACTATGATAATCCACAGAATACCGAATGCCACCAGATGTGCATCGGAAACTACTTCTGGTCTTCCAGGGAACGATCATAACGTAGACTGTTTGAGACATTACTCACATTGAGGAAAGTGCGCATGGTGACTGTTGTATTCAATCCCGATGCAATTTCTGTGTTTCATCAATACTCTGATAGTCCACAGATTACAGAATGCCACCATATGTGCATCGGAAACTACTACTGGTCTTCCAGGGAACGATGAAAGCGTGGACTGTTTGAGACATTACTCCCATGGAGGAAAGTGCGAATGGTGACTATTGTATTCAATCCCGATGCAATTTCTGTGTTTCATCAGCACTCTGATAGTCCACAGATTACAGAATGCCACCAAATGTTCATCGGAAACTACTTCTGGTCTTCCAGGGGACGATCAAATCGTAGACTGTTTGAGACATTACTCCCATGGAGGGAAGTGCGCATCGTGACTGTAGTATTCAATCCCGATGGAATTTCTGTGTTTCATCAACAGTCTGATGTCCACAGATTAGGGAATGCCTCCAGATGTGCATCGGATACTACTACTGGTCTTCCAGGGAACGATCAAAGCGTAGACTGTTTGAGACATTACTCCCATGGAGGAAAGTGCGCATGGTGACTGTTGTATGCAATCCCGATGCAATTTCTGTGTTTCATCAACAGTCTTATAGTCCACAGATTTCAGGATGCCTCCAGATGTGCATCGGAAACTGCTACTGGTCTTCCAGCGAACGATCAAATCGTAGACTGTTTGAGACATTACTCCCATGGAGGAAAGTGCGCATGGTGGCTGTTGTATTTAATCCCGATGCATTTTCTGTGTTTCATCAACACTCTGCTAGACCACGATTACAGAATGCCACCAGATGTCCATCGGAATCTCCTACTGGTCTTCCACTGAACTATCAAAGCGTAGACTGTTTCAGACATATTCCCATGGAGGAAAGAGCGGATGGTGACTGTTGTATTCAATCCCGATGCAATTTCTGTGTTTCATCAACACTATGATAGTCCACAGATTACAGAATGCCACCAGATGTGCATCGGAAACTACTACGGGTCTTCCACGGAACGAACATAACGTAGACTGTTTGAGACATTACTCCCATGGAGGGAAGTGCGCATGGTGACTGTTGTATTCAATCCCGATGCAATTTCTGTGTTTCATCAACAGTCTGATAGTCCACAGATTACAGAATGCCTCCAGATGTGCATCGGAAACTACTACTGGTCTTCCAGGGAAAGATCAAAGCGTAGACTGTTTGAGACATAACTCCCATGGAGGAAAGTGCGCATGGTGACTGTTGTATTCAATCCCGATGCAATTTCTGTGTTTCATCCATACTCTGATAGTCCACAGATTACAGAATGCCACCATATGTGCATCGGAAACTACTACTGGTCTTCCAGGGAACGATGAAAGCGTGGACTGTTTGAGACATTACTCCCATGGAGGAAAGTGCGAATGGTGACTGTTGTATTCAATCCCGATGCAATTTCTGTGTTTCATCAACACTCTGATAGTCCACAGATTACAGAATGCCACCAAATGTGCATCGGAAACTACTTCTGGTCTTCCAGGGAACGATCAAATCGTAGACTGTTTGAGACATTACTCCCATGGAGGGAAGTGCGCATGGTGACTGTCGTATTCAATCCCGATGGAATTTCTGTGTTTCATCAACAGTCTGATAGTCCACAGATTACAGAATGCCTCCAGATGTGCATCGGAAACTACTACTGGTCTTCCAGGGAACGATCAAAGCGTAGACTGTGTGAGACATTACTCCCATGGAGGAAAGTGCGCATGGTGACTGTTGTATACAATCCCGATTCTATTTCTGTGTTTCATCAACACTCTGATAGTACACAGATTACAGAATGCCACCAGATGTGCATCGGAAACTACTTCTGGTCTTCCAGGGAACGATCAAATCGTAGACTGTTTGAGACATTACTCCCATGGAGGGAAGTGCGCATGGTGACTGTTGTATTCAATCCCGATGGAATTTCTGTGTTTCATCAACAGTCTGATAGTCAACAGATTACAGAATGCCTCCAGATGTGCATCGGAAACTACTACTGGTCTTCCAGGGAACGATCAAAGCGTAGACTGTTTGAGAAATAACTCCCATGGAGGAAAGTGCGCATGGTGACTGTTGTATTCAATCCCGATGCAATTTCTGTGTTTCATCCATACTCTGATAGTCCACAGATTACAGAATGCCACCATATGTGCATCGGAAACTACTACTGGTCTTCCAGGGAACGATGAAAGCGTAAACTGTTTGAGACATCACTCCCATGGAGGAAAGTGCGAATGGTGACTGTTGTATTCAATCCCGATGGAATTTCTGTGTTTCATCAACAGTCTGATAGTCAACAGATTACAGAATGCCTCCAGATGTGCATCGGAAACTGCTACTGGTCTTCCAGCGAACGATCAAATTGTAGACTGTTTGAGACATTACTCCCATGGAGGAAAGTGCGCATGGTGGCTGTTGTATTTAATCCCGATGCATTTTCTGTGTTTCATCAACACTCTGCTAGACCACGATTACAGAATGCCACCAGATGTCCATCGGAATCTCCTACTGGTCTTCCACTGAACTATCAAAGCGTAGACTGTTTCAGACATATTCCCATGGAGGAAAGAGCGGATGGTGACTGTTGTATTCAATCCCGATGCAATTTCTGTGTTTCATCAACACTATGATAGTCCACAGATTACAGAATGCCACCAGATGTGCATCGGAAACTACTACGGGTCTTCCACGGAACGAACATAACGTAGACTGTTTGAGACATTACTCCCATGGAGGGAAGTGCGCATGGTGACTGTTGTATTCAATCCCGATGCAATTTCTGTGTTTCATCAACACTCTGATAGTCCACAGATTACAGAATGCCACCAAATGTTCATCGGAAACTACTTCTGGTCTTCCAGGGGACGATCAAATCGTAGACTGTTTGAGATATTACTCCCATGGAGGGAAGTGCGCATGGTGACTGTAGTATTCAATCCCGATGGAATTTCTGTGTTTCATCAACAGTCTGATATCCACAGATTAGGGAATGCCTCCAGATGTGCATCGGATACTACTACTGGTCTTCCAGGGAACGATAAAGCGTAGACTGTTTGAGACATTACTCCCATGGAGGAAAGTGCGCATGGTGACTGTTGTATGCAATCCCGATGCAATTTCTGTGTTTCATCAACAGTCTGATAGTCCACAGATTACAGAAAGCCACCAGATGTGCACCGGAAACTACTACTGGTCTTCCAGGGACGATCAAAGCGAGGACTGTTTGAGATATTACTCCCATGGAGGAAAGTGCGCATATTGACTGTTGTATTCAATGCCGATGCAATTTCTGTGTTTCATCAACACTCTGATAGTCCACAGATTACAGAATGCCACCAGATGTGCATCGGAAACTACTACTCGTCTTCCAGAGAACAATCAAAGCTTAGACTGTATGAGACAATCCTCCGGTGGAGGAAAGTGCGCATGACGAATTCAATCCCGATGCAATTTATGTGTTTCATCAACACTATGATAATCCACAGAATACCGAATGCCACCAGATGTGCATCGGAAACTACTTCTGGTCTTCCAGGGAACGATCATAACGTAGACTGTTTGAGACATTACTCACATTGAGGAAAGTGCGCATGGTGACTGTTGTATTCAATCCCGATGCAATTTCTGTGTTTCATCAATACTCTGATAGTCCACAGATTACAGAATGCCACCATATGTGCATCGGAAACTACTACTGGTCTTCCAGGGAACGATGAAAGCGTGGACTGTTTGAGACATTACTCCCATGGAGGAAAGTGCGAATGGTGACTATTGTATTCAATCCCGATGCAATTTCTGTGTTTCATCAGCACTCTGATAGTCCACAGATTACAGAATGCCACCAAATGTTCATCGGAAACTACTTCTGGTCTTCCAGGGGACGATCAAATCGTAGACTGTTTGAGACATTACTCCCATGGAGGGAAGTGCGCATCGTGACTGTAGTATTCAATCCCGATGGAATTTCTGTGTTTCATCAACAGTCTGATGTCCACAGATTAGGGAATGCCTCCAGATGTGCATCGGATACTACTACTGGTCTTCCAGGGAACGATCAAAGCGTAGACTGTTTGAGACATTACTCCCATGGAGGAAAGTGCGCATGGTGACTGTTGTATGCAATCCCGATGCAATTTCTGTGTTTCATCAACAGTCTTATAGTCCACAGATTTCAGGATGCCTCCAGATGTGCATCGGAAACTGCTACTGGTCTTCCAGCGAACGATCAAATCGTAGACTGTTTGAGACATTACTCCCATGGAGGAAAGTGCGCATGGTGGCTGTTGTATTTAATCCCGATGCATTTTCTGTGTTTCATCAACACTCTGCTAGACCACGATTACAGAATGCCACCAGATGTCCATCGGAATCTCCTACTGGTCTTCCACTGAACTATCAAAGCGTAGACTGTTTCAGACATATTCCCATGGAGGAAAGAGCGGATGGTGACTGTTGTATTCAATCCCGATGCAATTTCTGTGTTTCATCAACACTCTGATAGTACACAGATTACAGAATGCCACCAGATGTGCATCGGAAACTACTTCTGGTCTTCCAGGGAACGATCAAATCGTAGACTGTTTGAGACATTACTCCCATGGAGGGAAGTGCGCATGGTGACTGTTGTATTCAATCCCGATGGAATTTCTGTGTTTCATCAACAGTCTGATAGTCAACAGATTACAGAATGCCTCCAGATGTGCATCGGAAACTACTACTGGTCTTCCAGGGAACGATCAAAGCGTAGACTGTTTGAGACATAACTCCCATGGAGGAAAGTGCGCATGGTGACTGTTGTATTCAATCCCGATGCAATTTCTGTGTTTCATCCATACTCTGATAGTCCACAGATTACAGAATGCCACCATATGTGCATCGGAAACTACTACTGGTCTTCCAGGGAACGATGAAAGCGTGGACTGTTTGAGACATCACTCCCATGGAGGAAAGTGCGAATGGTGACTGTTGTATTCAATCCCGATGCAATTTCTGTGTTTCATCAACACTCTGATAGTCCACAGGTTACAAAATGCCACCAGATGTGCATCGGAAACTACTACTGTTCTTCCAGAGAACTATCAAAGCGTAGACTGTTTGAGACATTACTCCAGTGGAGGAAGGTGCGCATGGTGAATTCAATCCCGATGCAATTTCTGTGTTTCATCAACACTCTGATAGTCCACAGATTACAGAATGCAACCAGATGTGCATCGGAAACTACTACTGGTCTTCCAGGGAACGATCAAAGCGTAAATTGTTTGAGACATTACTCCCATGGAGGAAAGTGTGGATGGTGACTGTTGTATTCAATCCCGATGCAATTTCTGTGTTTCATCAACACTCTGATAGTCCACAGATTACAGAATGCCACCAGATGTGCATCGGAAACTACTACGGGTCTTCCAGGGAACGATCAAATCGTAGACTGTTTGAGACATTACTCCTGTGGAGGAAAGTGCGCATGGTGATATTTGTATTCAATCCCGATGCAATTTCTGTGTTTCATCGACAGTCTGATAGTCCACAGATTACCGAATGCCACCAGATGTGCACCGGAAACTACTACTGGTCTTCCAGGAACGAACAAAGCGTAGAGTGTTTGAGACATTACTCCCATGGAGGAAAGTGCGCATGGTGACTGTTGTATTCAATCCCGATGCAATTTCTTTGTTTCATCAACAGTCTTATAGTCCACAGAATACAGAATGCCACCAGATGTGCATCGGAAACTACTACTGGTCCTCCAGGGAACGATCAAAGCGTAAATTGTTTGAGGCATTACTCACATTGAGGAAAGTGCGCATGGTGACTGTTGTATTCAATCCCGATGCAATTTCTATGTTTCATCAATACTCTGATAGTCCACAGATTACAGAATGCCAATAGATGTGCATCGGAAACTACTACTGCTCTCCCAGGGAACGATCAAAGCGTAGACTGTTTGAGACATAACTCCCGTGGAGGAAAGTGCGCATGGTGACTGTTGTATTTAATCCCGATGCATTTTCTGTGTTTCATCAACACTCTGATAGACCACAGATTACAGAATGCCACCAGATGTGCATCGGAAACTCCTACTGGTCTTCCACTGAACGATCAAATCGTACACTGTTTCAGACATTACCCCCATGGAGGAAAGTGCAGATGGTGACTGTTGTATTCAATCCCGATGCAATTTCTGTGTTTCATCGACACTCTGATTGTCCACAGATTACCGAATGCCACCAGATGTGCACCGGAAACTACTACGGGTCTTCCATGGAAAGATCACATCGTAGACTGTTTGAGACATTACTCCCATGGAGGAAAGTGTGCATGGTGACATTTGTATTCAATCCCGATGCAATTTCTGTGTTTCATCAACACCCTGATAGTCCACAGATTACAGAATGCCACCAGATGTGCACCGGAAACTTTTACTGTTCTTCCAGAGAACTATCAAAGCGTAGACTGTTTGAGACATTACTCCGGTGGAGGAAGTTGCGCATGGTGAATTCAATCCCGATGCAATTTCTGTGTTTCATCAACACTCTGATAGTATACAGATTACAGAATGCCACCAGATGTGCATCGGAAACTACTACTGGTCTTCCAGGGAACGATCAAAGCGTAAATTGTTTGAGACATTACTCCCATGGAGGAAAGTGCGGATGGTGACTGTTGTATTCAATCCCGATGCAATTTCTGTGTTTCATCAACAGTCTTATAGTCCACAGATTTCAGAATGCCTCCAGATGTGCATTGGAAACTGCTACTGGTCTTCCAGGGAACGATCAAATCGTAGACTGTTTGAGACATTACTCCCATGGAGGAAAGTGCGCATGGTGACTGTTGTATTCAATCCCGATGCAATTTCTGTGTTTCATCAATACTCTGATAGTCCACAGATTACAGAATGCCACCATATGTGCATCGGAAACTACTACTGGTCTTCCAGGGAACGATCAAGTCGTAGACTGTTTGACACATTACTCCCATGGAGGGAAGTGCGCATGGTGACTGTTGTATTCAATCCCGATGCTATTTCTGCGTTTCACCAACACTCTGATAGTCCACAGATTACAGAATGCCACCATATGTGCATCGGAAACTGCTGCTGGTCTTCCAGGGAACGATCAAAGCGTAGACTGTTTGAGACATTACTCCGGTGGAGGAAAGTGCGCATGGTGACTGTTGTAGTCAATCCCGATGCAATTTCTTTGTTTCATCAACACTCTGATAGTCCACAGGTTACAAAATGCCACCAGATGTGCATCGGAAACTACTACTGTTCTTCCAGAGAACTATCAAAGCGTAGACTGTTTGAGACATTACTCCGGTGGAGGAAGGTGCGCATGGTGAATTCAATCCCGATGCAATTTCTGTGTTTCATCAACACTCTGATAGTCCACAGATTACAGAATGCCACCAGATGTGCACCGGAAACTACTACTGGTCTTCCAGAGAACAATCAAAGCGTAGACTGTTTGAGACATTACTCCCGTATAGGAAAGTGCGCATGGTGAAATCAATCCCGATGCAAATTCTGTGTTTCATCAACACTCTGATAGTCCACAGAATACAGAATGCCACCAGATGTGCATCGGAAACTACTACTGGTCCTCCAGGGAACGATCAAAGCGTAAATTGTATGAGGCATTACTCACATTGAGGAAAGTGCCCATGGTGACTGTTGTATTCAATCCCGATGCAATTTCTGTGTTTCATCAATACTCTGATAGTCCACAGATTACAGAATGCCACCAGATGTGCATCGGAAACTACTACTGGTCTTCCAGGGAACGATCAAAGCGTAGACTGTTTGAGACATAACTCCCGTGGAGGAAAGTGCGGATGGTGACTGTTGTATTCAATCCCGATGCAATTTCTGTGTTTCATCGACACTCTGATAGTCCACAGATTACCGAATTTCACCAGATGTGCACCGGAAACTACTACTGGTCTTCCAGGAACGATCAAAGCGTAGACTGTTTGAGACATTACTCCCATGGAGGAAAGTGCGCATGGTGACTTTTGTATTCAATGCCGATGCAATTTCTGTGTTTCATCAATACTCTGATAGACCACAGATTACAGAATGCCACCAGATGTGCATCGGAAACTCCTACTGGTCTTCCACTGAACGATCAAATCGTAGACTGTTTCAGACATTAGCCCCATGGAGGAAAGTGCGGATGGTGACTGTTGTATTCAATCCCGATGCAATTTCTGTGTTTCATCGACTCTTTGATAGTCCACAGATTACCGAATGCCACCAGATGTGCACCGGAAACTCTTACTGGTCTTCCAGGAACGATCAAAGCGTAGACTGTTTGAGACATTACCCCCATGGGGGAAAGTGCGCATGGTGACTGTTGTATTCAATGCCGATGCAATTTCTGTGTTTCATCAATACTCTGATAGTCCACAGATTGCAGAATGCCACCAGATGTGCATCGGAAACTACTACTGGTCTTCCAGGGAACGATGAAAGTGTGGACTGTTTGTGACATTACTCCCATGGAGGAAAGTGCGAATGGTGACTGTTGTATTCAATCCCGATGCAATTTCTGTGTTTCATTAACACTCTAATAGTCCACATATTACAGAATGCCACCAAATGTGCATCGGAAACTACTTCTGGTCTTCCAGGGAACGATCAAGTCGTAGACTGTTTGAGACATTACTCCCATGGAGGGAAGTGCGCATGGTACTGTTGTATTCAATCCCGATGCTATTTCTGTGTTTCATCAACACTCTGATAGTCCACAGATTACAGAATGCCACCAGATGTGCATCGGAAACTGCTACTGGTCTTCCAGGGAGCGATCAAAGCGTAGACTGTTTGAGACATTACTCCTGTGGAAAAAAGTGCGCATGGTGACATTTGTATTCAATCCCCATGCAATTTCTATGTTTCAGCAACACTCTGATAGTCCACAGATTACAGAATGCCACCAGATGTGCATCGGAAACTACTACTGGTCTTCCAGAGAACAATCAGAGCGTAGACTGTTTGAGACATTACTCCCTTATAGGAAAGTGCGCATGGTGAAATCAATCCCGATGCAAATTCTGTGTTTCATCAACACTCTGATAGTCCACAGAATACAGAATGCCACCAGATGTGCATCGGAAACTACTACTGGTCCTCCAGGGAACGATCAAAGCGTAAATTGTTAAAGGCATTACTCACATTGAGGAAAGTGCGCATGGTGACTGTTGTATTCAATCCCGATGCAATTTCTGTGTTTCATCGACACTCTGATAGTCCACAGATTACCGAATGCCACCAGATGTGCACCGGAAACTACTACTGGTCTTCCAGGAACGAACAAAGCGTAGACTGTTTGAGACATTACTCCCATGGAGGAAAGTGCGCATGGTGACTGTTGTATTCAATCCCGATGCAATTTCTGTGTTTCATCAACAGTCTTATAGTCCACAGAATACAGAATGCCACTAGATGTGCATCAGAAACTACTACTGGTCCTCCAGGGAACGATCAAAGCGTAAATTGTTTGAGGCATTACTCACATTGAGGAAAGTGCGCATGGTGACTGTTGTATTCAATCCCGATGCAATTTCTGTGTTTCATCAATACTCTGATAGTCCACAGATTACAGAATGCCACCAGATGTGCATCGGAAACTACTACTGCTCTTCCAGGGAACGATCAAAGCGTAAACTGTTTGAGACATAACTCCCGTGGAGGAAAGTGCGCATGGTGACTGTTGTATTTAATCCCGATGCATTTTCTGTGTTTCATCAACACTCTGATAGACCACAGATTACAGAATGCCACCAGATGTGCATCGGAAACTCCTACTGGTCTTCCACTGAACGATCAAATCGTAGACTGTTTCAGACATTACCCCCATGGAGGAAAGTGCAGATGGTGACTCTTGTATTCAATCCCGATGCAATTTCTGTGTTTCATCGACACTCTGATTGTCCACAGATTACCGAATGCCACCAGATGTGCACCGGAAACTACTACGGGTCTTCCAGGGAAAGATCAAATCGTAGACTGTTTGCGACATTACTCCCATGGAGGAAGGTGTGCATGGTGACATTTGTATTCAATCCCGATGCAATTTCTGTGTTTCATCAACACTCTGATAGTCCACAGATTACAGAATGCCACCAGATGTGCACCGGAAACTACTACTGTTCTTCCAGAGAACTATCAAAGCGTAGACTGTTTGAGACATTACTCCGGTGGAGGAAGGTGCGCATGGTGAATTCAATCCCGATGCAATTTCTGTGTTTCATCAACACTCTGATAGTCCACAGATTACAGAATGCCACCACATGTGCATCGGAAACTACTACTGGTCTTCCAGGGAACGATCAAAGCGTAAATTGTTTGAGACATTACTCCCATGGAGGAAAGTGCGGATGGTGACTGTTGTATTCAATCCCGATGCAATTTCTGTGTTTCATCAACAGTCTTATAGTCCACAGATTTCAGAATGCCTCCAGATGTGCATCGGAAACTGCTACTGGTCTTCCAGGGAACGATCAAATCGTAGACTGTTTGAGACATTACTCCCATGGAGGAAAGTGCGCATGGTGACTGTTGTATTCAATCCCGATGCAATTTCTGTGTTTCATCAATACTCTGATAGTCCACAGATTACAGAATGCCACCATATGTGCATCGGAAACTACTACTGGTCTTCCAGGGAACGATGAAAGCGTGGACTGTTTGAGACATTACTCCCATGGAGGAAAGTGCGAATGGTGACTGTTGTATTCAATCCCGATGCAATTTCTGTGTTTCATTAACACTCTGATAGTCCACAGATTACAGAATGCCACCAAATGTGCATCGGAAACTACTTCTGGTCTTCCAGGGAACGATCAAGTCGTAGACTGTTTGAGACATTACTCCCATGGAGGGAAGTGCGCATGGTGACTGTTGTATTCAATCCCGATGCTATTTCTGTGTTTCATCAACACTCTGATAGTCCACAGATTACAGAATGCCACCAGATGTGCATCGGAAACTGCTACTGGTCTTCCAGGGAACGATCAAAGCGTAGACTGTTTGAGACATTACTCTGGTGGAGGAAAGTGCGCATGGTGACTGTTGTAGTCAATCCCGATGCAATTTCTTTGTTTCATCAACACTCTGATAGTCCACAGGTTACAAAATGCCACCAGATGTGCATCGGAAACTACTACTGTTCTTCCAGAGAACTATCAAAGTGTAGACTGTTTGAGACATTACTCCGGTGGAGGAAGGTGCGCATGGTGAATTCAATCCCGATGAAATGTCTGTGTTTCATCAACACTCTGATAGTCCACAGATTACAGAATGCCACCAGATGTGCACCGGAAACTACTACTGGTCTTCCAGAGAACAATCAAAGCGTAGACTGTTTGAGACATTACTCCCGTATAGGAAAGTGCGCATGGTGAAATCAATCCCGATGCAAATTCTGTGTTTCATCAACACTCTGATAGTCCACAGAATACAGAATGCCACCAGATGTGCATCGGAAACTACTACTGGTCCTCCAGGGAACGATCAAAGCGTAAATTGTATGAGGCATTACTCACATTGAGGAAAGTGCCCATGGTGACTGTTGTATTCAATCCCGATGCAATTTCTGTGTTTCATCAATACTCTGATAGTCCACAGATTACAGAATGCCACCAGATGTGCATCGGAAACTACTACTGGTCTTCCAGGGAACGATCAAAGCGTAGACAGTTTGAGACATAACTCCCGTGGAGGAAAGTGCGGATGGTGACTGTTGTATTCAATCCCGATGCAATTTCTGTGTTTCATCGACACTCTGATAGTCCACAGATTACCGAATGCCACCAGATGTGCACCGGAAACTACTCCTGGTCTTCCAGGAACGATCAAAGCGTAGACTGTTTGAGACATTACTCCCATGGAGGAAAGTGCGCATGGTGACTGTTGTATTCAATGCCGATGCAATTTCTGTGTTTCATCAATACTCTGATAGACCACAGATTACAGAATGCCACCAGATGTGCATCGGAAACTCCTACTGGTCTTCCACTGAACGATCAAATCGTAGACTGTTTCAGACATTAGCCCCATGGAGGAAAGTGTGCATGGTGACATTTGTATTCAATCCCGATGCAATTTCTGTGTTTCATCAACACTCTGATAGTCCACAGATTACAGAATGCCACCAGATGTGCACCGGAAACTACTACTGTTCTTCCAGAGAACTATCAAAGCGTAGACTGTTTGAGACATTACTCCGGTGGAGGAAGGTGCGCATGGTGAATTCAATCCCGATGCAATTTCTGTGTTTCATCAACACTCTGATAGTCCACAGATTACAGAATGCCACCAGATGTGCATCGGAAACTACTACTGGTCTTCCAGGGATCGATCAAAGCGTAAATTGTTTGAGACATTACTCCCATGGAGGAAAGTGTGGATGGTGACTGTTGTATTCAATCCCGATGCAATTTCTGTGTTTCATCAACAGTCTTATAGTCCACAGATTTCAGAATGCCTCCAGATCTGCATCGGAATCTGCTACTGGTCTTCCAGGGAACGATCAAATCGTAGACTGTTTGAGACATTACTCCCATGGAGGAAAGTGCGCATGGTGACTGTTGTATTCAATCCCGATGCAATTTCTGTGTTTCATCAATACTCTGATAGTCCACAGATTACAGAATGCCACCATATGTGCATCGGAAACTACTACTGGTCTTCCAGGGAACGATGAAAGCGTGGACTGTTTGAGACATTACTCCCATGGAGGAAAGTGCGAATGGTGACTGTTGTATTCAATCCCGATGCAATTTCTGTGTTTCATTAACACTCTGATAGTCCACAGATTACAGAATGCCACCAAATGTGCATCGGAAACTACTTCTGGTCTTCCAGGGAACGATCAAGTCGTAGACTGTTTGAGACATTACTCCCATGGAGGGAAGTGCGCATGGTGACTGTTGTATTCAATCCCGATGCTATTTCTGTGTTTCATCAACACTCTGATAGTCCACAGATTACAGAATGCCACCAGATGTGCATCGGAAACTGCTACTGGTCTTCCAGGGAACGATCAAATCGTAGACTGTTTGAGACATTACTCCCATGGAGGAAAGTGCGAATGGTGACTGTTGTATTCAATCCCGATGCAATTTCTGTGTTTCATTAACACTCTGATAGTCCACAGATTACAGAATGCCACCAAATGTGCATCGGAAACTACTTCTGGTCTTCCAGGGAACGATCAAGTCGTAGACTGTTTGAGACATTACTCCCATGGAGGGAAGTGCGCATGGTGACTGTTGTATTCAATCCCGATGCTATTTCTGTGTTTCATCAACACTCTGATAGTCCACAGATTACAGAATGCCACCAGATGTGCATCGGAAACTGCTACTGGTCTTCCAGGGAACGATCAAAGCGTAGACTGTTTGAGACATTACTCCGGTGGAGGAAAGTGCGCATGGTGACTGTTGTAGTCAATCCCGATGCAATTTCTTTGTTTCATCAACACTCTGATAGTCCACAGGTTACAAAATGCCACCAGATGTGCATCGGAAACTACTACTGTTCTTCCAGAGAACTATCAAAGTGTAGACTGTTTGAGACATTACTCCGGTGGAGGAAGGTGCGCATGGTGAATTCAATCCCGATGAAATTTCTGTGTTTCATCAACACTCTGATAGTCCACAGATTACAGAATGCCACCAGATGTGCACCGGAAACTACTACTGGTCTTCCAGAGAACAATCAAAGCGTAGACTGTTTGAGACATTACTCCCGTATAGGAAAGTGCGCATGGTGAAATCAATCCCGATGCAAATTCTGTGTTTCATCAACACTTTGATAGTCCACAGAATACAGAATGCCACCAGATGTGCATCGGAAACTACTACTGGTCCTCCAGGGAACGATCAAAGCGTAAATTGTATGAGGCATTACTCACATTGAGGAAAGTGCCCATGGTGACTGTTGTATTCAATCCCGATGCAATTTCTGTGTTTCATCAATACTCTGATAGTCCACAGATTACAGAATGCCACCAGATGTGCATCGGAAACTACTACTGGTCTTCCAGGGAACGATCAAAGCGTAGACTGTTTGAGACATAACTCCCGTGGAGGAAAGTGCGGATGGTGACTGTTGTATTCAATCCCGATGCAATTTCTGTGTTTCATCGACACTCTGATAGTCCACAGATTACCGAATGCCACCAGATGTGCACCGGAAACTACTACTGGTCTTCCAGGAACGATCAAAGCGTAGACTGTTTGAGACATTACTCCCATGGAGGAAAGTGCGCATGGTGACTGTTGTATTCAATGCCGATGCAATTTCTGTGTTTCATCAATACTCTGATAGACCACAGATTACAGAATGCCACCAGATGTGCATCGGAAACTCCTACTGGTCTTCCACTGAACGATCAAATCGTAGACTGTTTCAGACATTAGCCCCATGGAGGAAAGTGTGCATGGTGACATTTGTATTCAATCCCGATGCAATTTCTGTGTTTCATCAACACTCTGATAGTCCACAGATTACAGAATGCCACCAGATGTGCACCGGAAACTACTACTGTTCTTCCAGAGAACTATCAAAGCGTAGACTGTTTGAGACATTACTCCGGTGGAGGAAGGTGCGCATGGTGAATTCAATCCCGATGCAATTTCTGTGTTTCATCAACACTCTGATAGTCCACAGATTACAGAATGCCACCAGATGTGCATCGGAAACTACTACTGGTCTTCCAGGGATCGATCAAAGCGTAAATTGTTTGAGACATTACTCCCATGTAGGAAAGTGTGGATGGTGACTGTTGTATTCAATCCCGATGCAATTTCTGTGTTTCATCAACAGTCTTATAGTCCACAGATTTCAGAATGCCTCCAGATCTGCATCGGAATCTGCTACTGGTCTTCCAGGGAACGATCAAATCGTAGACTGTTTGAGACATTACTCCCATGGAGGAAAGTGCGCATGGTGACTGTTGTATTCAATCCCGATGCAATTTCTGTGTTTCATCAATACTCTGATAGTCCACAGATTACAGAATGCCACCATATGTGCATCGGAAACTACTACTGGTCTTCCAGGGAACGATGAAAGCGTGGACTGTTTGAGACATTACTCCCATGGAGGAAAGTGCGAATGGTGACTGTTGTATTCAATCCCGATGCAATTTCTGTGTTTCATTAACACTCTGATAGTCCACAGATTACAGAATGCAACCAAATGTGCATCGGAAACTACTTCTGGTCTTCCAGGGAACGATCAAGTCGTAGACTGTTTGAGACATTACTCCCATGGAGGGAAGTGCGCATGGTGACTGTTGTATTCAATCCCGATGCTATTTCTGTGTTTCATCAACACTCTGATAGTCCACAGATTACAGAATGCCACCAGATGTGCATCGGAAACTGCTACTGGTCTTCCAGGGAACGATCAAATCGTAGACTGTTTGAGACATTACTCCGGTGGAGGAAAGTGCGCATGGTGACTGTTGTAGTCAATCCCGATGCAATTTCTTTGTTTCATCAACACTCTTTAAGTCCACAGGTTACAAAATGCCACCAGATGTGCATCGGAAACTACTACTGTTCTTCCAGAGAACTATCAAAGCGTAGACTGCTTGAGACATTACTCCGGTGGAGGAAGGTGCGCATGGTGAATTCAATCCCGATGAAATTTCTGTGTTTTATCAACACTCTGATAGTCCACAGATTACAGAATGCCACCAGATGTGCACCGGAAACAACTACTGGTCTTCCAGAGAACAATCAAAGCGTAGACTGTTTGAGACATTACTCCCGTATAGGAAAGTGCGCATGGTGAAATCAATCCCGATGCAAATTCTGTGTTTCATCAACACTCTGATAGTCCACAGAATACAGAATGCCACCAGATGTGCATCGGAAACTACTACTGGTCCTCCAGGGAACGATCAAAGCGTAAATTGTATGAGGCATTACTCACATTGAGGAAAGTGCCCATGGTGACTGTTGTATTCAATCCCGATGCAATTTCTGTGTTTCATCAATACTCTGATAGTCCACAGATTACAGAATGCCACCAGATGTGCATCGGAAACTACTACTGGTCTTCCAGGGAACGATCAAAGCGTAGACTGTTTGAGACATAACTCCCGTGGAGGAAAGTGCGGATGGTGACTGTTGTATTCAATCCCGATGCAATTTCTGTGTTTCATCGACACTCTGATAGTCCACAGATTACCGAATGCCACCAGATGTGCACCGGAAACTACTACTGGTCTTCCAGGAACGATCAAAGCGTAGACTGTTTGAGACATTACTCCCATGGAGGAAAGTGCGCATGGTGACTGTTGTATTCAATGCCGATGCAATTTCTGTGTTTCATCAATACTCTGATAGACCACAGATTACAGAATGCCACCAGATGTGCATCGGAAACTCCTACTGGTCTTCCACTGAACGATCAAATCGTAGACTGTTTCAGACATTAGCCCCATGGGGGAAAGTGCGCATGGTGACTGTTGTATTCAATGCCGATGCAATTTCTGTGTTTCTTCAATACTCTGATAGTCCACAGATTGCAGAATGCCACCAGATGTGCATCGGAAACTACTACTGGTCTTCCAGGGAACGATGAAATTGTGGACTGTTTGAGACATTACTCCCATGGAGGAAAGTGCGAATGGTGACTGTTGTATTCAATCCCGATGCAATTTCTGTGTTTCATTAACACTCTGATAGTCCACAGATTGCAGAATGCCACCAAATGTGCATCGGAAACTACTTCTGGTCTTCCAGGGAACGATCAAGTCGTAGACTGTTTGAGACATTACTCCCATGGAGGGAAGTGCGCATGGTGACTGTTGTATTCAATCCCGATGCTATTTCTGTGCTTCATCAACACTCTGATAGTCCACAGATTACAGAATGACACCAGATGTGCATCGGAAACTGCTACTGGTCTTCCAGGGAGCGATCAAAGCGTAGACTGTTTGAGACATTACTCCTGTGGAGGAAAGTGCGCATGGTGACATTTGTATTCAATCCCCATGCAATTTCTATGTTTCAGCAACACTCTGATAGTCCACAGATTACAGAATGCCACCAGATGTGCATCGGAAACTACTACTGGTCTTCCACAGAACAATCAAAGCGTAGACTGTTTGAGACATTACTCCCTTATAGGAAAGTGCGCATGGTGAATCCAATCCCGATGCAAATTCTGTGTTTCATCAACGCTCTGATAGTCCACAGAATACAGAATGCCACCAGATGTGCATCGGAAACTACTACTGGTCCTCCAGGGAACGATCAAAGCGTAAATTGTTAGAGGCATTACTCACATTGAGGAAAGTGCGCATGGTGACTGTTGTATTCAATCCCGATGCAATTTCTGTGTTTCATCAACAATCTTATAGTCCACAGAATACAGAATGCCACCAGATGTGCATCGGAAACTACTACTGGTCCTCCAGGGAACGATCAAAGCGTAAATTGTATGAGGCATTACTCACATTGAGGAAAGTGCCCATGGTGACAGTTGTATTCAATCCCGATGCAATTTCTGTGTTTCATCAATACTCTGATAGTCCACAGATTACAGAATGCCACCAGATGTGCATCGGAAACTACTACTGTTCTTCCAGAGAACTATCAAAGCGTAGACTGCTTGAGACATTACTCCGGTGGAGGAAGGTGCGCATGGTGAATTCAATCCCGATGAAATTTCTGTGTTTCATCAACACTCTGATAGTCCGCAGATTACAGAATGCCACCAGATGTGCACCGGAAACTACTACTGGTCTTCCAGAGAACAATCAAAGCGTAGACTGTTTGAGACATTACTCCCGTATAGGAAAGTGCGCATGGTGAAATCAATCCCGATGCAAATTCTGTGTTTCATCAACACTCTGATAGTCCACAGAATACAGAATGCCACCAGATGTGCATCGGAAACTACTACTGGTCCTCCAGGGAACGATCAAAGCGTAAATTGTATGAGGCATTACTCACATTGAGGAAAGTGCCCATGGTGACTGTTGTATTCAATCCCGATGCAATTTCTGTGTTTCATCAATACTCTGATAGTCCACAGATTACAGAATGCCACCAGATGTGCATCGGAAACTACTACTGGTCTTCCAGGGAACGATCAAAGCGTAGACTGTTTGAGACATAACTCCCGTGGAGGAAAGTGCGGATGGTGACTGTTGTATTCAATCCCGATGCAATTTCTGTGTTTCATCGACACTCTGATAGTCCACAGATTACCGAATGCCACCAGATGTGCACCGGAAACTACTACTGGTCTTCCAGGAACGATCAAAGCGTAGACTGTTTGAGACATTACTCCCATGGAGGAAAGTGCGCATGGTGACTGTTGTATTCAATGCCGATGCAATTTCTGTGTTTCATCAATACTCTTATAGACCACAGATTACAGAATGCCACCAGATGTGCATCGGAAACTCCTACTGGTCTTCCACTGAACGATCAAATCGTAGACTGTTTCAGACATTAGCCCCATGGAGGAAAGTGCGGATGGTGACTGTTGTATTCAATCCCGATGCAATTTCTGTGTTTCATCGACTCTTTGATAGTCCACAGATTACCGAATGCCACCAGATGTGCACCGGAAACTCTTACTGGTCTTCCAGGAACGATCAAAGCGTAGACTGTTTGAGACATTACCCCCATGGGGGAAAGTGCGCATGGTGACTGTTGTATTCAATGCCGATGCAATTTCTGTGTTTCATCAATACTCTGATAGTCCACAGATTGCAGAATGCCACCAGATGTGCATCGGAAACTACTACTGGTCTTCCAGGGAACGATGAAATTGTGGACTGTTTGAGACATTACTCCCATGGAGGAAAGTGCGAATGGTGACTGTTGTATTCAATCCCGATGCAATTTCTGTGTTTCATTAACACTCTGATAGTCCACAGATTGCAGAATGCCACCAAATGTGCATCGGAAACTACTTCTGGTCTTCCAGGGAACGATCAAGTCGTAGACTGTTTGAGACATTACTCCCATGGAGGGAAGTGCGCATGGTGACTGTTGTATTCAATCCCGATGCTATTTCTGTGTTTCATCAACACTCTGATAGTCCACAGATTACAGAATGACACCAGATGTGCATCGGAAACTGCTACTGGTCTTCCAGGGGGCGATTAAAGCGTAGACTGTTTGAGACATTACTCCTGTGGAGGAAAGTGCGCATGGTGACATTTGTATTCAATCCCCATGCAATTTCTATGTTTCAGCAACACTCTGATAGTCCACAGATTACAGAATGCCACCAGATGTGCATCGGAAACTACTACTGGTCTTCCACAGAACAATCAAAGCGTAGACTGTTTGAGACATTACTCCCTTATAGGAAAGTGCGCATGGTGAATCCAATCCCGATGCAAATTCTGTGTTTCATCAACGCTCTGATAGTCCACAGAATACAGAATGCCACCAGATGTGCATCGGAAACTACTACTGGTCCTCCAGGGAACGATCAAAGCGTAAATTGTTAGAGGCATTACTCACATTGAGGAAAGTGCGCATGGTGACTGTTGTATTCAATCCCGATGCAATTTCTGTGTTTCATCAACAATCTTATAGTCCACAGAATACAGAATGCCACCAGATGTGCATCGGAAACTACTACTGGTCCTCCAGGGAACGATCAAAGCGTAAATTGTATGAGGCATTACTCACATTGAGGAAAGTGCCCATGGTGACAGTTGTATTCAATCCCGATGCAATTTCTGTGTTTCATCAATACTCTGATAGTCCACAGATTACAGAATGCCACCAGATGTGCATCGGAAACTACTACTGGTCTTCCAGGGAACGATCAAAGCGTAGACTGTTTGAGACATAACTCCCGTGGAGGAAAGTGCGGATGGTGACTGTTGTATTCAATCCCGATGCAATTTCTGTGTTTCATCGACACTCTGATAGTCCACAGATTACCGAATGCCACCAGATGTGCACCGGAAACTACTACTGGTTTTCCAGGAACGATCAAAGCGTAGACTGTTTGAGACATTACTCCCATGGAGGAAAGTGCGCATGGTGACTGTTGTATTCAATGCCGATGCAATTTCTGTGTTTCATCAATACTCTGATAGACCACAGATTACAGAATGCCACCAGATGTGCATCGGAAACTCCTACTGGTCTTCCACTGAACGATCAAATCGTAGACTGTTTCAGACATTAGCCCAATGGAGGAAAGTGCGGATGGTGACTGTTGTACTCAATCACGATGCAATTTCTGTGTTTCATCGACTCTTTGATAGTCCACAGATTACCGAATGAAACCAGATGTGCACCGGAAACTCTTACTGGTCTTCCAGGAACGATCAAAGCGTAGACTGTTTGAGACATTACTCCCATGGAGGAAAGTGCGCATGGTGACTGTTGTATTCAATGCCGATGCAATTTCTGTGTTTCATCAATACTCTGATAGTCCACAGATTGCAGAATGCCACCAGATGTGCATCGGAAACTACTACTGGTCTTCCAGGGAACGATCAAAGCGTAGACTGTTTGAGACATAACTCCCATGGAGGAAAGTGCGCATGGTGACTGTCGTATTCAATCCCGATTCAATTTCTGTGTCTCATCAACACTCTGATAGTCCAAAGATTCCAGAATGCCACCAGATGTGCATCGGAAACTACTACTGGTCTTCCAGGGAACAATCAAAGCGTAGACTGTTTGAGACATTACTCCAATGGAGGAAAGTGCGCATGGTGAATTCAATCCCAATGCAATTTCTGTGTTTCATCAACACTCTGATAGTCCACAGATTACAGAATGCCACCAGATGTGCATCGGAAACTACTACGGGTCTCCCAGAGAACTATCAAAGCGTAGACTGTTTGAGACATTACTCCGGTGTAGGAAGGTGCGCATGGTGAATTCAATGCCAATGCATTTTCTGTGTTTCATCAACACTCTGATAGTCCACAGATTACAGAATGCCACCAGATGTGCATCGGAAACTACTACGGGTCTTCCAGGGAACGATCAAATCGTAGACTGTTTGAGACATTACTCCCGTGGAGGAAAGTGCGCATGGTGACATTTGTATTCAATCCCGATGCAATTTCTGTGTTTCATCAACACTCTGATAGTCCACAGATTACAGAATGCCACCAGATGTGCATCGGAAACTACTACTGGTCTTCCAGAGAACAATCAAAGCATAGACTGTTTGAGACATTACTCCCGTATAGGAAAGTGCGCATGGTGAAATCAATCCCGATGCAAATTCTGTGTTTCATCAACACTCTGATAGTCCACAGAATACAGAATGCCACCTGATGTGCATCGGAAACTACTACTGGTCTTCCAGAGAACAATCAAAGCATAGACTGTTTGAGACATTACTCCTGTATAGGAAAGTGCGCATGGTGAAATCAATCCCGATGCAAATTCTGTGTTTCATTAACACTCTGATAGTCCACAGAATACAGAATGCCACCAGATGTGCATCGGAAACTACTACTGGTCTTCCAGGGAACGATCAAAGCGTAGACTGTTTGACACATAACTCCCGTGGAGGAAAGTGCGCATGGTGACTGTTGTATTTAATCCCGATGAATTTTCTGTGTTTCATCAACACTCTGATAGACCACAGATTACAGAATGCCACCAGATGTGCATCGGAAGCTCCTACTGGTCTTCCACTGAACGATCAAAGCGTAGACTGTTTCAGACATTACCCCCATGTAGGAAAGTGCGGATGGTGACTGTTGTATTCATTCCCGATGCAATTTCTGTGTTTCATCAATACTCTGATAGTCCACAGATTACAGAATGCCACCAGATGTGCATCGGAAACTACTACTGGTCTTCCAGGGAACGATCAAAGCGTAGAATGTTTGACACATAACTCCCATGGAGGAAAGTGCGCATGGTGACTGTTGTATTTAATCCCGATGAATTTTCTGTGTTTCATCAACACTCTGATAGACCACAGATTACAGAATGCCACCAGATGTGCATCGGAAGCTCCTACTGGTCTTCCACTGAACGATCAAAGCGTAGACTGTTTCAGACATTACCCCCATGGAGGGAAGTGCGGATGGTGACTGTTGTATTCATTCCCGATGCAATTTCTGTGTTTCATCGACACTCTGATAGTCCACAGATTACCAAATGCCACCATATGTGCACCGGAAACTACTACTGGTCTTCCAGGAACGATCAAAGCGTAGACTGTTTGAGACATTACTCCTATGGAGGAAAGTGCGCATGGTGACTGTTGTATTCAATGCCGATGCAATTTCTGTGTTTCATCAATACTCTGATAGTCCACAGATTGCAGAATGCCACCAGATGTGCATCGGAAACTACTACTGGTCCTCCAGGGAACGATCAAATTGTAAATTGTTTGAGGCATTACTCACATTGAGGAAAGTGCGCATGGTAACTGTTGTATTCAATCCCGATGCAATTTCTGTGTTTCATCAACAGTCTTATAGTCCACAGAATACAGAATGCCACCAGATGTGCATCGGAAACTACTACTGGTCCTCCAGGGAACGATCAAAGCGTAAATTGTTTGAGACATTACTCCCATGGATGAAAGTGCGGATGGTGACTGTTGTATTCAATCCCGATGCAATTTCTGTGTTTCATCAACACTCTGATAGTCCACAGATTACAGAATGCCACCAGATGTGCATCGGAAACTACTATGGGTCTTCCAGGGAACGATCGAATCGTAGACTGTTTGAGACATTACTCCCGTGGAGGAAAGTGCGCATGGTGACATTTGTATTCAATCCCGATGCAATTTCTGTGTTTCATCAACACTCTGATAGTCCACAGATTACAGAATGCCACCAGATGTGCATCGGAAACTACTACTGGTCTTCCAGAGAACAATCAAAGCATAGACTGTTTGAGACATTACTCCTGTATAGGAAAGTGCGCATGGTGAAATCAATCCCGATGCAAATTCTGTGTTTCATTAACACTCTGATAGTCCACAGAATACAGAATGCCACCAGATGTGCATCGGAAACTACTACTGGTCTTCCAGGGAACGATCAAAGCGTAGACTGTTTGACACATAACTCCCGTGGAGGAAAGTGCGCATGGTGACTGTTGTATTTAATCCCGATGAATTTTCTGTGTTTCATCAACACTCTGATAGACCACAGATTACAGAATGCCACCAGATGTGCATCGGAAGCTCCTACTGGTCTTCCACTGAACGATCAAAGCGTAGACTGTTTCAGACATTACCCCCATGGAGGAAAGTGCGGATGGTGACTGTTGTATTCATTCCCGATGCAATTTCTGTGTTTCATCAATACTCTGATAGTCCACAGATTACAGAATGCCACCAGATGTGCATCGGAAACTACTACTGGTCTTCCAGGGAACGATCAAAGCGTAGAATGTTTGACACATAACTCCCATGGAGGAAAGTGCGCATGGTGACTGTTGTATTTAATCCCGATGAATTTTCTGTGTTTCATCAACACTCTGATAGACCACAGATTACAGAATGCCACCAGATGTGCATCGGAAGCTCCTACTGGTCTTCCACTGAACGATCAAAGCGTAGACTGTTTCAGACATTACCCCCATGGAGGAAAGTGCGGATGGTGACTGTTGTATTCATTCCCGATGCAATTTCTGTGTTTCATCGACACTCTGATAGTCCACAGATTACCAAATGCCACCATATGTGCACCGGAAACTACTACTGGTCTTCCAGGAACGATCAAAGCGTAGACTGTTTGAGACATTACTCCTATGGAGGAAAGTGCGCATGGTGACTGTTGTATTCAATGCCGATGCAATTTCTGTGTTTCATCAATACTCTGATAGTCCACAGATTGCAGAATGCCACCAGATGTGCATCGGAAACTACTACTGGTCTTCCAGGGAACGATCAAAGCGTAGACTGTTTGAGACATAACTCCGGTGAGGAAAGTGCGCACGGTGACTGTCGTATTCAATCCCGATTCAATTTCTGTGTTTCATCAACACTCTGATAGTCCAAAGATTACAGAATGCCACCAGATGTTCATCGGAATCTACTACTGGTCTTCCAGAGAACAATCAAAGCGTAGTCTGTTTGAGACATTACTCCAGTGGAGGAAAATGCGCATGGTGAATTCAATCCCAATGCAATTTCTGGGTTTCATCAACACTCCGATAGTCCACAGATTACAGAATGCCACCAGATGTGCATCAGAAACTACTACTGGTCTTCCAGGGAACGATCAAAATGTAAATTGTTTGAGACATTACTCACATTGAGGAAAGTGCGCATGGTGACTGCTGTATTCAATCCCGATGCAATTTCTGTGTTTCATCAACACTCTGATAGTCCACAGATTACAGAATGCCACCAGATGTGCATCGGAACCTACTAGTTGTCTTTCAGGGAACGATCAAAGCGTAGACTGTTTGAGACATTACTCCCATGGAGGAAAGTGCGCATGGTGACTGTTGTATTCATTCCCGATGCTATTTCTGTGTTTCATCAACAGTCTGATAGTCCACAGATTACAGAATGCCTCCCGATGTGTATCGGAAACTACTACTGGTCTTCCAGGGAACGATCACAGCGTAGACTGTTAGAGCAATTTCTCCCATGGAGGAAAGTGCGCATGGTGACATTTGTATTCAATCCCGATGCAATTTCTGTGTTTCATCAACACTCTGATAGTCCACAGATTACAGAATGCCACCAGATGTGCATCGGAAACTACTACTGGTCTTCCAGAGAACAATCAAAGCATAGACTGTTTGAGACATTACTCCCGTATAGGAAAGTGCGCATGGTGAAATCAATCCCGATGCAAATTCTGTGTTTCATCAACACTCTGATAGTCCACAGAATACAGAATGCCACCTGATGTGCATCAGAAACTACTACTGGTCCTCCAGGGAACGATCAAATTGTAAATTGTTTGAGGCATTACTCACATTGAGGAAAGTGCGCATGGTAACTGTTGTATTCAATCCCGATGCAATTTCTGTGTTTCATCAACAGTCTTATAGTCCACAGAATACAGAATGCCACCAGATGTGCATCGGAAACTACTACTGGTCCTCCAGGGAACGATCAAAGCGTAAATTGTTTGAGACATTACTCCCATGGATGAAAGTGCGGATGGTGACTGTTGTATTCAATCCCGATGCAATTTCTGTGTTTCATCAACACTCTGATAGTCCACAGATTACAGAATGCCACCAGATGTGCATCGGAAACTACTATGGGTCTTCCAGGGAACGATCGAATCGTAGACTGTTTGAGACATTACTCCCGTGGAGGAAAGTGCGCATGGTGACATTTGTATTCAATCCCGATGCAATTTCTGTGTTTCATCAACACTCTGATAGTCCACAGATTACAGAATGCCACCAGATGTGCATCGGAAACTACTACTGGTCTTCCAGAGAACAATCAATGCATAGACTGTTTGAGACATTACTGCTGTATAGGAAAGTGCGCATGGTGAAATCAATCCCGATGCAAATTCTGTGTTTCATTAACACTCTGATAGTCCACAGAATACAGAATGCCACCAGATGTGCATCGGAAACTACTACTGGTCTTCCAGGGAACGATCAAAGCGCAGACTGTTTGACACATAACTCCCGTGGAGGAAAGTGCGCATGGTGACTGTTGTATTTAATCCCGATGAATTTTCTGTGTTTCATCAACACTCTGATAGACCACAGATTACAGAATGCCACCAGATGTGCATCGGAAGCTCCTACTGGTCTTCCACTGAACGATCAAAGCGTAGACTGTTTCAGACATTACCCCCATGGAGGAAAGTGCGGATGGTGACTGTTGTATTCATTCCCGATGCAATTTCTGTGTTTCATCAATACTCTGATAGTCCACAGATTACAGAATGCCACCAGATGTGCATCGGAAACTACTACTGGTCTTCCAGGGAACGATCAAAGCGTAGAATGTTTGACACATAACTCCCATGGAGGAATGTGCGCATGGTGACTGTTGTATTTAATCCCGATGAATTTTCTGTGTTTCATCAACACTCTGATAGACCACAGATTACAGAATGCCACCAGATGTGCATCGGAAGCTCCTACTGGTCTTCCACTGAACGATCAAAGCGTAGACTGTTTCAGACATTACCCCCATGGAGGAAAGTGCGGATGGTGACTGTTGTATTCATTCCCGATGCAATTTCTGTGTTTCATCGACACTCTGATAGTCCACAGATTACCAAATGCCACCATATGTGCACCGGAAACTACTACTGGTCTTCCAGGAACGATCAAAGCGTAGACTGTTTGAGACATTACTCCTATGGAGGAAAGTGCGCATGGTGACTGTTGTATTCAATGCCGATGCAATTTCTGTGTTTCATCAATACTCTGATAGTCCACAGATTGCAGAATGCCACCAGATGTGCATCGGAAACTACTACTGGTCTTCCAGGGAACGATCAAAGCGTAGACTGTTTGAGACATAACTCCGGTGAGGAAAGTGCGCACGGTGACTGTCGTATTCAATCCCGATTCAATTTCTGTGTTTCATCAACACTCTGATAGTCCAAAGATTACAGAATGCCACCAGATGTTCATCGGAATCTACTACTGGTCTTCCAGAGAACAATCAAAGCGTAGACTGTTTGAGACATTACTCCAGTGGAGGAAAGTGCGCATGGTGAATTCAATCCCAATGCAATTTCTGGGTTTCATCAACACTCCGATAGTCCACAGATTACAGAATGCCACCAGATGTGCATCAGAAACTACTACTGGTCTTCCAGGGAACGATCAAAATGTAAATTGTTTGAGACATTACTCACATTGAGGAAAGTGCGCATGGTGACTGCTGTATTCAATCCCGATGCAATTTCTGTGTTTCATCAACACTCTGATAGTCCACAGATTACAGAATGCCACCAGATGTGCATCGGAACCTACTAGTTGTCTTTCAGGGAACGATCAAAGCGTAGACTGTTTGAGACATTACTCCCATGGAGGAAAGTGCGCATGGTGACTGTTGTATGCATTCCCGATGCTATTTCTGTGTTTCATCAACAGTCTTATAGTTCACAGATTACAGAATGCCCCCAGATGTGCATCGGAAACTACTACTGGTCTTCCAGGGAACGATCAAATCGTAGACTGTTAGAGACATTATTCCCATGGAGGATGGTGCGCATGGTGACTGTTGTATTTAATCCCGATGCATTTTCTGTGTTTCTTCAACACTCTGATAGACCACAGATTACAGAATGCCTCCAGATGTGCATCGGAAACTCCTACTGGTCTTCAACTGAACGATCAAAGCGTAGACTGTTTCAGACATACTCCCATGGAGGAAAGTGAGGATGGTGACTGTTGTATTCAATCCCGATGCAATTTCTGTGTTTCATCAACCCTCTGATAGTGCACAGATTACAGAATGCCTCCAGATGTGCATAGGAAACTACTATTGGTCTGCCAGGGAACGATCAAAGCGTGGAATATTTGAGACATTACTCCCATATAAGAAAGTGCGAATGGTGACTGTTGTATTCAATCCCGATGCAATTTCTGTGTTTCATCATCTCTCTGATAGTCCACAGATTACAGATTGCCACCAGATGTGAATCGGAAACTACTAGTGGTCTTCCACTGAACGATCAAAGCATAGACTGTTCGAGACATTGCTCCGATGGAGGAAAGTGCGCGTGGTGACTGTTGTATTCAATCCCGATGCAATTTCTGTGTTTCATCAACACTCTGATGGTCCACAGATTACAGAATGCGACCAGATGTCCATCGCAAACTAATACCGGTCTTCCAGGGAACGATCAAAGCGTAGACTGTTTGAGACATTACTCCCGAGGAGGAAGGTGCGCGTGGTGACTGTTGTATTCAATCCCAATGCAATTTCTGTGTTTCATCAACACTCTGATAGTCCACAGATTACAGAATGCCACCAGATATGCACCGGAAACTACTACCCGTCTTCCGGGAACGATCAAATCGTAGACTGTTTGAGACATTACTCCGATGGAGGCAAGTGCGCATGGTGACTGTTGTATTCAATGCCGATGCAATTTCTGTGTTTCATCCACGCTCTGATAGTCCACAGATTACAGAATGCCTCCAGATGTACATCGGAAACTCCTACTGGTCTTCCACTGAACGATCAAAGCGTAGACTGTTTCAGACATTACTCCCATTGAGGAAAGTGCGGATGGTGACTATTGTATTCAATCCCGATGCAATTTCTGTGTTTCATCAACACTCTGATAGTCCACAGATTACAAAATGCTGCCAGATGTGCATCGGAATCTACTACTGGTCTTCCAGAGAACAATCAAAGCGTAGACTGTTTGAGACATTACGCCATTGGAGGAAAGTGCGCATGTTGAATTCATCCCAATGCAATTTCTGTGTTTCATCAAAACTCTGATAGTCCACAGATTACAGAATGCCACCAGACGTGCATCGGAAGCTACTACTGGTCTTCCACTGAACGATCAAAGCGTGGACAGTTCGAGACATTGCTCCCATGGAGGAAAGTGCGGATGGTGACTGTTGTATTCAATCCCGATGCAATTTCTGTGTTTCATCCAAAGCCTTATAGTCCACAGATTACAGAATGCCTCCAGATGTGCATCGGAAACTACTACTGGTCTTCCAGGGAACGATCAAAACGTAAATTGTTTGAGACATTACTCACATTGAGGAAAGTGCGCATGGTGACTGTTGTATTCAATCCCGATGCAATTTCTGTGTTTCATCAATACTCTGATACTCCACAGATTACAGAATGCCACCAGATGTGCATCGGAAACTACTACTGGTCTTCCATTGAACGATCAAAGCGTGGACTGTTTGAGACATTACTCCCATGGAGGAAAGTGCGAATGGTGACTGCTGTATTCAAACCCGATGCAATTTCTGTGTTTCATCAACCCTCTGATAGTCCACAGATTACAGAATGCCACCAGATGTGCATCGGAAACTAATAGTGGTCTTCCAGGGAACGATCAAAGCGTAGACAATTTGAGACATAACTCCCGAGGAGGAAGGTTCGCGTGGTGACTGTTGTATTCAATCCCGATGGAATCTCTGTGTTTCATCAACACTTTAAAGGTCCACAGATTACAGAATGCCACCAGATGTCCATCGCAAACTAATACTGGTCTTCCAGGAACGATCAAAGCGTAGACTCTTTGAGACATTACTCCCATGGAGGAAAGTGCGCATCGTGACTGTTGTATTTAATGCCGATGCAATTTCTGTGCTTCATCAACACTCTGATAGTCCACAGATTACCGAATGCCACCAGATGTGCATCGGAAACTACTACTGGTCTTCCAGGGAACGATCGAAGGGTAGACTGTTTGAGATATTACTCCGGTGGAGGAAAGTGCACATGGTGACTGTTGTATTCAATCCCGATGCAATTTCTGTGTTTCATCAACTATCTGATAGTCCACAGATTACAAAATGCCACCAGATCTGCATCGGAAACTACTACTGGTCTTCCAGAGAACAATCAAAACGTAGACTGTTTGAGACATTACTCTGGTGGAGGAAGGTGCGCATGGTGAATTCAATCCCGATGCAATTTCTGTGTTTCATCAACACTCTGATAGTCCACAGATTACAGAATGCCACCAGATGTGCATCGGAAACTACTACTGGTCTCCAGGGAACGATCAAAGCGTAAATTGTTTGAGACATTACTCCCATGGAGGAAAGTGCGGATGGTGACTGTTGTATTCAATCCCGATGCAATTTCTGTGTTTCATCAACACTCTGATAGTCCACAGATTACAGAATGCCACCAGATGTGCATCGGAAACTACTACTGGTCTTCTAGGGAACAATCAAATCGTAGACTGTTTGAGACATTACTCCCATGGAGGAAAGTGCGCATGGTTACTGTTGTATTCAATCCCGATGCAATTTCTGTGTTTCATCAACACTCTGATAGTGCACAGATTACAGAATGCCTCCAGATGTGCATCGGAAACTACTACTGGTCTTCCAGGGAACGATCGGAGCCTAAACTCTTTGAGACATTGCTCCCATGGAGGAAAGTGCGCATGGTGACTGTTGTATTCAATCCCGATGCAATTTCTGTGTTTCATCAACAGTCTTATAGTCCACACATTACAGAATGCCTCCAGATGTGCATCGGAAACTACTACTGGTCTTCCAGGTAACGATCAAAGCGTAGACTGTTTGAGACATTATTCCCGTGGAGGAAAGTGCGCATGGTGACTGTTGTATTCAATCCCGATGCAATTTCTGTGTTTCATCAATACTCTGATAGTCCACAGATTGCAGAATGAAACCAGATGTGCATCGGAAACTACTACTGGTCTTCCAGGGAACGATTAAAGCGTAGACTTTTTGAGACATTACTCCCGTGGAGGAAAGTGCGCATGGTGACTGTTGTATTCAATCCCGATTCAAATTCTGTGTTTTATCAACACTCTGATAGTCCACAGATTACAGAATGCCACCAGATGTGCATCGGAAACTACTACTGGTCTTCCAGAGAACAATCAAAGCGTAGACTGTTTGAGACATTACTCCGCTGGAGGAAAGTGCGCATGGTGAATTCAATCCCGATGCAATTTCTGTGTTTCATCAACACTCTGATAGTCCACAGATTACAGAATGCCACCAGATGTGCATCAGAAACTACTACTGGTCTTCCAGGGAACGATCAAAACGTAAATTGTTTGAGACATTACTCACATTGAGGAAAGTGCTCATGTTGACAGTTGTATTCAATCCCGATGCAATTTCTGTGTTTCATCAATACTCTGATAGTATACAGATTACACAATGCCACAAGCTGTGCATCGGAAACTACTACTGGTCTGCCAGGGAACGATCAAACCGTGGACTATTTGAGATATTACTCCCATTTAAGAAAGTGCGAATGGTGACTGTTGTATTCAATCCCGATGCAATTTCTGTGTTTCATCGACACTCTGATAGTCCACAGATTACAGAATGCCTCCAGATGTGCATCGGAAACTACTACTGGTCTTCCAGGGAACGATCAATGTGTAGACTGTTTGAGACATTACTCCCATGGAGGAAAGTGAGCATGGTGACTGTTGTATTCCATCCCGATGCAATTTATGTGTCTCATCAACAGTCTTATAGTCCACAGATTACAGAATGCCTCCAGATGTGCATCAGTAAGTACTACTGGTCTTCCAGCGAACGATCAAATCGTAGACTGTTTGAGACATTACTCCCATGGAGGAAAGTGCGCATGGTGACTGTTTTATTTAATCCCGATGCATTTTCTGTGTTTCATCAACATTCTGATAGACCACAGATTACAGAATGCCACCAGATGTGCATCGGAAACTCCTACTGGTCTTCCACTGAACGATCAACGCGTAGACTGTTTCAGACATTACTCCCATGGAGGAAAGTGCGGATGGTGACTGTTGTATTCAATCCCGATGCAATTTCAGTGTTTCATCAACACTCTGATAGTCCACAGATCACAGAATGCCACCAGATGTGCATCGGAAACTACTACTGGTCTTCCAGGAACGATCAAATCGTAGACTGTTTGAGACATTACGCCAGTGGAGGAAAGTGCGCATGTTGAATTCATCCCAATGCAATTTCTGTGTTTCATCAACACTCTGATAGTCCACAGATTACAGAGTGCCACCAGATGTGCATCGGAAACTACTACTGGTCTTCCAGGGAACGATCAAAGCATAGACTGTTTGAGACATTACCCCCATGGAGGAAAGTGCCCATGGTGACTGTTGTATTCAATCCCGATGAAATTTCAGTGTTTCATCAACAGTCTTATAGTCCACAGATTACAAAATGCCACCAGGTGTTCATCGGAAACTACTACTGGTCTTCCAGAGAACAATCAAAGCGTAGACTGTTTGAGACATTACTCCGGTGGAGGAAAGTGCGCATGGTGAATTCATCTCAATGCAATTTCTGTGTTTCATCAACACTCTGATAGTCCATAGATTACAGAATGCCACCAGATGTGCATCGGAAACTACTACTGCTCTTCGAGGGAACGATCAAAGCGTAGACTGTTTGAGACATCACTCCCATGGAGGCAAGTGCGAATGGTGACTGTTGTATTCAATCCCGATGCAATTTCTGTGTTTCATCAACACTCTGATAGTCCAAAGATTACAGAATGCCACCAGATGTGCATTGGAAACTACTACTGGTCTTCCAGAGAACAATCAAAGCGTAGACTGTTTGAGACAATCCTCTGGTGGAGGAAAGTGCGCATGGTGAATTCAATCCCGATGTAATTTCTCTGTTTCATCAACACAATGATAGTCTACAGAATACAGAATGCCATTAGATGTGCATCGGAAACTACTACTGGTCTTCCAGGGAACGATCAAAACGTAAATTGTTTGAGACATTACTCACATTGAGGAAAGTGCGCATGGTGACTGTTGTATTCAATCCCGATGCCATTTTTTGTGTTTCATCAATACTCTGATAGTCCACAGATTACAGAATGCCACCAGATGTGCATCGGAAACTACTACTGGTCTTCCAGGGAACGATCAAAGCGTGGACTGCTTGAGACATTACTCCCATGGAGGAAAGTGCTAATGGTGACTGTTGTATCCAAACCCGATGCAATTTCTGTGTTTTGTCGACACTCTGATAGTCCACAGATTACAGAATGCCACCAGATGTGCATTGGAAACTAATAGTGGTCTTCCAGGGAACGATCAAAGCGTAGACTGTTTGAGACATTACTCCCGAGGAGAAAGGTGCGCGTGGTGACTGTTGTATTCAATCCCGAAGCAATTTCTGTGTTTCATCAACACTCTGATGGTCCACAGATTACAGAATGAAACCAGATGTCCATCGCAAACTAATACTGGTCTTCCAGGGAACGATCAAAGCGTAGACTGTTTGAGACGTTACTCCCATGGAGAAAAGTGGGTATGGTGACTTTTGTATTCAATCCCGATGCAATTTCTGTGTTTCATCAACACTCTGATAGTCCACAGATTACAGATTGCCTCCAGTTGTGCATCGGAAACTACATCTGGTCTTCCAGGGAACGATCTAATCGTAGACTGTTTGAGACATTACTCCCATGGAGGAAAGTGCGCATGGTGACTGTTGTATTTAATGCCGATGCAATTTCTGTGTTTCATCAACACTCTAACAGTCCACAGATTACCGAATGCCACCTGATGTGCATCGGAAACTACTACTGGTCTTCCAGGGAACGATCGAAGGGTAGACTGTTTGAGATATTACTCCGGTGGAGGGAAGTGCACATGGTGACTGTTGTATTCAATCCCTATGCAATTTCTGTGTTTCATCAACTATCTGATAGTCCACAGATTACAAAATGCCACCAGATGTCCATCGGAAACTGCTACTGGTCTTCCAGAGAACAATCAAAGCGTAGACTGTTTGAGACATTACTCCGGTGGAGGAAGGTGCGCATGGTGAATTCAATCCCGATGCAATTTCTGTGTTTCATCAACACTCTGATAGTCCACAGATTACAGAATGCCACCAGATGTGCATTGGAAACTACTACTGGTCTTCCAGGGAACGATCAAAGCGTAAATTGTTTGAGACATTATTCCCATGGAGGAAAGTGCGGATGGTGACTGTTGTATTCAATCCCGATGCAATTTCTATGTTTCATCAATCCTCTGATAGTCCACAGATTACAGAATGCCACCAGCTGTGCATCGGAAACTACTACTGGTCTGCCAGGGAACGTTCAAAGCGTGGACTATTTGAGACATTACTCTCATATAAGAAAGTGCAAATGGTGACTGTTGTATTCAATCCCGATGCAATTTCTGTGTTTCATCAACACTCTGATAGTCCACAGATTACAGAATGAAATCAGATGTGCATCGGAAACTACTAGTGGTCTTTCAGGGAACGATCAAAGCGTAGACTGTTTGAGACATTACTCCTGTGGAGGAAAGTGCGCGTGGTGACTGTTGTATTCAATCCCGATGCAATTTCTGTGTTTCATCAACACTCTGATGGTCCACAGATTACAGAATGCCACCAGATGTCCATCGGAAATTAATACTGGTCTTCCACGGAACGATCAAAGCGTAGACTGTTTGAGACAATAGTCCCATGGAGGAAAGTGCGCATCGTGACTGTTGTATTCATTCGCGATGCAATTCCTGTGTTTCATCGACACTCTGATAGTCCACAGATTACAGAATGCCTCCAGTTGTACATCGGAAAATACTTCTGGTCTTCCAGGGAACGGTTAAATTGTAGACTGTTGGAGACATTACTCCCTTGGAGGAAAGTGCGCATGGTGACTGTTGTATTCAATTCCGATGGAATTTCTGTGTTTCGTCAACAGGCTGATAGTCCACAGATTACAGAATGCCTCCAGATGTGCATCGGAAACTACTACTGGTCTTCCTGTGAACGATCAAAGCGTAGACTGTTTGAGACATCACTCCCATGGAGGAAAGTGCGCATGGTGACTGTTGTATTCCATCCCGATGCAATATCTGTGTTTCATCAACAGTCTTATAGTCCACAGATTACAGAATGCCTCCAGATGTGCATCGGAAACTACTACTGGTCTTCCAGGGAACGATCAAATCGTAGACTGTTTGAGACATTACTCCCATGGAGGAAAGTGCGCATGGTGACTGTTGTATTTAACCCCGAAGCATTATCTGTGTTTCATCAACACTCTGATAGACCACAGATTACAGAATGCCACCAGATGTGCATCGGAAACTCCTACTGGTCTTCCACTGAACGATCAAAGCGTAGACTGTTTCAGACATTACTCCCATGGAGGAAAGTGCGGATGGTGACTGTTGTATTCAATCCCGATGCAATTTCTGTGGTTCATCAACAATCTGATAGTCCACAGATTACAGAATGCCACCAGATGTGCATCGGAATCTACTACTGGTCTTCCAGGAACGATCAAATCGTAGACTGTTTGAGACATTACTCCCATGGAGGAAAGTGCGCATGGTGACTGTTGTATTCAATCCCGATGCAATTTCAGTGTTTCATCAACACTCTGATAGTCCATAGATTACAGAATGCCACCAGATGTGCATCGGAAACTACTACAGATCTTCCAGGGAACGATCAAAGTGTAGACTGTTTGAGACATTACTCTGGTGGAGGAAAGTACGCATGGTGACTATTGTATTCAATCCCGATGCAATTTCTGTGTTTCATCAACACTCTGATAGTCCACAGATTACAAAATGCTACCAGATGTGCATCGGAAACTACTACTGGTCTTCCAGAGAACAATCAAAGCGTAGACTGTTTGAGACATTACGCCAGTGGAGGAAAGTGCGCATGTTGAATTCATCCCAAGCAATTTCTGTGTTTCATCAACACTCTGATAGTCCACAGATTACAGAACGCCTCCAGATGTGCATCGGGAACTATTACAGGTCTTCCAGGGAACGATCAAAGCATAGACTGTTTGAGACATTACCCCCATGGAGGAAAGATCCCATGGTGACTGTTGTATTCAATCCCGATGCAATTTCTGTGTTTCATCAACAGTCTGATACTCCACAGATTACAGAATGCCTCCAGATGTGCATCGGAAACTACTACTGGTCTTCCAGGGAACGATCAAAGCGTAGACTGTTTGAGACATTACTCCCATGGAGGAAAGTGCGCATGGTGACTGCTGTATTCAATCCCGATGCAATTTCTGTGTTTAATCAACACTTTGAAGGTCAACAGATTACAGAATGCCTCCAGATGTGCATCGGAAACTACTACTCGTCTTCCAGGGAACGATCAAAGCGTAGACTGTTTGAGACATCACTCCCATGGAGGAAAGTGCGCATGGTGACTGTTGTACTCCATCCCGAAGCATTATCTGTGTTTCATCAACACTCTGATAGACCACAGATTACAGAATGCCTCCAGTTGTGCATCGGAAACTACTACTGGTCTTCCAGGGAACGATCAAAGCGTAGTCTCTTTGAGACATTGCTCGCCATGGAGGAAAGTGCGCATGGTGACTGTTGTATTTAATCCCAATGCAATTTCTGTGGTTCATCAACACTCTGATAATCCACAGATTACAGAATGCCTCCAGATGTGCATCGGAAACTACTACTGGTCTTGAAATGAACGATCAAAGCGTAGACTGTTTGAGACACTACTCCCATGGAGGAAAGTGCGCATGGCGACTGTTGTATTAAATCCCGATGCAATATCTGTGTTTCATCAACACTCTGATAGTCCACAGATTACAGAATGCTACCAGATGTGCATCGGAAACTACTACTGGTCTTCCAGGGAACGATCAAAGCGTAGACTGTTTGAGACATTACTCCGGTGGAGGAAAGTGCGCATGGTGACTGTTGTATTCAATCCCGATGCAATTTCTGTGTTTCATCAACACTCTGAGAGTCCACAGATTACAAAATGCCACCACATGTGCATCGGAAACTACTACTGGTCTTCCAGAGAACAATCTAAGCGTAGACTGTTTGAGACATTACTCCGGTGGAGGAAAGTGCGCATGGTGAATTCATCCCAATGCAATTTCTGTGTTTCATCAACACTCTGATAGTCCACAGATTACAGAATGCCACCAGATGTGCATTGGAAACAACTACTGGTCTTCCAGAGAACAATCAAAGCGTAGACTGTTTGAGACAATCCTCTGGTGGAGGAAAGTACGCATGGTGAATTCAATCCCGATGCAATTTCTCTGTTTCATCAACACAATGATAGTCTACAGATTACAGAATGCCACCAGATGTGCATCGGAAACTACTACTGGTCTTCCAGGGAACGATCAAAACGTAAATTGTTTGAGACATTACTCACATTGAGGAAAGTGCGCATGGTGACTGTTGTATTCAATCCCGATGCCATTTTTTGTGTTTCATCAGTACTCTGATAGTCCACAGATTACAGAATGCCACCAGATGTGCATCGGAAACTACTACTGGTCTTCCAGGGAACGATCAAATCGTGGACTGCTTGAGACATTACTCCCATGGAGGAAAGTGCGAATGGTGACTGTTGTATTCAAACCCGATGCAATTTCTGTGTTTCATCGACACTCTGATAGTCCACAGATTACCGAATGCCACCAGATGTGCATCGGAAACTACTACTGGTCTTCCAGGGAACGATCGAAGGGTAGACTGTTTGAGATATTACTCCGGTGGAGGAAAGTGCACATGGTGACTGTTGTATTCAATCCCGATGCAATTTCTGTGTTTCATCATCTATCTGATAGTCCACAGATTACAAAATGCCACCAGATGTGCATCGGAAACTGCTACTGGTCTTCCAGAGAACAATCAAAGCGTAGACTGTTTGAGACATTACTCCGGTGGAGGAAGGTGCGCATGGTGAATTCAATCCCGATGCAATTTCTGTGTTTCATCAACACTCTGATAGTCCACAGATTACAGAATGCCACCAGATGTGCATCGGAAACTACTACTGGTCTTCCAGGGAACGATCAAAGCGTAAATTGCTTGAGACATTATTCCCATGGAGGAAAGTGCGGATGGTGACTGTTGTATTCAATCCCGATGCAATTTCTGTGTTTCATCAAAACTCTGATAGTCCACAGATTACAGAATGCCACCAGATGTGCATCGGAAACTACTACTGGTCTTCCAGGGAACGATCAAATCGTAGACTGTTTGAGACATTACTCCCATGGAGGAAAGTGCGCATGGTTACTGTTGTATTCAATCCCGATGCAATATCTGTGTTTCATCAACACTCTGATAGTCCACAGATTACAGAATGAATCCAGATGCGCATCGGAAACTACTACTGGTCTTCCAGGGAACGATCGGACCCTAAACTCTTTGAGACATTGCTCCCATGGAGGAAAGTGCGCATGGTGACTGTTGTATTCAATCCCGATGCAATTTCTGTGTTTCATCAACAGTCTTATAGTCCACACATTACAGAATGCCTCCAGATGTGCATCGGAAACTACTACTGGTCTTCCAGGGAACGATCAAATCGTAGACTGTTTGAGACATTATTCCCGTGGAGGAAAGTGCGCATGGTGACTGTTGTATTCAATCCCGATGCAATTTCTATGTTTCATCAATACTCTGATAGTCCACAGATTACAGAATGCCACCAGCTGTGCATCGGAAACTACTACTGGTCTGCCAGGGAACGATCAAAGCGTGGACTATTTGAGACATTACTCCCATATGAGAAAGTGCAAATGGTGACTGTTGTATTCAATCCCGATGCAATTTCTGTGTTTCATCAACACTCTGATAGTAGACAGATTACAGAATGCCACCAGATGTGCATCGGAAACTACTAGTGGTCTTCCAGGGAACGATCAAAGCGTAGACTGTTTGAGACATTACTCCTGTGGAGGAAAGTGCTCGTGGTGACTGTTATATTCAATCCCGATGCAATTTCTGTGTTTCATCAACACTCTGATGGTCCACAGATTACAGAATGCCACCAGATGTCCATCGGAAATTAATACTGGTCTTCCATGGAACGATCAAAGCGTAGACTGTTTGAGACAATAGTCCCATGGAGGAAAGTGCGCATGGTGACAGTTGTATTCATTCGCGATGCAATTCCTGTGTTTCATCGACACTCTGATAGTCCACAGATTACAGAATGCCTCCAGTTGTACATCGGAAAATACTTCTGGTCTTCCAGGGAACGGTTAAATTGTAGACTGTTGGAGACATTACTCCCTTGGAGGAAAGTGCGCATGGTGACTGTTGTATTCAATTCCGATGGAATTTCTGTGTTTCGTCAACAGGCTGATAGTCCACAGATTACAGAATGCCTCCAGATGTGCATCGGAAACTACTACTGGTCTTCCTGTGAACGATCAAAGCGTAGACTGTTTGAGACATCACTCCCATGGAGGAAAGTGCGCATGGTGACTGTTGTATTCCATCCCGATGCAATATCTGTGTTTCATCAACAGTCTTATAGTCCACAGATTACAGAATGCCTCCAGATGTGCATCGGAAACTACTACTGGTCTTCCAGGGAACGATCAAATCGTAGACTGTTTGAGACATTACTCCCATGGAGGAAAGTGCGCATGGTGACTGTTGTATTTAACCCCGAAGCATTATCTGTGTTTCATCAACACTCTGATAGACCACAGATTACAGAATGCCACCAGATGTGCATCGGAAACTCCTACTGGTCTTCCACTGAACGATCAAAGCGTAGACTGTTTCAGACATTACTCCCATGGAGGAAAGTGCGGATGGTGACTGTTGTATTCAATCCCGATGCAATTTCTGTGGTTCATCAACAATCTGATAGTCCACAGATTACAGAATGCCACCAGATGTGCATCGGAAACTACTACTGGTCTTCCAGGAACGATCAAATCGTAGACTGTTTGAGACATTACTCCCATGGAGGAAAGTGCGCATGGTGACTGTTGTATTCAATCCCGATGCAATTTCAGTGTTTCATCAACACTCTGATAGTCCATAGATTACAGAATGCCACCAGATGTGCATCGGAAACTACTACAGATCTTCCAGGGAACGATCAAAGTGTAGACTATTTGAGACATTACTCTGGTGGAGGAAAGTACGCATGGTGACTATTGTATTCAATCCCGATGCAATTTCTGTGTTTCATCAACACTCTGATAGTCCACAGATTACAAAATGCTACCAGATGTGCATCGGAAACTACTACTGGTCTTCCAGAGAACAATCAAAGCGTAGACTGTTTGAGACATTACGCCAGTGGAGGAAAGTGCGCATGTTGAATTCATCCCAAGCAATTTCTGTGTTTCATCAACACTCTGATAGTCCACAGATTACAGAACGCCTCCAGATGTGCATCGGGAACTACTACAGGTCTTCCAGGGAACGATCAAAGCATAGACTGTTTGAGACATTACCCCCATGGAGGAAAGTGCCCATGGTGACTGTTGTATTCAATCCCGATGCAATTTCTGTGTTTCATCAACAGTCTGATACTCCACAGATTACAGAATGCCTCCAGATGTGCATCGGAAACTACTACTGGTCTTCCAGGGAACGATCAAAGCGTAGACTGTTTGAGACATTACTCCCATGGAGGAAAGTGCGCATGGTGACTGCTGTATTCAATCCCGATGCAATTTCTGTGTTTAATCAACACTTTGAAGGTCAACAGATTACAGAATGCCTCCAGATGTGCATCGGAAACTACTACTCGTCTTCCAGGGAACGATCAAAGCGTAGACTGTTTGAGACATCACTCCCATGGAGGAAAGTGCGCATGGTGACTGTTGTACTCCATCCCGAAGCATTATCTGTGTTTCATCAACACTCTGATAGACCACAGATTACAGAATGCCTCCAGTTGTGCATCGGAAACTACTACTGGTCTTCCAGGGAACGATCAAAGCGTAGTCTCTTTGAGACATTGCTCGCCATGGAGGAAAGTGCGCATGGTGACTGTTGTATTTAATCCCAATGCAATTTCTGTGGTTCATCAACACTCTGATAATCCACAGATTACAGAATGCCTCCAGATGTGCATCGGAAACTACTACTGGTCTTGAAATGAACGATCAAAGCGTAGACTGTTTGAGACACTACTCCCATGGAGGAAAGTGCGCATGGCGACTGTTGTATTAAATCCCGATGCAATATCTGTGTTTCATCAACACTCTGAGAGTCCACAGATTACAAAATGCCACCACATGTGCATCGGAAACTACTACTGGTCTTCCAGAGAACAATCTAAGCGTAGACTGTTTGAGACATTACTCCGGTGGAGGAAAGTGCGCATGGTGAATTCATCCCAATGCAATTTCTGTGTTTCATCAACATTCTGATAGTCCACAGATTACAGAATGCCACCAGATGTGCATCGGAAACTACTACTGGTCTTCCAGGGAACGATCAAAGCGTAAATTGATTGCGACATTGCTCACATTGAGGAAAGTGCGGATGGTGACTGTTGTATTCAATCCCGATGCAATTTCTGTGTTTCATCAACACTCTGATAGTCCAAAGATTACAGAATGCCACCAGATGTGCATTGGAAACTACTACTGGTCTTCCAGAGAACAATCAAAGCGTAGACTGTTTGAGACAATCCTCTGGTGGAGGAAAGTACGCATGGTGAATTCAATCCCGATGCAATTTCTCTGTTTCATCAACACAATGATAGTCTACAGATTACAGAATGCCTCCAGATGTGCATCGGAAACTACTACTGGTCTTCCAGGGAACGATCAAAACGTAAATTGTTTGAGACATTACTCACATTGAGGAAAGTGCGCATGGTGACTGTTGTATTCAATCCCGATGCCATTTTTTCTGTTTCATCAATACTCTGATAGTCCACAGATTACAGAATACCACCAGATGTGCATCGGAAACTACTACTGGTCTTCCAGGGAACGATCAAAGCGTGGACTGCTTGAGACATTACTCCCATTTAGGAAAGTGCGAATGGTGACTGTTGTATTCAAACCCGATGCAATTTCTGTGTTTCATCGACACTCTGATAGTCCACAGATTACCGAATGCCACCAGATGTGCATCGTAAACTACTACTGGTCTTCCAGGGAACGATCGAAGGGTAGACTGTTTGAGATATTACTCCGGTGGAGGAAAGTGCACATGGTGACTGTTGTATTCAATCCCGATGCAATTTCTGTGTTTCATCATCTATCTGATAGTCCACAGATTACAAAATGCCACCAGATGTGCATCGGAAACTGCTACTGGTCTTCCAGAGAACAATCAAAGCGTAGACTGTTTGAGACATTACTCCGGTGGAGGAAGGTGCGCATGGTGAATTCAATCCCGATGCAATTTCTGTGTTTCATCAACACTCTGATAGTCCACAGATTACAGAATGCCACCAGATGTGCATCGGAAACTACTACTGGTCTTCCAGGGAACGATCAAAGCGTAAATTGCTTGAGACATTATTCCCATGGAGGAAAGTGCGGATGGTGACTGTTGTATTCAATCCCGATGCAATTTCTGTGTTTCATCAACACTCTGATAGTCCACAGATTACAGAATGCCACCAGATGTGCATCGGAAACTACTACTGGTCTTCCAGGGAACGATCAAATCGTAGACTGTTTGAGACATTACTCCCATGGAGGAAAGTGCGCATGGTTACTGTTGTATTCAATCCCGATGCAATATCTGTGTTTCATCAACACTCTGATAGTCCACAGATTACAGAATGAATCCAGATGCGCATCGGAAACTACTACTGGTCTTCCAGGGAACGATCGGACCCTAAACTCTTTGAGACATTGCTCCCATGGAGGAAAGTGCGCATGGTGACTGTTGTATTCAATCCCGATGCAATTTCTGTGTTTCATCAACAGTCTTATAGTCCACACATTACAGAATGCCTCCAGATGTGCATCGGAAACTACTACTGGTCTTCCAGGGAACGATCAAATCGTAGACTGTTTGAGACATTATTCCCGTGGAGGAAAGTGGGCATGGTGACTGTTGTATTCAATCCCGATGCAATTTCTATGTTTCATCAATACTCTGATAGTCCACAGATTACAGAATGCCACCAGCTGTGCATCGGAAACTACTACTGGTCTGCCAGGGAACGATCAAAGCGTGGACTATTTGAGACATTACTCCCATATAAGAAAGTGCAAATGGTGACTGTTGTATTCAATCCCGATGCAATTTCTGTGTTTCATCGACACTCTGATAGTCCACAGATTACAGAATGCCACCAGATGTCCATCGGAAATTAATACTGGTCTTCCATGGAACGATCAAAGCGTAGACTGTTTGAGACAATAGTCCCATGGAGGAAAGTGCGCATGGTGACAGTTGTATTCATTCGCGATGCAATTCCTGTGTTTCATTGACACTCTGATAGTCCACAGATTACAGAATGCCTCCAGTTGTACATCGGAAAATACTTCTGGTCTTCCAGGGAACGGTTAAATTGTAGACTGTTGGAGACATTACTCCCTTGGAGGAAAGTGCGCATGGTGACTGTTGTATTCAATTCCGATCGAATTTCTGTGTTTCGTCAACAGTCTGATAGTCCACAGTTTACAGAATGCCTCCAGATGTGCATCGGAAACTACTACTGGTCTTCCTGTGAACGATCAAAGCGTAGACTGTTTGAGACATCACTCCCATGGAGGAAAGTGCGCATGGTGACTGTTGTATTCCATCCCGATGCAATTTCTGTGTTTCATCAACAGTCTTATAGTCCACAAATTACAGAATGCCTCCAGATGTGCATCGGAAACTACTACTGGTCTTCCAGGGAACGATCAAATCGTAGACTGTTTGAGACATTACTCCCATGGAGGAAAGTGCGCATGGTGACTGTTGTATTTAACCCCGAAGCATTATCTGTGTTTCATCAAGACTCTGATAGACCACAGATTACAGAATGCCACCAGACGTGCATCGGAAACTCCTACTGGTCTTCCACTGAACGATCAAGTCGTAGACTGTTTGAGACATTACCCCCATGGAGGAAAGTGCCCATGGTGACTGTTGTATTCAATCCCGATGCTATTTCTGTGTTTCATCAACAGTCTGATACTCCACAGATTACAGAATGCCTCCAGATGTGCATCGGAAACTACTACTGGTCTTCCAGGGAACGATCAAAGCGTAGACTGTTTGAGACATTACTCCCATGGAGGAAAGTGCGCATGGTGACTGCTGTATTCAATCCCGAAGCAATTTCTGTGTTTAATCAACAGTTTGAAGGTCAACAGATTACAGAATGCCTCCAGATGTGCATCGGAAACTACTACTGGTCTTCCATGGTACGATCATAGCGTAGTCTGTTTGAGACATTGCTCGCCATGGAGGAAAGTGCGCATGGTGACTGTTGTATTTAATCCCAATGCAATTTCTGTGGTTCATCAACACTCTGATAGTCCACAGATTACAGAATGCCTCCAGATGTGCATCGGAAACTACTACTGGTCTTGAAGGGAACGATCAAAGCGTAGACTGTTTGAGACACTATTCCCATGGAGGAAAGAGCGCATGGCGACTGTTGTATTCAATCCCGATGCAATTTCTGTGTTTCATCAACACTCTGATGGTCCACAGATTACAGAATGCCACCAGATGTCCATCGGAAATTAATACTGGTCTTCCATGGAACGATCAAAGCGTAGACTGTTTGAGACAATAGTCCAATGGATGAAAGTGCGCATGGTGACTGTTGTATTCATTCGCGATGCAATTCCTGTGTTTCATCGACACTCTGATAGTCCACAGATTACAGAATGCCTCCAGTTGTACATCGGAAAATGCTTTTGGTCTTCCAGGGAACGGTGAAATTGTAGACTGTTGGAGACATTACTCCCTTGGAGGAAAGTGCGCATGGTGACTGTTGTATTCAATTCCGATGGAATTTCTGTGTTTCGTCAACAGTCTGATAGTCCACAGATTACAGAATGCCTCCAGATGTGCATCGGAAACTACTACTGGTCTTCCTGTGAACGATCAAAGCGTAGACTGTTTGAAACATCACTCCCACGGAGGAAAGTGCGCATGGTGACTGTTGTATTCCATCCCGATGCAATTTCTGTGTTTCATCAACAGTCTTATAGTCCACAGGTTACAGAATGTCTTCAGATGTGCATCGGAAACTACTACTGGTCTTCCAGGGAACGATCAAATCGTAGACTGTTTGAGACATTACTCCCATGGAGGAAAGTGCGCATGGTGACTGTTGTATTTAACCCCGAAGCATTTTCTGTGTTTCATCAACACTCTGATAGACCACAGATTACAGAATGCCACCAGATGTGCATCGGAAACTACTACTGGTCTTCCAGGAACGATCAAATCGTAGACTGTTTGAGACATTACTCCCATGGAGGAAAGTGCGCATGGTGACTGTTGTATTTAATCCCGATGCAATTTCTGTGTTTCATCAACACTTTGATAGTCCAAAGATTACAGAATGCCACCAGATGTGCATCGGAAACTACTACTGGTCTTCCAGAGAACAATCAAAGCGTAGACTGTTTGAGACAATCCTCTGGTGGAAGAAAGTGCGCATGGTGAATTCAATCCCGATGCAATTTCTCTGTTTCATCAACACAATGATAGTCCACAGATTACAGAATGCCACCAGATGTGCATCGGAAGCTACTACTGGTCTTCCAGTTAACGATCAAAACGTAAATTGTTTGAGACATTACTCCCATGGAGATAAGTGCGAATGGTGACTGTTGTATTCAAACCCGATGCAATTTCTGTGTTTCATCGACACTCTGATAGTCCACAGATTACAGAATGCCACCAGATGTGCATCGGAAACTAATAGTGGTCTTCCAGGGAACGATCAAACCGTAGACTGTTTGAGACATTACTCCCGAGGAGGAAGGTGCCTGTGGTGACTGTTGTATTCAATCCCGATGCAATTTCTGTGTTTCATCAACACTCTGATGGTCCACAGATTACAGAATGAAACCAGATGTCCATCGCAAACTAATACTGGTCTTCCAGGGAACGATCAAAGCGTAGACTGTTTGAGACATTACTCCCATGGAGGAAAGTGCGTATGGTGACTTTTGTATTCAATCCCGATGCAATTTCTGTGTTTCATCAACACTCTGATAGTCCACAGATTACAGAATGCCTCCTCCAGTTGTGCATCGGAAACTACTTCTGGTCTTACAGGGAACGATCAAAGCGTAGACTGTTTGAGACATTACTCCCACGGAGTGAAGTGCGCATGGTGACTGTTGTATTTAATCCCGATGGAATTTCTGTGTTTCATCAACAGTCTGATAGTCCACAGATTACAGAATGCCTCCAGATGTGCATCGGAAACTACTACTGGTCTTCCAGGGAACGATCAAATCGTAGGCTGTTTGAGACATTATTCCCATGGAAGAAAGTGCGGATGGTGACTGTTGTATTCAATCCCGATGCAATTTCTGTGTTTCATTAACACTCTGATAGTCCACACATTACAGAATGCCACCAGATGTGAACCGGAAACTACTACTGGTCTTCCAGGAACGATCAAAGCGTAGACTGTTTGAGACATTACTCCCATGGAGGAAAGTGCGCATGGTGACTGTTGTATTTAATGCCGATGCAATTTCTGTGTTTCATCAACACTCTGTTAGTCCACAGATTACAGAATGGCACCAGATGTGCATCGGAAACTACTACTGGTCTTAAAGGGACCGATCAAAGGGTAGACTGTTTGAGACATTTCTCCAGTGGAGGAAAGTGCGAATGGTGACTGTTGAATTCAATCCCGATGCAATTTCTGTGTTTCATCAACTCTCTGATAGTCCACAGATTACAAAATGCCACCAGATGTGCATTGGAAACTACTACTGGTCTTCCAGAGAACAATCAAAGCGTAGACTGTTTGAGACATTACTCCGGTGGAGGAATGTGCGCATGGTGAATTCAATCCCGATGCAATTTCTGTGTTTCATCAATACTCTGATAGTCCACAGATTACAGAATGCCACCAGATGTGCATCGCAAACTACTACTGGTCTTCCAGGGAACGATCAGAGCCTAAACTCTTTGAGACATTGCTCCCATGGAGGAAAGTGCGCATGGTGACTGTTGTATTCAATCCCGATGCAATTTCTGTATTTCATCAACAGTCTTATAGTCCACAGATTACAGAATGCCTCCAGATGTGCATCAGAAACTACTACTGGTCTTCCAGGGAACGATCAAAGCGTAGACTGTTTGAGACATTACTCCCATGAAGGAATGTGTGCATCGTGACTGTTGTATTTAATCCCGATGCAATTTCTGTGTTTCATCAACAGTCTGATAGTCCAAAGATTACAGAATGCCACCAGATGTGCACCGGAAACTACTACTGGTCTTCCAGGAACGATCAAAGCGTAGACTGTTTGAGACATTACTCCCATGGAGGCTAGTGCGCATGGTGACTGTTGTATTCAATCCCGATTCAAATTCTGTGTTTCATCAACACTCCGATAGTCCACAGATTACAGAATGCAACCAGATGTGCATCGGAAACTACTACTGCTCTTCCAGAGAACAATCAAAGCGTAGACTGTTTGAGACATTACTCCGGTGGAGGAAAGTGGGCATGGTTAATTCAATCCCGAAGCAATTTCTGTGTTTCATCAACACTCTGATAGTCCACAGATTACAGAATGTCACCAGATGTGCATCAGAAACTACTACTAGTCTTCCAGGGAACGATCAAAACGTAAATTGTTTGAGACATTACTCACATTGAGGAAAGTGCGCATGGTGACAGTTGTATTCAATCCCGATGCAATTTCTGTTTTTCATCAATACTCTGATTGTCCAGAGATTACAGAATGCCACCAGATGTGCATCGGAAACTACTACTGGTCAGCCAGGGAACGATCAAAGCGTGGACTATTTGAGACATTACTCCCATATAAGAAAGTGCGAATGGCGACTGTTGCATTCAATCCCGATGCAATTTCTGTGTTTCATCAACACTCTGATAGTCCACAGATTACAGAATGCCACCAGATGTGCATCGGAAACTACTAGTGGTCTTCCAGGGAACGATCAAAGCGTAGACTGTCTGAGACATTACTCCCGTGGAGGAAAGTGCGCGTGGTGACTGTTGTATTGAATCCCGATGCAATTTCTGTGTTTCGTCAACACTCTGATGGTCCACAGATTACAGAATGCCACCAGATGTCCATCGGAAATTAATACTGGTCATCCATGGAACGATCAAAGCGTAGACTGTTTGAGACATTACTCCCATGGAGGTAAGTGCGCATGGTGACTGTTGTATTCATTCCCGATGCAATTTCTGTGTTTCATCAACACTCTGATAGTCCACAGATTACAGAATGCCTCCAGTTGTGCATCGGAAACTACTTCTGGTCTTCCAGGGAACGATTAAATCGTAGACTGTTGGAGACATTACTCCCTTGGAGGAAAGTGCGCATGGTGACTGTTGTATTCCATCCCGATGCAATTTCTGTGTTTCATCAACAGTCTTATAGTCCACAGATTCAGAATGCCTCCAGACGTGCATCGGAAACTACTACTGGTCTTCCATGGAACGATCAAATCGTAGACTGTTTGAGACATTACTCCCATGGAGGAAAGTGCGCATGGTGACTATTGAATTTAATCCCGATACATTTTCTGTGTTTCATCAACACTCTGATAGACCACAGATTACAGAATGCCACCAGATGTGCATCGTAAACTCCTACTGGTCTTCCAGGGAACGTTCAAAGCGTAGACTGTTTGAGACATTACTCCCGCTGAGGAAAGTGCGCGTGGTGACTCTTGTATTTAATCCCTATGCAATTTCTGTGTTTCATCAATACTCTGATGGTCCACAGATTACAGAATGCCACCAGATGTGCATCGGAAACTAATACTGGTCTTCCTGGGAACGATCAAAGCGTAGACTGTTTGAGACATTACTTCCATGGAGGAAAGTGCGCATGGTGACTGTTGTATTCAATGCCGATGCAATTTCTGTGTTTCATCAACACTCTGATAGTCCATAGATTACAGATTGCCACCAGATGTGCATCGGAAACTACTGCTGGTCTTCCAGGGAACGATCAAAGCGTAGACTGTTTGAGACATTACTCCGGTGGAGGAAAGTGCTCATGGTGACTATTGTATTCAATCCCGATGCAATTTCTGTGTTTCATCAACACTCTGATTGTCCACAGATTACAAAATGCTACCAGATGTGCATCGGAAACTACTACTGGTCTTCCGGAGAACAATAAAATCGTAGACTGTTTGAGACATTACGCCAGTGGAGGAAAGTGCGCATGTTTAATTCATCCCAATGCAATTTCTGTGTTTCATCAACACTCTGATAGTCCACAGATTACAGAATGCCACCAGATGTGCATCGGAAACTAGTACTGGTCTTCCAGGGAACGATCAAAGCGTAGTCTGTTTGAGACATTGCTCGCCATGGAGGAAAGTGCGCATGGTGACTGTTGTATTTAATCCCAATCCAATTTCTGTGGTTCATCAACACTCTGATAGTCCACAGATTACAGAATGCCTCCAGATGTGCTTCGGAAACTACTACTGGTCTTCCAGGGAACGATCAAAACGTAAATTGTTTGAGACATAACTCACATTGAGGAAAGTGCTCATGGTGACAGTTGTATTCAATCCCGATGCAATTTCTGTGTTTCATCAATACTCTGATAGTCCACAGATTACGGAATGCCACCAGCTGTGCATCGGAAACTACTTCTGGTCTGCCAGGGAACGATCAAACGTGGACTATTTGAGACATTACTCCCATATAAGAAAGTGCGAATGGTGACTGTTGTATTCAATCCCGATGCAATTTCTGTGTTTCATCAACATTTTTATAATCCACAGATTACAGAATGCCTCCAGATGTGCATCGGAAACTACTACTGGTCTTCCAGGGAACGATCAAATCGTAGACTGTTTGAGTCATTACTACCATGGAGAAAAGTGCGCATGGTGACTGTTGTATTGAATCCCGATGCATCATCTGTGTTTCATCAACACTCTGATAGACCACAGATTACAGAATGCCACCAGATGTGCATCGGAAACTACCACTGGTCTTCCAGGAACGATCAAATCGTAGACTGTTTGAGACATTACCCCCATGGAGGAAAGTGCCCATGGTGACTGTTGTATTCATTCCCGATGCAATTTCTGTGTTTCATCAACAGTCTTATAGTCCACAGATTACAGAATGCCTCCAGATGTGCATCGGAAAATACTACTGGTCTTCCAGGGTACGATCAAAGCGTAGACTGTTTGAGACATTACTTCCATGGAGGAAAGTGCGCAAGGTGACTGTTGTATTCAATCCCGATGCAATTTCTGTGTTTCATCAACACTCTGATAGTCCACAGATTTCAGAATGCCTATGGATGTCCATCGTAAGCTACCACTGGTTTTCCAGGGAACGATCAAAACGTAGACTGTTTGAAACATTACTCCCATGGAGGAAAGTGCGCATGGTGACTGCTGTATTCAATCCCGATGCAATTTCTGTGTTTAATCAACACTTTGAAGGTCAACAGATTACAGAATGCCTCCAGATGTGCATCGGAAACTACTACTGGTCTTCCAGGGAACGATCAAAGCGTAGTCTGTTTGAGACATTACACGCCATGGAGGAAAGTGCGCATGGTGACTGTTGTATTCAATCCCAATGCAATTTCTGTGTTTCATCAACACTCTGATAGTCCACAGATTACAGAATGCCACCAGATGTGCATCGGAAACTACTACTGGTCTTGAAGGGAACGATCAAAGCGTAGACTGTTTGAGACACTACTCCCATGGAGGAAAGTGCGCATGGCGACTGTTGTATTCAATCCCAATGCAATTTCTGTGTTTCATCAACACTCTGATAGTCCACAGATTACAGAATGCCACCAGATGTGCATCGGAAACTACTACTGGTCTTCCAGGGAACGATCAAAGCGTAAATTGATTGAGACATTACTCACACTGAGGAAAGTGCGGATGGTGACTGTTGTATTCAATCCCGATGCAATTTCTGTGTTTCATCAACACTCTGATAGTCCAAAGATTACAGAATGCCACCAGATGTGCACCGGAAACTAGTACTGGTCTTCCAGAGAACAATCAAAGCGTATACTGTTTGAGACAATCCTCTGGTGGAGGAATGTGCGCATGGTGATTTCAATCCCGATGCAATTTCTCTGTTTCATCCACACAATGATAGTCCACAGATTACAGAATGCCACCAGATGTGCATCGGAAACTACTACTGGTCTTCCAGGGAACGATCAAAACGTAAATTGTTTGAGACATTACTCACATTGACGAAAGTGCGCATGGTGACTGTTGTATTCAATCCCGATGCCATTTTTTGTGTTTCATCAATACTCTGATAGTCCACAGATTACAGAATGCCACCAGATGTGCATCGGAAACTACTACTGGTCTTCCAGGGAACGATCAAAGCGTGGACTGTTTGAGACATTACTCCCATGGAGGAAAGTGCGAATGGTGACTGTTGTATTCAAACCCGATGCAATTTCTGTGTTTCATCGACACTCTGATAGTCCACAGATTACAGAATGCCACCAGATGTGCATCGGAAACTAATAGTGGTCTTCCAGGGAACGATCAAAGCGTAGACTGTTTGAGACATTACTCCCATGGAGGGAAGTGCGCATGGTGACTGTTGTATTTAATCCCGATGGAATTTCTGTGTTTCATCAACAGTCTGATAGTCCACAGATTACAAAATGCGAATAGATGTGCATTGGAAACTACTACTGGTCTTCCAGAGATCAATCAAAGCGTACACTGTTTGAGACATTACCCCGGTGGAGGAAGGTGCGCATGGTGAATTCAGTCCCGATGCAATTTCTGTGTTTCATCAATACTCTGATAGTCCACAGATTACAGAATGCCTCCAAATGTGCATCGGAAACTACTACTGGTCTTCCAGGGAACGATCAAATCGTAGACTGTTTGAGACAATACTCCCATGGAGGAAAGTGCGCATGGTGACTGTTGTATTCAATCCCGATGCAATTTCTGTGTTTCATCAACACTCTGATAGTCCACAGATTACAGAATGCCACCGGATGTGCATCGGAAACTACTAGTGGTCTTCCAGGGAACGATCAAAGCGTAGACTGTTTGAGACATTACTCCCGTGGAGGAAAGTGCGCGTGGTGACTGTTGTATTCAATCCCGATGCAATTTCAGTGTTTCATCAACACTCTGATGGTCCACAGATTACAGAATGCCACCAGATGTCCATCGGAAATTAATACTGGTCTTCCATGGAACGATCAAAGCGTAGACTGTTTGAGACATTACTCCCATGGAGGAAAGTGCGCATGGTGACTGTTGTATTCATTCGCGATGCAATTCCTGTGTTTCATCGACACTCTGATAGTCCACAGATTACAGAATGCCTCCAGATGTGCATCAGAAACTACTAGTGGTCTTCCAGGGAACGATCAAAGCGTAGACTGTTTGAGACATTACTCCCGTGGAGGAAAGTGCGCGTGGTGACTGTTGTATTCAATCCCGATGCAATTTCAGTGCTTCATCAACACTCTGATGGTCCACAGATTACAGAATGCCACCAGATGTCCATCGGAAATTAATACTGGTCTTCCATGGAACGATCAAAGCGTAGACTGTTTGAGACATTACTCCCATGGAGGAATGTGCGCATGGTGACTGTTGTATTCATTCGCGATGCAATTCCTGTGTTTCATCGACACTCTGATAGTCCACAGATTACAGAATGCCTCCAGTTGTGCATCGGAAAATACTTCTGGTCTTCCAGGGAACGGTTAAATTGTAGACTGTAGGAGACATTACTCCCTTGGAGGAAAGTGCGCATGGTGACTGTTGTATTCAATTCCGTTGGAATTTCTGTGTTTTATCAACAGTCTGATAGTCCACAGATTACAGAATGCCTCAAGATGTGCATCGGAAACTACTACTGGTCTTCCAGGGAACGATCAAAGCGTGTACTGTTAGAGACATTACTCCCATGGAGGAAAGTGCGCATGGTGACTGTTGTATTCCATCCCGATGCAATTTCTGTGTTTCATCAACAGTCTTATAATCCACAGATTACAGAATGCCTCCAGATGTGCATCAGAAACTACTACTGGTCTTCCAGGGAACGATCAAATCGTAGACTGTTTGAGACATTACTCCCATGGAGGAAAGTGCGCATGGTGACTGTCGTATTTAATCCCGATGCATTATCTGTGTTTCATCAACACTCTGATAGACCGCAGGTTACAGAATGCCACCAGATGCTCATCGGAAACTCCTACTGGTCTTCCACTGAACGATCAAAGCGTAGACTGTTTCAGACATTACTCCCATGGAGGAAAGTGCGGATGGTGACCGTTGTATTCAATCCCGATGCAATTTCTGTGTTTCATCAACACTCTGATAGTCCACAGATTACAGAATGCCACCAGATGTGCATCGGAAACTACTACTGGTCTTCCAGGAACGATCAAATCGTAGACTGTTTGAGACATAACCCCCATGGAGGAAAGAGCCCATGGTGACTGTTGTATTCAATCCCGATGCAATTTCTGTGTTTCATCAACAGTCTTATAGTCCACAGATTACAGAATGCCTCCAGATGTGCATCGCAAACTACTACTGGTCTTCCAGGGAACGATCAAATCGTAGACTGTTTGAGACATTACTCCCATGGAGGGAAGTGCGCATGGTGAATGTTGTATTCAATCCCGATGAAATTTCTGTGTTTCATCAACAGTCTGATAGTCCACAGATTACAGAATGCCTCCAGATGTGCATCGGAAACTACTACTGGTCTTCCAGGGAACGATCAAAGCGTAGACTGTTTGAGACATTACTCCCATGGAGGAAAGTGCGCATGGTGACTGTTGTATTTAATCCCGATGCATTATCTGTGTTTCATCAACACTCTGATAGACCGCAGATTACAGAATGCCACCAGATGCGCATCGGAAACCCCTACTGGTCTTCCACTGAACGATCAAAGCGTAGACTGTTTCAGACATTACTCCCATGGAGGAAAGTGCGGATGGTGACTGTTGTATTCAATCCCGATGCAATTTCTGTGTTTCATCAACACTCTGATAGTCCACAGATTACAGAATGCCACCAGATGTGCATCGGAAACTACTACTGGTCTTCCAGGAACGATCAAATCGTAGACTGTTTGAGACATAACCCCCATGGAGGAAAGTGCCCATGGTGACTGTTGTATTCAATCCCGATGCAATTTCTGTGTTTCATCAACAGTCTGATAGTCCACAGATTACAGAATGCCTCCAGATAAGCATCGGAAACTACTACTGGTTTTCCAGGGAACGATCAAAACGTAGACTGTTTGAAACATTACTCCCATGGAGGAAAGTGCGCATGGTGACTGTTGTATTTAATCCCAATGCAATTTCTGTGGTTCATCAACACTCTGATAGTCCACAGATTACAGAATGCCTCCAGATGTGCATCGGAAACTACTACTGGTCTTGAACGGAACGATCAAAGCGTAGACTGTTTGAGACACTACTCCCATGGAGGAAAGTGCGCATGACGACTGTTGTATTCAATCCCGATGCAGTTTCTGTGTTTCATCAACACTCTGATAGTCCACAGATTACAGAATGCCTCCAGATGTGCATCGGAAACTACTACTGGTCTTCCAGGGAACGATCAAAACGTAGACTGTTTGAAACATTACTCCCATGGAGGAAAGTGCGCATGGTGACTGTTGTATTTAATCCCAATGCAATTTCTGTGTTTCATCAACACTCTGATAGTCCACAGATTACAGAATGCCACCAGATGTACATCGGAAACTACTACTGGTCTTCCAGGGAACGATCAAAGCATAAATTGATTGAGACATTACTCACATTGAGGAAAGTGCGGATGGTGACTGTTGTATTCAATCCCGATGCAATTTCTGTGTTTCGTCAACACTGTGATAGTCCAAAGATTACAGAATGCCACCAGATGTGCATCGGAAACTAGTACTGGTCTTCCAGAGAACAATCAAAGCGTAGACTGTTTGAGACAATCCTGTGGTGGAGGAAATTGCGCATGGTGAATTCAATGCCGATGCAATTTCTCTGTTTCATCCACACAATGATAGTCCACAGATTATAGAATGCCACCAGATGTGCATCGGAAACTACTACTGGTCTTCCAGGGAACGATCAAAACGTAAATTGTTTGAGACATTACTCACATTGAGGAAAGTGCGCATGGTGACTGTTGTATTCAATCCCGATGCCATTTTTTTTGTTTCATCAATATTCTGATAGTCCACAGATTACAGAATGCCACCAGATGTGCATCGGAAACTACTACTGGTCTTCCAGGGAACGATCAAAGCGTGGACTGTTTGAGATATTACTCCCATGGAGGAAAGGGCGAATGGTGACTGTTGTATTCAAACCCGATGCAATTTCTGTGTTTCATCGACACTCTGATAGTCCACAGATTACAGAATGCTACCAGATGTGCATCGGAAACTAATAGTGGTCTTCCAGGGAACGATCAAAGCGTAGACTGTTTGAGACATTACTCCCGAGGAGGAAGGTGCGCGTGGTGACTGTTGTATTCAATCCCGATGCAATTTCTGTGTTTCATCATCACTCTGATGGTACACAGATTACAGAATGAAACGAGATGTCCATCGCAAACTAATACTGGTCTTCCAGGGAACGATCAAAGCGTAGACTGTTAGAGACATTACTCCCATGGAGGAAAGTGCGTATGGTGACTTTTGTATTCAATCCCGATGCAATTTCAGTGTTTCATCAACACTCTGATAGTCCACAGATTACAGAATGCCTCCAGTTGTGCATCGGAAACTACTTCTGGTCTTCCAGGGAACGATCAAAACGTGGACTGTTTGAGACATTACTCCCATGGAGGGAAGTGCGCATGGTGACTGTTGTATTTAATCCCGATGGAATTTCTGTGTTTCATCAACAGTCTGATAGTCCACAGATTACAGAATGCCTCCAGATGTGCACCGGAAACTACTACTGGTCTTCCAGGGAACGATCAAAGCGTAGACTGTTTGAGACATTACTCCCATGGAGGAAAGTGCGCATGGTGAATGTTGTATTCAATCCCGATGCAATTTCTGCGTTTCATTAACACTCTGATAGTCCACACATTAGAGAATGCCACCAGATGTGCACCGGAAACTACTACTGGTCTTATAGGAACGATTAAAGCGTAGACTGTTTGAGACATTACTCCCATGGAGGAAGTGCGCATGGTGACTGTTGTATTTAATGCCGATGCAATCTCTGTGTTTCATCAACACTCTGATAGTGAACAGATTACAGAATGCCACCAGATGTGCATCGGAAACTATTACTGGTCTTAAAGGGAACGATCAAAATGTAGACTGTTTGAGACATTTCTCCGGTGGAGGAAAGTGCGCATGGTGACTGTTGTATTCAATCCCAATGCAATTTCTGTGTTTCATCAACTCCCTGATAGTCCACAGATTACAAAATGCCACCAGATGTGCATTGGAAACTACTACTGGTCTTCCAGAGAACAATCAAAGCGTAGACTGTTTGAGTCATTACTCCGGTGGAGGAAGGTGCGCATGGTGAATTCAATCCCGGTGCAATTTCTGTGTTTCATCAATACTCTGATAGTCCACAGATTACAGAATGCCACCAGATGTGCATCGGAAACTACTACTGGTCTTCCAGGGAACGATCAGAGCCTAAACTCTTTGAGACATTGCTCCCATGGAGGAAAGTGCGCATGGTGACTGTTGTATTCAATCCCGATGCAATTTCTGTGTTTCATCAACACTCTGATGGTCCACAGATTACAGAATGCCACCAGATGTCCATCGGAAATTAATACTGGTCTTGGATGGAACGATCAAAGCGTAGACTGTTTGAGACATTACTCCCATGGAGGAAAGTGCGCATGGTGACTGTTGTATTCATTCGCGATGCAATTCCTGTGTTTCATCGACACTCTGATAGTCCACAGATTACAGAATGCCTCCAGTTGTGCATCGGAAAATACTTCTGGTCTTCCAGGGAACGGTTAAATTGTAGACTGTTGGAGACATTACTCCCTTGGAGGAAAGTGCGCATGGTGACTGTTGTATTCAATTCCGATGGAATTTCTGTGTTTCATCAACAGTCTGATAGTCCACAGATTACAGAATGCCTCCAGATGTGCATCGCAAACTACTACTGGTCTTCCAGGGAACGATCAAAGCGTAGACTGTTAGAGACATTACTCCCATGGAGGAAAGTGCGCATGGTGACTGTTGTATTCCTTCCCGATGCAATTTCTGTGTTTCATCAACAGTCTTATAATCCACAGATTACAGAATGCCTCCAGATGTGAATCAGAAACTACTACTGGTCTTCCAGGGAACGATCAAATCGTAGACTGTTTGAGACATTACTCCCATGGAGGAAAGTGCGCATGGTGACTGTTGTATTTAATCCCGATGCATTATCTGTGTTTCATCAACACTCTGATAGACCACAGATTACAGAATGCCACCAGATGCGCATCGGAAACTCCTACTGGTCTTCCACTGAACGATCAAAGCGTAGACTGTTTCAGACGTTACTCCCATGGAGGAAAGTGCGCATGGTGAATGTTGTATTCAATCCCGATGCAATTTCTGTGTTTCATTATTACTCTGATAGTCCACACATTACAGAATGCCACCAGATGTGCACCGGAAACTACTACTGGTCTTATAGGAACGATTAAAGCGTAGACTGTTTGAGACATTACTCCCATGGAGGAAGTGCGCATGGTGACTGTTGTATTTAATGCCGATGCAATCTCTGTGTTTCATCAACACTCTGATAGTGAACAGATTACAGAATGCCACCAGATGTGCATCGGAAACTATTACTGGTCTTAAAGGGAACGATCAAAATGTAGACTGTTTGAGACATTTCTCCGGTGGAGGAAAGTGCGCATGGTGACTGTTGTATTCAATCCCAATGCAATTTCTGTGTTTCATCAACTCCCTGATAGTCCACAGATTACAAAATGCCACCAGATGTGCATTGGAAGCTATTCCTGGTCTTCCAGAGAACAATCAAAGCGTAGACTGTTTGAGTCATTACTCCGGTGGAGGAAGGTGCGCATGGTGAATTCAATCCCGGTGCAATTTCTGTGTTTCATCAATACTCTGATAGTCCACAGATTACAGAATGCCACCAGGTGTGCATCGGAAACTACTACTGGTCTTCCAGGGAACGATCAGAGCCTAAACTCTTTGAGACATTGCTCCCATGGAGGAAAGTGCGCATGGTGACTGTTGTATTCAATCCCGATGCAATTTCTGTGTCTCATCAACACTTTGATAGTCCACAGATAACAGAATGCCACCAGATGTGCATCGGAAACTACTAGTGGTCTTCCAGGGAACGATCAAAGCGTAGACTGATTGAGACATTACTCCCGTGGAGGAAAGTGCGCGTGGTGACTGTTGTATTCAATCCCGATGCAATTTCTCTGTTTCATCAAAACTCTGATGGTCCACAGATTACAGAATGCCACCAGATGTCCATCGGAAATTAATACTGGTCTTGGATGGAACGATCAAAGCGTAGACTGTTTGAGACATTACTCCCATAGAGGAAAGTGCGCATGGTGACTGTTGTATTCATTCGCGATGCAATACCTGTGTTTCATCGACACTCTGATAGTCCGCAGATTACAGAATGCCTCCAGTTGTGCATCGGAAAATACTTCTGGTCTTCCAGGGAACGGTTAAATTGTAGACCGTTGGAGACATTACTCCCTTGGAGGAAAGTGCGCATGGTGACTCTTGTATTCAATTCCGATGGAATTTCTGTGTTTCATCAACAGTCTGATAGTCCACAGATTACAGAATGCCTCCAGATGTGCATCAGAAACTACTACTGGTCTTCCAGGGAACGATCAAATCGTAGACTGTTTGAGACATTACTCCCATGGAGGAAAGTGCGCATGGTGACTGTTGTATTTAATCCCGATGCATTATCTGTGTTTCATCAACACTCTGATAGACCACAGATTACAGAATGCCACCAGATGCGCATCGGAAACTCCTTCTGGTCTTCCACTGAACGATCAAAGCGTAGACTGTTTCAGACGTTACTCCCATGGAGGAAAGTGCGGATGGTGACTGTTGTATTCAATCCCGATGCAATTTCTGTGTTTCATCAACACTCTGATAGTCCACAGATTACAAAATGCCACAAGATGTGCATCGGAAACTACTACTGGTCTTCCAGAGAACAATCAAAGCGTAGACTGTTTGAGACATTACTCCGGTGGAGGAAAGTGCGCATGGTGAATTCATCCCAATGCAATTTCTGTGTTTCATCAACATTATGATAGTCCACAGATTACAGAATGCCACCAGATGTACATCGGAAACTACTACTGGTCTTCCAGGGAACGATCAAAGCGTAAATTGATTGAGACATTACTCACATTGAGGAAAGAGCGGATGGTGACTGTTGTATTCAATCCCGATGCAATTTCTGTGTTTCGTCAACACTCTGATAGTCCAAAGATTACAGAATGCCACCAGATGTGCATCGGAAACTAGTACTGGTCTTCCAGAGAACAATCAAAGCGTAGACTGTTTGAGACAATCCTCTGGTGGAGGAAAGTGCGCATGGTGAATTCAATCCCGATGCAATTTCTCTGTTTCATCCACACAATGATAGTCCACAGATTATAGAATGCCACCATATGTGCATCGGAAACTACTACTGGTCTTCCAGGGAACGATCAAAGCGTAAATTGATTGAGACATTACTCACATTGAGGAAAGAGCGGATGGTGACTGTTGTATTCAATCCCGATGCAATTTCTGTGTTTCGTCAACACTCTGATAGTCCAAAGATTACAGAATGCCACCAGATGTGCATCGGAAACTAGTACTGGTCTTCCAGAGAACAATCAAAGCGTAGACTGTTTGAGACAATCCTCTGGTGGAGGAAAGTGCGCATGGTGAATTCATCCCAATGCAATTTCTGTGTTTCATCAACATTATGATAGTCCACAGATTACAGAATGCCACCAGATGTACATCGGAAACTACTACTGGTCTTCCAGGGAACGATCAAAGCGTGGACTGTTTGAGATATTACTCCCATGGAGGAAAGGGCGAATGGTGACTGTTGTATTCAATCCCGATGCAATTTCTGTGTTTCATCAACACTCTGATGGTACACAGATTACAGAATGAAACCAGATGTCCATCGCAAACTAATACTGGTCTTCCAGGGAACGATCAAAGCGTAGACTGTTTGAGACATTACTCCCATGGAGGAAAGTGCGTATGGTGACTTTTGTATTCAATCCCGATGCAATTTCAGTGTTTCATCAACACTCTGATAGTCCACAGATTACAGAATGCCTCCAGTTGTGCATCGGAAACTACTTCTGGTCTTCTAGGGAACGATCAAAACGTAGACTGTTTGAGACATTACTCCCATGGAGGGAAGTGCGCATGGTGACTGTTGTATTTAATCCCGATGGAATTTCTGTGTTTCATCAACAGTCTGATGGTCCACAGATTACAGAATGCCTCCAGATGTGCATCGGAAACTACTACTGGCCTTCCAGGGAACGATCAAAGCGTACACTGTCTGAGACATTACTCCCATGGAGGAAAGTGCGCATGGTGACTGTTGTATTCAATCCCGATGCAATTTCTGTGTTTCATCAACAGTCTTATATTCCACAGATTACAGAATGCCTCCAGATGTGCATCGGAAACTACCACTGGTCTTCCAGGGAACGATCAAATCGTAGACTTTTTGAGACATTATTCCCATGGAGAAAAGTGCGGATGGTGAATGTTGTATTCAATCCCGATGCAATTTCTGTGTTTCATTAACACTCTGATAGTCCACAAATTACAGAATGCCACCAGATGTGCACCGGAAACTACTACTGGTCTTATAGGATCGATCAAAGCGTAGACTGTTTGAGACATTACTCCCATGGAGGAAGTGCGCATGGTGACTGTTGTATTTAATGCCGATGCAATCTCTGTGTTTCATCAACACTCTGATAGTCCACAGATTACAGAATGCCACCAGATGTGCATCGGAAACTATTACTGGTCTTAAAGGGAACGATCAAAATGTAGACTGTTTGAGACATTTCTCCGGTGGAGGAAAGTGCGCATGGTGACTGTTGTATTCAATCCCGATGCAATTTCTGTGTTTCATCAACAGTCTGATAGTCCACAGATTACAGAGTGCCACCAGACGTGCATCTGAAACTACTACTGGTCTTCCAGGGAACGATCAAAGCGTAGACTGTTTGAGACATTATTCCCGTGGAGGAAAGTGCGCATGGTGACTGTTGTATTCAATCCCGATGCAATTTCTGTGTTTCATCAACACTCTCATAGTCCACGGATTACAGAATGAAACCAGATGTGCATCGGAAACTACTACTGGTCTTACAGGAACGATCAAAGCGTAGACTGTTTGAGACATTACTCCCATGGAGGCAAGTGCGCATGGTGACTGTTGTATTCAATGCCGATGCAATTTCTGTGTTTCATCAATACTCTGATAGTCCACAAATTGCAGAATGCCACCAGATGTGCATCGGAAACTACTACTGGTCTTCCAGGGAACGATCAAAGCGTAGACTGTTTGAGACATTACTCCCGTGGAGGAAAGTGCGCATGGTGTCTGCTCTATTCAATCCCGATTCAAATTCTGTGTTTCATCAACACTCCGATAGTCCACAGATTACAGAATGCAACCAGATGTGCATCGGAAACTACTACTGGTCTTCCAGAGAACAATCAAAGCGTAGACTGTTTGAGACATTACTCCGGTGGAGGAAAGTGGGCATGGTGAATTCAATCCCGATGCAATTTCTGTGTTTCATCAACACTCTGATAGTCCACAGACTACAGAATGCCACCAGATGTGCATCAGAAACTACTACTGGTCTTCCAGGGAACGATCAAAGCGTGGACTATTTGAGACATTACTCCCATATAAGAAAGTTCGAATAGTGACTGTTGCATTCAATCCCGATGCAATTTCTGTGTTTCATCAACACTCTGACAGTCCACAGATTACAGAATTCCACCAGATGTGCATCGGAAACTAATAGTAGTCTTCCAGGGAACGACCGAAGGGTAGACTGTTTGAGATATTACTCCGGTGGAGGAAAGTGCACATGGTGACTGTTGTATTCAATCCCGATGCAATTTCTGTGTTTCATCAACTCTCTGATAGTCCACAGATTACAAAATGCCACCAGATGTGCATCGAAAACTACTACTGGTCTTCCAGAGAACAATCAAAGCGTAGACTGTTTGAGACATTACTCCGGTGGAGGAAGGTGCGCATGGTGAATTCAATCCCGATGCAATATCTGTGCTTCATCAACACTCTGATAGTCCACAGATTACAGAATGCCACAAGATGTGTATCGGAAACTACTACTGGTTTTCCAGGGAACGATCAAAGCGTAAATTGTTTGAGACATTACTCCCATGGAGGAAAGTGCGGATGGTGACTGTTGTATTCAATCCCGATGCAATTTCTGTGTTTCATCAACACTCTGATAGTCCACAGATTACAGAATGCCACCAGATGTGCATCGGAAACTACTACTGGTCTTCCAGGGAACGATCTAATCATAGACTGTTTGACACATTACTCCCATGGAGGAAAGTGCGCATGGTTACTGTTGTATTCAATCCCGATGCAATTTCTGTGTTTCATCAACACTCTGATAGTGCAAAGATTACAGAATGGCTCCAGATGTGCATCGGAAACTACTACTGGTCTTCCAGGGAACGATCAAAGCGTAGACTGTTTGAGACATTACTCCCGTGGAGGAAAGTGCGCATGGTGACTCTTGTATTCAATCCCGATTCAAATTCTGTGTTTTATCAACACTCTGATAGTCCACAGATTACAGAATGCCACCAGATGTGCATCGGAAACTACTACTGGTCTTCCAGAGAACAATCAAGGCGTAGAATGTTTGAGACATAACACCGCTGGAGGAAAGTGCGCATGGTGAATTCAATCCCGACGCAATTTCTGTGTTTCATCAACACTCTGATAGTCCACAGATTACAGAATGCCACCAGATGTGCATCAGAAACTTCTACTGGTCTTCCAGGGAACGATCAAAACGTAAATTGTTTGATGCAATACTCACATTGAGGAAGTGCTCATGGTGACAGTTGTATTCAATCCCGATGCAATTTCTGTGTTTCATCAATACTCTGATAGTCCACAGATTACAGAATGCCACCAGCTGTGCATCGGAAACTACTACTGGTCTGCCAGGGAACGATCAAAGCGTGGACTATTTGAGACATTACTCCCATATAAGAAAGTGCGAATGGTGACTGTTGTATTCAATCCCGATGCAATTTCTGTGTTTCATCAACACTCTGATAGTCCACAGACTACTGAATGCCATCAGATGTGCATCGGAAACTACTAGTGGTCTTCAGGCGAACGATCAAAGCGTAGACTGTTTGAGACATTACCCCAGTGGAGGAAAGTGCGCGTGGTGACTGTTGTATTCATCCCGATGCAATTTCTGTGTTTCATCAACACTCTGATGGTCCACAGATTACAGAATGCCACCAGATGTCCATCGGAAACTAATACTGGTCTTCCATGGAACGTTCAAAGCGTAGACTGTTTGAGACATTACTCCCATGGAGGAAAGTGCGCATGGTGACTGTTGTATTCATTCGCGATTCAATTCCTGTGTTTCATCGACACTCTGATAGTCCACAGATTACAGAATGCCTCCAGTTGTGCATCGGAAAATGCTTCTAGTCTTCCAGGGAACGGTTAAATTGTAGACTGTTGGAGACATTACTCCCTTGGAGGAAAGTGCGCATGGTGACTGTTGTATTCAATTCCGATGGAATTTCTGTGTTTCGTCAACAGTCTGATAGTCCACAGATTACAGAATGCCTCCAGATGTGCATCGGAAGCTACTACTGGTCTTCCAGGGAACGATCAAAGCGTAGACTGTTTGAGACATGACTCCCATGGAGGAAAGTGCGGATGGTGACTGTTGTATTCAATCCCGATGCAATTTCTGTGTTTCATCAACACTCTGATAGTCCACAGATTACAGAATGCCACCAGATGTGCATCGGAAACTACTACTGGTCTTCCAGAAACGATCAAATCGTACTCTGTTTGAGACATTACTCCCATGGAGGAAAGTGCGCATGGTGACTGTTGTATTCAATCCCGATGCAATTTCTGTGTTTCATCAACACTCTGATAGTCCACAGATTACAGAATGTCACCAGATGTGCATCGGAAACTACTACTGGTCTTCCAGGAACGATCAAATCCTACTCTGTTTATGACATTACTCCCATGGAGGAAAGTGCGCATGGTGACTGTTGTATTCAATGCCGATGCAATTTCTGTGTTTCATCAACAGTCTTACAGTCCACAGATTACAGAATGCCTCCAGATGTGCATCGCAAACTACTACTGGTCTTCCAGGGAACGATAAAATCGTAGACTGTTTGAGACATTACTCCCATGGAGGAAAGTGCGCATGGTGAATGTTGTATTCAATCCCGATGGAATTTCTCTGTTTCATCAACAGTCTGATAGTCCACAGGTTACAGAATGCCTCCAGATGTGCATCGGAAACTACTACTGGTCTTCCAGGCAACGATCAAAGCGTAGACTGTTTGAGACATTACTCCCATGGAGGAAAGTGCACAAGGTGACTGTTGTATTTAATCCCAATGCAATTTCTGTGGTTCATCAACACTCTGATAGTCCACAGACTACAGAATGCCACCAGATGTGCATCGGAAACTACTACTGGTCTTCAAGGGAACGATCAAAGCGTAGACTGTTTGAGACACTACTCCCATGGAGGAAAGTGCGCATGGCGACTGTTGTATTCAATCCCGATGCAATTTCTGTGTTTCATCAACACTCTGATAGTCCACAGATTACAGAATGCCACCAGATGTGCATCGGAAACTACTACTGGTCTTCCAGTGAACGATCAAAGCGTAGACTGTTTGCGACATTACTCCGGTGGAGGAAAGTGCGCATGGTGACTGTTGTATTCAATCCCGATGCAATTTCTGTGTTTCATCAACACTCTGATAGTCCACAGATTACAAAATGCCACCAGATGTGCATCGGAAACTACTACTGGTCTTCCAGAGAACAATCAAAGCGTAGACTGTTTGAGACATTACTCCGGTGGAGGAAAGTGCGCATGGTGAATTCATCCCAATGCAATTTCTGTGTTTCATCAACACTCTGGTAGTCCACAGATTACTGAATGCCACCAAATGTGCATCGGAAACTACTATTGGTCTTCCAGGGAACGATCAAAGCGTAAATTGATTGAGACATTACTCACATTGAGGAAAGTGCGGATGGTGACTGTTGTATTCAATCCCGATGCAATTTCTGTGTTTCATCAACACTCTGATAGCCTAAAGATTACAGAATACCACCAGATCTGCATCGGAAACTACTACTGGTCTTCCAGAGAACAATCAAAGCGTAGACTGTTTGAGACAATCCTCTGGTGGAGGAAAGTGCGCATGGTGAATTCAATCCCAATGCAATTTCTCAGTTTCATCAACACAATGATAGTCCACAGATTACAGAATGCCACCAGATGTGCATCGGAAACTAATAGTGGTCTTCCAGGGAACGATCAAAGCGTAAGTTGTTTGAGACATTACTCACATTGAGGAAAGTGCGCATGGTGACTGTTGTATTCAATCCCGATGCCATTTTTTGTGTTTCATCTATACTCTGATAGTTCACAGATTACAGAATGCCACCAGATGTGCATCGGAAACTAATACTGGTCTTCCAGGGAACGATCAATGCGTGGACTGTTTGAGACATTACTCCCATGGAGGAAAGTGCGAATGGTGACTGTTGTATTCAAACCCGATGCAATTTCTGTGTTTCATCGACACTCTGATAGTCCACAGATTACAGAATGCCACCAGATGTGCATCGGAAACTAATAGTGGTCTTCCAGGGAACGATCAAAGCGTAGACTGTTTGAGACATTACTCCCGAGGAGGAAGGTGCACGTGGTGACTGTTGTATTCAATCCCGATGCAATTTCTGTGTTTCATCAACACTCTGATGGTCCACAGATTACAGAATGAAACCAGATGTCCATCGCAAACTAATACTGGTCTTCCAGGGACGATCAAAGCATAGACTGTTTGAGACATCACTCTCATGGAGGAAAGTGCGTATGGTGACTTTTGTATTCAATCCCGATGCAATTTCTGTGTTTCATCAACACTCTGATAGTCCACAGATTACAGAATGCCTCCAGTTGTGCATCGGAAACTACTTCTGGTCTTCCAGGGAACGATCAAAGCGTAGACTGTTTGAGACATTATTCCCATGGAGTGAAGTGCGCATGGTGATTTTTGTATTTAATCCCGATGGAATTTCTGTGTTTCGTCAACAGTCTGATAGTCCACAGATTACAGAATGCCTCCAGATGTGCATTGGAAACTACTACTGGTCTTCCAATGAACGATCAAAGCGTAGACTGTTTGAGACATTACTCCCATGGAGGAAAGTGCGCATGGTGACTGTTGTATTCAATCCCGATGCAATTTCTGTGTTTCATCAACAGTCTTATAGTCCACAGATTACAGAATGCCTCCAGATGTGCATCGGAAACTACTACTGGTCTTCCAGGGAACGATCAAATCGTAGACTGTTTGAGACATTATTCCCATGGAGGAAAGTGCGGATGGTGACTGTTGTATACAATCCAAATGCAATTTCTGTGTTTCATTAACACTCTGATAGTCCAGACATTACAGAATGTCACCAGATGTTCATCGGAAACTACTACTCATCTTCCAGGGAACGATCAGAGCCTAAACTCTTTGAGACATTGCTCCCATGGAGGAAAGTGTGCATGGTGACTGTTGTATTCAATCCCGATGCAATTTCTGTGTTTCATCAACAGTCTTGTAGTCCACAGATTACAGAATGCCTCCAGATGTGCATCAGAAACTACTACTGGTCTTCCAGGGAACGATCAAATCGTAGACTGTTTGAGACATTACTCCCATGAAGGAAAGTGTGCATGGTGACTGTTGTATTCAATCCCGATGCAATTTCTGTGTTTCATCAACAGTCTGATGGTCCACAGATTACAGAATGCCACCAGACGTGCATCTGAAACTACTACTGGTCTTCCAGGGAACGATCAAAGCGTAGACTGTTTGAGACATTATTCCCGTGGAGGAAAGTGCGCATGGTGACTGTTGTATTCAATCCCGATGCAATTTCTGTGTTTCATCAACACTCTCATAGTCCACGGATTACAGAATGCCACCAGATGTGCACCGGAAACTACTACTGGTCTTCCAGGAACGATCAAAGCGTAGACTGTTTGAGAAATTACTCGGATGGAGGAAAGTGCGCATGGTGACTGTTGTATTCAATGCCGATGCGATTTCTGTGTTTCATCAATACTCTGATAGTCCACAGATTGCAGAATGCCACCAGATGTGCATCGGAAACTACTACTGGTCTTCCAGGGAACGATCAAAGCGTAGACTGTTTGAGACATTACTCCCGTGGAGGAAAGTGCGCATGGTGACTGTTGTATTCAATCCCGATTCAAATTCTGTGTTTCATCAACACTCCGATAGTCCACAGATTACAGAATGCAACAAGATGTGCAACGGAAACTACTACTGGTATTCCAGAGAACAATCAAAGCGTAGACTGTTTGAGACATTACTCCTGTGGAGGAAAGTGGGCATGGTGAATTCAATCCCGATGCAATTTCTATGTTTCATCAATACTCTGATAGTCCACAGATTACAGAATGCCACCAGCTGTGCATCGGAAACTACTACTGGTCTGCCAGGGAACGATCAAAGCGTGGACTATTTGAGACATTACTCCCATATAAGAAAGTGCGAATGGTGACTGTTGTATTCAATCCCGATGCAATTTCTGTGTTTCATCAACACTCTGATAGTCCACAGATTACAGATTGCCACCAGATGTGCATCGGAAACTACTAGTGGTCTTCCAGGAACGATCAAAGCGTAGACTGTTTGAGACATTACTCCCGTGGAGGAAAGTGCGCGTGATGACTGTTGTATTCAATCCCGATGCAATTTCTGTGTTTCATCAACACTCTGATGGTCCACAGATTACAGAATGCCACCAGATGCCCATCGGAAATTAATACTGGTCTTCCATGGAACGATCAAAGCGTAGACTGTTTGAGACATTACTCCCATGGAGGAAAGTGCGCATGGTGACTGTTGTATTCATTCGCGATGCAATTCCTGTGTTTCATCGACACTCTGATAGTCCACAGATTACAGAATGCCTCCAGTTGTGCATCGGAAAATACTTCTGGTCTTCCAGGGAACGGTTAAATTGTAGACTGTTGGAGACATTACTCCCTTGGAGGAAAGTGCGCATGGTGACTGTTGTATTCAATTCCGATGGAATTTCTGTGTTTCGACAACAGTCTGATAGACCACAGATTACAGAATGCCTCCAGATGTGCATCGGAAACTACTACTGGTCTTCCAGGGAACGATCAAAGCGTAGACTGTTTGAGACATTACTCCCATGGAGGAAAGTGCGCATGATGACTGTTGTATTTAATCCCGATGCATTATCTGTGTTTCATCAACACTCTGATAGACCACAGATTACAGAATGCCACCAGATGTGCATCGGAAACTCCTACTGGTTTTCCACTGAACGATCAAAGCGTAGACTGTTTCAGACATTACTCCCATGGAGGAAAGTGCGGATAGTGACTGTTGTATTCAATCCCGATGCAATTTCTGTGTTTCATCAACACTCTGATAGTCCACAGATTACAGAATGCCACCAGATGTGAATCGGAAACTACTACTGGTCTTCCAGGAACGATCAAATCGTAGACTGTTTGAGACATTACTCCCATGGAGGAACGTGCGCATGGTGACTGTTGTATTCAATGCCGATGCAATTTCTGTGTTTCATCAACAGTCTTATAGTCCACAGATTACAGAATGCCTCCAGATGTGCATCGCAAACTACTACTGGTCTTCCAGGGAACGATCAAATCGTAGACTGTTTGAGACATTACTCCCATGGAGGAAAGTGCGCATGGTGAATTTTGTATTCAATCCCGATGGAATTTCTCTGTTTCATCAACAGTCTGATAGTCCACAGATTACAGAATGCCTCCAGACGTGCATCGGAAACTACTACTGGTCTACCAGGGAACGATCAAAGCGTAGACTGTTTGAGACATTACTCCCATGGAGGAAAGTGCACAAGGTGACTGTTGTATTCAATCCCGATTTAAATTCTGTGTTTCATCAACACTCCGATAGTCCACAGATTACAGAATGCAACCAGATGTGCATCGGGAACTACTACTGGTATTCAAGAGAACAATCAAAGCGTAGACTTTTTGAGACATTACTCCGGTGGAGGAAAGTGGGCATGGTGAATTCAATCCCGATGCAATTTCTATGTTTCATCAATACTCTGATAGTCCACAGATTACAGAATGCCACCAGCTGTGCATCGGAAACTACTACTGGTCTGCCAGGGAACGATCAAAGCGTGGACTATTTGAGACATTACTCCCATATAAGAAAGTGCGAATGGTGACTGTTGTATTCAATCCCGATGCAATTTCTGTGTTTCATCAACACTCTGATAGTCCACAGATTACAGAATGCCACCAGATGTGCATCGGAAACTACTAATGGTCTTCCAGGGAACGATCAAAGCGTAGACTGTTTGAGACATTACTCCCGTGGAGGAAAGTGCGCGTGATGACTGTTGTATTCAATCCCGATGCAGTTTCTGTGTTTCATCAACACTCTGATGGTCCACAGATTACAGAATGCCACCAGATGCCCATCGGAAATTAATACTGGTCTTCCATGGAACGATCAAAGCGTAGACTGTTTGAGACATTACTCCCATGGAGGAAAGTGCGCATGGTGACTGTTGTATTCATTCGCGATACAATTCCTGTGTTTCATCGACACTCTGATAGTCCACAGATTACAGAATGCCTCCAGTTGTGCATCGGAAAATTCTTCTGGTCTTCCAGGGAACGGTTAAATTGTAGACTGTTGGAGACATTACTCCCTTGGAGGAAAGTGCGAATGGTGACTGTTGTATTCAATTCCGATGGAATTTCTGTGTTTCGTCAACAGTCTGATAGTCCACAGATTACAGAATGCCTCCAGATGTGCATCGGAAACTGCTACTGGTCTTCCAGGGAACGATCAAAGCGTAGACTGTTTGAGACATTACTCCCATGGAGGAAAGTGCGCATGGTGACTGTTGTATTCCATCCCGATGCAATTTCTGTGTTTCATCAACAGTCTTATAGTCCACAGATTACAGAATGCCACCAGATGTGCATCGGAAACTCCTACTGGTTTTCCACTGAACGATCAAAGCGTAGACTGTTTCAGACATTACTCCCATGGAGGAAAGTGCGGATAGTGACTGTTATATTCAATCCCGATGCAATTTCTGTGTTTCATCAACACTCTGATAGTCCACAGATTACAGAATGCCACCAGATGTGAATCGGAAACTACTACTGGTCTTCCAGGAACGATCAAATCGTAGACTGTTTGAGACATTACTCCCATGGAGGAAAGTGCGCATGGTGACTGTTGTATTCAATGCCGATGCAATTTCTGTGTTTCATCAACAGTCTTATAGTCCACAGATTACAGAATGCCTACAGATGTGCATCGCAAACTACTACTGGTCTTCCAGGGAACGATCAAATCGTAGACTGTTTGAGACATTTCTCCGGTGGAGGAAAGTGCGCATGGTGAATTTTGTATTCAATCCCGATGGGATTTCTCTGTTTCGTCAACAGTCTGATTGTCCACAGATTACAGAATGCCTCCAGATGTGCATCGGAAACTACTACTGGTCTTCCAGGGAACGATCAAAGCGTAGACTGTTTGAGACATTACTCCCATGGAGGAAAGTGCACAAGGTGACTGTTGTATTTAATCCCAATGCCATTTCTGTGGTTCATCAACACTCTGATAGTCCACAGACTACAGAATGCCTCCAGATGTGCATCGGAAACTACTACTGGTCTTGAAGGGAACGATCAAAGCGTAGACTGTTTGAGACACTACTCCCATGGAGGAAAGTGCGCATGGCGACTGTTGTATTCAATCCCGATGCAATTTCTGTGTTTCATCAACACTCTGATAGTCCACAGATTACAGAATGCCACCAGATGTGCATCGGAAACTACTACTGGTCTTCCAGAGAACAATCAAAGCGTATACTGTTTGAGACATTACTCCGGTGGAGGAAAGTGCGCATGGTGAATTCATCCCAATGCAATTTCTGTGTTTCATCAACAGTCTGATAGTCCACAGATTACAGAATGCTACCAGATGTGAATCGGAAACTACTACTGGTCTTCCAGGAACGATCAAATCGTAGACTGTTTGAGACATTACTCCCATGGAGGAAAGTGCGCATGGTGACTGTTGTATTCAATGCCGATGCAATTTCTGTGTTTCATCAACAGTCTTATAGTCCACAGATTACAGAATGCCTACAGATGTGCATCGCAAACTACTACTGGTCTTCCAGGGAACGATCAAATCGTAGACTGTTTGAGACATTTCTCCGGTGGAGGAAAGTGCGCATGGTGAATTTTGTATTCAATCCCGATGGGATTTCTCTGTTTCATCAACAGTCTGATAGTCCACAGATTACAGAATGCCTCCAGATGTGCATCGGAAACTACTACTGGTCTTCCAGGGAACGATCAAAGCGTAGACTGTTTGAGACATTACTCCCATGGAGGAAAGTGCACAAGGTGACTGTTGTATTTAATCCCAATGCAATTTCTGTGGTTCATCAACACTCTGGTAGTCCACAGACTACAGAATGCCTCCAGATGTGCATCGGAAACTACTACTGGTCTTGAAGGGAACGATCAAAGCGTAGACTGTTTGAGACGCAACCCCCATGGAGGAAAGTGCGCATGGCGACTGTTGTATTCAATCCCGATGCAATTTCTGTGTTTCATCAACACTCTGATAGTCCACAGATTACAGAATGCCACCAGATGTGCATCGGAAACTACTACTGGTCTTCCAGGGAACGATCAAAGCGTTGACTGTTTACGACATTACTCCGGTGGAGGAAAGTGCGCATGGTGACTGTTGTATTCAATCCCGATGCAATTTCTGTGTTTCATCAACACTCTGATAGTCCACAGATGACAAAATGCCACCAGATGTGCATCGGAAACTACTACTGGTCTTCCAGAGAACAATCAAAGCGTAGACTGTTTGAGACATTACTCCGGTGGAGGAAAGTGCGCATGGTGAATTCATCCCAATGCAATTTCTGTGTTTCATCAACAGTCTGATAGTCCACAGATTACAGAATGCCACCAGATGTGCATCGGAAACTACTATTGGTCTTCCAGGGAACGATCAAAGCGTAAATTGATTGAGACATTACTCACATTGAGGAAAGGGCGGATGGTGACTGTTGTATTCAATCCCGATGCAATATCTGTGTTTCATCAACACTCTGATAGTCTAAAGATTACTGAATGCCAACAGATCTGCATCGGAAACTACTACTGGTCTTCCAGAGAACAATCAAAGCGTAGACTGTTTGAGACAATCCTCTGGTGGAGGAAAGTGCGCATGGTGAATTCAATCCCGATGCAATTTCTCTGTTTCATCAACACAATGATAGTCCACAGATTACAGAATGCCACCAGATGTGCATCGGAAACTACTACTGGTATTCCAGGGAACGATCAAAACGTAAATTGTTTGAGACATTACTCACATTGAGGAAAGTGCGCATGGTGACTGTTGTATTCAATCCCGATGCCATTTTTTGTGTTTCATCAATACTCTGATAGTTCACAGATTACAGAATGCCCCCAGATGTGCATCGGAAACTACTACTGGTCTTCCATTGAACGATCAAAGCGTGGACTGTTTGCGACATTACTCCGGTGGAGGAAAGTGCGAATGGTGACTGATGTATTCAAACCCGATGCAATTTCTGTGTTTCATCGACACTCTGATAGTCCACAGATTACAGAATGCCACCAGATGTGCATCGGAAACTAATAGTGGTCTTCCAGGGAACGATCAAAGCGTAGACTGTTCGAGACATTACTCCCGAGGAGGAAGTTGTGCGTGGTGACTGTTGTATTCAATCCCGATGCAATTTCTGTGTTTCATCAACAGTCTTATAGTCCACAGATTACAGAATGCCTCCAGATGTGCATCGGAAACTACTACTTGTCTTCCAGGGAACGATCAAATCGTAGACTGTTTGAGACATTATTCCCATGGAGGAAAGTGCGGATGGTGACTGTTGTATTCAATCCAAATGCAATTTCTGTGTTTCATTAACACTCTGATAGTCCACAGATTACAAAATGCCACCAGATGTGCATTGGAAACTACTACTGGTCTTCCAGAGAACAATCAAAGCGTAGACAGTTTGAGACATTACTCCGGTGGAGGAAAGTGCGCGTGGTGACTGTTGTATTCAATCCCGATGCAATTTCTGTGTTTCATCAACACTCTGATGGTCCACAGATTACAGAATGCCACCAGAATGACATCGGAAATTAATACTGGTCTTCCATGGAACGATCAAGGCGTAGACTGTTTGAGACATTACTCCCATGGAGGAAAGTGCGCATGGTGACTGTTGTATTCATTCGCGATGCAATTCCTGTGTTTCATCGACACTCTGATAGTCCACAGATTACAGAATGTTTCCAGTTGTGCATCGGAAAATACTTCTGGTCTTCCAGGGAACGGTTAAATTGTAGACTGTTGGAGACATTACTGCCTTGGAGGAAAGTGCGCATGGTGACTGTTGTATTCAATTCCGATGGAATTTCTGTGTTTCGTCAACAGTCTGATAGTCCACAGATTACAGAATGCCTCCAGATGTGCATCGGAAACTACTACTGGTCTTCCAGGGAACGATCAAAGCGTAGACTGTTTGAGACATTACTCCCATGGAGGAAAGTGCGCATGGTGACTGTTGTATTCCATCCCGATGCAATTTCTGTGTTTCATCAACAGTCTTATAGTCCACAGATTACAGAATGCCTCCAGATGTGCAACGGAAACTACTACTGGTCTTCCAGGGAACGATCAAATCGTAGACTGTTTGAGACATTACTCCCATGGAGGAAATTGCGCATGTTGACTGTTGTATTTAATCCCGATGCATTATCTGTGTTTCATCAACACTCTGATAGTCCACAGATTACAGAATGCCACCAGATGTGCATCGGAAACTACTACTGGTCTTCCAGGGAACGATCAAAGCGTTGACTGTTTACGACATTACTCCGGTGGAGGAAAGTGCGCATGGTGACTGTTGTATTCAATCCCGATGCAATTTCTGTGTTTCATCAACACTCTGATAGTCCACAGATTACAAAATGCCACCAGATGTGCATCGGAAACTACTACCGGTCTTCCAGAGAACAATCAAAGCGTAGACTGTTTAAGACATTACTCCGGTGGAGGAAAGTGCGCATGGTGAATTCATCCCAATGCAATTTCTGTGTTTCATCAACACTCTGATAGTCCACAGATTACAAAATGCCAAAAGATGTGCATCGGAAACTACTATTGGTCTTCCAGGGAACGATCAAAGCGTAAATTGATTGAGACATTACTCACATTGAGGAAAGGGCGGATGGTGACTGTTGTATTCAATCCCGATGCAATTTCTGTGTTTCATCAACACTCTGATAGTCTAAAGATTACAGAATGCCACCAGACCTGCATCGGAAACTACTACTGGTCTTCCAGAGAACAATCAAAGCGTAGACAGTTTGAGACATTACTCCGGTGGAGGAAAGTGCGCGTGGTGACTGTTGTATTCAATCCCGATGCAATTTCTGTGTTTCATCAACACTCTGATGGTCCACAGATTACAGAATGCCACCAGAATGACATCGGAAATTAATACTGGTCTTCCATGGAACGATCAAGGCGTAGACTGTTTGAGACATTACTCCCATGGAGGAAAGTGCGCATGGTGACTGTTGTATTCATTCGCGATGCAATTCCTGTGTTTCATCGACACTCTGATAGTCCACAGATTACAGAATGCCTCCAGTTGTGCATCGGAAAATACTTCTGGTCTTCCAGGGAACGGTTAAATTGTAGACTGTTGGAGACATTACTGCCTTGGAGGAAAGTGCGCATGGTGACTGTTGTATTCAATTCCGATGGAATTTCTGTGTTTCGTCAACAGTCTGATAGTCCACAGATTACAGAATGCCTCCAGATGTGCATCGGAAACTACTACTGGTCTTCCAGGGAACGATCAAAGCGTAGACTGTTTGAGACATTACTCCCATGGAGGAAAGTGCGCATGGTGACTGTTGTATTCCATCCCGATGCAATTTCTGTGTTTCATCAACAGTCTTATAGTCCACAGATTACAGAATGCCTCCAGATGTGCAACGGAAACTACTACTGGTCTTCCAGGGAACGATCAAATCGTAGACTGTTTGAGACATTACTCCCATGGAGGAAATTGCGCATGTTGACTGTTGTATTTAATCCCGATGCATTATCTGTGTTTCATCAACACTCTGATAGTCCACAGATTACAGAATGCCACCAGATGTGCATCGGAAACTACTACTGGTCTTCCAGGGAACGATCAAAGCGTTGACTGTTTACGACATTACTCCGGTGGAGGAAAGTGCGCATGGTGACTGTTGTATTCAATCCCGATGCAATTTCTGTGTTTCATCAACACTCTGATAGTCCACAGATTACAAAATGCCACCAGATGTGCATCGGAAACTACTACTGGTCTTCCAGAGAACAATCAAAGCGTAGACTGTTTAAGACATTACTCCGGTGGAGGAAAGTGCGCATGGTGAATTCATCCCAATGCAATTTCTGTGTTTCATCAACACTCTGATAGTCCACAGATTACAAAATGCCAAAAGATGTGCATCGGAAACTACTATTGGTCTTCCAGGGAACGATCAAAGCGTAAATTGATTGAGACATTACTCACATTGAGGAAAGGGCGGATGGTGACTGTTGTATTCAATCCCGATGCAATTTCTGTGTTTCATCAACACTCTGATAGTCTAAAGATTACAGAATGCCTCCAGACCTGCATCGGAAACTACTACTGGTCTTCCAGAGAACAATCAAAGCGTAGACTGTTTGAGACAATCCTCTGGTGGAGGAAAGTGCGCATGGTGAATTCAATCCCGATGCAATTTCTCTGTTTTATCAACACAATGATAGTTCACAGATTACAGAATGCGTTCAGATGTGCATCGGAAACTACTACTGGTCTTCCAGGGAACGATCAAAACGTAAATTGTTTGAGACATTACTCACACTGCGGAAAGTGCGCGTGGTGACTGTTGTATTCAATCCCGATGCAATTTCTGTGTTTCATCAACACTCTGATGGTCCACAGATTACAGAATGACACCAGATGGACATCGGAAATTAATACTGGTCTTCCATGGAACGATCAAAGCGTAGACTGTTTGAGACATTACTCCCATGGAGGAAAGTGCGCATGGTGACTGTTGTATTCATTCGCGATGCAATTCCTGTGTTTCATCGACACTCTGATAGTCCACAGATTACAAAATGCCTCCAGTTGTGGATCGGAAAATACTTCTGGTCTTCCAGGGAACGGTTAAATTGTAGACTGTTGGAGACATTACTCCCTTGGAGGAAAGTGTGCATAGTGACTGTTGTATTCAATTCCGATGGAATTTCTGTGTTTCGTCAACAGTCTGATAGTCCACAGATTACAGAATGCCTCCAGATGTGCATCGGAAACTACTACTGGTCTTCCAGGGAACGATCAAAGCGTAGACTGTTTGAGACATTACTCCCATGGAGGAAAGTGCTCAAGGTGACTGTTGTATTTAATCCCAATGCAATTTCTGTGGTTCATCAACACTCTGATAGTCCACAGACTACAGAATGCCTCCAGATGTGCATCGGAAACTACTACTGGTCTTGAAGGGAACGATCAAAGCGTAGACTGTTTGAGACACTACTCCCATGGAGGAAAGTGCGCATGGCGACTGTTGTATTCAATCCCGATGCAATTTCTGTGTTTCATCAACACTCTGATAGTCCACAGATTACAGAATGCCACCAGATGTGCATCGGAAACTACTACTGGTCTTCCAGGGAACGATCAAAGCGTAGACTGTTTGCGACATTACTCCGGTGGAGGAAAGTGCGCATGGTGACTGTTGTATTCAATCCCGATGCAATTTCTGTGTTTCATTAACACTCTGATAGTCCACAGATTACAAAATGCCACCAGATGTGCATCGGAAACTACTATTGGTCTTCCAGGGAACGATCAAAGCGTACATTGATTGAGACATTACTCACATTGAGGAAATTGCGGATGGTGACTGTTGTATGTAATCCCGATGCAATATCTGTGTTTCATCAACACTCTGATAGTCCACAGACTACAGAATGCCTCCAGATGTGCATCGGAAACTACTACTGGTCTTCCAGGGAACGATCAAAGCGTAGACTGTTTGAGACATTACTCCCATGGAGGAAAGTGCTCAAGGTGACTGTTGTATTTAATCCCAATGCAATTTCTGTGGTTCATCAACACTCTGATAGTCCACAGATTACAGAATGCCACCAGATGTGCATCGGAAACTACTACTGGTCTTCCAGAGTACAATCAAAGCGTAGACTGTTTGAGACATTACTCCGGTGGAGGAAAGTGCGCATGGTGAATTAATCCCAATGCAATTTCTGTGTTTCATCAACACTCTGATAGTCCACAGATTACAGAATGCCACCAGATGTGCATCGGAAACTACTATTGGTCTTCCAGGGAACGATCAAAGCGTAAATTGATTGAGACATTACTCACATTGAGGAAATTGCGGATGGTGACTGTTGTATGTAATCCCGATGCAATATCTGTGTTTCATCAACACTCTGATAGTCTAAAGATTACAGAATGCCACCAGATCTGCATCGGAAACTACTACTGGTCTTCCAGAGAACAATCAAAGCGTAGACTGTTTGAGACAATCCTCTGGTGGAGGCAAGTGCGCATGGTGAATTCAATCCCGATGCAATTTCTCTGTTTCATCAACACAATGATAGTCCACAGATTACAGAATGCCACCAGATGTGCATCGGAAACTACTACTGGTCTTCCAGGGAACGATCTAAACGTAAATTGTTTGAGACATTACTCACATTGAGGAAAGTGCGCATGGTGACTGTTGTATTCAATCCCGATGCCATTTTTTGTGTTTCATCAATACTCTGATAGTTCACAGATTACAGAATGCCACCAGATGTGCATCGGAAACTACAACTGGTCTTCCAGGGAACGATCAAAGCGTGGACTGTTTGAGACATTACTCCCATGGAGGAAAGGGCGAATGGTGACTGTTGTATTCAAACCCGATGCAATTTCTGTGTTTCATCGACACTCTGATAGTCCACAGATTACAGAATGCCACCAGATGTGCATCGGAAACTACTACTGGTCTTCCAGGGAACGATCAGAGCCTAAACTCTTTGAGACATTGCTCCCATGGAGGAAAGTGCGCATGGTGACTGTTGTATTCAATCCCGATGCAATTTCTGTGTTTCATCAACAGTCTTATAGTCCACAGATTACAGAATGCCTCCAGATGTGCATCAGAAACTACTACTGGTCTTCCAGGGTACGATCAAATCGTAGACTGTTTGAGACATTACTCCCATGAAGGAAAGTGTGCATGGTGACTGTTGTATTCAATCCCGATGCAATTTCTGTGTTTCATCAACAGTCTGATAGTCCACGGATTACAGAATGCCACCAGATGTGCACCGGAAACTGCTACTGGTCTTCCAGGAACGATCAAAGCGTAGACTGTTTGAGAAATTACTCCCATGGAGGAAAGTGCGCATGGTGACTGTTGTATTCAATGCCGATGCAATTTCTGTGTTTCATCAATACTCTGATAGTCCACAGATTGCAGAATGCCACCAGATGTGCATCGGAAACTACTACTGGAATTCCAGAGAACAATCAAAGCGTAGGCTGTTTGAGACATTACTCCGGTGGAGGAAAGTGGGCATGGTGAATTCAATCCCGATGCAATTTCTATGTTTCATCAACACTCTGATAGTCCACAGATTACAGAATGCCACCAGATGTGCATCAGAAACTACTACTGGTCTTCCAGGGAACGATCAAAACGTAAATTGTTTGAGACATTACTCACATTGAGAAAAGTGCGCATGGTGACAGTTGTATTCAATCCCGATGCAATTTCTGTGTTTCATCAATACTCTGATAGTCCACAGATTACAGAATGCCACCAGATGTGCATCGGGAATTACTACTGGTCAGCCAGGGAACGATCAAAGCGTGGACTATTTGAGACGTTACTCCCATGGAGGAAAGTGCGAATGGTGACTGTTGCATTCAATCCCGATGCAATTTCTGTGTTTCATCAACACTCTGATAGTCTACAGATTACAGAATGCCACCAGATGTGCATCGGAAACTACTACTGGTCTTCCAGGGAACGATCAAAGCGTAGACTGTCTGAGACATTACTCCCGTGGAGGAAAGTGCGCGTGGTGACTGTTGTATTCAATCCCGATGCAATTTCTGTGTTTCATCAACACTCTGATGGTCCACAGAATACAGAATGCCACCAGATGTCCATCGGAGGTTAATACTGGTGTTCCATGGAACGATTAAAGCGTAGACTGTTTGAGACATTACTCCCATGGAGGAAAGTGCGCATGGTGACTGTTGTATTTATTCCCGATGCAGTTTCTGTGTTTCATCAACACTCTGATTGTACACAGATTAAAGAATGCCTCCAGTTGTGCATCGGAAACTACTTCTGGTCTTCCAGGGAACGATTAAATCGCAGACTGTTGGAGACATTACTCCCATGGAGGAAAGTGCGCATGGTGACTGTTGTATTCAATGCCGATGCAATTTCTTTGTTTCATTAACACTCTGATAGTCCATAGATTACAGAATGCCACCAGATGTGCATCGGAAACTACTGCTGGTCTTCCAGGGAACGATCAAAGCGTAGACTGTTTGAGACATTACTCCGGTGGATGAAAGTGCGCATGGTGACTATTTTATTCAATCCCGATGATATTTCTGTGTTTCATCAACACTCTGATAGTCCACAGATTACAAAATGCTACCAGATGTGCATCGGAAACTACTACTGGTCTTCCAGAGAACAATCAAAGCGTAGACAGTTTGAGACATTACGCCAGTGGAGGAAAGTGCCCATGGTGACTGTTGTATTCAATCCCGATGCAATTTCTGTGTTTCATCAACAGTCTTATAGTCCACAGATTACAGAATGCCACCAGATGTGCATCGCAAACTACTACTGGTCTTCCAGGGAACGATCAAATCGTAGACTGTTTGAGACATTACTCCCATTTAGGAATGTGCGCATGGTGAATGTTGTATTCAATCCCAATGGTATTTCGCTGTTTCATCAATAGTCTGATAGTCCACAGATTACAGAATGCCTCCAGATGTGCATCAAAACTACTACTGGTCTTCCAGGGAACGATCAAAGCGTACACTGTTTGAGACATTACTCCCATGGAGGAAGCTGCACAAGGTGACTGTTGTATTCAATCCCGATGCAATTTCTGTGTTTCATCAACACTCTGATAGTCCACAGATTACAGAATACCTATAGATGTGCATCGTAAGCTACCACAGGTTTTCCAGGGAACGATCAATACGTAGACTGTTTGAAACATTACTCCCATGGAGGAAAGTGCGCATGGTGACTGCTGTATTCAATCCCGATGCAATTTCTGTGTTTAATCAACACTTTGAAGGTCAACAGATTACAGAATGCCTCCAGATGTGCATCGGAAACTACTACTGGTCTTCCAGGGAACGATGAAAGCGTAGTCTGTTTGAGACATTGCTCGCCATGGGGGAAAGTGCGCATGGTGACTGTTGTATTTAATCAAAATGCAATTTCTGTGGTTCATCAACACTCTGATTGTCCACAGACCACAGAATGCCTCCAGATGTGCATCGGAAACTACTACTGGTCTTGAAGGGAACGATAAAAGCGTAGACTGTTTGAGACACTACTCCCATGGAGGAAAGTGCGCATGGCGACTGTTGTATTCAATCCCGATGCAATTTCTGTGTTTCATCAACACTCCGATAGTCCACAGATTACAGAATGCCACCAGATGTGCATCGGAAACTACTACTGGTCTTCCAGGGAACGATCAAAGCGTAGACTGTTTGCGACATTACTCCGGTGGAGGAAAGTGCGCATGGTGACTGTTGTATTCAATCCCGATGCAATTTCTGTGTTTCATCAACTCTCTGATAGTCCACAGATTACAAAATGCCACCAGATGTGCATCGGAAACTACTACTGGTCTTCCAGAGAACAATGAAAGCGTAGACTGTTTGAGACATTACTCCGGTGGAGGAAAGTGCGCATGGTGAATTCATCCCAATGCAATTTCTGTTTTTCATCAACACTCTGATAGTCCACAGATTACAGAATGCCACCAGATGTGCATCGGAAACTAGTATTGGTCTTCCAGGGAACGATCAAAGCGTAAATTGATTGAGACATTACTCACATTGAGGAAAGTGCGGATGGTGACTGTTGTACTCAATCCCGATGCAATTTCTGTGTTTCATCAACACTCTGATAGTCTAAAGATTACAGAATGCCACCAGATGTGCATCGGAAACTAGTACTGGTCTTCCAGAGAACAATCAAAGCGTAGACTGTTTGAGACAATCCTCTGGTGGAGGAAAGTGCTCATGGTGAATTCAATCCCGATGCAATTTCACTGTTTCATCAACACAATGATAGTCCACAGATTACAGAATGCCACCAGATGTGCATCGGAAACTACTACTGGTCTTCCAGGGAACGATCAAAGCGTGGACTGTTTGAGACATTACTCCCATGGAGGAAAGTGCGAATGGTGACTGTTGTATTCAAACCCGATGCAATTTCTGTGTTTCATCGACACTCTGATAGTCCACAGATTACAGAATGCCACCAGATGTGCATCGGAAACTAATAGTGGTCTTCCAGGGAACGATCAAAGCGTAGACTGTTTGAGACATTACTCCCGAGGAGGAAGGTGCTAGTGGTGACTGTTGTATTCAATCCCGATGCAATTTCTGTGTTTCATCAACACTCTGATGGTCCACAGATTACAGAATGAAACCAGATGTCCATCGCTAACTAATACTGGTCTTCCAGGGAACGATCAAATCGTAGACTGTTTGAGACATCACTCCCATGGAGGAAAGTGCGTATGGTGACTTTTGTATTCAATCCCGATGCAATTTCTGTGTTTCATCAACACTCTGATAGTCCACAGATTACAGAATGCCTCCAGTTGTGCATCGGAAACTACTTCTGGTCTTCCTGGGAACGATCAAAGCGTAGACTGTTTGAGACATTACTCCCATGGAGGGAAGTGCGCATGGTGACTGTTGTATTTAATCCCGATGGAATTTCTGTGTTTCATCAACAGTCTGATAGTCCACAGATTACAGAATGCCTCCAGATGTGCTTTGGAAACTACTACTGGTCTTCCAGGGAACGATCAAAGCGTAGACTGTTTGAGACATTACTCCCATGGAGGAAGGTGCGCATGGTGACTGTTGTATTCAATCCCGATGCAATTTCTGTGTTTCATCAACAGTCTTATAGTCCATAGATTACAGAATGCCTCCAGATGTGCATCGGAAACTACTACTGGTCTTCCAGGGAACGATCAAATCGTAGACTGTTTGAGACATTATTCCCATGGAGGAAAGTGCGGATGGTGACTGTTGTATTCAATCCAAATGCAATTTCTGTGTTTCATTAACACTCTGATAGTCCACACATTACAGAATGCCACCAGATGTGCACCGGAAACTACTACTGGTCTTCCAGGAACGATCAGAGCGTAGACTGTTTGAGACATTACTCCCATGGAGGAAAGTGCGCATGGTGACTGTTGTATTTAATGCCAATGCAATTTCTGTGTTTCATCAACACTCTGATAGTCCACAGATTACAGAATGCCACCAGATGTGCATCGGAAACTACTACTGGTCTTAAAGGGAACGATCAAAGGGTAGACTGTTTGAGACATTTCTCCGGTGGAGGAAAGTGCGCATGGTGACTGTTGTATTCCATCCCGATGCAATTTCTGTGTTTCATCAACTCTCTGATAGTCCACAGATTACAAAATGCCACCAGATGTGCATTGGAAACTACTACTGGTCTTGCAGAGAACAATCAAAGCGTAGACTGTTTGAGACATTACTCTGGTGGAGGAAGGTGCGCATGGTGAATTAATCCCGATGCAATTTCTGTGTTTCATCAACACTCTGATACTCCACAGATTACAGAATGCCACCAGATGTGCATCGGAAACTACTATTGGTCTTCCAGAGAACGATCAAAGGGTAAATTGATTGAGACATTACTCACATTGAGGAAAGTGCGGATGGTGACTGTTGTATTCAATCCCGGTGAAATATCTGTGTTTCATCAACACTCTGATAGTCTAAAGATTACAGAATGCCACCAAATGTGCATCGGAAACTACTACTGGTCTTCCAGAGAACAATCAAAGCGTAGACTCTTTGAGACAATCCTCTGGTGGAGGAAAGTGCTCATGGTGAATTCAATCCCGATGCAATTTCTCTGTTTCATCAAGACAATGATAGTCCACAGATTACAGAATGCCACCAGATGTGCATCGGAAACTACTACTGGTCTTCCAGGGAACGATCAAAACGTAAATTGTTTGAGACATTACTCACATTGAGGAAAGTGCGCATGGTGACTGTTGTATTCAATCCCAATGCCATTTTTTGTGTTTCATCAATACTCTGATAGTCCACAGATTGCAGAATGCCACCAGATGTGCATCGGAAACTACTACTGGTCTTCCAGGGAACGATCAAAGCGTGGAATGTTTGAGACATTACTCCCATGGAGGAAAGTGCGAATGGTGACTGTTGTATTCAAACCCGATGCAATTTCTGTGTTTCATCGACACTCTGATAGTCCACAGATTACAGAATGTTACCAGATGTGCATCGGAAACTAATAGTGGTCTTTCAGGGAACGATCAAAGCGTAGACTGTTTGAGACATTACTCCCGAGGAGGAAGGTGCGCGTGGTGACTGTTGTATTCAATCCCGATGCAATTTCTGTGTTTCATCAACACTCTGATGGTCCACAGATTACAGAATGAAACCAGATGTCCATCGCAAACTAATACTGGTCTTCCAGGCAACGATCAAAGCGTAGACTGTTTGAGACATCACTCCCATGGAGGAGAGTGCGTATGGTGACTTTTGTATTCAATCCCGATGCAATTTCTGTGTTTCATGAACACTCTGATAGTCCACAGATTACAGAATGCCTCCAGTTGTGCATCGGAAACTACTTCTGGTCTTCCAGGGAACGATCAAAGCGTAGACTGTTTGAGACATTACTCCAATGGAGGGAAGTGCGCATGGTGACTGTTGTATTTAATCCCGATGGAATTTCTGTGTTTCATCAACAGTCTGATAGTCCACAGATTACAGAATGCCTCCAGATGTGCTTTGGAAACTACTACTGGTCTTCCAGGGAACGATCAAAGCGTAGACTGTTTGAGACATTACTCACATTGAGAAAAGTGCGCATGGTGACTGTTGTATTCAATCCCGATGCAATTTCTGTGTTTCATCAACAGTCTTATAGTCTCAGATTACAGAATGCCTCCAGATGTGCATCGGAAACTACTACTGGTCTTCCAGGGAACGATCAAATCGTAGACTGTTTGAGACATTATTCCCATGGAGGAAAGTGCGGATGGTGACTGTTGTATTCAATCCAAATGCAATTTCTGTGTTTCATTAACACTCTGATAGTCCACACATTACAGAATGCCACCAGATGTGCACCGGAAACTACTACTGGTCTTCCAGGAACGATCAGAGCGTAGACTGTTTGAGACATTACTCCGGTGGATGAAAGTGCGCATGGTGACTATTGTATTCAATCCCGATGATATTTCTGTGTTTCATCAACACTCTGATAGTCCACAGATTACAGAATGCCACCAGATGTGCATCGGAAACTACTACTGGTCTTAAAGGGAACGATCAAATGGTAGACTGTTTGAGACATTTCTCCGGTGGAGGAAAGTGCGCATGGTGACTGTTGTATTCAATCCCGATGCAATTTCTGTGTTTCATCAACTCTCTGATAGTCCACAGATTACAGAATGCCACCAGATGTGCATCGGAAACTCCTACTGTTTTCCACTGAACGATCAAAGCGTAGACTGTTTCAGACATTACTCCCATGGAGGAAAGTGCGGATAGTGACTGTTGTATTCAATCCATATGCAATTTCTGTGTTTCATCAACAGTCTGATAGTCCACAGATTACAGAATGCCACCAGATGTGAATCGGAAACTACTACTGGTCTTCCAGGAACGATCATATCGTAGACTGTTTGAGACATTACTCCCATAGAGGAAAGTGCGCATGGTGACTGTTGTATTCAATGCCGATGCAATTTCTGTGTTTCATCAACAGTCTTATAGTCCACAGATTACAGAATGCCTCCAGATGTGCATCGCAAACTACTACTGGTCTTCCAGGAACGATCAAATCGTAGACTGTTTGAGACATTACTCCCATGGAGGAAAGTGCGCATGGTGACTGTTGTATTCAATGCCGATGCAATTTCTGTGTTTCATCAACAGTCTTATGGTCCACAGATTACAAAATGCCACCAGATGTGCATCGGAAACTACTACTGGTCTTCCAGGGAACGATCAAAGCGTAGACTGTTTGAGACATAACTCCCATGGAGGAAAGTGCACAAGGTGACTGTTGTTTTTGATCCCAATGCAATTTCTGTGGTTCATCAACACTCTGATAGTCCACAGACTACAGAATGCCTCCAGATGTGCATCGGAAACTACTACTGGTCTTGAAGGGAACGATCAAAGCGTAGACTGTTTGAGACACTACTCCCATGGAGGAAAGTGCGCATGGCGACTGTTGTATTCAATCACGATGCAATTTCTGTGTTTCATCAACACTCTGATAGTCCACAGATTACAGAATGCCACCAGATGTGCATCGGAAACTACTACTGGTCTTCCAGGGAACGATCAAAGCGTAGACTGTTTGCGACATTACTCCGGTGGAGGAAAGTGCGCATGGTGACTGTTGTATTCAATCCCGATGCAATTTCTGTGTTTCATCAACACTCTGATAGTCCACAGATTACAAAATGCCACCAGATGTGCATCGGAAACTACTGCTGGTCTTCCAGAGAACAATCAAAGCGTAGACTGTTTGAGACATTACTCCGGTGGAGGAAAGTGCGCATGGTGAATTCATCCCAATGCAATTTCTGTGTTTCATCAACACTCTGATAGTCCACAGATTACAGAATGCCACCAGATGTGCATCGGAAACTACGATTGGTCTTCCAGGGAACGATTAAAGCGTAAATTGATTGAGACATTACTCACATTGAGGAAAGTGCGGATGGTGACTGTTGTATTCAATCCCGATGCAATTTCTGTGTTTCATCAACACTCTGATAGTCTAAAGATTACAGAATGCCACCAGATCTGCATCGGAAACTACTACTGGTCTTCCAGGAAACGATCAAAGCGTGGACTGTTTGAGACATTACTCCCATGGAGGTAAGTGCGAATGGTGGCTGTTGTATTCAAACCCGATGCAATTTCTGTGTTTCATCCACACTCTGATAGTCCACAGATTACAGAATGCCACCAGATGTGCATCGGAAACTAATAGTGGTGTTCCAGGGAACGATCAAACCGTGGACTCTTTGAGACATTACTCCCATGGAGGAAAGTGCGAATGGTGACTGTTGTATTCAATCCCGATGCAATTTCTGTGTTTCATCAACACTCTGATAGTCCACAGATTACACAATGCCTCCAGTTGTGCATCGGAAACTACTTCTGGTCTTCCAGGGAACGATCAAAGCGTAGTCTGTTTGAGACATTACTCCCATGGTGGGAAGTGCGCATGGTGACTGTTGTATTTAATCCCGATGGAATTTCTGTGTTTCATCAACAGTCTGATAGTCCACAGATTACAGAATGCCTCCAGATGTGCATTGGAAACTACTACTGGTCTTCCAGGGAACGATCAAAGCGTAGACTGTTTGTGACATTACTCCCATGGAGGAAAGTGCGCATGGTGACTGTTGTATTCAATCCCGATGCAATTTCTGTGTTTCATCAACAGTCTTATAGTCCACAGATTACAGAATGCCTCCAGATGTGCATCGGAAACTACTACTGGTCTTCCAGGAACGATCAGAGCGTAGACTGTTTGAGACATTACTCCCATGAAGGAAAGTGTGCATGGTGACTGTTGTATTTAATGCCGATGCAATTTCTGTGTTTCATCAACACTGTGATAGTCCACAGATTACAGAATGCCACCAGATGTGCATCGGAAACTACTACTGGTCTTAAAGGGAACGATCAAAGGGTAGACTGTTTGAGACATTTCTCCGGTTGAGGAAAGTGTGCATGGTGACTGTTGTATTCAATCCCGATGCAATTTCTGTGTTTCATCAACTCTCTGATAGTCCACAGATTACAAAATGCCACCAGATGTGCATTGGAAATTACTACTGGTCTTCCAGAGAACAATCAAAGCGTAGACTGTTTGAGACATTACTCCGGTGGAGGAAGGTGGGCATGGTGAATTCAATCCCGATGCAATTTCTGTGTTTCATCAATACTCTGATAGTCCACAGATTACAGAATGCCTTCAGATGTGCATCGGAAACTACTACTGGTCTTCCAGGGATCGATCAGAGCCTAAACTCTTTGAGACATTGCTCCCATGGAGGAAAGTGCGCATGGTGACTGTTGTATCAAATCCCGATGCAATTTCTGTGTTTCATCAATACACTGATAGTCCACAGATTACAGAATGCCACCAGCTGTGCATCGGAAACTACTACTGGTCTGCCAGGGAACGATCAAAGCGTGGACTATTTGAGACATTACTCCCATATAAGAAAGTGCGAATGGTGACTGTTGTATTCAATCCCGATGCAATTTCTGTGTTTCATCAACACTCTGATAGTCCACAGATTACAGAATGCCACCAGCTGTGCATCGGAAACTACTAGTGGTCTTCCAGGGAACGATCAAAGCGTAGACTGTTTGAGACATTACACCCGTGGAGGAAAGTGCGCGTGGTGACTGTTGTATTCAATCCCGATGCAATGTCTGTGTTTCATCAACACTCTGATGGTCCACAGATTACAGAATGCCACCAGATGGACATCGGAACTTAATACTGGTCTTCCATGGAACGATCAAAGCGTAGACTGTTTGAGACATTACACCCACGGAGGAAAGTGCGCATGGTGACTGTTGTATTCATTCGCGATGCAATTCCTGTGTTTCATCGACACTCTGATAGTCCACAGATTACAGAATGCCTCCAGTTGTGCATCGGAAAATACTTCTGGTCTTCCAGGGAACGGTTAAATTGTAGACTGTTGGAGACATTACTCCCTTGGAGGAAAGTGCGCATGGTGACTGTTGTATTCAATTCCGATGGAATTTTGGTGTTTCGTCAACAGTCTGATAGTCCACAGATTACAGAATGCCTCCAGATGTGCATCGGAAACTACTACTGGTCTTCCAGGGAACGATCAAAGCGTAGACTGTTTGAGACATTACTCCCATGGAGGAAAGTGCGCATGGTGACTGTTGTATTCCATCCCGATGCAATTTCTGTGTTTCATCAGCAGTCTTATAGTCCACAGATTACAGAATGCCTCCAGATGTGCATCGGAAACTACTACTGGTCTTCCAGGGAACGATCAAATCGTAGACTGTTTGAGACATTACTCCCATGGAGGAAATTGCGCATGTTGACTGTTGTATCTAATCGCGATGCATTATCTGTGTTTCATCAACACTCTGATAGACCACAGATTACAGAATGCCACCAGATGTGCATCGGAAACTACTACTGGTCTTCCAGAGAACAATCAAAGCGTAGACTGTTTGAGACTATCCTCTGGTGGAGGAAAGTGCGCATGGTGAATTCAATCCCGATGCAATTTCTCTGTTTCATCAACACAATGATAGTCCACAGATTACAGAATGCGACCAGATGTGCATCGGAAACTACTACTGGTCTTCCAGGGAACGATCAAAACGTAAATTGTTTGAGACATTACTCACATTGAGGAAAGTGCGCATGGTGACTGTTGTATTCAATCCCGATGCCATTTTTTGTGTTTCATCAATACTCTGATAGTTCACAGATTACAGAATGCCACCAGATGTGCATCGGAAACTACAACTGGTCTTCCAGGGAAAGATCAAAGAGTGGACTGTTTGAGACATTACTCCCATGGAGGAAAGTGCGAATGGTGACTGTTGTATTCAAACCCGATGCAATTTCTGTGTTTCATCAACAGTCTTATAGTCCACAGATTACAGAATGCCTCCAGATGTGCATCAGAAACTACTACTGGTCTTCCAGGGAACGATCATATCGTAGACTGTTTGAGACATTACTCCCATGAAGGAAAGTGTGCATGGTGACTGTTGTATTCAATCCCGATGCAATTTCTGTGTTTCATCAACAGTCTGATAGTCCACAGATTACAGAATGCCACCAGACGTGCATCTGAAACTACTACTGGTCTTCCAGGGAACGATCAAAGCGTAGACTGTTTGAGACATTATTCCCGTGCAGGAAAGTGTGCATGGTGACTGTTGTATTCAATCCCGATGCAATTTCTGTGTTTCATGAACACTCTCATAGTCCACGGATTACAGAATGCCACCAGATGTGCACCGGAAACTACTACTGGTCTTCCAGGAACGATCAAAGCGTAGACTGTTTGAGAAATTACTCCCATGGAGGAAAGTGCGCATGGTGACTGTTGTATTCAATGCCGATGCAATTTCTGTGTTTCATCAATACTCTGATAGTCCACAGATTGCAGAATGCCACCAGATGTGCATCGGAAACTACTACTGGTATTCCAGAGAACAATCAAAGCGTAGACTGTTTGAGACATTACTCCGGTGGAGGAAAGTGGGCATGGTGAATTCAATCCCGATGCAATTTCTATGTTTCATCAACACTCTGCTAGTCCACAGATTACAGAATGCCACCAGATGTGCATCAGAAACTACTACTGGTCTTCCAGGGAACGATCAAAACGTAAATTGTTTGAGACATTACTCACATTGAGGATAGTGCGCATGGTGACAGTTGTATTCAATCCCGATGCAATTTCTGTGTTTCATCAACACTCTGATGGTCCACAGATTACAGAATGCCACCAGATGTGTATCGGAAACTACTACTGGTCTTCCAGGGAACGATCAAAGCGTAGACTGTCTGAGACATTACTCCCGTGGAGGAAAGTGCGCGTAGTGACTGTTGTATTCAATCCCGATGCAATTTCTGTGTTTCATCAACACTCTGATGGTCCACAGATTACAGAATGCCACCAGATGTCCATCGGAAATTAATACTGGTCTTCCATTGAACGATTAAGGCGTAGACTGTTTGAGACAATACTCCCATGGAGGAAAGTGCGCATGGTGACTGTTGTATTCATTCCCGATGCAATTTCTGTGTTTCATCAACACTCTGATAGTCCACAGATTACAGAATGCCTCCAGTTGTGCATCGGAAACTACTTCTGGTCTTCCAGGGAACGATTAAATCGTAGACTGTTGGAGACATTACTCAATTGGAGGAAAGTGCGCATGGTGACTGTTGTATTCAATTCCGATGGAATTTCTGTGTTTCATCAACAGTCTGATAGTCCACAGATTACAGAATGCCTCCAGATGTGCAACTGAAACTACTACTGGTCTTCCAGGGAACGATCAAAGCGTAGACTGTTTGAGACATTACTCCCATGGAGGAAAGTGCGCATGGTGACTGTTGTATTCCATCCCGATGCAATTTCTGTGTTTCATCAACAGTCTTATAGTCCACAGATTACAGAATGCCTCCAGATGTGAATCGGAAACTACTACTGGTCTTCCAGGGAACGATCAAATCGTAGACTGTTTGAGACATTACTCCCATGGAGGAAAGTGCCCATGGTGAATGTTGTATTCAATCCCGATGGAATTTCTCTGTTTCATCAACAGTCTGATAGTCCACAGATTACAGAATGCCTCCAGATGTGCATCGGAAATTACTACTGGTCTTCCAGGGAACGATCAAAGCGTACACTGTTTGAGACATTACTCCCATGGAGGAAAGAGCACAAGGTGACTGTTGTATTCAATCCCGATGCAATTTCTGTGTTTCATCAACACTCTGAAAGTCCACAGATTACAGAATGCCTATAGATGTGCATCGTAAGCTACCACTGGTTTTCCAGGGAACGATCAAAACGTAGACTGTTTGAAACAATACTCCCATGGAATAAAGTGCGCATGGTGACTGCTGTATTCAATCCCGATGCAATTTCTGTGCTTAATCAACACTTTGAATGTCAACAGATTACAGAATGCCTCCAGATGTGCATCGGAAACTACTACTGGACTTCCAGGGAACGATCAAAGCGTAGTCTGTTTGAGACATTGCTCGCCATGGAGGAAAGTGCGCATTGTGACTGTTGTATTTAATCAAAATGCAATTTCTGTGGTTCATCAACACTCTGATAGTCCACAGACCACAGAATGCCTCCAGATGTGCATCGGAAACTACTACTGGTCTTGAAGGGAACGATAAAAGCGTAGACTGTTTGAGACAGTACTCCCATGGAGGAAAGTGCGCATGGGGACTGTTGTATTCAATCCCCATGCAATTTCTGTGTTTCATCAACACTCTGATAGTCCACAGATTACAGAATGCCACCAGATGTGCATCGGAAACTACTACTGGTCTTCCAGGGAACGATCAAAGCGTAGACAGTTTGCGACATTACTCCGGTGGAGGAAAGTGCGCATGGTGACTGTTGTATTCAATCCCGATGCAATTTCTGTGTTTCATCAACACCCTGATAGTCCACAGATTACAAAATGCCACCAGATGTGCATCGGAAACTACTACTGGTCTTCCAGGGAACGATCAAAACGTAAATTGTTTCAGACATTACTCACATTGAGGAAAGTGCGCATGGTGACTGTTGTATTCAATCACGATGACATTTTTTGTGTTTCATCAATACTCTGATAGTCCACAGATTACAGAATGCCACCAGATGTGCATCGGAAACTACTACTGGTCTTCCAGGGAACGATGAAAGCGTGGACTGTTTGAGACATTACTCCCATGGAGGAAAGTGCGAATGGTGACTGTTGTATTCAAACCCGATGCAATTTCTGTGTTTCATCGACACTCTGATAGTCCACAGATTACAGAATGCCACCAGATGTGCATCGGAAACTAATAGTGGTCTTCCAGGGAACGATCAAAGCGTAGACTGTTTGAGACATTACTCCCGAGGAGGAAGGTGCGCGTGGTGACTGTTGTATTCAATCCCGAAGAAATTTCTGTGTTTCATCAACACTCTGATGGTCCACAGATTACAGAATGAAACCAGATGTCCATCGCAAACTAATACTGGTCTTCCAGGGAACGATCAAAGCGTAGACTGTTTGAGACATCACTCCCATGGAGGAGAGTGCGTATGGTGACTTTTGTATTCAATCCCGATGCAATTTCTGTGTTTCATCAACACTCTCATAGTCCACGGATTACTGAATGCCTCCAGATGTGCATCTGAAACTACTACTGGTCTTCCAGGGAACGATCAAAGCGTAGACTGTTTGAGACATAATTTCCCTGCAGGAAAGTGTGCATGGTGACTGTTGTATTCAATCCCGATGCAATTTCTGTGTTTCATCAACACTCTCATAGTCCACGGATTACAGAATGCCACCAGATGTGCACCGGAAACTACTACTGGTCTTCCAGGAACGATCAAAGCGTAGACTGTTTCAGAAATTACTCCCATGGAGGAAAGTGTGCATGGTGACTATTGTATTCAATGCCGATGCAATTTCTGTGTTTCATCAATACTCTGATAGTCCACAGATTGCAGAATGCCACCAGATGTGCATCGGAAACTACTACTGGTATTCCAGAGAACAATCAAAGCGTAGACTGTTTGAGACATTACTCCGGTGGAGGAAAGTGGGCATGGTGAATTCAATCCCGATGCAATATCTATGTTTCATCAACACTCTGATAGTCCACAGATTACAGAATGCCACCAGATGTGCATCAGAAACTACTATTGGTCTTCCAGGGAACGATCAAAACGTAAATTGTTTGAGACATTACTCACATTGAGGAAAGTGCGCATGGTGACAGTTGTATTCAATCCCGATGCAATTTCTGTGTTTCATCGACACTCTGATAGTCCACAGATTACAGAATGCCACCAGATGTGCATCGGAAACTACTACTGGTCTTCCAGGGAACGATCAAAGCGTAGACTGTTTGCGACATTACTCCGGTGGAGGAAATTGCGCATGGTGACTGTTGTATTCAATCCCGATGCAATTTCTGTGTTTCATCAACACTCTGATAGTCCACAGATTACAAAATGCCACCTGATGTGCATCGGAAACTACTACTGGTCTTCCAGGGAACGATCAAAACGTAAATTGTTTGAGACATTACTCACATTGAGGAAAGTGCGAATGGTGACTGTTGTATTCTATCACGATGCCATTTTTTGTGTTTCATCAATACTCTGATAGTCCACAGATTACAGAATGCCACCAGATGTGCATCGGAAACTACTACTGGTCTTCCAGGGAACGATCAAAGCGTGGACTGTTTGAGACATTACTCCCATGGAGGAAAGTGCGAATGGTGACTGTTGTATTCAAACCCGATGCAATTTCTGTGTTTCATCGACACTCTGATAGTCCACAGATTACAGAATGCCACCAGATGTGCATCGGAAACTAATAGTGGTCTTCCAGGGAACGATCAAAGCGTAGACTGTTTGAGACATTACTCCCGAGGAGGAAGGTGCGCGTGGTGACTGTTGTATTCAATCCCGAAGCAATTTCTGTGTTTCATCAACACTCTGATGGTCCACAGATTACAGAATGAAACCAGATGTCCATCGCAAACTAATACTGGTCTTCCAGGGAACGATCAAAGCGTAGACTGTATGAGACATCACTCCCATGGAGGAAAGTGCGTATGGTGACTTTTGTATTCAATCCCGATGCAATTTCTGTGTTTCATCAACACTCTCATAGTCCACGGATTACAGAATGCCACCAGATGTGCATCTGAAACTACTACTGGTCTTCCAGGGAACGATCAAAGCGTAGACTGTTTGAGACATTATTCCCGTGCAGGAAAGTGTGCATGGTGACTGTTGTATTCAATCCCGATGCAATTTCTGTGTTTCATCAACACTCTCATAGTCCACGGATTACAGAATGCCACCAGATGTGCACCGGAAACTACTACTGGTCTTCCAGGAACGATCAAAGCGTAGACTGTTTGAGAAATTACTCCCATGGAGGAAAGTGCGCATGGTGACTGTTGTATTCAATGCCGATGCAATTTCTGTGTTTCATCAATACTCTGATAGTCCACAGATTGCAGAATGCCACCAGATGTGCATCGGAAACTACTACTGGTATTCCAGAGAACAATCAAAGCGTAGACTGTTTGAGACATTACTCCGGTGGAGGAAAGTGGGCATGGTGAATTCAATCCCGATGCAATTTCTATGTTTCATCAACACTCTGATAGTCCACAGATTACAGAATGCCAACAGATGTGCATCAGAAACTACTACTGGTCTTCCAGGGAACGATCAAAACGTAAATTGTTTGAGACATTACTCACATTGAGGAAAGTGCGCATGGTGACAGTTGTATTCAATCCCGATGCAATTTCTGTGTTTCATCGACACTCTGATAGTCCACAGATTACAGAATGCCACCAGATGTGCATCGGAAACTACTACTGGTCAGCCAGGGAACGTTCAAAGCGTGGACTATTTGAGACGTTACTCCCATGGAGGAAAGTGCGAATGGTGACTGTTGCATTCAATCCCGATGCAATTTCTGTGTTTCATCAACTCTCTGATAGTCCACAGATTACAGAATGCCACCAGATGTGCATCGGAAACTACTACTGGTCTTCCAGGGAACGATCAAAGCGTAGAATGTCTGAGACATTACTCCCGTGGACGAAAGTGCGCGTGGTGACTGTTGTATTCAATCCCGATGCAATTTCTGTGTTTCATCAACGCTCTGATGGTCCACAGATTACAGAATGCCACCAGATGTCCATCGGAAATTAATACTGGTCTTCCATGGAACGATTAAAGCGTAGACTGTTTGAGACATTACTCCCATGGAGGAAAGTGCGCATGGTGACTGTTGTATTCATTCCCGATGCAATTTCTGTGTTTCATCAACACTCTGATAGTCCACAGATAACAGAATGCCTCCAGTTGTGCATCGGAAACTACTTCTGGTCTTCCAGGGAACGATTAAATCGTAGACTGTTGGAGACATTACTCCCATGGAGGAAAGTGCGCATGGTGACTGTTGTATTCAATTCCGATGGAATTTCTGTGTTTCATCAACAGTCTGATAGTCCACAGATTACAGAATGCCACCAGATGTGCATCGGAAACTACTACTGGTCTTCCAGGGGACGATCAAAGCGTAGACTGTTTGAGACATTACTCCCATGGAGGAAAGTGCGCATGGTGACTGTTGTATTCCATCCCGATGCAATTTCTGTGTTTCATGAACAGTCTTATAGTCCACAGATTACAGAATGCCTCCAGATATGCATCGGAAACTACTACTGGTCTTCCAGGGAACGATCAAAGCGTAGACTGTTTGAGACATTACTCCCATGGAGGAAAGTGCGCATGGTGACTGTTGTATTTAATCCCGATGCATTTTCTGTGTTTCATCAACACTCTGATAGACCACAGATTACAGAATGCCACCAGATGTACATCGGAAACTCCTACTGGTCTTCCAGGGAACGATCAAAGCGTAGACTGTTTGAGACATTACTCCCGTGGAGGAAAGTGCGCGTGGTGACTGTTGTATTTAATCCCGATGCAATTTCTGTGTTTCATCAATACTCTGATGGACCACAGATTACAGAATGCCACCAGATGTGCATCGGAAACTAATACTGGTCTTCCAGGGAACGATCAAAGTGTAGACTGTTTGAGACATTACTTCCATGGAGGAAAGTGCGCATGGTGACTGTTGTATTCAATGCCGATGCAATTTCTTTGTTTCATTAACACTCTGATAGTCCATAGACTACAGAATGCCACCAGATGTGCATCGGAAACTACTGCTGGTCTTCCAGGGAACGATCAAAGCGTAGACTGTTTGAGACATTACGCCAGTGGAGGAAAGTGCCCATGGTGACTGTTGTATTCAATCCCGATGCAATTTCTGTGTTTCATCAACAGTCTTATAGTCCACAGATTACAGAATGCCCCAGATGTGCATCGCAAACTACTACTGGTCTTCCAGGGAACGATCTAATCGTAGACTGTTTGAGACATTACTCACATGGAGGAAAGTGCGCATGGTGAATGTTGTATTCAATTCCGATGGAATTTCTCTGTTTCATCAACAGTCTGATAGTCCACAGATTACAGAATATCGCCAGATGTGCATCGGAAACTACTACTGGTCTTCCAGGGAACGATCAAAGCGTACACTGTTTGAGACATTACTCCCATATAGGAAAGTGCACAAGGTGACTGTTGTATTCAATCCCGATGCAATTTCTGTGTTTCATCAACACTCTGATAGTCCACAGATTACAGAATGCCTATAGATGTGCATCGGAAACTACTACTGGTCTTCCAGGGAACGATCAAAGCGTAGTCTGTTTGAGACATTGCTCGCCATGGTGGAAAGTGCGCATGGTGACTGTTGTATTTAATCAAAATGCAATTTCTGTGGTTCATCAACACTCTGATGGTCCACAGATTACAGAATGCCACCAGATGTCCATCGGAAATTAATACTAGTCTTCCATGGAACGATTAAAGCGTAGACTGTTTGAGACAATACTCCCATGGAGGAAAGTGCGCATGGTGACTGTTGTATTCATTCCCGATGCAATTTCTGTGTTTCATCAACACTCTGATAGTCCACAGATTACAGAATGCCTCCAGTTGTGCATCGGAAACTACGTCTGGTCTTCCAGGGAACGATTAAATCGTAGACTGTTGGAGACATTACTCAATTGGAGGAAAGTGCGCATGGTGACTGTTGTATTCAATTCCGATGGAATTTCTGTGTTTCATCAACAGTCTGATAGTCCACAGATTACAGAATGCCTCCAGATGTGCATCGGAAACTACTACTGGTCTTCCAGGGAACGATCAAAGCGTAGACTGTTTGAGACATTACTCCCATGGAGGAAAGTGCGCATGGTGACTGTTGTATTCCATCCCGATGCAATTTCTGTGTTTCATCAACAGTCTTATAGTCCACAGATTACAGAATGCCTCCAGATGTGCATCGGAAACTACTACTGGTCTTCAAGGGAACGATCAAATCGTAGACTGTTTGAGACATTACTCCCATGGAGGAAAGTGCGCATGGTGACTGTTGTATCCAATCCCGATGCAATTTCTGTGTTTCATCAATACACTGATAGTCCACAGATTACAGAATGCCACCAGCTGTGCATCGGAAACTACTACTGGTCTGCCAGGGAACGATCAAAGCGTGGACTATTTGAGACATTACTCCCATATAAGAAAGTGCGAATGGTGACTGTTGTATTCATTCCCGATGCAATTTCTGTGTTTCATCAACACTCTGATGGTCCACAGATTACAGAATGCCACCAGATGTGCATCGGAAACTACTACTGGTCTTCCAGGGAACGATCAAAGCGTAGACTGTCTGAGACATTACTCCCGTGGAGGAAAGTGCGCGTAGTGACTGTTGTATTCAATCCCGATGCAATTTCTGTGTTTCATCAACACTCTGATGGTCCACAGATTACAGAATGCCACCAGATGTCCATCGGAAATTAATACTGGTCTTCCATGGAACGATTAAAGCGTAGACTGTTTGAGACAATACTCCCATGGAGGAAAGTGCGCATGGTGACTGTTGTATTCATTCCCGATGCAATTTCTGTGTTTCATCAACACTCTGATAGTCCACAGATTACAGAATGCCTCCAGTTGTGCATCGGAAACTACTTCTGGTCTTCCAGGAAACGATTAAATCGTAGACTGTTGGAGACATTACTCAATTGGAGGAAAGTGCGCATGGTGACTGTTGTATTCAATTCCGATGGAATTTCTGTGTTTCATCAACAGTCTGATAGTCCACAGATTACAGAATGCCTCCAGATGTGCATCGGAAACTACTACTGGTCTTCCAGGGAACGATCAAAGCGTAGACTGTTTGAGACATTACTCCCATGGAGGAAAGTGCGCATGGTGACTGTTGTATTCCATCCCGATGCAATTTCTGTGTTTCATCAACAGTCTTATAGTCCACAGATTACAGAATGCCTCCAGATGTGCATCGGAAACTACTACTTTTCTTCCAGGGAACGATCAAATCGTAGACTGTTTGAGACATTACTCCCATGGAGGAAAGTGCGCATGGTGACTGTTGTATTTAATCCCGATGCATTTTCTGTGTTTCATCAACACTCTGATAGACCACAGATTACAGAATGCTACCAGATGTGCATCGGAAACTCCTACTGGTCTTCTAGGGAACGATCAAAGCGTAGACTGTTTGAGACATTACTCCCGTGGAGGAAAGTGCGCGTGGTGACTGTTGTATTTAATCCCGATGCAATTTCTGTGTTTCATCAATACTCTGATGGTCCACAGATTACAGAATGCCACCAGATGTGCATCGGAAACTAATACTGGTCTTCCAGGGAACGATCAAAGTGTAGACTGTTTGAGACATTACTTCCATGGAGGAAAGTGCGCATGGTGACTGTTGTATTCAATGCCGATGCAATTTCTTTGTTTCATTAACACTCTGATAGTCCCTAGATTACAGAATGACACCAGATGTGCATCGGATACTACTGCTGGTCTTCCAGGGAACGATCAAAGCGTAGACTGTTTGAGACATTACTCCGGTGGAGGAAAGTGCCCATGGTTACTGTTGTATTCAATCCCGATGCAATTTCTGTGTTTCATCAACAGTCTTATAGTCCACAGATTACAGAATGCCTCCAGATGTGCATCGCAAACTACTACTGGTCTTCCAGGGAACGATCTAATCGTAGACTGTTTGAGACATTACTCCCATGGAGGAAAGTGCGCATGGTGAATTTTATATTCAATCCCGATGGAATTTCTGTGTTTCATCAACACTCTGATAGTCCACAGTTTACAGAATGCCTATAGATGTGCATCGTAAGCTACCACTGGTTTTCCAGGGAACGATCAAAACGTAGACTGTTTGAAACATTACTCCCATGGAATAAAGTGCGCATGGTGACTGCTGTATTCAATCCCGATGCAATTTCTGTGCTTAATCAACACTTTGAATGTCAACAGATTACAGAATGCCTCCAGATGTGCATCGGAAACTACTACTGGACTTCCAGGGAACGATCAAAGCGTAGTCTGTTTGAGACATTGCTCGCCATGGAGGAAAGTGCGCATTGTGACTGTTGTATTTAATCAAAATGCAATTTCTGTGGTTCATCAACACTCTGATAGTCCACAGACCACAGAATGCCTCCAGATGTGCATCGGAAACTACTACTGGTCTTGAAGGGAACGATAAAAGCGTAGACTGTTTGAGACACTACTCCCATGGAGGAAAGTGCGCATGGCGACTGTTGTATTCAATCCCGATGCAATTTCTGTGTTTCATCTACACTCTGATAGTCCACAGATTACAGAATGCCACCAGATGTGCATCGGAAACTACTACTGGTCTTCCAGGGAACGATCAAAGCGTAGACTGTTTGCGACATTACTCCGGTGGAGGAAAGTGCGCATGGTGACTGTTGTATTCAATCCCGATGCAATTTCTGTGTTTCATCAACACTCTGATAGTCCACAGATTACAGAATGCCACCAGATGTGCATCGGAAACTACTACTGGTCTTCCAGGGAACGATCAAAACGTAAATTGTTTCAGACATTACTCACATTGAGGGAAGTGCGCATGGTGACTGTTGTATTCAATCACGATGCCATTTTTTGTGTTTCATCAATACTCTGATAGTCCACAGATTACAGAATGCCACCAGATGTGCATCGGAAACTACTACTGGTCTTCCAGGGAACGATGAAAGCGTGGACTGTTTGAGACATTACTCCCATGGAGGAAAGTGCGAATGGTGACTGTTGTATTCAAACCCGATGCAATTTCTGTGTTTCATCGACACTCTGATCGTCCACAGATTACAGAATGCCACCAGATGTGCATCGGAAACTAATAGTGGTCTTCCAGGGAACGATCAAAGCGTAGACTGTTTGAGACATTACTCCCGAGGAGGAAGGTGCGCGTGGTGACTGTTGTATTCAATCCCGAAGCAATTTCTGTGTTTCATCAACACTCTGATGGTCCACAGATTACAGAATGAAACCAGATGTCCATCGCAAACTAATACTGGTCTTCCAGGGAACGATCAAAGCGTAGACTGTTTGAGACATCACTCCCATGGAGGAAAGTGCGTATGGTGACTTTTGTATTCAATCCCGATGCAATTTCTGTGTTTCATCAACACTCTCATACTCCACGGATTACAGAATGCCACCAGATGTGCATCTGAAACTACTACTGGTCTTCCAGGGAACGATCAAAGCGTAGACTGTTTGAGACATTATTCCCGTGCAGGAAAGTGTGCATGGTGACTGTTGTATTCAATCCCGATGCAATTTCTGTGTTTCATCAATACTCTGATGGACCACAGATTACAGAATGCCACCAGATGTGCATCGGAAACTAATACTGGTCTTCCAGGGAACGATCAAAGTGTAGACTGTTTGAGACATTACTTCCATGGAGGAAAGTGCGCATGGTGACTGTTGTATTCAATGCCGATGCAATTTCTTTGTTTCATTAACACTCTGATAGTCCATAGACTACAGAATGCCACCAGATGTGCATCGGAAACTACTGCTGGTCTTCCAGGGAACGATCAAAGCGTAGACTGTTTGAGACATTACGCCAGTGGAGGAAAGTGCCCATGGTGACTGTTGTATTCAATCCCGATGCAATTTCTGTGTTTCATCAACAGTCTTATAGTCCACAGATTACAGAATGCCCCAGATGTGCATCGCAAACTACTACTGGTCTTCCAGGGAACGATCTAATCGTAGACTGTTTGAGACATTACTCACATGGAGGAAAGTGCGCATGGTGAATGTTGTATTCAATTCCGATGGAATTTCTCTGTTTCATCAACAGTCTGATAGTCCACAGATTACAGAATATCGCCAGATGTGCATCGGAAACTACTACTGGTCTTCCAGGGAACGATCAAAGCGTACACTGTTTGAGACATTACTCCCATATAGGAAAGTGCACAAGGTGACTGTTGTATTCAATCCCGATGCAATTTCTGTGTTTCATCAACACTCTGATAGTCCACAGATTACAGAATGCCTATAGATGTGCATCGGAAACTACTACTGGTCTTCCAGGGAACGATCAAAGCGTAGTCTGTTTGAGACATTGCTCGCCATGGTGGAAAGTGCGCATGGTGACTGTTGTATTTAATCAAAATGCAATTTCTGTGGTTCATCAACACTCTGATGGTCCACAGATTACAGAATGCCACCAGATGTCCATCGGAAATTAATACTAGTCTTCCATGGAACGATTAAAGCGTAGACTGTTTGAGACAATACTCCCATGGAGGAAAGTGCGCATGGTGACTGTTGTATTCATTCCCGATGCAATTTCTGTGTTTCATCAACACTCTGATAGTCCACAGATTACAGAATGCCTCCAGTTGTGCATCGGAAACTACGTCTGGTCTTCCAGGGAACGATTAAATCGTAGACTGTTGGAGACATTACTCAATTGGAGGAAAGTGCGCATGGTGACTGTTGTATTCAATTCCGATGGAATTTCTGTGTTTCATCAACAGTCTGATAGTCCACAGATTACAGAATGCCTCCAGATGTGCATCGGAAACTACTACTGGTCTTCCAGGGAACGATCAAAGCGTAGACTGTTTGAGACATTACTCCCATGGAGGAAAGTGCGCATGGTGACTGTTGTATTCCATCCCGATGCAATTTCTGTGTTTCATCAACAGTCTTATAGTCCACAGATTACAGAATGCCTCCAGATGTGCATCGGAAACTACTACTGGTCTTCCAGGGAACGATCAAATCGTAGACTGTTTGAGACATTACTCCCATGGAGGAAAGTGCGCATGGTGACTGTTGTATCCAATCCCGATGCAATTTCTGTGTTTCATCAATACACTGATAGTCCACAGATTACAGAATGCCACCAGCTGTGCATCGGAAACTACTACTGGTCTGCCAGGGAACGATCAAAGCGTGGACTATTTGAGACATTACTCCCATATAAGAAAGTGCGAATGGTGACTGTTGTATTCAATCCCGATGCAATTTCTGTGTTTCATCAACACTCTGATGGTCCACAGATTACAGAATGCCACCAGATGTGCATCGGAAACTACTACTGGTCTTCCAGGGAACGATCAAAGCGTAGACTGTCTGAGACATTACTCCCGTGGAGGAAAGTGCGCGTAGTGACTGTTGTATTCAATCCCGATGCAATTTCTGTGTTTCATCAACACTCTGATGGTCCACAGATTACAGAATGCCACCAGATGTCCATCGGAAATTAATACTGGTCTTCCATGGAACGATTAAAGCGTAGACTGTTTGAGACAATACTCCCATGGAGGAAAGTGCGCATGGTGACTGTTGTATTCATTCCCGATGCAATTTCTGTGTTTCATCAACACTCTGATAGTCCACAGATTACAGAATGCCTCCAGTTGTGCATCGGAAACTACTTCTGGTCTTCCAGGGAACGATTAAATCGTAGACTGTTGGAGACATTACTCAATTGGAGGAAAGTGCGCATGGTGACTGTTGTATTCAATTCCGATGGAATTTCTGTGTTTCATCAACAGTCTGATAGTCCACAGATTACAGAATGCCTCCAGATGTGCATCGGAAACTACTACTGGTCTTCCAGGGAACGATCAAAGCGTAGACTGTTTGAGACATTACTCCCATGGAGGAAAGTGCGCATGGTGACTGTTGTATTCCATCCCGATGCAATTTCTGTGTTTCATCAACAGTCTTATAGTCCACAGATTACAGAATGCCTCCAGATGTGCATCGGAAACTATTACTTTTCTTCCAGGGAACGATCAAATCGTAGACTGTTTGAGACATTACTCCCATGGAGGAAAGTGCGCATGGTGACTGTTGTATTTAATCCCGATGCATTTTCTGTGTTTCATCAACACTCTGATAGACCACAGATTACAGAATGCTACCAGATGTGCATCGGAAACTCCTACTGGTCTTCCAGGGAACGATCAAAGCGTAGACTGTTTGAGACATTACTCCCGTGGAGGAAAGTGCGCGTGGTGACTGTTGTATTTAATCCCGATGCAATTTCTGTGTTTCATCAATACTCTGATGGTCCACAGATTACAGAATGCCACCAGATGTGCATCGGAAACTAATACTGGTCTTCCAGGGAACGATCAAAGTGTAGACTGTTTGAGACATTACTTCCATGGAGGAAAGTGCGCATGGTGACTGTTGTATTCAATGCCGATGCAATTTCTTTGTTTCATTAACACTCTGATAGTCCCTAGATTACAGAATGACACCAGATGTGCATCGGATACTACTGCTGGTCTTCCAGGGAACGATCAAAGCGTAGACTGTTTGAGACATTACTCCGGTGGAGGAAAGTGCCCATGGTTACTGTTGTATTCAATCCCGATGCAATTTCTGTGTTTCATCAACAGTCTTATAGTCCACAGATTACAGAATGCCTCCAGATGTGCATCGCAAACTACTACTGGTCTTCCAGGGAACGATCTAATCGTAGACTGTTTGAGACATTACTCCCATGGAGGAAAGTGCGCATGGTGAATTTTATATTCAATCCCGATGGAATTTCTGTGTTTCATCAACACTCTGATAGTCCACAGTTTACAGAATGCCTATAGATGTGCATCGTAAGCTACCACTGGTTTTCCAGGGAACGATCAAAACGTAGACTGTTTGAAACATTACTCCCATGGAATAAAGTGCGCATGGTGACTGCTGTATTCAATCCCGATGCAATTTCTGTGCTTAATCAACACTTTGAATGTCAACAGATTACAGAATGCCTCCAGATGTGCATCGGAAACTACTACTGGACTTCCAGGGAACGATCAAAGCGTAGTCTGTTTGAGACATTGCTCGCCATGGAGGAAAGTGCGCATTGTGACTGTTGTATTTAATCAAAATGCAATTTCTGTGGTTCATCAACACTCTGATAGTCCACAGACCACAGAATGCCTCCAGATGTGCATCGGAAACTACTACTGGTCTTGAAGGGAACGATAAAAGCGTAGACTGTTTGAGACACTACTCCCATGGAGGAAAGTGCGCATGGCGACTGTTGTATTCAATCCCGATGCAATTTCTGTGTTTCATCTACACTCTGATAGTCCACAGATTACAGAATGCCACCAGATGTGCATCGGAAACTACTACTGGTCTTCCAGGGAACGATCAAAGCGTAGACTGTTTGCGACATTACTCCGGTGGAGGAAAGTGCGCATGGTGACTGTTGTATTCAATCCCGATGCAATGTCTGTGTTTCATCAACACTCTGATAGTCCACAGATTACAAAATGCCACCAGATGTGCATCGGAAACTACTACTGGTCTTCCAGGGAACGATCAAAACGTAAATTGTTTCAGACATTACTCACATTGAGGGAAGTGCGCATGGTGACTGTTGTATTCAATCACGATGCCATTTTTTGTGTTTCATCAATACTCTGATAGTCCACAGATTACAGAATGCCACCAGATGTGCATCGGAAACTACTACTGGTCTTCCAGGGAACGATGAAAGCGTGGACTGTTTGAGACATTACTCCCATGGAGGAAAGTGCGAATGGTGACTGTTGTATTCAAACCCGATGCAATTTCTGTGTTTCATCAACACTCTCATACTCCACGGATTACAGAATGCCACCAGATGTGCATCTGAAACTACTACTGGTCTTCCAGGGAACGATCAAAGCGTAGACTGTTTGAGACATTATTCCCGTGCAGGAAAGTGTGCATGGTGACTGTTGTATTCAATCCCGATGCAATTCCTGTGTTTCATCAACACTCTCATAGTCCACGGATTACAGAATGCCACCAGATGTGCACCGGAAACTACTACTGGTCTTCCAGGAACGATCAAAGCGTAGACTGTTTGAGAAATTACTCCCATGGAGGAAAGTGGGCATGGTGTATTCAATCCCGATGCAATTTCTAAGTTTCATCAACACTCTGATAGTCCACAGATTACAGAAAGCCACCAGATGTGCATCAGAAACTACTATTGGTCTTCCAGGGAACGATCAAAACGTAAATTGTTTGAGACATTACTCACATTGAGGAAAGTGCGCATGGTGACAGTTGTATTCAATCCCGATGCAATTTCTGTGTTTCATCGACACTCTGATAGTCCACAGATTACAGAATGCCACCAGATGTGCATCGGAAACTACTACTGGTCTTCCAGGGAACGATCAAAGCGTAGACTGTTTGCGACATTACTCCGGTGGAGGAAAGTGCGCATGGTGACTGTTGTATTCAATCCCGATGCAATTTCTGTGTTTCATCAACACTCTGATAGTCCACAGATTACAAAATGCCACCTGATGTGCATCGGAAACTACTACTGGTCTTCCAGGGAACGATCAAAACGTAAATAGTTTGAGACATTACTCACATTGAGGAAAGTGCGCATGGTGACTGTTGTATTCTATCACGATGCCATTTTTTGTGTTTCATCAATACTCTGATGGTCCACAGATTACAGAATGCCACCAGATGTGCATCGGAAACTACTACTGGTCTTCCAGGGAACGATCAAAGCGTGGACTGTTTGAGACATTACTCCCATGGAGGAAAGTGCGAATGGTGACTGTTGTATTCAAACCCGATGCAATTTCTGTGTTTCATCGACACTCTGATAGTCCACAGATTACAGAATGCCACCAGATGTGCATCGGAAACTAATAGTGGTCTTCCAGGGAACGATCAAAGCGTAGACTGTTTGAGACATTACTCCCAAGGAGGAAGGTGCGCGTGGTGACTGTTGTATTCAATCCCGAAGCAATTTCTGTGTTTCATCAACACTCTGATGGTCCACAGATTACAGAATGAAACCAGATGTCCATCGCAAACTAATACTGGTCTTCCAGGGAACGATCAAAGCGTAGACTGTATGAGACATCACTCCCATGGAGGAAAGTGCGTATGGTGACTTTTGTATTCAATCCCGATGCAAATTCTGTGTTTCATCAACACTCTCATAGTCCACGGATTACAGAATGCCACCAGATGTGCATCTGAAACTACTACTGGTCTTCCAGGGAACGATCAAAGCGTAGACTGTTTGAGACATTATTCCCGTGCAGGAAAGTGTGCATGGTGACTGTTGTATTCAATCCCGATGCAATTTCTGTGTTTCATCAACACTCTCATAGTCCACGGATTACAGAATGCCACCAGATGTGCACCGGAAACTACTTCTGGTCTTCCAGGAACGATCAAAGCATAGACTGTTTGAGAAATTACTCCCATGGAGGAAAGTGCGCATGGTGACTGTTGTATTCAATGCCGATGCAATTTCTGTGTTTCATCAATACTCTGATAGTCCACAGATTGCAGAATGCCACCAGATGTGCATCGGAAACTACTACTGGTATTCCAGAGAACAATCAAAGCGTAGACTGTTTGAGACATTACTCCGGTGGAGGAAAGTGGGCATGGTGAATTCAATCCCGATGCAATTTCTATGTTTCATCAACACTCTGATAGTCCACAGATTACAGAATGCCAACAGATGTGCATCAGAAACTACTACTGGTCTTCCAGGGAACGATCAAAACGTAAATTGTTTGAGACATTACTCACATTGAGGAAAGTGCGCATGGTGACAGTTGTATTCAATCCCGATGCAATTTCTGTGTTTCATCGACACTCTGATAGTCCACAGATTACAGAATGCCACCAGATGTGCATCGGAAACTACTACTGGTCAGCCAGGGAACGTTCAAAGCGTGGACTATTTGAGACGTTACTCCCATGGAGGAAAGTGCGAATGGTGACTGTTGCATTCAATCCCGATGCAATTTCTGTGTTTCATCAACTCTCTGGTAGTCCACAGATTACAGAATGCCACCAGATGTGCATCGGAAACTACTACTGGTCTTCCAGGGAACGATCAAAGCGTAGACTGTCTGAGACATTACTCCCGTGGACGAAAGTGCGCGTGGTGACTGTTGTATTCAATCCCGATGCAATTTCTGTGTTTCATCAACACTCTGATGGTCCACAGATTACAGAATGCCACCAGATGTCCATCGGAAATTAATACTGGTCTTCCATGGAACGATTAAAGCGTAGACTGTTTGAGACATTACTCCCATGGAGGAAAGTGCGCATGGTGAATTTTATATTCAATCCCGACGGAATTTCTGTGTTACATCAACACTCTGATAGTCCACAGTTTACAGAATGCCTATAGATGTGCATCGTAAGCTACCACTGGTTTTCCAGGGAACGATCAAAACGTAGACTGTTTGAAACATTACTCCCATGGAATAAAGTGCGCATGGTGACTGCTGTATTCAATCCCGATGCAATTTCTGTGCTTAATCAACACTTTGAATGTCAACAGATTACAGAATGCCTCCAGATGTGCATCGGAAACTACTACTGGACTTCCAGGGAACGATCAAAGCGTAGTCTGTTTGAGACATTGCTCGCCATGGAGGAAAGTGCGCATTGTGACTGTTGTATTTAATCAAAATGCAATTTCTGTGGTTCATCAACACTCTGATAGTCCACAGACCACAGAATGCCTCCAGATGTGCATCGGAAACTACTACTGGTCTTGAAGGGAACGATAAAAGCGTAGACTGTTTGAGACACTACTCCCATGGAGGAAAGTGCGCATGGCGACTGTTGTATTCAATCCCGATGCAATTTCTGTGTTTCATCTACACTCTGATAGTCCACAGATTACAGAATGCCACCAGATGTGCATCGGAAACTACTACTGGTCTTCCAGGGAACGATCAAAGCGTAGACTGTTTGCGACATTACTCCGGTGGAGGAAAGTGCGCATGGTGACTGTTGTATTCAATCCCGATGCAATTTCTGTGTTTCATCAACACTCTGATAGTCCACAGATTACAAAATGCCACCAGATGTGCATCGGAAACTACTACTGGTCTTCCAGGGAACGTTCAAAACGTAAATTGTTTCAGACATTACTCACATTGAGGGAAGTGCGCATGGTGACTGTTGTATTCAATCACGATGCCATTTTTTGTGTTTCATCAATACTCTGATAGTCCACAGATTACAGAATGCCACCAGATGTGCATCGGAAACTACTACTGGTCTTCCAGGGAACGATGAAAGCGTGGACTGTTTGAGACATTACTCCCATGGAGGAAAGTGCGAATGGTGACTGTTGTATTCAAACCCGATGCAATTTCTGTGTTTCATCGACACTCTGATCGTCCACAGATTACAGAATGCCACCAGATGTGCATCGGAAACTAATAGTGGTCTTCCAGGGAACGATCAAAGCGTATACTGTTTGAGACATTACTCCCGAGGAGGAAGGTGCGCGTGGTGACTGTTGTATTCAATCCCGAAGCAATTTCTGTGTTTCATCAACACTCTGATGGTCCACAGATTACAGAATGAAACCAGATGTCCATCGCAAACTAATACTGGTCTTCCAGGGAACGATCAAAGCGTAGACTGTTTGAGACATCACTCCCATGGAGGAAAGTGCGTATGGTGACTTTTGTATTCAATCCCGATGCAATTTCTGTGTTTCATCAACACTCTCATACTCCACGGATTACAGAATGCCACCAGATGTGCATCTGAAACTACTACTGGTCTTCCAGGGAACGATCAAAGCGTAGACTGTTTGAGACATTATTCCCGTGCAGGAAAGTGTGCATGGTGACTGTTGTATTCAATCCCGATGCAATTTCTGTGTTTCATCAACACTCTCATAGTCCACGGATTACAGAATGCCACCAGATGTGCACCGGAAACTACTTCTGGTCTTCCAGGAACGATCAAAGCATAGACTGTTTGAGAAATTACTCCCATGGAGGAAAGTGCGCATGGTGACTGTTGTATTCAATGCCGATGCAATTTCTGTGTTTCATCAATACTCTGATAGTCCACAGATTGCAGAATGCCACCAGATGTGCATCGGAAACTACTACTGGTATTCCAGAGAACTATCAAAGCGTAGACTGTTTGAGACATTACTCCGGTGGAGGAAAGTGGGCATGGTGAATTCAATCCCGATGCAATTTCTATGTTTCATCAACACTCTGATAGTCCACAGATTACAGAATGCCAACAGATGTGCATCAGAAACTACTACTGGTCTTCCAGGGAACGATCAAAACGTAAATTGTTTGAGACATTACTCACATTGAGGAAAGTGCGCATGGTGACAGTTGTATTCAATCCCGATGCAATTTCTGTGTTTCATCGACACTCTGATAGTCCACAGATTACAGAATGCCACCAGATGTGCATCGGAAACTACTACTGGTCAGCCAGGGAACGTTCAAAGCGTGGACTATTTGAGACGTTACTCCCATGGAGGAAAGTGCGAATGGTGACTGTTGCATTCAATCCCGATGCAATTTCTGTGTTTCATCAACTCTCTGGTAGTCCACAGATTACAGAATGCCACCAGATGTGCATCGGAAACTACTACTGGTCTTCCAGGGAACGATCAAAGCGTAGACTGTCTGAGACATTACTCCCGTGGACGAAAGTGCGCGTGGTGACTGTTGTATTCAATCCCGATGCAATTTCTGTGTTTCATCAACACTCTGATGGTCCACAGATTACAGAATGCCACCAGATGTCCATCGGAAATTAATACTGGTCTACCATGGAACGATTAAAGCGTAGACTGTTTGAGACATTACTCCCATGGAGGAAAGTGCGCATGGTGACTGTTGTATTCTTTCCCGATGCAATTTCAGTGTTTCATCAACACTCTGATAGTCCACAGATAACAGAATGCCTCCAGTTGTGCATCGGAAACTACTTCTGGTCTTCCAGGGAACGATTAAATCGTAGACTGTTGGAGACATTACTCAATTGGAGGAAAGTGCGCATGGTGACTGTTGTATTCAATTCCGATGGAAAATCTGTGTTTCATCAACAGTCTGATAGTACACAGATTACAGAATGCCACCAGATGTGCATCGGAAACTACTACTGGTCTTCCAGGGAACGATCAAAGCGTAGACTGTTTGAGACATTACTCCCATGGAGGAAAGTGCGCATGGTGACTGTTGTATTCCATCCCGATGCAATTTCTGTGTTTCATGAACAGTCTTATAGTCCACAGATTACAGAATGACACCAGATGTGCATCGGATACTACTGCTGGTCTTCCAGGGAACGATCAAAGCGTAGACTGTTTGAGACATTACTCCGGTGGAGGAAAGTGCCCATGGTTACTGTTGTATTCAATCCCGATGCAATTTCTGTGTTTCATCAACAGTCTTATAGTCCACAGATTACAGAATGCCTCCAGATGTGCATCGCAAACTACTACTGGTCATCCAGGGAACGATCTAATCGTAGACTGTTTGAGACATTACTCCCATGGAGGAAAGTGCGCATGGTGAATTTTATATTCAATCCCGATGGAATTTCTCTGTTTCATCAACAGTCTGATAGTCCACAGATTACAGAATGCCTCCAGATGTGCATCGGAAATTACTACTGGTCTTCCAGGGAACGATCAAAGCGTACACTGTTTGAGACATTACTCCCATGGAGGAAAGAGCACAAGGTGACTGTTGTATTCAATCTCGATGCAATTTCTGTGTTTCATCAACACTCTGATAGTCCACAGTTTACAGAATGCCTATAGATGTGCATCGTAAGCTACCACTGGTTTTCCAGGGAACGATCAAACGTAGACTGTTTGAAACATTACTCCCATGGAATAAAGTGCGCATGGTGACTGCTGTATTCAATCCCGATGCAATTTCTGTGCTTAATCAACACTTTGAATGTCAACAGATTACAGAATGCCTCCAGATGTGCATCGGAAACTACTAATGGACTTCCAGGGAACGATCAAAGCGTAGTCTGTTTGAGACATTGCTCGCCATGGAGGAAAGTGCGCATTGTGACTGTTGTATTTAATCAAAATGCAATTTCTGTGGTTCATCAACACTCTGATAGTCCACAGACCACAGAATGCCTCCAGATGTGCATCGGAAACTACTACTGGTCTTGAAGGGAACGGTAAAAGCGTAGACTGTTTGAGACACTACTCCCATGGAGGAAAGTGCGCATGGCGACTGTTGTATTCAATCCCGATGCAATTTCTGTGTTTCATCTACACTCTGATAGTCCACAGATTACAGAATGCCACCAGATGTGCATCGGAAACTACTACTGGTCTTCCAGGGAACGATCAAAGCGTAGACTGTTTGCGACATTGCTCCGGTGGAGGAAAGTGCGCATGGTGGCTGTTGTATTCAATCCCGATGCAATTTCTGTGTTTCATCAACACTCTGATAGTCCACAGATTACAAAATGCCACCAGATGTGCATCGGAAACTACTACTGGTCTTCCAGGGAACGATCAAAACGTAAATTGTTTCAGACATTACTCACATTGAGGAAAGTGCGCATGGTGACTGTTGTATTCAATCACGATGCCATTTTTTGTGTTTCATCAATACTCTGATAGTCCACAGATTACAGAATGCCACCAGATGTGCATCGGAAACTACTACTAGTCTTCCAGGGAACGATGAAAGCGTGGACTGTTTGAGACATCACTCCCATGGAGGAAAGTGCGTATGGTGACTTTTGTATTCAATCCCGATGCAATTTCTGTGTTTCATCAACACTCTCATACTCCACGGATTACAGAATGCCACCAGATGTGCATCTGAAACTTCTACTGGTCTTCCAGGGAACGATCAAAGCGTAGACTGTTTGAGACATTATTCCCGTGCAGGAAAGTGTGCATGGTGACTGTTGTATTCAATCCCGATGCAATTCCTGTGTTTCATCAACACTCTCATAGTCCACGGATTACAGAATGCCACCAGATGTGCACCGGAAACTACTACTGGTCTTCCAGGAACGATCAAAGCGTAGACTGTTTGAGAAATTACTCCCATGGAGGAAAGTGCGCATGGTGACTGTTGTATTCAATGCCGATGCAATTTCTGTGTTTCATCAATACTCTGATAGTCCACAGATTGCAGAATGCCACCAGATGTGCATCGGAAACTACTACTGGTATTCCAGAGAACAATCAAAGCGTAGACTGTTTGAGACATTACTCCGGTGGAGGAAAGTGGGTATGGTGTATTCAATCCCGATGCAATTTCTATGTTTCATCAACACTCTGATAGTCCACAGATTACAGAATGCCACCAGATGTGCATCAGAAACTACTATTGGTCTTCCAGGGAACGATCAAAACGTAAATTGTTTGAGACATTACTCACATTGAGGAAAGTGCGCATGGTGACAGTTGTATTCAATCCCGATGCAATTTCTGTGTTTCATCGACACTCTGATAGTCCACAGATTACAGAATGCCACCAGATGTGCATCGGAAACTACTACTGGTCTTCCAGGGAACGATCAAAGCGTAGACTGTTTGCGACATTACTCCGGTGGAGGAAAGTGCGCATGGTGACTGTTGTATTCAATCCCGATGCAATTTCTGTGTTTCATCAACACTCTGATAGTCCACAGATTACAAAATGCCACCTGATGTGCATCGGAAACTACTACTGGTCTTCCAGGGAACGATCAAAACGTAAATAGTTTGAGACATTACTCACATTGAGGAAAGTGCGCATGGTGACTGTTGTATTCTATCACGATGCCCTTTTTTTGTGTTTCATCAATACTCTGATAGTCCACAGATTACAGAATGCCACCAGATGTGCATCGGAAACTACTACTGGTCTTCCAGGGAACGATCAAAGCGTGGACTGTTTGAGACATTACTCCCATGGAGGAAAGTGCGAATGGTGACTGTTGTATTCAAACCCGATGCAATTTCTGTGTTTCATCGACACTCTGATAGTCCACAGATTACAGAATGCCACCAGATGTGCATCGGAAACTAATAGTGGTCTTCCAGGGAACGATCAAAGCGTAGACTGTTTGAGACATTACTCCCAAGGAGGAAGGTGCGCGTGGTGACTGTTGTATTCAATCCCGAAGCAATTTCTGTGTTTCATCAACACTCTGATGGTCCACAGATTACAGAATGAAACCAGATGTCCATCGCAAACTAATACTGGTCTTCCAGGGAACGATCAAAGCGTAGACTGTTTGAGACATCACTCCCATGGAGGAAAGTGCGTATGGTGACTTTTGTATTCAATCCCGATGCAAATTCTGTGTTTCATCAACACTCTCATAGTCCACGGATTACAGAATGCCACCAGATGTGCATCTGAAACTACTACTGGTCTTCCAGGGAACGATCAAAGCGTAGACTGTTTGAGACATTATTCCCGTGCAGGAAAGTGTGCATGGTGACTGTTGTATTCAATCCCGATGCAATTTCTGTGTTTCATCAACACTCTCATAGTCCACGGATTACAGAATGCCACCAGATGTGCACCGGAAACTACTTCTGGTCTTCCAGGAACGATCAAAGCATAGACTGTTTGAGAAATTACTCCCATGGAGGAAAGTGCGCATGGTGACTGTTGTATTCAATGCCGATGCAATTTCTGTGTTTCATCAATACTCTGATAGTCCACAGATTGCAGAATGCCACCAGATGTGCATCGGAAACTACTACTGGTATTCCAGAGAACAATCAAAGCGTAGACTGTTTGAGACATTACTCCGGTGGAGGAAAGTGGGCATGGTGAATTCAATCCCGATGCAATTTCTATGTTTCATCAACACTCTGATAGTCCACAGATTACAGAATGCCAACAGATGTGCATCAGAAACTACTACTGGTCTTCCAGGGAACGATCAAAACGTAAATTGTTTGAGACATTACTCACATTGAGGAAAGTGCGCATGGTGACAGTTGTATTCAATCCCGATGCAATTTCTGTGTTTCATCGACACTCTGATAGTCCACAGATTACAGAATGCCACCAGATGTGCATCGGAAACTACTACTGGTCAGCCAGGGAACGTTCAAAGCGTGGACTATTTGAGACGTTACTCCCATGGAGGAAAGTGCGAATGGTGACTGTTGCATTCAATCCCGATGCAATTTCTGTGTTTCATCAACTCTCTGATAGTCCACAGATTACAGAATGCCACCAGATGTGCATCGGAAACTACTACTGGTCTTCCAGGGAACGATCAAAGCGTAGACTGTCTGAGACATTACTCCCGTGGACGAAAGTGCGCGTGGTGACTGTTGTATTCAATCCCGATGCAATTTCTGTGTTTCATCAACACTCTGATGGTCCACAGATTACAGAATGCCACCAGATGTCCATCGGAAATTAATACTGGTCTTCCATGGAACGATTAAAGCGTAGACTGTTTGAGACATTACTCCCATGGAGGAAAGTGCGCATGGTGACTGTTGTATTCTTTCCCGATGCAATTTCTGTGTTTCATCAACACTCTGATAGTCCACAGATAACAGAATGCCTCCAGTTGTGCATCGGAAACTACTTCTGGTCTTCCAGGGAACGATTAAATCGTAGACTGTTGGAGACATTACTCAATTGGAGGAAAGTGCGCATGGTGACTGTTGTATTCAATTCCGATGGAAAATCTGTGTTTCATCAACAGTCTGATAGTACACAGATTACAGAATGCCACCAGATGTGCATCGGAAACTACTACTGGTCTTCCAGGGAACGATCAAAGCGTAGACTGTTTGAGACATTACTCCCATGGAGGAAAGTGCGCATGGTGACTGTTGTATTCCATCCCGATGCAATTTCTGTGTTTCATGAACAGTCTTATAGTCCACAGATTACAGAATGCCTCCAGATATGCATCGGAAACTACTACTGGTCTTCCAGGGAACGATCAAATCGTAGACTGTTTGAGACATTACTCCCATGGAGGAAAGTGCGCGTGGTGACTGTTGTATTTAATCCCGATGCATTTTCTGTGTTTCATCAACACTCTGATAGACCACAGATTACAGAATGCCACCAGATGTACATCGGAAACTCCTACTGGTCTTCCAGGGAACGATCAAACCGTAGACTGTTTGAGACATTACTCCCGTGGAGGAAAGTGCGCGTGGTGACTGTTGTATTTAATCCCGATGCAATTTCTGTGTTTCATCAATACTCTGATGGTCCACAGATTACAGAATACCACCAGATGTGCATCGGAAACTAATACTGGTCTTCCAGGGAACGATCAAAGTGTAGACTGTTTGAACCATTACTTCCATGGAGGAAAGTGCGCATGGTGACTGTTGTATTCAATGCCGATGCAATTTCTTTGTTTCATTAACACTCTGATAGTCCATAGACTACAGAATGCCACCAGATGTGCATCGGAAACTACTGCTGGTCTTCCAGGGAACGATCAAAGCGTAGACTGTTTGAGACATTACGCCAGTGGAGGAAAGTGCCCATGGTGACTGTTGTATTCAATCCCGATGCAATTTCTGTGTTTCATCAACAGTCTTATAGTCCACAGATTACAGAATGCCTCCAGATGTGCATCGCAAACTACTACTGGTCTTCCAGGGAACGATCTAATCGTAGACTGTTTGAGACATTACTCCCATGGAGGAAAGTGCGCATGTTGAATGTTGTATTCAATTCCGATGGAATTTCTCTGTTTCATCAACATTCTGATAGTCCACAGATTACAGAATATCGCCAGATGTGCATCGGAAACTACTACTGGTCTTCCAGGGAACGATCTGATCGTAGACTGTTTGAGACATTACTCCCATGGAGGAAAGTGCGCATGTTGAATGTTGTATTCAATTCCGATGGAATTTCTCTGTTTCATCAACATTCTGATAGTCCACAGATTACAGAATATCGCCAGATGTGCATCGGAAACTACTACTGGTCTTCCAGGGAACGATCAAAGCGTAGTCTGTTTGAGACATTGCTCGCCATGGTGGAAAGTGCGCATGGTGACTGTTGTATTTAATCAAAATGCAATTTCTGTGGTTCATCAACACTCTGATAGTCCACAGACCACAGAATGCCTCCAGATGTGCATCGGAAACTACTACTGGTCTTGAAGGGAACGATAAAAGCGTAGACTGTTTGAGAAACTACTCCCATGGAGGAAAGTGCGCATGGCGACAGTTGTATTCAATCCCGATGCAATTTCTGTGTTTCATCAACACTCTGATAGTCCACAGATTACAGAATGCCACCAGATGTGCATCGGAAACTACTACTGGTCTTCCAGGGAACGATCAAAGCGTAGACTGTTTGCGACATTACTCCGGTGGATGAAGGTGCGCATGGTGACTGTTGTATTCAATCCCGATGCAATTTCTGTGTTTCATTAACACTCTGATAGTCCACAGATTACAAAATGCCACTAGATGTGCATCGGAAACTACTACTGGTCTTCCAGGGAACGATCAAAACGTAAATTGTTTGAGACATTACTCACATTGAGGAAAGTGCGCATGGTGACTGTTGTATTCATTCACGATGCCATTTTTGGTGTTTCATCAATACTCTAATAGTCCACAGATTACAGAATGCCACCAGATGTGCATCGGAAACTACTACTTTTCTTCCAGGGAACGATCAAAGCGTGGACTGTTTGAGACATTACTCCCATGGAGGAAAGTGCGAATGGTGACTGTTGTATTCAAACCCGATGCAATTTCGGTGTTTCATCGACACTCTGATAGTCCACAGATTACAGAATGCCACCAGATGTGCATCGGAAACTAATAGTGGTCTTCCAGGGAACGATCAAAGCGTAGACTGTTTGAGACATTACTCCCGAGGAGGAAGGTGCGGGTGGTGACTGTTGTATGCAATCCCGATGCAATTTCTGTGTTTCATCAACACTCTGATGGTCCACAGATTACAGAATGAAACCAGATGTCCATCGCAAACTAATACTGGTCTTCCAGGGAACGATCAAAGCGTAGACTGTTTGAGACATCACTCTCATGGAGGGAAGTGCGTATGGTGACTTTTGTATTCAATCCCGATGCAATTTCTGTGTTTCATCAACACTCTGATAGTCCACAGATTACAGAATGCCACCAGATGTGCATCGGAAACTAATAGTGGTCTTCCAGGGAACGATCAAAGCGTAGACTGTTTGAGACATTACTCCCGAGGAGGAAGGTGCGCGTGGTGACTGTTGTATTCAATCCCGATGCAATTTCTGTGTTTCATCAACACTCTGATGGTCCACAGATTACAGAATGAAACCAGATGTCCATCGCAAACTAATACTGGTCTTCCAGGGAACGATCAGAGCGTAGACTGTTTGAGACATCACTCCCATGGGGGAAAGTGCGTATGGTGAATTTTGTATTCAATCCCGATGCAATTTCTGTGTTTCATCAACACTCTGATAGTCCACAGATTACAGAATGCCTCCAGTTGTGCATCGGAAACTACTTCTGGTCTTCCAGGGAACGATCAAAGCGTAGACTGTTTGAGACATTACTCCCATGGAGGGAAGTGCGCTTGGTGACTGTTGTATTTAATCCCGATGGAATTTCTGTGTTTTATCAACAGTCTGATAGTCCACAGATTACAGAATGCCTCCAGATGTGCTTTGGAAACTACTACTGGTCTTCCAGGGAACGATCAAAGCGTAGACTGTTTGAGACATTACTCCCATGGAGGGAAGTGCGCATGGTGACTGTTGTATTTAATCCCGATGGAATTTCTGTGTTTCATCAACAGTCTGATAGTCCACAGATTACAGAATGCCTCCAGATGTGCTTTTTAAACTACTACTGGTCTTCCAGCGAACGATCAAAGCGTAGACTGTTTGAGACATTACTCCCATGGAGGAAAGTGCGCATGGTGACTGTTGTATTCAATCCCGATGCTATATCTGTGTTTCATCAACAGTCTTATAGTCCACAGATTACAGAATGCCTCCAGATGTGCATCGGAAACTACTACTGGTCTTCCAGGGAACGATCAAATCGTAGACTGTTTGAGACATTATTCCCATGGAGGAAAGTGCGGATGGTAACTGTTGTATTCAATCCAAATGCAATTTCTGTGTTTCATTAACACTCTGATACCACACATTACAGAATGCCACCAGATGTGCACCGGAAACTACTACTGGTCTTCCAGGAACGATCAGAGCGTAGACTGTTTGAGACATTACTCCCATGGAGGAAAGTGCGCATGGTGACTGTTGTATTTAATGCCGATGCAATTTCTGTGTTTCATCAACTCTCTGATAGTCCACAGATTACAAAATGCCACCAGATGTGCATTGGAAACTACTACTGGTCTTCCAGAGAACAATCAAAGCGTAGACTGTTTGAGACATTACTCTGGTGGAGGAAGGTGCGCATGGTGAATTCAATCGCGATGCAATTTCTGTGTTTCATCAACACTCTAATAGTCCACAGATTATAGAATGCCACCAGATGTGCATCGGAAACTACTATTGGTCTTCCAGGGAACGATCAAAGCGTAAATTGATTGAGACATTACTCACATTGAGGAAAGTGCGGATGGTGACTGTTGTATTCAATCCCGATGCAATTTCTGTGTTTCATCAACACTCTGATAGTCTAAAGATTACAGAATGCCACCAGATGTGCATCGGAAACTACTACTGGTCTTCCAGAGAACAATCACAGCGTAGACTGTTTGAGACAATCCTCTGGTGGAGGAAATTGCTCATGGTGAATTCAATCCCGATGCAATTTCTCTGTTTCATCAACACAATGATAGTCCACAGATTACAGAATGCCACCAGATGTGCATCGGAATCTACTACTGGTCTTCCAGGGAACGATCAAAACGTAAATTGTTTGAGACATTACTCACATTGACGAAAGTGCGCATGGTGACTGTTGTATTCAATCCCGATGCCATTTTTTGTGTTTCATCAATACTCTGATAGTCCACAGATTACAGAATGCCACCAGATGTGCATCGGAAACTACTACTGGTCTTCCAGGGAACGATCAAAGCGTGGACTGTTTGAGACATTACTCCCATGGAGGAAAGTGCGAATGGTGACTGTTGTATTCAAACCCGATGCAATTTCTTTGTTTCATCGACACTCTGATAGTCCACAGATTACAGAATGCCACCAGATGTGCATCGGAAACTAATAGTGGTCTTTCAGGGAACGATCAAAGCGTAGACTGTTTGAGACATTACTCCCGAGGAGGAAGGTGCGCGTGGTGACTGTTGTATTCAATCCCGATGCCATTTCTGTGTTTCATCAACACTCTGATGGTCCACAGATTACAGAATGAAACCAGATGTCCATCGCAAACTAATACTGGTCTTCCAGGGAACGATCAAAGCGTAGACTGTTTGAGACATCACTCCCATGGAGGAAAGTGCGTATGGTGACTTTTGTATTCAATCCCGATGCAATTTCTGTGTTTCATCAACACTCTGATAGTCCACAGATTACAGAATGCCTCCAGTTGTGCATCGGAAACTACTTCTGGTCTTCCAGGGAACGTTCAAAGCGTAGACTGTTTGAAACATTACTCCCATGGAGGGAAGTGCGCATGGTGACTGTTGTATTTAATCCCGATGGAATTTCTGTGTTTCATCAACAGTCTGATAGTCCACAGATTACAGAATGCCTCCAGATGTGCATCGGAAACTACTACTGGTCTTCCAGGGAACGATCAAATCGTAGACTGTTTGAGACATTATTCCCATGGAGGAAAGTGCGGATGGTGACTGTTGTATTCAATCCAAATGCAATTTCTGTGTTTCATCAACAGTCTTATAGTCCACAGATTACAGAATGCCTCCAGATGTGCTTTGGAAACTACTACTGGTCTTCCAGGGAACGATCAAAGCGTAGACTGTTTGAGACATTACTCCCATGGAGGAAAGTGCGCATGGTGACTGATGTATTCAATCCCGATGCTATTTCTGTGTTTCATCAACAGTCTTATAGTCCACAGATTACAGAATGCCTCCAGATGTGCATCGGAAACTACTACTGGTCTTCCAGGGAACGATCAAATCGTAGACTGTTTGAGACATTATTCCCATGGAGGAAAGTGCGGATGGTGACTGTTGTATTCAATCCAAATGCAATTTCTGTGTTTCATTAACACTCTGATACCACACATTACAGAATGCCACCAGATGTGCATCGGAAACTACTACTGGTCTTCCAGGAACGATCAGAGCGTAGAATGTTTGAGACATTACTCCCATGGAGGAAAGTGCGCATGGTGACTGTTGTATCCAATCCCGATGCAATTTCTGTGTTTCATCAACACTCTGATAGTCCACAGATTACAGAATGCCACCAGATGTGCATCGGAAACTACTACTGGTCTTAAAGGGAACGATCAATGGGTAGACAGTTTGAGACATTTCTCCGGTGGAGGAAAGTGCGCATGGTGACTGTTGTATTCAATCCCGATGCAATTTCTGTGTTTCATCAACTCTCTGATAGTCCACAGATTACAAAATGCCACCAGATGTGCATTGGAAACTACTACTGGTCTTCCAGAGAACAATCAAAGCGTAGACTGTTTGAGACATTACTCTGGTGGAGGAAGGTGCGCATGGTGAATTCAATCGCGGTGCAAATTCTGTGTTTCATCAACACTCTGATAGTCCACAGATTACAGAATGCCACCAGATGTGCATCGGAAACTACTATTGGTCTTCCTGGGAACGATCAAAGCGTAAATTGATTGAGACATTACTCACATTGAGGAAAGTGCGGATGGTGACTGTTGGATTCAATCCCGATGCAATTTCTGTGTTTCATCAACACTCTGATAGTCCACAGATTACAGAATGCCTCCAGTTGTGCATCGGAAACTACTTCTGGTCTTCCAGGGAACGATCAAAGCGTAGACTGTTTGAGACATTACTCCCATGGAGGGAAGTGCGCATGGTGACTGTTGTATTTAATCCCGATGGAATTTCTGTGTTTCATCAACAGTCTGATTGTCCACAGATTACAGAATGCCTCCAGATGTGCTTTGGAAACTACTACTGGTCTTCCAGGGAACGATCAAAGCGTAGACTGTTTGAGACATTACTCCCATGGAGGAAAGTGCGCATGGTGACTGTTGTATTCAATCCCGATGCTATTTCTGTGTTTCATCAACAGTCTTATAGTCCACAGATTACAGAATGCCTCCAGATGTGCATCGGAAACTACTACTGGTCCTCCAGGGAACGATCAAATCGTAGACTGTTTGAGACATTATTCCCATGGAGGAAAGTGCGGATGGTGACTGTTGTATTCAATCCAAATGCAATTTCTGTGTTTCATTAACTCTCTGGTAGTCCACACATTACAGAATGCCACCAGATGTGGACCGGAAACTACTACTGGTCTTCCAGGAACGATCAGAGCGTAGACTGTTTGAGACATTACTCCCATGGAGGAAAGTGCGCATGGTGACTGTTGTATTTAATGCCGATGCAATTTCTGTGTTTCATCAACACTCTGATAGTCCACAGATTACAGAATGCCACCAGATGTGCATCGGAAACTACTACTGGTCTTAAAGGGAACGATCAAAGGGTAGACTGTTTGAGACATTTGTCCGGTGGAGGAAAGTGCGCATGGTGACTGTTGTATTCAATACCGATGCAATTTCTGTGTTTCATCAACTCTCTGATAGTCCACAGATTACAAAATGCCACCAGATATGCATCGGAAACTACTACTGGTCTTCCAGAGAACAATCAAATTGCAGACTGTTTGAGACAATCCTCTGGTGGTGTATTCAATCCCGAAGCAATTTCTCTGTTTCATCAACACAATGATAGTCCACAGATTACAGAATGCCACCAGATGTGCATCGGAAACTACTACTGGTCTTCCAGGGAACGATCAAAACGTAAATTGTTTGAGACATTACTCACATTGAGGAAAGTGCGCATGGTGACTGTTGTATTCAATCCCGATGCCATTTTTTGTGTTTCATCAATACTCTGATAGTCCACAGATTACAGAATGCCACCAGATGTGCATCGGAAACTACTACTGGTCTTCCAGGGAACGATCAAAGCGTGGACTGTTTGAGACATTACTCCCATGGAGGAAAGTGCGAATGGTGACTGTTGTATTCAAACCCGATGCAACCTCTGTGTTTCATCGACACTCTGATAGTCCACAGATTACAGAATGCCACCAGATGTGCATCGCAAACTAATAGTGGTCTTCCAGGGAATGATCAAAGCGTAGACTGTTTGAGACATTACTCCCGAGGAGGAAGGTGCGCGTGGTGACTGTTGTATTCAATCCCGATGCAATTTCTGTGTTTCATCAACACTCTGATGGTCCACAGATTACAGAATGAAACCAGATGTCCATCGCAAACTAATACTGGTCTTCCAGGGAACGATCAAAGCGTAGACTGTTTGAGACATCACTCCCATGGGGGAAAGTGCGTATGCTGACTTTTGTATTCAATCCCGATGCTATTTCTGTGTTTCATCAACACTCTGATAGTCCACAGATTACAGAATGCCTCCAGTTGTGCATCGGAAACTACTTCTGGTCTTCCAGGGAACGATCAAAGCGTAGACTGTTTGAGACATTACTCCCATGGAGGGATGTGCGCATGGTGACTGTTGTATTTAATCCCGATGGAATTTCTGTGTTTCATCAACAGTCTGATAGTCCACAGATTACAGAATGCCTCCAGATGTGCTTTGGAAACTACTACTGGTCTTCCAGGGAACGATCAAAGCGTAGACTGTTTGAGACATTACTCCCATGGAGGAAAGTGCGTATGGTGACTGTTGTATTCAATCCCGATGCAATTTCTGTGTTTCATCAACAGTCTTATAGTCCACACATTACAGAATGACACCAGATGTGCACCGGAAACTACTACTGGTCTTCCAGGAACGATCAGAGCGTAGACTGTTTGAGACATTACTCCCATGGAGGAAAGTGCGCATGGTGACTGTTGTATTTAATGCCGACGCAATTTCTGTGTTTCATCAACACTCTGATAGTCCACAGATTACAGAATGCCACCAGATGTGCATCGGAAACTACTATTGGTCTTCCAGGGAACGATCAAAACGTAAATTGATTGAGACATTACTCACATTGAGGAAAGTGCGGATGGTGACTGTTGTATTCAATCCCGATGCAATTTCTGTGTTTCATCAACTCTCTGATAGTCCACAGATTACAAAATGCCACCAGATGTGCATCGGAAACTACTACTGGTCTTCCAGAGAACAATCAAAGTGCAGACTGTTTGAGACAATCCTCTGGTGGAGGAAAGTGCTCATGGTGAATTCAATCCCGATGCAATTTCTCTGTTTCATCAACACAATGATAGTCCACAGATTACAGAATGCCACCAGATGTGCATCGGAAACTACTACTGGTCTTCCAGGGAACGATCAAAACGTAAATTGTTTGAGACATTACTCACATTGAGGAAAGTGCGCATGGTGACTGTTGTATTCAATCCCGATGCCATTTTTTGTGTTTCATCAATACTCTGATAGTCCACAGATTACAGAATGCCACCAGATGTGCATCGGAAACTACTACTGGTCTTCCAGGGAACGATCAAAGCGTGGACTGTTTGAGACATTACTCCCGAGGAGGAAGGTGCGCGTGGTGACTGTTGTATTCAATCCCGATGCAATTTCTGTGTTTCATCAACACTCTGATGGTCCACAGATTACACAGTGAAACCAGATGTCCATCGCAAACTAATACTGGTCTTCCAGGGAACGATCAAAGCGTAGACTGTTTGAGACATCACTCCCATGGAGGAAAGTGCGTATGCTGACTTTTCTATTCAATCCCTATGCAATTTCTGTGTTTCATCAACACTCTGATAGTCCACAGATTACAGAATGCCTCCAGTTGTGCATCGGAAACTACTTCTGGTCTTCCAGGGAACGATCAAAGCGTAGACTGTTTGAGACATTACTCCCATGGAGGGAAGTGAGCATGGTGACTGTTGTATTTAATCCCGATGGAATTTCTGTGTTTCATCAACAGCCTGATAGTCCACAGATTACAGAATGCCTCCAGATGTGCTTTGGAAACTACTACTAGTCTTCCAGGGAACGATCAAAGCGTAGACTGTTTGAGACATTACTCCCATGGAGGAAAGTGCGCATGTTGACTGTTGTATTCAATCCCGATGCAATTTCTGTGTTTCATCAACAGTCTTATAGTCCACAGATTACAGAATGCCTCCAGATGTGCATCGGAAACTACTACTGGTCTTCCAGGGAACGATCAAATCGTAGACTGTTTGAGACATTATTCCCATGGAGGAAAGTGCGGATGGTGACTGTTGTATTCAATCCCGATGCAATTTCTGTGTTTCATCAACACTCTGATAGTCTAAAGATTACAGAATGCCACCAGATGTGCATCGGAAACTACTACTGGTCTTCCAGGGAACGATCAAAACGTAAATTGTTTGAGACATTACTCACATTGAGGAAAGTGCGCATGGTGACTGTTGTATTCAATCCCGATGACATTTTTTGTGTTTCATCAATACTCTGATAGTCCACAGATTACAGATTGCCACCAGATGTGCTTTGGAAACTACTACTGGTCTTCCAGGAAACGATCAAAGCGTGGACTGTTTGAGACATTACTCTAATGGAGGAAAGTGCGAATGGTGACTGTTGTATTCAAACCCGATGCAATTTCTGTGTTTCATCGACACTCTGATTGTCCACAGATTACAGAATGCCACCAGATGTGCATCGGAAACTAATAGTGGTCTTCCAGGGTACGATCAAAGCGTAGACTGTTTGAGACATTACTCCCAAGGAGGAAGGTGCGCGTGGTGACTGTTGTATTCAATCCCGATGCTATTTCTGTGTTTCATCAACACTCTGATGGTCCACAGATTACAGAATGAAACCAGATGTCCATCGCAAACTAATACTGGTCTTCCAGGGAACGATCAAATCGTAGACTCTTTGAGACATCACTCCCATGGAGGAAAGTGCGTATGGTGACTTTTGTATTCAATCCCGATGCAATTTCTGTGTTTCATCAACACTCTGATAGTCCACAGATTACAGAATGCCTCCAGTTGTGCATCGGATACTACTTCTGGTCTTCCAGGGAACGATCAAAGCGTAGACTGTTTGAGACATTACTCACATGGAGAGAAGTGTGCATGGTGACTGTTGTATTTAATCCCGATGGAATTTCTGTGTTTCATCAACACTCTGATAGTCCACAGATTACAGAATGCCTCCAGATGTGCATTGGAAACTACTACTGGTCTTCCAGGGAACGATCAAAGCGTAGACTGTTTGAGACATTACTCCCATGGAGGGAAGTGCGCATGGTGACTGTTGTACTTAATCCCGATGGAATTTCTGTGTTTCATCAACAGTCTGATAGTCCACAGATTACAGAATGCCTCCAGATGTGCTTTGGAAACTACTACTGGTCTTCCATGGAACGATCAAAGCGTAGACTGTTTGAGACATTACTCCCATGGAGGAAAGTGCGCATGGTGACTGTTGTATTCAATCCCGATGCTATTTCTGTGTTTCATCAACAGTCTTATAGTCCACAGATTACAGAATGCCTCCAGATGTGCATCGGAAACTACTACTGGTCCTCCAGGGAACGATCAAATCGTAGACTTTTTGAGACATTATTCCCATGGAGGAAAGTGCGGATGGTGACTGTTGTATTCAATCCAAATGCAATTTCTGTGTTTCATTAACTCTCTGGTAGTCCACACATTACAGAATGCCACCAGATGTGGATCGGAAACTACTACTGGTCTTCCAGGAACGATCAGAGCGTAGACTGTTTGAGACATTACTCCCATGGAGGAAAGTGCGCATGGTGACTGTTGTATTTAATGCCGATGCAATTTCTGTGTTTCATCAACACTCTGATAGTCCACAGATTACAGAATGCCACCAGATGTGCATCGGAAACTACTACTGGTCTTAAAGGGAACGATCAAAGGGTAGACTGTTTGAGACATTTGTCCGGTGGAGGAAAGTGCGCATGGTGACTGTTGTATTCAATACCGATGCAATTTCTGTGTTTCATCAACTCTCTGATAGTCCACAGATTACAAAATGCCACCAGATGTGCATCGGAAACTACTACTGGTCTTCCAGAGAACAATCAAAGTGCAGACTGTTTGAGACAATCCTCTGGTGGTGTATTCAATCCCGAAGCAATTTCTCTGTTTCATCAACACAATGATAGTCCACAGATTACAGAATGCCACCAGATGTGCATCGGAAACTACTACTGGTCTTCCAGGGAACGATCAAAACGTAAATTGTTTGAGACATTACTCACATTGAGGAAAGTGCGCATGGTGACTGTTGTATTCAATCCCGATGCCATTTTTTGTGTTTCATCAATACTCTGATAGTCCACAGATTACAGAATGCCACCAGATGTGCATCGGAAACTACTACTGGTCTTCCAGGGAACGATCAAAGCGTGGACTGTTTGAGACATTACTCCCATGGAGGAAAGTGCGAATGGTGACTGTTGTATTCAAACCCGATGCAACCTCTGTGTTTCATCGACACCCTGATAGTCCACAGATTACAGAATGCCACCAGATGTGCATCGCAAACTAATAGTGGTCTTCCAGGGAATGATCAAAGCGTAGACTGTTTGAGACATTACTCCCGAGGAGGAAGGTGCGCGTGGTGACTGTTGTATTCAATCCCGATGCAATTTCTGTGTTTCATCAACACTCTGATGGTCCACAGATTACAGAATGAAACCAGATGTCCATCGCAAACTAATACTGGTCTTCCAGGGAACGATCAAAGCGTACACTGTTTGAGACATCACTCCCATGGGGGAAAGTGCGTTTGCTGACTTTTGTATTCAATCCCGATGCAATTTCTGTGTTTCATCAACACTCTGATAGTCCACAGATTACAGAATGCCTCCAGTTGTGCATCGGAAACTACTTCTGGTCTTCCAGGGAACGATCAAAGCGTAGACTGTTTGAGACATTACTCCCATGGAGGGATGTGCGCATGGTGACTGTTGTATTTAATCCCAATGGAATTTCTGTGTTTCATCAACAGTCTGATAGTCCACAGATTACAGAATGCCTCCAGATGTGCTTTGGAAACTACTACTGGTCTTCCAGGGAACGATCAAAGCGTAGACTGTTTGAGACATTACTCCCATGGAGGAAAGTGCGCATGGTGACTGTTGTATTCAATCCCGATGCAATTTCTGTGTTTCATCAACAGTCTTATAGTCCACACATTACAGAATGACACCAGATGTGCACCGGAAACTACTACTGGTCTTCCAGGAACGATCAGAGCGTAGACTGTTTGAGACATTACTCCCATGGCGGAAAGTGCGCATGGTGACTGTTGTATTTAATGCCGATGCAATTTCTGTGTTTCATCAACACTCTGATAGTCCACAGATTACAGAATGCCACCAGATGTGCATCGGAAACTACTATTGGTCTTCCAGGGAACGATCAAAACGTAAATTGATTGAGACATTACTCACATTGAGGAAAGTGCGGATGGTGACTGTTGTATTCAATCCCGATGCAATTTCTGTGTTTCATCAACTCTCTGATAGTCCACAGATTACAAAATGCCACCAGATGTGCATCGGAAACTACTACTGGTCTTCCAGAGAACAATCAAAGTGCAGACTGTTTGAGACAATCCTCTGGTGGAGGAAAGTGCTCATGGTGAATTCAATCCCGATGCAATTTCTCTGTTTCATCAACACAATGATAGTCCACAGATTACAGAATGCCACCAGATGTGCATCGGAAACTACTACTGGTCTTCCAGGGAACGATCAAAACGTAAATTGTTTGAGACATTACTCACATTGAGGAAAGTGCGGATGGTGACTGTTGTATTCAAACCCGATGCAACCTCTGTGTTTCATCGACACTCTGATAGTCCACAGATTACAGAATGCCACCAGATGTGCATCGGAAACTACTACTGGTCTTCCAGGGAACGATCAAAACGTAAATTGTTTGAGACATTACTCACATTGAGGAAAGTGCGCATGGTGACTGTTGTATTCAATCCCGATGCCATTTTTTGTGTTTCATCAATACTCTGATAGTCCACAGATTACAGAATGCCACCAGATGTGCATCGGAAACTACTACTGGTCTTCCAGGGAACGATCAAAGCGTGGACTGTTTGAGACATCACTCCCATGGAGGAAAGTGCGTATGCTGACTTTTCTATTCAATCCCTATGCAATTTCTGTGTTTCATCAACACTCTGATAGTCCACAGATTACAGAATGCCTCCAGTTGTGCATCGGAAACTACTTCTGGTCTTCCAGGGAACGATCAAAGCGTAGACTGTTTGAGACATTACTCCCATGGAGGGAAGTGCGCATGGTGACTGTTGTATTTAATCCCGATGGAATTTCTGTGTTTCATCAACAGCCTGATAGTCCACAGATTACAGAATGCCTCCAGATGTGCTTTGGAAACTACTACTAGTCTTCCAGGGAACGATCAAAGCGTAGACTGTTTGAGACATTACTCCCATGGAGGAAAGTGCGCATGGTGACTGTTGTATTCAATCCCGATGCAATTTCTGTGTTTCATCAACAGTCTTATAGTCCACAGATTACAGAATGCCTCCAGATGTGCATCGGAAACTACTACTGGTCTTCCAGGGAACGATCAAATCGTAGACTGTTTGAGACATTATTCCCATGGAGGAAAGTGCGGATGGTGACTGTTGTATTCAATCCAAATGCAATTTCTGTGTTTCATTAACACTCTGATAGTCCACACATTACAGAATGCCACCAGATGTGCACCGGAAACTACTACTGGTCTTCCAGGAACGATCAGAGCGTAGACTGTTTGAGACATTACTCCCATGGAGGAAAATGCGCATGGTGACTGTTGTATTTAATGCCGATGCAATTTCTGTGTTTCATCAACACTCTGATAGTCCACAGATTACAGAATGCCACCAGATGTGCATCGGAAACTACTATTGGTCTTCCAGGGAACGATCAAAGCGTAAATTGATTGAGACATTACTCACATTGAGGAAAGTGCGGATGGTGACTGTTGTATTCAATCCCGATGCAATTTCTGTGTTTCATCAACACTCTGATAGTCTAAAGATTACAGAATGAAACCAGATGTGCATCGGAAACTACTACTGGTCTTGCAGAGAACAATCAAAGCGTAGACTGTTTGAGACAATCCTCTGGTGGAGGAAAGTGCTCATGGTGAATTCAATGCCGATGCAATTTCTCTGTTTCATCAACACAATGATAGTCCACAGATTACAGAATGCCACCAGATGTGCATCGGAAACTACTACTGGTCTTCCAGGGAACGATCAAAACGTAAATTGTTTGAGACATTACTCACATTGAGGAAAGTGCACATGGTGACTGTTGTATTTAATCCCGATGACATTTTTTGTGTTTCATCAATACTCTGATAGTCCACAGATTACAGAATGCCACCAGATGTGCTTTGGAAACTACTACTGGTCTTCCAGGGAACGATCAAAGCGTGGACTGTTTGAGACATTACTCTAATGGAGGAAAGTGCGAATGGTGACTGTTGTATTCAAACCCGATGCAATTTCTGTGTTTCATCGACACTCTGATAGTCCACAGATTACAGAATGCCACCAGATGTGCATCGGAAACTAATAGTGGTCTTCCAGGGAACGATCAAAGCGTAGACTGTTTGAGACATTACTCCCAAGGAGGAAGGTGCGCGTGGTGACTGTTGTATTCAATCCCGATGCTATTTCTGTGTTTCATCAACACTCTGATGGTCCACAGATTACAGAATGAAACCAGATGTCCATCGCAAACTAATACTGGTCTTCCAATGAACGATCAAAGCGTAGACTGTTTGAGACATCACTCCCATGGAGGAAAGTGCGTATGGTGACTTTTGTATTCAATCCCGATGCAATTTCTGTGTTTCATCAACACTCTGATAGTCCACAGATTACAGAATGCCTCCAGTTGTGCATCGGATACTACTTCTGGTCTTCCAGGGAACGATCAAAGCGTAGACTGTTTGAGACATTACTCACATGGAGAGAAGTGCGCATGGTGACTGTTGTATTTAATCCCGATGGAATTTCTGTGTTTCATCAACACTCTGATAGTCCACAGATTACAGAATGCCTCCAGATGTGCATTGGAAACTACTACTGGTCTTCCAGGGAACGATCAAAGCGTAAACTGTTTGAGACATTACTCCCATGGAGGAAAGTGCGCATGGTGACTGTTGTATTCAATCCAAATGCAATTTCTGTGTATCATTAACACTCTGATAGTCCACACATTACAGAATGCCACCAGATGTGCACCGGAAACTATTACTGGTCTTCCAGGAACGATCAGAGCGTAGACTGTTTGAGACATTACTCCCATGGAGGAAAGTGCGCATGGTGACTGTTGTATTTAATGCCGATGAAATTTCTGTGTTTCATCAACACTCTGATACTCCACAGATTTCAGAATGCCACCAGATGTGCATCGGAAACTACTACTGGTCTTAAAGGGAACGATCAAAGCGTAGACTGTTTGAGACATTTCTCCGGTGGAGGAAAGTGCGCATGGTGACTGTTGTATTCAATCCCGATGCAATTTCTGTGTTTCATCAACTCTCTGATAGTCCACAGATTACAAAATGCCACCAGATGTGCATTGGAAACTACTACTGGTCTTCCAGAGAACAATCAAAGCGTAGACTGTTTGAGACATTACTCTGGTGGAGGAAGGTGCGCATGGTGAATTCAATCCCGATGCAATTTCTGTGTTTCATCAATACTCTGATAGTCCACAGATTACAGAATGCCACCAGATGTGCATCGGAAACTACTACTGGTCTTCCAGGGAACGATCAGAACCTAAACTTTTTGAGACATTTCTCCCATGGAGGAAAGTGCGCATGGTGACTGTTGTATTCAATCCCGATGCAATTTCTGTGTTTCATCAACAGTCTTATAGTCCACAGATTACAGAATGCAACCAGATGTGCATCGGAAACTACTACTGGTCTTCCAGAGAACAATCAAAGCGTAGACTGTTTGAGACATTACTCCGGTAGAGGAAAGAGGGCATGGTGAATTCAATCCCGATGCAATTTCTTTGTTTCATCAACATTCTGATAGTCCACAGATTACGGAATGCCACCAGATGTGCATCAGAAACTACTACTGGTCTTCCAGGGAACGATCAAAACGTAAATTGTTTGAGACATTACTCACATTGAGGAAAGTGCGCATGGTGACAGTTGTATTCAATCCCGATGCAATTTCTGTGTTTCATCAATACTGTGATAGTCCACAGATTACAGAATGCCACCAGATGTGCATCGGAAACAACTACTGGTCAGCCAGGGAACGATCAAAGCGTGGACTATTTGAGACATTACTCCCATGGAGGAGAGGGCGAATGGTGACTGTTGCATTCAATCCCGATGCAATTTCTGTGTTTCATCAACACTCTGATAGTCCACAGATTACAGAATGCCACCAGATGTGCATCGGAAATTACTACTGGTCTTCCAGGGAACGATCAAAGCGTAGACTGTCTGAGACATTACTCCCATGGAGGGAAGTGCGCATGGTGACTGTTGTATTTAATCCCGATGGAATTTCTGTGTTTCATCAACAGTCTGATAGTCCACAGATTACAGAATGCCTACAGATGTGCATTGGAAACTACTACTGGTCTTCCAGGGAACGATCAAAGCGTAGACTGTTTGAGACATTACTCCCATGGAGGAAAGTGCGCATGGTGAGTGTTGTATTCAATCCCGATGCAATTTCTGTGTTTCATCAACTGTCTTATAGTCCACAGATTACAGAATGCCTCCAGATGTGCATCGGAAACTACTATTGGTCTTCCAGGGAAGGATCAAATCGTAGACTGTTTGAGACATTATTCCCATGGAGGAAAGTGCGGATGGTGACTGTTGTATTCAATCCAAATGCAATATCTGTGTTTCATTAACACTCTGATAGTGCACACATTACAGAATGTTACCAGATGTGCACCGGAAACTACTACTGGTCTTCCAGGAACGATCAGAGCGTAGACTGTTTGAGACATTACTCCCATGGAGGAAAGTGCGCGTGGTGACTGTTGTATTCAATCCCGATGCAATTTCTGTGTTTCATCAACTCTCTGATAGTCCACAGATTACAGAATGCCATCAGATGTGCATCGGAAACTACTACTGGTCTTAAAGGGAACGATCAAAGGGTAGACTGTTTGAGACATTTCTCCGGTGGAGGAAAGTGCGCATGGTGACTGTTATATTCAATCCCGATGCAATTTCTGTGTTTCATCAACTCTCTGATAGTCCACAGATTACAAAATGCCACCAGATGTGCATTGGAAACTACTACTGGTCTTCCAGAGAAATATCAAAGCGTAGACTGTTTGAGACATTACTCTGGTGGAGGAAGGTGCGCATGGTGAATTCAATCCCGATGCAATTTCTGTGTTTCATGAATACTCTGATTTCCACAGATTACAGAATGCCACCAGATGTGCATCGGAAACTACTACTGGTCTTCCAGGGAACGATCAGAGCCTAAACTCTTTGAGACATTGCTCCCATGGAGGAAAGTGCGCATGGTGACTGTTGTATTCAATCCCGATGCAATTTCTGTGTTTCATCAACAGTCTTATAGTCCACAGATTACAGAATGCCTCCAGATGTGCATCAGAAACTACTACTGGTCTTCCAGGGAACGATCAAATCGTAGACTGTTTGAGACATTACTCCCATGATGGAAAGTGTGCATGGTGACTGTTGTATTCAATCCCGATGCAATTTCTGTGGTTTATCAACAGTCTGATAGTCCACAGATTACAGAATGCCACCAGACATGCATCTGAAACTACTACTGGTCTTCCAGGGAACGATCAAAGCGTAGACTGTTTGAGACATTATTCCCGTGGAGGAAAGTGCGCATGGTGACTGTTGTATTCAATCCCGATGCAATTTCTGTGTTTCATCAACACTCTCATAGTCCACGGAATACAGAATGCCACCAGATGTGCACCGGAAACTACTACTGGTCTTCCAGGAACGATCAAAGCGTAGACTGTTTGAAAAATTACTCCCATGGAGGAAAGTGCGCATGGTGACTGTTGTATTCAATGCCGATGCAATTTCTGTGTTTCATCAATACTCTGATAGTCCACAGATTGCAGAATGCCACCAGATGTGCATCGGAAACAACTACTGGTCTTCCAGGGAACGATCAAAGCGTAGACTGTTTGAGACATTACTCCCGTGGAGGAAAGTGTGCATGGTGACTGTTGTATTCAATCCCGATTAAAATTCTGAGTTTCATCAACACTCCGATAGTCCACAGATTACAGAATGCAACCAGATGTGCATCGGAAACTACTACTGGTCTTCCAGATAACAATCAAAGCGTAGACTGTTTGAGACATTACCCCGGTGGAGGAAAGTGGGCATGTTGAATTCAATCCCGATGCAATTACTTTGTTTCATCAACACTCTGATAGTCCACAGATTACAGAATGCCACCAGATGTGCATGAGAAACTACTACTGGTCTTCCAGGGAACTATCAAAACGTAAATTGTTTGAGACATTTCTCACATTGAGGAAAGTGCGCATGGTGACTGTTGTATTCAATCCCGATGCAATTTCTGTGTTTCATCAATACGCTGATAGTCCACAGATTACAGAATGCCACCAGATGTGCACCGGAAAATACTACTGGTCAGCCAGGGAACGATCAAATCGTGGACTATTTGAGACATTACTCCCATGGAGGAAAGTGCGAATGGTGACTGTTGCATTCAATCCCGATGCAATTTCTGTGTTTCATCAACACTCTGATAGTCCACAGATTACAGAATGCCACCAGATGTGCATCGGAAACTACTACTGATCTTCCAGGGAACGATCAAAACGTAGACTGTCTGAGACATTACTAACGTGGAGGAAAGTGCGCGTGGTGACTGTTGTATTCAATCCCTATGCAATTTCTGTGTTTCATCAACACTCTGATGGTCCACAGATTACAGAATGCCACCAGATGTCCATCGGAAATTAATACTGGTCTTCCATGGAACGATCAAAACGTAGACTGTTTGAGACATTACTCACATGGAGGAAAGTGCGCATGGTGACTGTTGTATTCATTCCCGATGCAATTTCTGTGTTTCATCAACACTCTGATAGTCCACAGATTACAGAATGCCTCCAGTTGTGCATCGGAAACTTCTTCTGGTCTTCCAGGGAACGATTAAATCGTAGACTGTTGGAGCCATTACTCCCTTGGAAGAAAGTGCGCATGGTGACTGTTGTATTCAATTCCGATGGAATTTCTGTGTTTCATCAACAGTCTGATAGTCCACAGATTACAGAATGCCTCCAGATGTGCATCGGAAACTACTACTGGTCTTCCAGGGAACGATCAAAGCGTAGACTGTTTGAGACATTACTCCCATGGAGGAAAGTGCGCATGGTGACTGTTGTATTCCATCCCGATGCAATTTCTATGTTTCATCAACAGTCTTATAGTCCACAGATTACAGAATGCCTCAAGATGTGCATCGGAAACTACTACTGGTCTTCCAGGGAACGATCAAATCTTAGACTGTTTGAGACATTACTCCCATTGAGGAAAGTGTGCATGGTGAATGTTGTATTTAATCCCGATGCATTTTCTGTGTTTCATCAACACTCTGATAGACCACAGATTACAGAATGCCACCAGATGTGCATCGTAAACTCCTACTGGTCTTCCAGGGAACGATCAAAGCGTAGACTGTTTGAGACATTACTCCCGTGGAGGAAAGTACGCGTGGTGACTGTTATATTTAATCCCGATGCAATTTCTGTGTTTCATCAATACTCTGATGGTCCACAGATTACAGAATGCCACCAGATGTGCATCGGAAACTAATACTGGTCTTCCAGGGAACGATCAAAGTGTAGACTGTTTGAGACATTACTTCCATGGAGGAAAGTGCGCATGGTGACTATTGTATTCAATCCCGATGCAATTTCTGTGTTTCATCAACACTCTGATAGTCCATAGATTACAAAATGCTACCAGATGTGCATCGGAAACTACTACTGGTCTTCCAGAGAACAATAAAATCGTAGACTGTTTGAGGCATTACGCCAGTGGAGGAAAGTGCGCATGTTGAATTCATCCCAATGCAATTTCTGTGTTTCATGAACTCTCTCATAGTCCACAGATTACAGAATGCCACCAAATGTGCATCGGAAACTACTACTGGTCTTCCAGGGAACGATCAAAGCGTAAATTGTTTGAGACATTACACACATTGAGGAAGGTGCGCATGGTGATTGTTGTATTCAATCCCGATGCAATTTCTGTGTTTCATCAACACTCTGATGGTCCACAGATTACAGAGTGCTACCAGATGTCCATCGGAAACTAATACTGGTCTTCCAGGGAACGATCAAACCGTAGACTGTTTGAGACATCACTCCCATGGAGGAAAGTGCGTATGGTGACTTTTGTATTCAATCCCGATGCAATTTCTGTGTTTCGTGAACACTCTGATAGTCCACAGATTACAGAATGCCTCCAGTTGAGCATCGGAAACTACTTCTGGTCTTCCAGGGAACGATCAAAGCGTAGACTGTTTGAGACATTACTCCCATGGAGGGAAGTGCGCATGGTGACTGTTGTATTTAATCCCGATGGAATTTCTGTGTTTCATCAACAGTCTGATAGTCCACAGATTACAGAATGCCACCAGATGTGCATCGGAAACTACTACTGGTCAGCCAGGGAACGATCAAAGCGTGGACTATTTGAGACATTACTCCCATGGAGGAGAGGGCGAATGGTGACTGTTGCATTCAATCCCGATGCAATTTCTGTGTTTCATCAACACTCTGATAGTCCACAGATTACAGAATGCCACCAGATGTGCATCGGAAACTACTACTGGTCTTCCAGGGAACGATCAAAACGAAGACTGTCTGAGACATTACTCCCGTGGAGGAAAATGCTCGTGGTGACTGTTGTATTCAATCCCGATGCAATTTCTGTGTTTCATCAACACTCTGATGGTCCACAGATTACAGAATGATACCAGATGTCCATCGGAAATTAATACTGGTCTTCCATGGAACGATCAAAACGCAGACTGTTTGAGACATTACTCACATGGAGGAAAATGCGCATGGTGACTGTTGTATTCATTCCCGATGCAATTTCTGTGTTTCTTCAACACTCTGATAGTCCGCAGATTACAGAATGCCTCCAGTTGTGCATCGGAAATTTCTTCTGGTCTTCCAGGGAACGATTAAATCGTAGACTGTTGGAGACATTACTCCCTTGGAGGAAAGTGCGCATGGTGACTGTTGTATTCAATTCCGATGGAATTTCTGTGTTTCATCAACAGTCTGATAGTCCACAGATTACAGAATGCCTCCAGATGTGCATCGGAAACTACTACTGGTCTTCCAGGGAACGATCAAAGCGTAGACTGTTTGAGACATTACTCCCTTGGAGGAAAGTGCGCATGGTGACTGTTGTATTCCATCCCGATGCAATTTCTGTGTTTCATCAACAGTCTTATAGTCCACAGATTACAGAATGCCTCCAGATGTGCATCGGAAACTACTACTGGTCTTCCAGGGAACGATCAAATCTTAGACTGTTTGAGACATTACTCCCATTGAGGAAAGTGCGCATGGTGAATGTTGTATTTAATCCCGATGCATTTTCTGTGTTTCATCAACACTCTGATAGACCACAGATTACAGAATGCCACCAGATGTGCATCGGAAACTCCTACTGGTCTTCCAGGGAACGATCAAAGCGTAGACTGTTTGAGACATTACTCCCGTGGAGGAAAGTACGCGTGGTGACTGTTATATTTAATCCCGATGCAATTTCTGTGTTTCATCAATACTCTGATGGTCCACAGATAACAGAATGCCACCAGATGTGCATCGGAAACTAATACTGGTCTTCCAGGGAACGATCAAAGTGTAGACTGTTTGAGACATTACTTCCATGGAGGAAAGAGCGCATGGTGACTGTTGTATTCAATGCCTATGCAATTTCATTGTTTCATCAACACTCTGATAGTCCATAGATTACAGAATGCCACCAGATGTGCATCCGAAACTACTGCTGGTCTTCCAGGGAACGATCAAAGCGTAGACTGTTTGAGACATTACTCCGGTGGAGGAAAGTGCGCATGGTGACTATTGTATTCAATCCCGATGCAATTTCTGTGTTTCATCAACACTCTGATAGTCCATAGATTACAAAATGCTACCAGATGTGCATCGGAAACTACTACTGGTCTTCCAGAGAACAATAAAATCGTAGACTGTTTGAGGCATTACGCCAGTGGAGGAAAGTGCGCATGTTGAATTCATCCCAATGAAATTTCTGTGTTTCATCAACTCTCTCATATACCACAGATTACAGAATGCCACCAAATGTGCATCGTAAACTACTACTGGTCATCCAGGGAACGATCAAAGCGCAAATTGTTTGAGACATTACACACATTGAGGAAGATGCGCATGGTGATTGTTGTATTCAATCCCGATGCAATTTCTGTGTTTCATCAACACTCTGATGGTCCACGGATTACAGAATGCCACCAGATGTCCATCGGAAACTAATACTGGTCTTCCAGGGAACGATCAAACCGTAGACTGTTTGAGACATCACTCCCATGGAGAAAGTGCGTATGGTGACTTTTGTATTCAATCCCGATGCAATTTCTGTGTTTCGTGAACACTCTGATAGTCCACAGATTACAGAATGCCTCCAGTTGCGCATCGGAAACTACTTCTGGTCTTCCAGGGAACGATCAAAGCGTAGACTGTTTGAGACATTACTCCCATGGAGGGAAGTGCGCATGGTGGCTGTTGTATTTAATGCCGATGCAATTTCTGTGTTTCATCAACACTCTGATAGTCCACAGATTACTGAATGCCACCAGATGTGCATCGGAAACTACAACTGGTCTTAATGGGAACGATCAAGTGGTAGACTGTTTGAGACATTTCTCCGGTGGAGGAAAGTGCGCATGGTGACTGTTGTATTCAATCCCGATGCAATTTTTGTGTTTCATTAACTCTCTGATAGTCCACAGATTACAAAATGCCACCAGATGTGCATTGGAAACTACTACTGGTCTTCCAGAGAACAATCAAAGTGTAGACTGTTTGAGACATTACTCCGGTGGAGGAAGGTGCGCATGGTGAATTCAATCCCGATGCAATTTCTGTGTTTCATCAATACTCTGATAGTCCACAGATTACAGATTGCCACCAGATGTGCATCGGAAACTACTACTGGTCTTCCAGGGAACGATCAGAGCCTAAACTCTTTGAGACATTGCTCCCATGGAGGAAAGTGCGCATGGTGACTGTTGTATTTAATCCCGATGCAATTTCTGTGTTTCATCAACAGTCTTATAGTCCACAGATTACAGAATGCCTCCAGATGTGCATCAGAAACTACTACTGGTCTTCCAGGGATCGATCAAATCGTAGACTGTTTGAGACATTACTCCCATGAAGGAAAGTGTGCATGGTGACTGTTGCATTCAATCCCGATGCAGTTTCTGTGTTTCATCAACAGTCTGATAGTCCACAGATTACAGAATGCCACCAGACGTGCATCTGAAACTACTACTGGTCTTCCAGGGAACGATCAAAGCGTAGACTGTTTGAGACATTATTCCCGTGGAGGAAAGTTCGCATGGTGACTGTTGTATTCAATCCCGATGCAATTTCTGTGTTTCATCAACACTCTCATAGTCCACGGATTACAGAATGCCACCAGATGTGCACCGGAAACTACTACTGGTCTTCCAGGAACGATCAAAGCGTAGACTGTTTGAGAAATAACTCTCATGGAGGAAAGTGCGCATGGTGACTATTGTATTCAATGCCGATGCAATTTCTGTGTTTCATCAATACTCTGATAGTCCACAGATTGCAGAATGCCACCAGATGTGCATCGGAAACTACTACTGGTCTTCCAGGGAACGATCAAAGCGTAGACTGTTTGAGACATTACTCCCGTGGAGGAAAGTGCGCATGGTGACTGTTGTATTCAATCCCGATTCAAATTCTGTGTTTCATCAACACTCCGATAGTCCACAGATTACAGAATGCAACCAGATGTGCATCGGAAACTACTACTGGTCTTCCAGAGAACAATCAAAGCGTAGACTGTTTGAGACATTACTCCAGTGGAGGAAAGTGGGCATGGTGAATTCAATCCCGATGCAATTTCTATGTTTCATCAACACTCTGATAGTCCACAGATTACAGAATGCCACCAGATGTGCATCAGAAACTACTACTGGTCTTCCAGGGAACGATCAAAACGTAAATTGTTTGAGACATTACTCACATTGAGGAAAGTGCGCATGGTGACAGTTGTATTCAATCCCGATGCAATTTCTGTGTTTCATCAATACTCTGATAGTCCACAGATTACAGAATGCCACCAGATGTGCATCGGAAACTACTACTGGTCAGCCAGGGAACGATCAAAGCGTGGACTATTTGAGACATTACTCCCATGGAGGAAAGTGCGCGTGGTGACTGTTGTATTCAATCCCGATGCAATTTCTGTGTTTCATCAACACTCTGATGTTCAACAGATTACAGAATGCCACCAGATGTCCATCGGAAATTTAAACTGGTCTTCCATGGAACGATCAAAGCGTAGACTGTTTGAGACATTACTCCCATGGAGGAAAGTGCGCATGGTGACTGTTGTATTCATTCCCGATGCAATTTCTGTGTTTCATCAAGACTCTGATAGTCCACAGATTACAGAATGCCTCCAGTTGTGCATCGGAAACTACTTCTGGTCTTCCAGGGAACGATTAAATCGTAGACTGTTAGAGACATTACTCCCTTTGTGGAGAATGCGCATGGTGACTGTTGTATTCAATTCCGATGGAATTTCTGTGTTTCATCAACAGTCTGATAGTCCACAGATTACAGAATGCCTCCAGATGTGCATCGGAAACTACTACTGGTCTTCCAGGGAACGATCAAAGCGTAGACTGTTTGAGACATTACTCCCATGAAGGAAAGTGCGCATGGTGACTGTTGTACTCCATCCCGATGCAATTTCTGTGTTTCATCAACAGTCTTATAGTCCACAGATTACAGAATGCCTCCAGATGTGCATCGGAAACTACTACTGGTCTTCCAGGGAACGATCAAATCGTTGACTGTTTGAGACATTACTCCCATGGAGGAAAGTGCGCATGGTGACTGTTGTATTTAATCCCGATGCATTTTCTGTGTTTCATCAACACTCTGATAGACCACAGATTACAGAATGCCACCAGATGTGTATCGGAAACTCCTACTGGTCTTCCAGGGAACGATCAAAGCGTAGACTGTTTGAGACATTACTCCCGTGGAGGAAAGTGCGCGTGGTGACTGTTGTATTTAATCCCGATGCAATTTCTGTGTTTCATCAATACTCTGATGGTCCACAGATTACAGAATGCCACCATATGTGCATCGGAAACTAATACTAGTCTTCCAGGGAACGATCAAAGTGTAGACTGTTTGAGACATTACATCCCTGGAGGAAAGTGCGCATGGTGACTGTTGTATTCAATGCCGATGCAATTTCTTTGTTTCATCAACACTGTGATAGTCCATAGATTACAGAATGCCACCAGATGTGCATCGGAAACTACTGCTGGTCTTCCAGGGAACGATCAAAGCGTAGACTGTTTGAGACATTACTTTGGTGGAGGAAAGTGCGCATGGTGACTATTGTGTTCAATCCCGATGCAATTTGTGTGTTTCATCAACACTCTGATAGTCCACAGATTACAAAATGCTACCAGATGTGCATCTGAAACTACTACTGGTCTTCCAGAGAACAATAAAATCGTAGACTGTTTGAGGCATTACGCCAGTGGAGGAAAGTGCGAATGTTGAATTCATCCCAATGCAATTTCTGTGTTTCATCAACTCTCTGATGGTCCACAGATTACAGAATGCAAACCAAATGTGCATCGGAAACTACTACTGGTCTTCCAGGGAACGATCAAAGCGTAGACTCCTTGAGACATTACTCCCATGGAGGAAAGTGCGCAAGGTGACTGTTGTATTCAATCCCGATGCAATTTCTGTGTTTCATCAACACTCTGATAGTCCACAGATTACAAAATGCCTATAGATGTGCATCGTAAGCTACCACTGGTTTTCCAGGGAACGATCAAAACGTAGACTGTTTGAGACATTACTCCCATGGAGGAAAGGGCGCATGGTGACCGCTGTATTCAATCCCGATGCAATTTCTGTGTTTAATCAACACTTTGAAGGTCAACAGATTACAGAATGCCTCCAGATGTGCATCGGAAACTACTACTGGTCTTGCAGGGAACGATCAAAGCGTAGACTGTTTGAGACATTGCTCGCCATGGAGGAAAGTGCGCATGGTGACTGTTGTATTTAATCACAATGCAATTTCTGTGGTTCATCAACACTCTGATAGTCCACAGATTACAGAATGCCTCCAGATGTGCATCGGAAACTACTACTGGTCTTCCAGGGAACGATCAAAGCGTAGACTGTTTGAGACATTACTCCCATGGAGGAAAATGCGCGTGGTGACTGTTGTATTCAATCCCGATGGAATTCCTGTGTTTCATCAACAGTCTGATAGTCCACAGATTACAGAATGCCTCCAGATGTGCATCGGAAACTACTACTGGTCTTCCAGGGAACGATCAAAGCGTAGACTGTTTGAGACATTACTCCCATGGAGGAAAGTGCGCAAGGTGACTGTTGTATTCAATCCCGATGCAATTTCTGTGTTTCTTCAACACTCTGATAGTCCACAGATTACAAAATGCCTATAGATGTGCATCGTAAGCTACCACTGGTCTTCCAGGGAACGATCAAAGCATAGACTGTTTGACACATTACTCCCATGGAGGAATGTGCGCATGGTGACTGTTGTATTCATTCCCGATGCAATTTCTGTGTTTCATCAACAGTCTTATAGTCCACAGATTACAGAATGCCTCCAGATGTGCATCGGAAACTACTACTGGTCTTCCAGGGAACGATCAAAGCGTAGACTCTTTGAGACATTACTCCCATGGAGGAAAGTGCGCATGGTGACTGTTGTATTTAATCCCGATGCATTTTCTGTGTTTCATCAACACTCTGATAGACCACAGATTACAGAATGCCACCAGATGTGCATCGGAAACTCCTACTGGTCTTCCAGGGAACGATCAAAGCGTAGACTGTTTGAGACATAACTCCCGTGGAGGAAAGTGCGCGTGGTGACTGTTGTATTTAATCCCGATGCAATTTCTGTGTTTCATCAATACTCTGATGGTCCACAGATTACAGAATGCCACCAGATGTGCATCGGAAACTAATACTGGTCTTCCAGGGAACAATCAAAGTGTAGACTGTTTGAGACATTACTTCCATGGAGGAAAGTGCGCATGGTGACTGTCGTATTCAATGCCGATGCAATTTCTTTGTTTCACAACACTCTGATAGTCCATAGATTACAGAATGCCACCAGATGTGCATCGGAAACTACTGCTGGTCTTCCAGGGAACGATCAAAGCGTAGACTGTTTGAGCCATTACTCCGGTGGAGGAAAGTGCGCATGGTGACTATTGTGTTCAATCCCGATGCAATTTCTGTGTTTCATCAACACTCTGATAGTCCACAGATTACAAAATGCTACCAGATGTGCATCGGAAACAACTACTGGTCTTCCAGAGAACAATAAAATCGTAGACTGTTTGAGGCATTACGCCAGTGGAGGAAAGTGCGCATGTTGAATTCATCCCAATGCAATTTCTGTGTTTCATCAACTCTCTGATAGTCCACAGATTACAGAATGCCACCAAATGTGCATCGGAAACTACTACTGGTCCTCCAGGGAACGATCAAAGCGTAGACTGTTTGAGACATTACTCCGGTGGAGGAAAGTGCGCATTGTGACTATTGTATTCAATCCCGATGCAATTTCTGTGTTTCATCAACACTCTGATAGTCCACAGATTACAAAATGCTACCAGATGTGCATCGGAAACTACTACTGGTCTTCCAGAGAACAATAAAATCGTAGACTGTTTGAGGCATTACGCCAGTGGAGGAAAGTGCGCATGTTGAATTCATCCCAATGCAATTTCTGTGTTTCATCAACTCTCTGATAGTCCACAGATTACAGAATGCAAACCAAATGTGCATCGGAAACTACTACTGGTCTTCCAGGGAACGATCAAAGCGTAAATTGTTTGAGACATTACACACATTGAGGAAGGTGCGCATGGTGACTTTTGTATTCAATCCCGATGCAATTTCTGTGTTTCATCAACACTCAGATGGTCCACAGATTACAGAATGCCTATAGATGAGCATCGTAAGCTACCACTGGTTTTCCAGGGAACGATCAAAACGTAGACTGTTTGAGACATTACTCCCATGGAGGAAAGTGCGCATGGTGACCGCTGTATTCAATCCCGATGGAATTTCTGTGTTTCATCAACAGTCTGATAGTCCACAGATTACAGAATGCCTCCAGATGTGCATCGGAAACTACTACTGGTCTTCCAGGGAACGATCAAAGCGTAGACTGTTTGAGACATTACTCCCATGGAGGAAAGTGCGCATGGTGACGTTTGTATTCAATCCCGATGCAATTTCTGTGTTTCATCAACAGTCTTATAGTCCACAGATTACAGAATGCCTCCAGATGTGCATCGGAAACTACTACTGGTCTTCCAGGGAACGATCAAAGCGTAGACTGTTTGAGACATTACTCCCATGGAGGAAAGTGTGCATGGTGACTGTTGTATTCCATCCCGATGCAATTTCTGTGTTTCATCAACAGTCTTATAGTCCACAGATTACAGAATGCCGCCAGATGTGCATCGGAAACTACTGCTGGTCTACCAGGGAACGATCAAAGCGTAGACTGTTTGAGACATTACTCCGGTGGAGGAAAGTGCGCATGGTGACTATTGTGTTCAATCCCGATGCAATTTCTGTGTTTCATCAACACTCTGATAGTCCACAGATTACAAAATGCTACCAGATGTGCATCGGAAACAACTACTGGTCTTCCAGAGAACAATAAAATCGTAGACTGTCTGAGGCATTACGCCAGTGGAGGAAAGTGCGCATGTTGAATTCATCCCAATGCAATTTTTGTGTTTCATCAACTCTCTGATAGTCCACAGATTACAGAAGGCCACCAAATGTGCATTTGAAACTACTACTGGTCTTCCAGGGAACGATCAAAGCGTAGACTGTTTGAGACATTACTCCGGTGGAAGAAAGTGCGCATGGTGACCGCTGTATTCAATCCCGATGGAATTTCTGTGTTTCATCAACAGTCTGATAGTCCACAGATTACAGAATGCCTCCAGATGTGCATCGGAAACTACTACTGGTCTTCCAGGGAACGATCAAAGCGTATACTGTTTGAGACATTACTCCCATGGAGGAAAGTGCGCAAGGTGACTGTTGTATTCAATCCCGATGCAATTTCTGTGTTTAATCAACACTCTGATAGTCCACAGATTACAAAATGCCTATAGATGTGCATCGTAAGCTACCACTGGTTTTCCAGGGAACGATCAAAACGTAGACTGTTTGAGACATAACTCCCATGGTGGAAAGTGCGCATGGTGACCGCTGTATTCAATCCCGATGCAATTTCTGTGTTTAATCAACACTTTGAAGGTCAACAGATTACAGAATGCCTCCAGATGTGCATCGGAAACTACTACTGGTCTTGCAGGGAACGATCAAAGCGTAGACTGTTTGAGACATTGTTCGCCATGGAGGAAAGTGCGCATGGTGACTGTTGTATTTAATCCCAATGCAATTTCTGTGGTTCATCATCACTCTGATAGTCCACAGATTACAGAATGCCTCCAAATGTGCATCGGAAACTACTACTGGTCTTCAAGGGAACGATCAAAGCGTAGACTGTTTGAGGCACTACTCCCATGGAGGAAAGTGCGCATGGCGACTGTTGTATTCAATCCCGATGCAATTTCTGTGTTTCATCGACACTCTGATAGTCCACAGATTACAGAATGCCACCAGATGTGCATCGGAAACTACTACTGGTCTTCCAGGGATCGATCAAAGCGTAGACTGTTTGAGACATTACTCCCATGGAGGAAAGTGCGCGTGGTGACTGTTGTATTCAATCCCGATGCAATTTCTGTGTTTCATCAACACTCTGATAGTCCACAGATTACAAAATGCCTATAGATGTGCATCGTAAGCTACCACTGGTCTTCCAGGGAACGATCAAAGCATAGACTGTTTGACACATTACTCCCATGGAGGAAAGTGCGCATGGTGACTGTTGTATTCATTCCCGATGCAATTTCTGTGTTTCATCAACAGTCTTATAGTCCACAGATTACAAAATGCCTCCAGATGTGCATCGCAAACTACTACTGGTCTTCCAGGGAACGATCAAATCGTAGACTGTTTGAGACATTACTCCCATTGAGGAAAGTGCGCATGGTGAATGTTGTATTCAATCCCGATGGAATTTCTGTGTTTCATCAACAGTCTGATAGTCCACAGATTACAGAAAGCCTCCAGATGTGCATCGGAAACTACTACTGGTCTTCCAGGGAACGATCAAAGCGTATACTGTTTGAGACATTACTCCCATGGAGGAAAGTGCGCAAGGTGACTGTTGTATTCAATCCCGATGCAATTTCTGTGTTTAATCAACACTCTGATAGTCCACAGATTACAAAATGCCTATAGATGTGCAACGTAAGCTACCACTGGTTTTCCAGGGAACGATCAAAGCGTAGACTGTTTGAGACATAACTCCCATGGATGAAAGTGCGCATGGTGACCGCTGTATTCAATCCCGATGCAATTTCTGTGTTTAATCAACACTTTGAAGGTCAACAGATTACAGAATGCCTCCAGATGTGCATCGGAAACTACTACTGGTCTTGCAGGGAACGTTCAAAGCGTAGACTGTTTGAGACATTGTTTGCCATGGAGGAAAGTGCGCATGGTGACTGTTGTATTTAATCCCAATGCAATTTCTGTGGTTCATCATCACTCGGATAGTCCACAGATTACATAATGCCTCCAGATGTGCATCGGAAACTACTACTGGTCTTCCAGGCAACGATCAAAGCGTAGACTGTGTGAGACATTACTCCCATGGAGGAAAGTGCGCAAGGTGACTGTTGTATTCAATCCCGATGCAATTTCTGTGTTTCATCAACACTCTGATAGTCCACAGATTACAAAATGCCTATAGATGTGCATCGTAAGCTACCACTGGTCTTCCAGGGAATGATCAAAGCATAGACTGTTTGACACATTGCTCCCATGGAGGAAAGTGCGCATGGTGACTGTTGTATTCATTCCCGATGCAATTTCTGTGTTTCATCAACAGTCTTATAGTCCACAGATTACAGAATGCCTCCAGATGTGCATCGCAAACTACTACTGGTCTTCCAGGGAACGATCAAATCGTAGACTGTTTGAGACATTACTCCCATTGAGGAAAGTGCGCATGGTGAATGTTGTATTCAATCCCGATGGAATTTCTGTGTTTCATCAACAGTCTGATAGTCCACAGATTACAGAATGCCTCCAGATGTGCATCGGAAACTACTACTGGTCTTCCAGGGAACGATCAAAGCGGTAACTGTTTGAGACATTACTCCCATGGAGGAAAGTGCGCAAGGTGACTGTTGTATTCAATCCCGATGCAATTTCTGTGTTTAATCAACACTCTGATAGTCCACAGATTACAAAATGCCTATAGATGTGCATCGTAAGCTACCACTGGTTTTCCAGGGAACGATCAAAACGTAGACTGTTTGAGACATAACTCCCATGGAGGAAAGTGCGCATGGTGACCGCTGTATTCAATCCCGATGCAATTTCTGTGTTTAATCAACACTTTGAAGGTCAACAGATTACAGAATGCCTCCAGATGTGCATCGGAAACTACTACTGGTCTTGCAGGGAACGATCAAAGCGTAGACTGTTTGAGACATTACTCCCATGGAGGAAAGTGCGCGTGGTGACTGTTGTATTCAATCCCGATGGAATTTCTGTGTTTCACCAACACTCTGATGGTCCACAGATTACAGAATGCCACCAGATGTGCATCGGAAACTACTACTGGTCTTCCAGCGAACGATCAATCGTAGACTGTTTGAGACATTGCTCCCTTGAAGGTAAGTGCGCATGGTGACGTTTGTATTCAATCCCGATGCAATTTCTGTGTTTCATCAACAGTCTTATAGTCCACAGATTACAGAATGCCTCCAGATGTGCATCGGAAACTACTACTGGTCTTCCAGGGAACGATCAAAGCGTAGACTGTTTGAGACATTACTCCCATGGAGGAAAGTGCGCATGGTGACTGTTGTATTCCATCCCGATGCAATTTCTGTGTTTCATCAACAGCCTTATAGTCCACAGATTACAGAATGCCTCCAGATGTGCATCGGAAACTACTACTGGTCTTCCAGGGAACGATCAAATCGTAGACTGTTTGAGACATTACTCCCATGGAGGAAAGTGCGCATGGTGTCTGTTGTATTTAATCCCGATGCATTTTCTGTGTTTCATCAACACTCTGATAGACCACAGATTACAGAATGCCACCAGATGTGCATCGGAAACTTCTACTGGACTTCCAGGGAACGATCAAAGCGTAGACTGTTTGAGACATTACTCCCGTGGAGGAAAGTGCGCGTGGTGACTGTTGTATTTAATCCCGATGCAATTTCTGTGTTTCATCAATACTCTGATGGTCCACAGATTACAGAATGCCACCAGATGTGCATCGGAAACTAATACTGGTCTTCCAGGGAACGATCAAAGTGTAGACTGTTTGAGACATTACTTCCATGGAGGAAAGTGCGCATGGTGACTGTTGTATTCAATGCCGATGCAATTTCTTTCTTTCATCAACACTCTGATAGTCCATAGATTACAGAATGCCACCAGATGTGCATCGGAAACTACTGCTGGTCTTCCAGGGAACGATCAAAGCGTAGACTGTTTGAGACATTACTCCGGTGGAGGAAAGTGCGCATGGTGACTATTGTGTTCAATCCCGATGCAATTTCTGTGTTTCATCAACACTCTGATAGTCCACAGATTACAAAATGCTACCAGATGTACATCGGAAACAACTACTGGTCTTCCAGAGAACAATAAAATCGTAGACTGTTTGAGGCATTACGCCAGTGGAGGAAAGTGCGCATGTTGAATTCATCCCAATGCAATTTCTGTGTTTCATCAACTCTCTGATAGTCCACAGATTACAGAATGCCACCAAATGTGCATCAGAAACTACTACTGGTCTTCCAGGGAACGATCAAAGCGTAGACTGTTTGAGACATTACTCCGGTGGAGGAAAGTGCGCATGGTGACTATTGTATTCAATCCCGATGCAATTTCTGTGTTTCATCAACACTCTGATAGTCCACAGATTACGAAATGCTACCCGATGTGCATCGGAAACTACTACTGGTCTTCCAGAGAACAATAAAATCGTAGACTGTTTGAGGCATTACGCCAGTGGAGGAAAGTGCGCATGTTAAATTCATCCCAATGCAATTTCTGTGTTTCATCAACTCTCTGATAGTCCACAGATTACAGAATGCAAACCAAATGTGCATCGGAAACTACTACTGGTCTTCCAGGGAACGATCAAAGCGTAAATTGTTTGAGACATTACACACATTGAGGAAGGTGCGCATGGTGACTGTTGTATTCAATCCCGATGCAATTTCTGTGATTTATCAACACTCTGATGGTCCACAGATTACAGAATGCCTATAGATGTGCATCGGAAACTACTACTGGTCTTCCAGGGAACGATCAAAGCGTAGACTGTTTGAGACATTACTCCCATGGAGGAAAGTGCGCATGGTGACGTTAGTATGCAATCCCGATGCAATTTCTGTGTTTCATCAACAGTCTTATAGTCCACAGATTACAGAATGCCTCCAGATGTGCATCGGAAACTACTACTGGTCTTCCAGTGACCGATCAAATCGTAGACTGTTTGAGACATTACTCCCATGGAGGAAAGTGCGCATGGTGACTGTTGTATTTAATCCCGATGCATTTTCTGTGTTTCATCAACACTCTGATAGACCACAGATTACAGAATGCCACCAGATGTGCATCGGAAACTACTGCTGGTCTTCCAGGGAAAAATAAAATCGTAGACTGGTTGAGGCATTACGCCAGTGGAGAAATGTGCGCATGTTGAATTCATCCCAATGCAATTTCTGTTTTTCATCAACTCTCTGATGGTCCACAGATTACAGAATGCCACCAAATGTGCATCGGAAACTACTACTGGTCTTCCAGGGAACGATCAAAGCGTAGACTGTTTGAGACATTACTCCGGTGGAGGAAAGTGCGCATGGTGACCGCTGTATTCAATCCCGATGGAATTTCTGTGTTTCATCAACAGTCTGATAGTCCACAGATTACTGAATGCCTCCAGATGTGCATCGGAAACTACTACTGGTCTTCCAGGGAACGATCAAAGCGTAGACTGTTTGAGACATTAGTCCCATGGAGGAAAGTGCGCAAGGTGGCTGTTGTATTCAATCCCGATGCAATTTCTGTGTTTCATCAACACTCTGATAGTCCACAGATTACAAAATGCATATAGATGTGCATCGTAGGCTACCACTGGTTTTCCAGGGAACGATCAAAACGTAGACTGTTTGAGACATTACTCCCATGGAGGAAAGTGCGCATGGTGACCGCTGTATTCAATCCCGATGCAATTTCTGTGTTTAATCAACACATTGAAGGTCAACAGATTACAGAATGCCTCCAGATGTGCATCGGAAACTACTACTGGTCTTGCAGGGAACGTACAAAGCGTAGACTGTTTGAGACATTGCTCGCCATGGAGGAAAGTGCTCATGGTGACTGTTGTATTTAATCCCAATGCAATTTCTGTATTTCATCAACACTCTGATAGTCCACAGATTACAGAATGCCTCCACATGTGCATCGGAAACTACTACTGGTCTTCCAGGGAACGATCAAAGCGTAGACTGTTTGAGACATTACTCCCATGGAGGAAAATGCGCGTGGTGACTGTTGTATTCAATCCCGATGGAATTTCTGTGTTTCATCAACAGTCTGACAGTCCACAGATTACAGAATGCCTCCAGATGTGCATCGGAAACTACTAATGGTCTTCCAGGGAACGATCAAAGCGTAGACTGTTTGAGACATTACTCCCATGGAGGAAAGTGCGCAAGGTGACTGTTGTATTCAATCCCGATGCAATTTCTGTGTTTCATCAAAACTCTGATAGTCCACAGATTACAAAATGCCTATAGATGTGCATCGTAAGCTACCACTGGTATTCCAGGGAACGATCAAAGCGTAGACTGTTTGACACATTACTCCCATGGAGGAAAGTGCGTATGGTGACTGTTGTATTCTTTCCCGATGCAATTTCTGTGTTTCTTCAACAGTCTTATGGTCCACAGATTACAGAATGCCTCCAGATGTGCATCGCAAACAACTACTGGTCTTCCAGGGAACGATCAAATCGTAGACTGTTTGAGACATTACTCCCATTGAGGAAAGTGCGCATGGTGAATGTTGTATTCATTGCCGATGCAATTTCTGTGTTTAATCAACACTTTGAAGGTCAACAGATTACAGAATGCCTCCAGATGTGCATCGGAAACTACTACTGGTCTTGCAGGGAACGATCAAAGCGTAGACTGTTTGAGACATTGCTCGCCATGGAGGAAAGTGCGCATGGTGACTGCAGTATTTAATCCCGATGCAATTTTTGTTTTTCATCAACACTCTGACAGTCCACAGATTACAGAATGCCACCAGATGTGCATCGGAAACTACTACTGGTCTTCCAGGGATCGATCAAAGCGTAGACTGTTTGAGACATTACTCCAGTGGAGGAAAGTGCGCGTGGTGACTGTTGTATTCAATCCCGATGGAAATTCTGTGTTTCACCAACACTCTGATGGTCCACAGATTACAGAATGCCACAAGATGTGCATCGGAAACTACTACTGGTCTTCCAGGAATCGATCAAAGCGTAGACTGTTTGAGACATTACTCCCATGGAGGAAAGTGCGCGTGGTGACTGTTGTATTCAATCCCGATGGAATTTCTGTGTTTCACCAACACTCTGATGGTCCACAGATTACAGAATGCCACCAGATGTGCATCGGAAACTACTACTGGTCTTCCAGCGAACGATCAATCGTAGACTGTTTGAGACATTGCTCCCTTGAAGGTAAGTGCGCATGGTGACGTTTGTATTCAATCCCGATGCAATTTCTGTGTTTCATCAACAGTCTTATAGTCCACAGATTACAGAATGCCTCCAGATGTGCATCGGAAACTACTACTGGTCTTCCAGGGAACGATCAAAGCGTAGACTGTTTGAGACATTACTCCCATGGAGGAAAGTGCGCATGGTGACTGTTGTATTCCATCCCGATGCAATTTCTGTGTTTCATCAACAGTCTTATAGTCCACAGATTAAAGAATGCCTCCAGATGTGCATCGGAAACTACTACTGGTCTTCCAGGGAACGATCAAATCGTAGACTGTTTGAGACATTACTCCCATGGAGGAAAGTGCGCATGGTGTCTGTTGTATTTAATCCCGATGCATTTTCTGTGTTTCATCAACACTCTGATAGACCACAGATTACAGAATGCCACGAGATGTGCATCGGAAACTCCTACTGGTCTTCCAGGGAACGATCAAAGCGTAGACTGTTTGAGACATTACTCCCGTGGAGGAAAGTGCGCGTGGTGACTGTTGTATTTAATCCCGATGCAATTTCTGTGTTTCATCAATACTCTGATGGTCCACAGATTACAGAATGCCACCAGATGTGCATCGGAAACTAATACTGGTCTTCCAGGGAACGATCAAAGTGTAGACTGTTTGAGACATTACTTCCATGGAGGAAAGTGCGCATGGTGACTGTTGTATTCAATGCCGATGCAATTTCTTTCTTTCATCAACACTCTGATAGTCCATAGATTACAGAATGCCACCAGATGTGCATCGGAAACTACTGCTGGTCTTCCAGGGAACGATCAAAGCGTAGACTGTTTGAGACATTACTCCGGTGGAGGAAAGTGCGCATGGTGACTATTGTGTTCAATCCCGATGCAATTTCTGTGTTTCATCAACACTCTGATAGTCCACAGATTACAAAATGCTACCAGATGTACATCGGAAACAACTACTGGTCTTCCAGAGAACAATAAAATCGTAGACTGTTTGAGGCATTACGCCAGTGGAGGAAAGTGCGCATGTTGAATTCATCCCAATGCAATTTCTGTGTTTCATCAACTCTCTGATAGTCCACAGATTACAGAATGCCACCAGATGTGCATCGGAAACTACTACTGGTCTTCCAGGGAACGATCAAAGCATAAATTGTTTGAGACATTACACACATTGAGGAAGGTGCGCATGGTGACTGTTGTATTCAATCCCGATGCAATTTCTGTGATTCATCAACACTCTGATGGTCCACAGATTACAGAATGCCTATAGATGTGCATCGGAAACTACTACTGGTCTTCCAGGGAACGATCAAAGCGTAGACTGTTTGAGACATTACTCCCATGGAGGAAAGTGCGCATGGTGACGTTTGTATGCAATCCCGATGCAATTTCTGTGTTTCATCAACAGTCTTATAGTCCACAGATTACAGAATGCCTCCAGATGTGCATCGGAAACTACTACTGGTCTTCCAGGGAACGATCAAAGCGTAGACTGTTTGAGACATTACTCCCATGGAGGAAAGTGCGCATGGTGACGGTTGTATTCCATCCCGATGCAATTTCTGTGTTTCATCAACAGTCTTATAGTCCACAGATTACAGAATGCCTCCAGATGTGCATCTGAAACTACTACTGGTCTTCCAGGGACCGATCAAATCGTAGACTGTTTGAGACATTACTCCCATGGAGGAAAAATGCGCATGGTGACTGTTGTATTTAATCCCGATGCATTTTCTGTGTTTCATCAACACTCTGATAGACCACAGATTACAGAATGCCACCAGATGTGCATCGGAAACTACTGCTGGTCTTCCAGGGAAAAATAAAATCGTAGACTGGTTGAGGCATTACGCCAGTGGAGGAAAGTGCGCATGTTGAATTCATCCCAATGCAATTTCTGTGTTTCATCAACTCTCTGATAGTCCACAGATTACAGAATGCCACCAAATGTGCATCGGAAACTACTACTGGTCTTCCAGGGAACGATCAAAGCGTAGACTGTTTGAGACATTACTCCGGTGGAGGAAAGTGCGCATGGTGTCCGCTGTACTCAATCCCGATGGAATTTCTGTGTTTCATCAACAGTCTGATAGTCCACAGATTACTGAATTCCTCCAGATGTGCATCGGAAACTACTACTGGTCTTCCAGGGAACGATCAAAGCGTAGACTGTTTGAGACATTACTCCCATGGCGGAAAGTGCGCAAGGTGACTGTTGTATTCAATCCCGATGCAATTTCTGTGTTTCATCAACACTCTGATAGTCCACAGATTACAAAATGCCTATAGATGTGCATCGTAGGCTACCACTGGTTTTCCAGGGAACGATCAAAACGTAGACTGTTTGAGACATTACTCCCATGGAGGAAAGTGCGCATGGTGACCGCTGTATTCAATCCCGATGCAATTTCTGTGTTTAATCAACACTTTGAAGGTCAACAGATTACAGAATGCCTCCAGATGTGCATCGGATACTACTACTGGTCTTGCAGGGAACGTACAAAGCGTAGACTGTTTGAGACATTGCTCGCCATGGAGGAAAGTGCGCATGGTGACTGTTGTATTTAATCCCAATGCAATTTCTGTATTTCATCAACACTCTGATAGTCCACAGATTACAGAATGCCTCCAGATGTGCATCGGAAACTACTACTGGTCTTCCAGGGAACGATCAAAGCGTAGACTGTTTGAGACATTACTCCCATGGGGGAAAATGCGCGTGGTGACTGTTGTATTCAATCCCGATGGAATTTCTGTGTTTCATCAACAGTCTGATATTCCACAGATTACAGAATGCCTCCAGATGTGCATCGGAAACTACTACTGGTCTTCAAGGGAACGATCAAAGCGTAGACTGTTTGAGGCAAAACTCCCAAGGAGGAAATTGCGCATGACGACTGTTGTATTCAATCCCGATGCAATTTCTGTGTTTCATCAACACTCTGATAGTCCACAGATTACAGAAGGCCACCAGATGTGCATCGGAAGCCATTTGTGGTCTTCCAGGGAACGATCAAAGCGTGGACTGTTTGAGACATTACTCCCATGGACGAAAGTGCGAATGGTGAATGTTGTATTTAATCCCGATGCAATTTCTGTTTTTCATCAACACTCTGACAGTCCACAGATTACAGAATGCCACCAGATGTGCATCGGAAACTACTACTGGTCTTCCAGGGATCGATCAAAGCGTAGACTGTTTGAGACATTACTCCAGTGGAGGAAAGTGCGCGTGGTGACTGTTGTATTCAATCCCGATGGAAATTCTGTGTTTCACCAACACTCTGATGGTCCACAGACTACAGAATGCCACAAGATGTGCATCGGAAACTACTACTGGTCTTCCAGGGAACGATCAACCGTAGACTGTTTGAGACATTGCTCCCCTGAAGGTAAGTGCGCATGGTGACATTTGTATTCAATCCCGATGCAATTTCTGTGTTTCATCAACAGTCTTATAGTCCACAGATTACAGAATGCCTCCAGATGTGCATCGGAAACTACTACTGGTCTTCCAGGGAACGATCAAAGCGTAGACTGTTTGAGACATTACTCCCATGGAGGAAAGTGCGCATGGTGACTGTTGTAATCAATCCCGATGGAATTTCTGTGTTTCATCAACAGTCTGATCGTCCTCAGATTACAGAATGCCTCCAGATGTGCATCGGAAACTACTACTGGTCTTCCAGGGAACGATCAAAGCGTAGACTGTTTGAGACATTACTCCCATGGAGGAAAGTGCGCATGGCGACTGTTGTATTCAATCCCGATGCAATTTCTGTGTTTCATCAACACTCTGATAGTCCACAGATTACAGAATGCCTCCGGATGTGCATCGGAAACTACCACTGGTCTTCCAGGGAACGATCATAACGTAGACTGTTTGAGACATTACTCCCATGTAGGAAAGTGCGCATGGTGACTGCTGTATTCAATCCCGATGCAATTTCTGTGTTTCATCAACACTCTGAGAGTCCACAGATTACAGAATGCCTCCAGATGTGCATCGGAAACTACTACTGGTCTTCCAGGGAACGATCAAGGCGTAGACTGTTTGAGACATTACTCCCATGGAGGAAAATGCGCGTGGTGACTGTTGTATTCAATCCCGATGGAATTTCTTTGTTTCATCAACAGTCTGATAGTCCACAGATTACAGAATGCCTCCAGATGTGCATCGCAAACTACTACTGGTCTTCCAGGGAACGATCAAATCGTAGATTGTTTGAGAGATTACTCCCATTGAGGAAAGTGCGCGTGGTGAATGTGGTATTCAATCCCGATGGAATTTCTGTGTTTCATCAACAGTCTGATAGTCCACAGATTACAGAATGCCTCCAGATGTGCATCGGAAACTACTACTGGTCTTCCAGGGAACGATCAAAGCGTAGACTGTTTGAGACATTTGTCCCATGGAGGAAAGTGCGCAAGGTGACTGTTGTATTCAATCCCTTTGCAATTTCTGTGTTTCATCAACACTCTGATAGTCCACAGATTACAGAATGCCTATAGATGTGCATTGTAAGCTACCACTGGTTTTTCAGGGAACGATCAAAACGTAGACTGTTTGAGACATTACTCCCATGGAGGAAAGTGCGCATGGTGACCGCTGTATTTAATCCCGATGCAGTTTCTGTGTTTAATCAACACTTTGAAGGTCAACAGATTACAGAATGCCTCCAGATGTGCATCGGAAACTACTACTGGTCTTCCAGGGAACGATCAAAGCGTAGACTGTTTGAGACATTACTCCCATGGAGGGAAGTGCGCATGGTGATTGTTTTATTCAATTCCGACTAAATTTCTGTGTTTCATCAACACTTTGATAGTCCACAGATTACAGAATGCCTCCAGAAGTGCATCGGAAACAACTACTGGTCTTCCTGGGAACGATCAAGGCGTAGACTGTTTGAGACATTACTCCCATGGAGTAAAGTGCGCATGGTGACTGTTGTACTCAATCCCGATGCAATTTCTGTGTTTCATCAACACTCTGTTAGTCCACAGATTACAGAATGCCACCTGATGTGCATCGGAAACTACTACTGGTCTTCCAGAGAGCAATCAAAACGTAGACTGCTTGAGACATTACTCCCGTTTAGGAAAGTGCGCTTGGTGAATTCAATCCCGATGCAATTTCTGTGTTTCATCAACACTCTGATAGTCCACAGATTACAGAATGCCTCCGGATGTGCATCGGAAACTACCACTGGTCTTCCAGGGAACGATCAAAACGTAGACTGTTTGAGACATTGCTCGCCATGGAGGGAAGTGCGCATGGTGACTGTTGTATTTAATCCCAATGCAATTTCTGTATTTCATCAACACTCTGATAGTCCACAGATTACAGAATGCCTCCAGATGTGCATCGGAAACTACTAATGGTCTTGCAGGGAACGTACAAAGCGTAGACTGTTTGAGACATTGCTCGCCATGGAGGGAAGTGCGCATGGTGACTGTTGTATTTAATCCCAATGCAATTTCTGTATTTCATCAACACTCTGATAGTCCACAGATTACAGAATGCCTCCAGATGTGCATCGGAAACTACTACTGGTCTTGCAGGGAACGTACAAAGCGTAGACTGTTTGAGACATTGCTCGCCATGGAGGAAAGTGCGCATGGTGACTGTTGTATTTAATCCCAATGCAATTTCTGTATTTCATCAACACTCTGATAGTCCACAGATTACAGAATGCCTCCAGATGTGCATCGGAAACTACTACTGGTCTTCCAGGGAACGATCAAAGCGTAGACTGTTTGAGACATTACTCCCATGGAGGAAAATGCGCGTGGTGACTGTTGTATTCAATCCCGATGGAATTTCTGTGTTTCATCAACAGTCTGATAGTCCACAGATTACAGAATGCCTCCAGATGTGCATCGGAAACTACTAATGGTCTTCCAGGGAACGATCAAAGCGTAGACTGTTTGAGACATTACTCCCATGGAGGAAAGTGCGCAAGGTGACTGTTGTATTCAATCCCGATGCAATTTCTGTGTTTCATCAAAACTCTGATTGTCCACAGATTACAAAATGCCTATAGATGTGCATCGTAAGCTACCACTGGTCTTCCAGGGAACGATCAAAGCGTAGACTGTTTGACACATTACTCCCATGGAGGAAAGTGCGTATGGTGATTGTTGTATTCTTTCCCGATGCAATTTCTGTGTTTCATCAACAGTCTTATAGTCCACAGATTACAGAATGCCTCCAGATGTGCATCGCAAACTACTACTGGTCTTCCAGGGAACGATCAAATCGTAGACTGTTTGAGACATTACTCCCATTGAGGAAAGTGCGCATGGTGAATGTTGTATTCATTGCCGATGCAATTTCTGTGTTTAATCAACACTTTGAAGGTCAACAGATTACAGAATGCCTCCAGATGTGCATCGGAAACTACTACTGGTCTTGCAGGGAACGATCAAAGCGTAGACTGTTTGAGACATTGCTCGCCATGGAGGAAAGTGCGCATGGTGACTGCAGTATTTAATCCCAATGCAATTTCTGTGGTTCATCAACACTCTGATAGTCCACAGATTACAGAATGCCTCCAGATGTGCATCGGAAACTACTACTGGTCTTCAAGGGAACGATCAAAGCGTAGACTGTTTGAGGCACTACTCCCATGGAGGAAAGTGCGCATGACGACTGTTGTATTCAATCCCGATGCAATTTCTGTGTTTCATCAACACTCTGATAGTCCACAGATTACAGAAGGCCACCAGATGTGCATCGGAAGCCATTTGTGGTCTTCCAGGGAACGATCAAAGCGTGGACTGTTTGAGACATTACTCCCATGGACGAAAGTGCGAATGGTGAATGTTGTATTTAATCCCGATGCAATTTCTGTTTTTCATCAACACTCTGACATTCCACAGATTACAGAATGCCACCAGATGTGCATCGGAAACTACTACTGGTCTTCCAGGAATCGAGCAAAGCGTAGACTGTTTGAGACATTACTCCAGTGGAGGAAAGTGCGCGTGGTGACTGTTGTATTCAATCCCGATGGAAATTCTGTGTTTCACCAACACTCTGATGGTCCACAGACTACAGAATGCCACAAGATGTGCATCGGAAACTACTACTGGTCTTCCAGGGAACGATCAATCGTAGACTGTTTGAGACATTGCTCCCCTGAAGGTAAGTGCGCATGGTGACATTTGTATTCAATCCCGATGCAATTTCTGTGTTTCATCAACAGTCTTATAGTCCACAGATTACAGAATGCCTCCAGATGTGCATCGGAAACTACTACTGGTCTTCCAGGGAACGATCAAAGCGTAGACTGTTTGAGACATTACTCCCATGGAGGAAAGTGCGCATGGTGACTGTTGTATTCAATCCCGATGGAATTTCTGTGTTTCATCAACAGTCTGATAGTCCTCAGATTACAGAATGCCTCCAGATGTGCATCGGAAACTACTACTGGTCTTCCAGGGATCGATCAAAGCGTAGACTGTTTGAGACATTACTCCCGTGGAGGAAAGTGCGCGTGGTGACTGTTGTATTCAATCCCAATGCAATTTCTGTGGTTCATAAACAGTCTGATAGTCCTCACATTAGAGAATGCCACCAGTTGTGCATCGGAAACTACTACTGGTCTTCCAGGGAACGATCAAAGTGTAGGCTGTTTGAGACATTATTCCCATGGAGGAAAGTGCGCATGGTGACTGTTGTATTCAATCCCGATGGAATTTCTGTGTTTCATCAACAGTCTGATAGTCCTCAGATTACAGAATGCCTCCAGATGTGCATCGGAAACTACTACTGGTCTTCCAGGGAACGATCAAAGCGTAGACTGTTTGAGACATTAATCCCATGGAGGAAAGTGCGCATGGTGACTGTTGTATTCAATCCCGATGCAATATCTGTGTTTCATCAACACTCTGAGAGTCCACAGATTACAGAATGCCTCCAGATGTGAATCGGAAACTACTACTGGTCTTCCAGGGAACGATCAAAGCGTAGACTGTTTGAGACAGTACTCCCATGGAGGAAAATGCTCGTGGTGACTGTTGTATTCAATCCCGATGGAATTTCTGTGTTTCATCAACAGTCTGATAGTCTACAGATTACAGAATGCCTCCAGATGTGCATCGGAAACTACTACTGGTCTTCCAGGGAACGATCAAAGCGTAGACTGTTTGACACATTACTCCCATGGAGGAAAGTGCGCATGGTGACTGTTGTATTCAATCCCGATGGAATTTCTGTGTTTCATCAACAGTCTGATAGTAAACAGATTACAGAATGCCTCCAGATGTGCATCGGAAATTACTACTGGTCTTCCAGGGAACGATCAAAGCGTAGACTGTTTGAGACATTACTCCCATCTAGGGAAGTGCGCATGGTGATTGTTGTATTCAATTCCGATTCAATTTCTGTGTTTCATCAACACTTTGATAGTCCACAGATTACAGAATGCCTCCAGAAGTGCATCGGAAACTACAACTGGTCTTCCTGGGAACGATCAAAGCGTAGACTGTTTGAGACATTACTCCCATGGAGTAAAGTGCGCATGGTAACTGTTGTATTCAATCCCGATGCAATTTCTGTGTTTCATCAACACTCTGTTAGTCCACAGATTACAGAATGCCACCAGATGTGCATCGGAAACTACTACTGGTCTTCCAGAGAACAATCAAAGCGTAGACTGTTTGAGACATTACTCCCGAGTAGGAAAGTCCAGATGGTGACTGTTATATTCAATCCCGATGCAATTGCTGTGTTTCATCAACACTCTGATAGTCCACAGATTACAGAATGCCAGCAGATGTGCATCAGAAACTACTACTGGTCTTTCAGAGAACAATCAAAGCGTAAACTGTTTGAGACATTACTCCCGTTTAGGAATGTGGGCTTGGTGAATTCAATCCCGATGCAATTTCTGTGTTTCATCATCACTCTGATAGTCCACAGATTACAGAATGCTACCAGCTGTGCATCGGAAACTACTACTGGTCTTCCAGGGAACGATCAAGTCGTAAATTGTTTGAGACATTACTCACATTGAGGAAAGTGCGCATGGTGACTGTTGTATTCAATCCCGATGCAATTTCTGTGTTTCATCCACACTCTGATAGTCCACAGATTACAGAAGGCCACCAGATGTGCATCGGAAGCTATTTGTTGTCTTCCGGGGAACGATCAAAGCGTGGACTGTTTGAGACATTACTCCCATGGACGAAAGTGCGAATGGTGAATGTTGTATTCAATCCCATTGCAATTTCTGTTTTTCATCAACACTCTGAAAGTCCACAGATTTCAGAATGCCACCAGATGTGCATCGCAAACTACTACTGGTCTTCCAGGGATCGATCAAAGCGTTGACTGTTTGAGACATTACTCCCGTGGAGGAAAGTGCGCGTGGTGACTGTTGTATTCAATCCCAATGCAATTTCTGTGGATCATCAACAGTCTGATAGTCCTCACATTACAGAATGCCTCCAGATGTGCATCGGAAACTACTACTGGTCTTCCAGGGAACGAGCAAAGCGTGAACTCTTTGAGACATTGCTCCCGTGGAGGAATGTGCGCATGGTGACATTTGTATCCAATCCCGATGCAATTTCTGTGTTTCATCAACAGTCTTATAGTCCACAGATTACAGAATGCCTCCAGATGTGCATCGGAAACTACTACTGGTCTTCCAGGGAACGATCAAAGCGTAGCTGTTTGAGACATTATTCCCATGGAGGAAAGTGCGCATGGTGACTGTTGTATTCAATCCCGATGGAATTTCTGTGTTTCATCAACAGTCTGATAGTCCTCAGATTACAGAATGCCTCCAGATGTGCATCGGAAACTACTACTGGTCTTCCAGGGAACGATCAAAGCATAGACTGTTTGAGACATTAATCCCATGGAGGAAAGTGCGCATGGTGACTGTTGTATTCAATCCCGATGGAATTTCTGTGTTTCATCAACAGTCTGATAGTCCACAGATTACAGAATGCCTCCAGATCTGCGTCGGATACTACTACTGGTCATCCAGGGAACGATCAAATCGTAGACTGTATCAGACATTACTCCCATGGAGGAAAGTGTGCATGGTGACTGTTGTATTCATTCCCGATGCAATTCGTGTGTTTCATCAACACTCTGATAGTCCACAGATTACAGAATACCTCCAGATGTGCATCGGAAACTACTTCTGGTCTTCCAGGGAACGATCAAAGCGTAGACTGTTTGAGACATTACTCCCATCTAGGGAAGTGCGCATGGTGATTGTTGTATTCAATTCCGATTCAATTTCTGTGTTTCATCAACACTTTGATAGTCCACAGATTACAGAATGCCTCCAGAAGTGCATCGGAAACTACAACTGGTCTTCCTGGGAACGATCAAAGCGTAGACTGTTTGAGACATTACTCCCATGGAGTAAAGTGCGCATGGTAACTCTTGTATTCAATCCCGATGCAATTTCTGTGTTTCATCAACACTCTGTTATTCCACAGATTACAGAATGCCACCAGATGTGCATCGGAAACTACTACTAGTCTTCCAGAGAGCAATCAAAGCGTAGACTGTTTGAGACATTACTCCCGAGGAGGAAAGTCCAGATGGTGACTGTTGTATTCAATCGCGATGCAATTTCTGTGTTTCATCAACACTCTGATAGTCCACAGATTACAGAATGCCAGCAGATGTGCATCAGAAACTACTACTGGTCTTTCAGAGAACAATCAAAGCGTAGACTGTTTGAGACATTGCTCCCGTTTAGGAAAGTGCGCATGGTGAATTCAATCCCGATGCAATTTCGGTGTTTCATCAACACTCTGATAGTCCACAGATTACAGAATGCCACCAGATGTGCATCGGAAACTACTAGTGGTCTTCCAGGGATCGATCAAAGCGTAAACTGTTTGAGACATTACTCCCGTGGATGAAAGTGCGCGTGGTACTGTTGTATTCAATCCCGATGCAATTTCTGTGTTTCACCAACACTCTGATGGTCCACAGATTACAGAATGCCTCCAGATGTGCATCGGAAACCACTGCTGATCTTCCAGGGAACGATGAATCGTAGACTGTTTGAGACATTGCTCCATTGAAGGTAAGTGCGCATGGTGACTGTTGTATTCAATCCCAATGCAATTTCTGTTTTTCATCAACAGTCTGATAGTCCTCAGATTACAGAATGCCTCCAGATGTGCATCGGAAACTACTACTGGTCTTCCAGGGAACGAGCAAAGCGTAAACTCATTGAGACATTGCTCCCGTGGCGGAAAGTGCGCATGGTGACATTTGTATTCAATCCCGATGCAATTTCTGTGTTTCATCAACAGTCTTATAGTCCACAGATTACGGAATGCCTCCAGATGTGCATCGGAAACTACTACTGGTCTTCCAGGGAACGATCAAAGCGTAGACTGTTTGACACATTACTCCCATGGAGGAAATTGCGCATGGTGCTGTTGTACTCAATCCCGATGAAATTTCTGTGTTTCATCAACAGTCTGATAGTCCTCAGATTACAGAATGCCTCCAGATGTGCATCGGAAACTACTACTGGTCTTCCAGGGAACGATCAAAGCGTAGACTGTCTGAGACATTACTCCCATGGAGGAAAGTGCGCATGGCGACTGTTGTATTCAATCCCGATGCAATTTCTGTGTTTCATCAACACTCTGATAGTCCACAGATTACAGAATGCCTCCAGATGTGCATCGGAAACTACCACTGGTCTTCCAGGGAACGATCAAAGCGTAGACTGAGACACTACTCCCATGGAGGAAAGTGCGCATGGTGACCGCTGTATTCAATCCCGATGCAATTTCTGTGTTTAATCAACACTTTGAAGGTCCACAGATTACAGAATGCCTCCAGATGTGCATCGGAAACTACTACTGGTCTTGCAGGGAACGATCAAAGCGTAGACTGTTTGAGACATTGCTCGCCATGGAGGAAAGTGCGCATGGTGACTGTTGTATTTAATCCCAATGCAATTTCTGTGGTTCATCAACACTCTGTTAGTCCACAGATTACAGAATGCCTCCAGATGTGCATCGGAAACTACTACTGGTCTTCCAGGGAACGATCAAAGCGTAGACTGTTTGAGATATTACTCCCATGGAGGAAAATGCGCGTGGTGACTGTTGTATTCAATCCCGATGGAATTTCTGTGTTTCATCAACAGTCTGATAGTCCACAGATTACAGAATGCTTCCAGCTGTGCATCGGAAACTACTACTGGCCTTCCAGGGAACGATCAAAGCGTAGACTGTTTGAGACATTACTCCCATGGAGGAAAGTGCGCAAGGTGACTGTTGTATTCAATCCCGATGCAATTTCTGTATTTCATCAACACTCTGATAGTCCACAGATTACAAAATGCCTATAGATGTGCATCGTAAGCTACCACTGGTCTTCCAGGGAACGATCAAAGCGTAGACTGTTTGACACATTACTCCCATGGAGGAAAGTGCGCATGGTGACTGTTGTATTCATTCCCGATGCAATTTCTGTGTTTCATCAACAGTCTTATAGTCCACAGATTACAGAATGCCTCCAGATGTGCATCGCAAACTACTACTGGTCTTCCAGTGAACGATCAAATCGTAGACTGTTTGAGACATTACTCCCATTGAGGAAAGTGCGCATGGTGAATGTTGTATTCAATCCCGATGGAATTTCTGTCTTTCATCAACAGTCTGATAGTCCACAGATTACAGAATGCCTCCAGATGTGCATCGGAAACTACTACTGGTCTTCCAGGGAACGATCAAAGCGTATACTGTTTGAGACATTACTCCCATGGAGGAAAGTGCGCAAGGTGACTGTTGTATTCAATCCCGATGCAATTTCTGTGTTTCATCAACACTCTGATAGTCCACAGATTACAAAATGCCTATAGAAGTGCATCGTAAGCTACCACTGGTTTTCCAGGGAACGATGAAAACGTAGACTGTTTGAGACATTACTCCCATGGAGGAAAGTGCGCATGGTGACCGCTGTATTCAATCCCGATGCAATTTCTGTGTTTAATCAACACTTTGAAGGTCAACAGATTACAGAATGCCTCCAGATGTGCATCGGAAACTACTACTGGTCTTGCAGGGAACGATCAAAGCGTAGACTGTTTGAGACATTGCTCGCCATGGAGGAAAGTGCGCTAGGTGACGGTTGTATTTAATCCCAATGCAATTTCTGTGGTTCATCAACACTCTGATAGTCCACAGATTGCAGAATGCCTCCGGATGTGCATCGGAAACTACCACTGGTCTTCCAGGGAACGATCAAAGCGTAGACTGTTTGAGACATTACTCCCATGGAGGAATGTGCGCATGGTGACTGCTGTATTCAATCCCGATGCAATTTCTGTGTTTCATCAACACTCTGAGAGTCCACAGATTACAGAATGCCTCCAGATGTGCATCGGAAACTACTACTGGTCTTCCAGGGAACGATCAAAGCGTAGACTGTTTGAGACATTTCTCCCGTGGAGGAAAGTGCGCATGGTGCTGTTGTACTCAATCCCGATGGAATTTCTGTGTTTCATCAACAGTCTGATAGTCCTCAGATTACAGAATGCCTCCAGATGTGCATCGGAAACTACTACTGGTCTTCCAGGGAACGATCAAAGCGTAGACTGTTTGAGACATAACTTCCATGGAGGGAAGTGCGCATGGTGATTGTTGTATTCAATTCCGATTAAATTTCTGCGTTTCATCAACACTTTGATAGTCCACAGATTACAGGATGCCTCCAGAAGTGCATCGGAAACTACTACTGGTCTTCCTGGGAACGATCAAAGCGTAGACTGTTTGAGACATTACTCCCATGGAGTAAAGTGCGCATGGTGACTGTTGTACTCAATCCCGATGCAATTTCTGTGTTTCATCAACACTCTGATAGTCCACAGATTACAGAATGCCTCCAGATGTGCATCGGAAACTACTACTGGTCTTCCAGGGAACGATCAAAGCGTAGACTGTTTGAGACAATTGTCCCATGGAGGAAAGTGCGCAAGGTGACTGTTGTATTCAATCCCGATGCAATTTCTGTGTTTCATCAACACTCTGATAGTCCACAGATTACAGAATGCCTATAGATGTGCATTGTAAGCTACCACTGGTTTTCCATGGAACGATCAAATCGTAGACTGTTTGAGACATTACTCCCATAGAGGAAAGTGCGCATGGTGACCGCTGTATTTAATCCCGATGCAATTTCTGTGTTTAATCAACACTTTGAAGGTCAACAGATTACAGAATGCCTCCAGATGTGCTTCGGAAACTACTGCTGGTCTTCCAGGGAACGATCAAAGCGTAGACTGTTTGAGACATTGCTCGCCATGGAGGAAAGTGCGCATGCTAACTGTTGTATTTTATCCCAATGCAAATTCTGTGGTTCATCAACACTCTGATAGTCCACAGATTACAGAATGCCTCCAGATGTGCATCGGGAACTACTACTGGTCTTATAGGGAACGATCAAAGCGTAGACTGTTTGAGACATTACTCCCGTTTAGGAAAGTGCGCATGCTGAAATCAATCCCGATGCAATTTCGGTGTTTCATCAACACTCTGATAGTCCACAGATTACAGAATGCCTCCAGATGTGCATCGCAAACTACTACTGGTCTTCCAGTGAACGATCAAATCGTAGACTGTTTGAGACATTACTCCCATTGAGGAAAGTGCGCATGGTGAATGTTGTATTCAATCCCGATGGAATTTCTGTCTTTCATCAACAGTCTGATAGTCCACAGATTACAGAATGCCTCCAGATGTGCATCGGAAACTACTACTGGTCTTCCAGGGAACGATCAAAGCGTATACTGTTTGAGACATTACTCCCATGGAGGAAAGTGCGCAAGGAGACTGTTGTATTCAATCCCGATGCAATTTCTGTGTTTCATCAACACTCTGATAGTCCACAGATTACAAAATGCCTATAGAAGTGCATCGTAAGCTACCACTGGTTTTCCAGGGAACGATGAAAACGTAGACTGTTTGAGACATTACTCCCATGGAGGAAAGTGCGCATGGTGACCGCTGTATTCAATCCCGATGCAATTTCTGTGTTTAATCAACACTTTGAAGGTCAACAGATTACAGAATGCCTCCAGATGTGCATCGGAAACTACTACTGGTCTTGCAGGGAACGATCAAAGCGTAGACTGTTTGAGACATTGCTCGCCATGGAGGAAAGTGCGCATGGTGACGGTTGTATTTAATCCCAATGCAATTTCTGTGGTTCATCAACACTCTGATAGTCCACAGATTGCAGAATGCCTCCGGATGTGCATCGGAAACTACCACTGGTCTTCCAGGGAACGATCAAAGCGTAGACTGTTTGAGACATTACTCCCATGGAGGAAAGTGCGCATGGTGACTGTTGTATTCAATCCCGATGGAATTTCTGTGTTTCATCAACAGTCTGATAGTCCTCAGATTACAGAATGCCTCCAGATGTGCATCGGAAACTACTACTGGTCTTCCAGGGAACGAGCAAAGCGTAAACTCATTGAGACATTGCTCCCGTGGCGGAAAGTGCGCATGGTGACATTTGTATTCAATCCCGATGCAATTTCTGTGTTTCATCAACAGTCTTATAGTCCACAGATTACGGAATGCCTCCAGATGTGCATCGGAAACTACTACTGGTCTTCCAGGGAACGATCAAAGCGTAGACTGTTTGACACATTACTCCCATGGAGGAAATTGCGCATGGTGCTGTTGTACTCAATCCCGATGGAATTTCTGTGTTTCATCAACAGTCTGATAGTCCTCAGATTACAGAATGCCTCCAGATGTGCATCGGAAACTACTACTGGTCTTCCAGGGAACGATCAAAGCGTAGACTGTCTGAGACATTACTCCCATGGAGGAAAGTGCGCATGGCGACTGTTGTATTCAATCCCGATGCAATTTCTGTGTTTCATCAACACTCTGATAGTCCACAGATTACAGAATGCCTCCAGATGTGCATCGGAAACTACCACTGGTCTTCCAGGGAACGATCAAAGCGTAGACTGAGACACTACTCCCATGGAGGAAAGTGCGCATGGTGACCGCTGTATTCAATCCCGATGCAATTTCTGTGTTTAATCAACACTTTGAAGGTCCACAGATTACAGAATGCCTCCAGATGTGCATCGGAAACTACTACTGGTCTTGCAGGGAACGATCAAAGCGTAGACTGTTTGAGACATTGCTCGCCATGGAGGAAAGTGCGCATGGTGACTGTTGTATTTAATCCCAATGCAATTTCTGTGGTTCATCAACACTCTGTTAGTCCACAGATTACAGAATGCCTCCAGATGTGCATCGGAAACTACTACTGGTCTTCCAGGGAACGATCAAAGCGTAGACTGTTTGAGATATTACTCCCATGGAGGAAAATGCGCGTGGTGACTGTTGTATTCAATCCCGATGGAATTTCTGTGTTTCATCAACAGTCTGATAGTCCACAGATTACAGAATGCTTCCAGCTGTGCATCGGAAACTACTACTGGCCTTCCAGGGAACGATCAAAGCGTAGACTGTTTGAGACATTACTCCCATGGAGGAAAGTGCGCAAGGTGACTGTTGTATTCAATCCCGATGCAATTTCTGTATTTCATCAACACTCTGATAGTCCACAGATTACAAAATGCCTATAGATGTGCATCGTAAGCTACCACTGGTCTTCCAGGGAACGATCAAAGCGTAGACTGTTTGACACATTACTCCCATGGAGGAAAGTGCGCATGGTGACTGTTGTATTCATTCCCGATGCAATTTCTGTGTTTCATCAACAGTCTTATAGTCCACAGATTACAGAATGCCTCCAGATGTGCATCGCAAACTACTACTGGTCTTCCAGTGAACGATCAAATCGTAGACTGTTTGAGACATTACTCCCATTGAGGAAAGTGCGCATGGTGAATGTTGTATTCAATCCCGATGGAATTTCTGTCTTTCATCAACAGTCTGATAGTCCACAGATTACAGAATGCCTCCAGATGTGCATCGGAAACTACTACTGGTCTTCCAGGGAACGATCAAAGCGTATACTGTTTGAGACATTACTCCCATGGAGGAAAGTGCGCAAGGTGACTGTTGTATTCAATCCCGATGCAATTTCTGTGTTTCATCAACACTCTGATAGTCCACAGATTACAAAATGCCTATAGAAGTGCATCGTAAGCTACCACTGGTTTTCCAGGGAACGATGAAAACGTAGACTGTTTGAGACATTACTCCCATGGAGGAAAGTGCGCATGGTGACCGCTGTATTCAATCCCGATGCAATTTCTGTGTTTAATCAACACTTTGAAGGTCAACAGATTACAGAATGCCTCCAGATGTGCATCGGAAACTACTACTGGTCTTGCAGGGAACGATCAAAGCGTAGACTGTTTGAGACATTGCTCGCCATGGAGGAAAGTGCGCATGGTGACGGTTGTATTTAATCCCAATGCAATTTCTGTGGTTCATCAACACTCTGATAGTCCACAGTTTGCAGAATGCCTCCGGATGTGCATCGGAAACTACCACTGGTCTTCCAGGGAACGATCAAAGCGTAGACTGTTTGAGACATTACTCCCATGGAGGAATGTGCGCATGGTGACTGCTGTATTCAATCCTGATGCAATTTCTGTGTTTCATCAACACTCTGAGAGTCCACAGATTACAGAATGCCTCCAGATGTGCATCGGAAACTACTACTGGTCTTCCAGGGAACGATCAAAGCGTAGACTGTTTGAGACATTTCTCCCGTGGAGGAAAGTGCGCATGGTGCTGTTGTACTCAATCCCGATGGAATTTCTGTGTTTCATCAACAGTCTGATAGTCCTCAGATTACAGAATGCCTCCAGATGTGCATCGGAAACTACTACTGGTCTTCCAGGGAACGATCAAAGCGTAGACTGTTTGAGACATAACTTCCATGGAGGGAAGTGCGCATGGTGATTGTTGTATTCAATTCCGATTAAATTTCTGCGTTTCATCAACACTTTGATAGTCCACAGATTACAGGATGCCTCCAGAAGTGCATCGGAAACTACTACTGGTCTTCCTGGGAACGATCAAAGCGTAGACTGTTTGAGACATTACTCCCATGGAGTAAAGTGCGCATGGTGACTGTTGTACTCAATCCCGATGCAATTTCTGTGTTTCATCAACACTCTGATAGTCCACAGATTACAGAATGCCTCCAGATGTGCATCGGAAACTACTACTGGTCTTCCAGGGAACGATCAAAGCGTAGACTGTTTGAGACAATTGTCCCATGGAGGAAAGTGCGCAAGGTGACTGTTGTATTCAATCCCGATGCAATTTCTGTGTTTCATCAACACTCTGATAGTCCACAGATTACAGAATGCCTATAGATGTGCATTGTAAGCTACCACTGGTTTTCCATGGAACGATCAAATCGTAGACTGTTTGAGACATTACTCCCATAGAGGAAAGTGCGCATGGTGACCGCTGTATTTAATCCCGATGCAATTTCTGTGTTTAATCAACACTTTGAAGGTCAACAGATTACAGAATGCCTCCAGATGTGCTTCGGAAACTACTGCTGGTCTTCCAGGGAACGATCAAAGCGTAGACTGTTTGAGACATTGCTCGCCATGGAGGAAAGTGCGCATGGTAACTGTTGTATTTTATCCCAATGCAAATTCTGTGGTTCATCAACACTCTGATAGTCCACAGATTACAGAATGCCTCCAGATGTGCATCGGGAACTACTACTGGTCTTATAGGGAACGATCAAAGCGTAGACTGTTTGAGACATTACTCCCGTTTAGGAAAGTGCGCATGCTGAAATCAATCCCGATGCAATTTCGGTGTTTCATCAACACTCTGATAGTCCACAGATTACAGAATGCCTATAGATGTGCATTGTAAGCTACCACTGGTTTTCCATGGAACGATCAAATCGTAGACTGTTTGAGACATTACTCCCATAGAGGAAAGTGCGCATGGTGACCGCTGTATTTAATCCCGATGCAATTTCTGTGTTTAATCAACACTTTGAAGGTCAACAGATTACAGAATGCCTCCAGATGTGCTTCGGAAACTACTGCTGGTCTTCCAGGGAACGATCAAAGCGTAGACTGTTTGAGACATTGCTCGCCATGGAGGAAAGTGCGCATGGTAACTGTTGTATTTTATCCCAATGCAATTTCTGTGGTTCATCAACACTCTGATAGTCCACAGATTACAGAATGCCTCCAGATGTGCATCGGGAACTACTACTGGTCTTATAGGGAACGATCAAAGCGTAGACTGTTTGAGACATTACTCCCGTTTAGGAAAGTGCGCATGCTGAAATCAATCCCGATGCAATTTCGGTGTTTCATCAACACTCTGATAGTCCACAGATTACAGAATGCCACCAGATGTGCATCGGAAACTACTAGTGGTCTTCCAGGGATCGATCAAAGCGTAAACTGTTTGAGACATTACTCCCGTGGAGGAAAGTGCGCGTGGTACTGGTGTATTCAATCCCGATGCAATTTCTGTGTTTCACCAACACTCTGATGGTCCACAGATTACAGAATGCCACCAGATGTGCATCGGAAACTACTACTGGTCTTCCAGGGAACGATCAATCGTAGACTGTTTGAGACATTGCTCCATTGAAGGTAAGTGCGCATGGTGACTGTTGTATTCAATCCCAATGCAATTTCTGTTTTTCATCAACAGTTTGATAGTCCTCAGATTACAGAATGCCTCCAGATGTACATCGGAAACTACTACTGGTCTTCCAGGGAACGAGCAAAGCGTAAACTCATTGAGACATTGCTCCCGTGGAGGAAAGTGCGCATGGTGACATTTGTATTCAATCCCGATGCAATTTCTGTGTTTCATCAACAGTCTTATAGTCCACAGATTACAGAATGCCTCCAGATGTGCATCGGAAACAACTACTGGTCTTCCAGGGAACGATCAAAGCGTAGACTGTTTGAGACATTACTCCCATGGAGGAAAGTGCGCATGGCGACTGTTGTATTCAATCCCGATGCAATTTCTGTGTTTCATCAACACTCTGATAGTACACAGATTACAGAATGCCTCCAGATGTGCATCGGAAACTACCACTGGTCTTCCAGGGAACGATCAAACCGTAGACTGAGACATTACTCCCATGGAGGAAAGTGCGCATGGTGACTGTTGTATTCAATCCAGATGCAATTTCAGTGTTTCATGAACACTCTGATAGTTCACAGATTACAGAAGGCCACCAGATGTGCATCGGAAGCTACCACTGGCCTTCCAGGGAACGTTCAAAGCGTGGACTGTTTGAGACATTACTCCCGTTTAGGAAAGTGCGAATGGTGACTGCTGTATTCAATCCCGATGCAATTTCTGTGTTTGATCAACACTTTGAAGGTCAACAGATTACAGAATGCCTCCAGATGTGCATCGGAATCTACTACTGTTCTTACAGGGAAAGAACAAAGCGTAGACTGTTTGAGACTTTGCTCCCATGGAGGAAAGTGCGCATGGTGACTGTTGTATTCAATCCCAATGCAATATCTGTGGTTCATCAACACTCTGATAGTCCACAGATTACAGAATGCCTCCAGATGTGCATCGGAAACTACTACTGGTCTTCAAGGGAACGATCGAAGCGTAGACTGTTTAAAACACTACTCCCATGGAGGAACGTGCGCATGGTGACTGTTGTATTCAATCCCGATGCAATATCTGTGTTTCATCAACACTCTGATAGTCCACAGATTACAGAATGCCTCCAGATGTGCGTCGGAAACTACTTCTAGTCTTCAAGGGAACGATTAAAGCGTAGACTGTTTGAGACATTACTCCCATGGAGGAAAGTCCGGATGGTGACTGTTGTATTCAATCCCGATGCAATTTCTGTGTTTCATCAATACTCTGATAGTCCACAGATTACAGAATGCCACCAGATGTGCATCGGAAACTACTAGTGGTCTTCCAGGGAACTATCAATGCGTAGACTGTTTGAGACATTACTCCCGTGGAGGAAAATGCGCGTGGTGACTGTTGTATTCAATCCCGATGCAATTTCTATGTTTCATCAATACTCTGATGGTTCACAGATTACAGAATGCCACCAGATGTGCATCGGAAACTAATACTGGTCTTCCAGGGAACGATCAAAGCGTAGACTGTTTGAGACTTTACTTCCATGGAGGAAAGTGCGCATGGTGACTGTTGTATTCAATCCCGATGCAATTTCTGTGTTTCATCAACACTCTGATAGTCCACAGATTACAGAATGCCTACAGATGTGCATCGGAAACTACCACTGTTCTTCCAGGGAACGATCTAAGCGTAGACTGTTTGAGACATTACTCCCATGGAGTAAAGTGCGCATGGTGACTGCTGTATTCAATCCCGATGCAATTTCTGTGTTTCATCAACACTTTGAAGGTCAACAGATTACAGAATGCCTCCAGATGTGCATCGGAAACTACTACTGGTCTTAGAGGAAACGATCAAAGCGTAGACTGTTTGAGACATTGCTCCAATGGAGGAAAGTGCGCATGGTGACTGTTGTATTCAACCCCAATGCAATTTCTGTTGTAATCAACACTCTGATAGTCCACAGATTACAGAATGCCTCCAGATGTGAATCGGAAACTACTACTGGTCTTCAAGGGAACGATCAAAGCTTAGACTGTTTGAGACACTACTCCCATGGAGGAAAGTGCGCATGGTGACTGTTGTATTCAATCCCGATGCAATTTCTGTGTTTCATCAACAGTCTTATAGTCCACAGATTACAGAATGCTTCCAGATGTGCATCAGAAATTACAAATGGTCATCCAGGGAAAGATCAAAGCGTAGACTGTTTGAGACATTTCTCCCGTGGCGGAAAGTGCGCATTGGTGACTGTTGTATTCAATACCGATGCAATATCTGTGTTTCATCAACACTCTGATAGTCCACAGATTACAGAATGCCTCCAGTTGTGCATCGGAAACTACTTCTGGTCTTCCAGGGAACGATCGAAGCGTAGACTGTTTGAGACATTACTCCCATGGAGGAAAGTGCGCATGGTGACTGCTGTATTCAATCCCGATGCAATTCCCGTGTTTCATCAACACTTTGAAGGTCAACAGATTACAGAATGCCTCCAGATGTGCATCGGAAACTACTTCTGGTCTTCCAGGGAACGATCAAAGCGTGGACTGTTTGAGACATCACTCCAATGGAGGAAAGTTCGAATGGTGACTGTTGTATTCAACCCCGATGCAATTTCTGTGTTTCATCAACACTCTGATAGTCCACAGATTACAGAATGCCACCACATGTGCATCGGAAACTACTAGTGGTCTTCCATTGAACGATCAAAGCGTAGACTGTTTGAGACATTACTCCCGTGGAGGAAAGGGCGCGTGGTGACTGTTGTATTCAATCCCGATGCAATTTCTGTGTTTCATCAACACTTTGAAGGTCAACAGATTACAGAATGCCTCCAGATGTGCATCGGAAACTACTACTGGTCTTACAGGGAACAATCAAAACGTAGACTGTTTGAGACATTGCTCCCATGGAGGAAAGTGCGCATGGTGACTGTTGTATTCAATCCCAATGCAATTTCAGTGGTTCATCAACACCCTGATAGTCCACAGATTACAGAATGCCACCAGATGTGCATCGGAAACTACTACTGGTCTTCAAGGGAACGATCAAAGCGTAGACTGTTGGATACACTAGTCCCATGGAGGAACGTGCGCATGGTGACTGTTGTACTCAATCCCGATGCAATATCTGTGTTTCATCAACACTCTGATAGTCCACAGATTACAGAATGCCTCCAGATGTGCATCGGAAACTACTTCTGGTCTTCCAGGGAACGATTAAAGCGTAGACTGTTTGAGACATTACTTCCATGGAGGAAAGTGCGCATGGTGACTGTTGTATTCAATCCCGATGCAATTTCTGTGTTTCATCAACACTCTGATAGTCCACAGATTAGAGAATGCCTTTAGATGTGCATCGGAAACTACCACTGGTCTTCCAGGGAACGATCAAAGCGTAGACTGTTTGAGACATTACCCCCATTAAGGAAAGTGCGCATGGTGACTGCTGTATTCAATCCCGAAGCAATTTCTGTGTTGCAACAACACTTTGAAGGTCAACAGATTACAGAATGCCTCCGGATGTCCATCGGAAACTACTACTGGTCTTAGAGGGAACGATCAAAGCGTAGACTGTTTGAGACATTGCTCCAATGGAGGAATGTGCGCATGGTGACTGTTGTATTCAATCCCAATGCAATTTCTGTGGTAATCAACACTCTGATAGTCCACAGATTACAGAATGCCTCCAGTTGTGCATCGGAAACTACTTCTGGTCTTCCAGGGAACGATCGAAGCGTAGACTGTTTGAGACATTACTCCCATGGAGGAAAGTGCGCATGGTGACTACTGTATTCAATCCCGATGCAATTCCCGTGTTTCATCAACACTTTGAAGGTCAACAGATTACAGAATGCCTCCAGTTGTGCATCGGAAACTACTTCTGGTCTTCCAGGGAACGATCAAAGCGTGGACTGTTTGAGACATCACTCCAATGGAGGAAAGTTCGAATGGTGACTGTTGTATTCAACCCCGATGCAATTTCTGTGTTTCATCAACACTCTGATAGTCCACAGATTACAGAATGCCACCACATGTGCATCGGAAACTACTAGTGGTCTTCCATTGAACGATCAAAGCGTAGACTGTTTGAGAGATTACTCCCATGGAGGAAAGGGCGCGTGGTGACTGTTGTATTCAATCCCGATTCAATTTCTGTGTTTCATCAACACTTTGAAGGTCAACAGATTACAGAATGCCTCCAGATGTGCATCGGAAACTACTACTGGTCTTACAGGGAACGATCAAAGTATAGACTGTTTGAGACATTTCTCCCGTGGAGGAAAGTGCGCATTGTTGACTGTTGTATTCAATCCCGATGCAATATCTGTGTTTCATCAACACTCTGATAGTCCACAGATTACAGAATCCCTCCAGATGTGCATCGGAAACTACTACTGGTCTTCCAGGGAACGATCAAAGCGTAGACTGTTTGAGACATTACTCCCATGGAGGAAATTGCGCATGGTGACTGTTGTATTCAATCCCGATGCAATTTCTGTCTTTCATCAACAGTCTTATAGTCCACAGATTACAGAATGCCTCCAGATGTGCATCGGAAACTACTACTGGTCTTCCAGGGAACGATCAAAGTGTAGACTGTTTGAGACATTTCTCCCGTGGAGGAAAGTGCGCATTGTTGACTGTTGTATTCAATCCCGATGCAATATCTGTGTTTCATCAACACTCTGATAGTCCACAGATTACAGAATCCCTCCAGATGTGCATCGGAAACTACTACTGGTCTTCCAGGGAACGATCAAAGCGTAGACTGTTTGAGACATTACTCCCATGGAGGAAATTGCGCATGGTGACTGTTGTATTCAATCCCGATGGAATTTCTGTGTTTCATCAACAGTCTGATAGTCCTCAGATTACAGAATGCCTCCAGATGTGCATCGGAAACTACTACTGGTCTTCCAGGGAACGATCAAAGCGTAGACTGTTTGAGACATTACTCCCATGGAGGAAAGTGCGCATGGCGACTGTTGTATTCAATCCCGATGCAATTTCTGTGTTTCATCAACACTCTGATAGTCCACAGATTACAGAATGCCTCCAGATGTGCATCGGAAACTACTTCTGGTCTTCCAGGGAACGATTAAAGCGTAGACTGTTTGAGACATTACTTCCATGGAGGAAAGTGCGCATGGTGACTGTTGTATTCAATCCCGATGCAATTTCTGTGTTTCATCAACACTCTGATAGTCCACAGATTAGAGAATGCCTTTAGATGTGCATCGGAAACTACCACTGGTCTTCCAGGGAACGATCAAAGCGTAGACTGTTTGAGACATTACCCCCATTGAGGAAAGTGCGCATGGTGACTGCTGTATTCAATCCCGAAGCAATTTCTGTGTTTCATCAACACTTTGAAGGTCAACAGATTACAGAATGCCTCCGGATGTCCATCGGAAACTACTACTGGTCTTAGAGGGAACGATCAAAGCGTAGACTGTTTGAGACATTGCTCCAATGGAGGAATGTGCGCATGGTGACTGTTGTATTCAATCCCAATGCAATTTCTGTGGTAATCAACACTCTGATAGTCCACAGATTACAGAATGCCTCCAGATGTGAATCGGAAACTACTACTGGTCTTCCAGGGAACGATCAAAGCGTAGTCTGTTTGAGACACTACTCCCATGGAGGAAAGTGCGCATGGTGACTGTTGTATTCAATCCCGTTGCAATTTCTGTCTTTCATCAACAGTCTTTTTAGTCCACAGATTACAGAACGCCTCCAGATGTGCATCGGAAACTACTACTGGTCTTCCAGGGAACGATCAAAGCGTAGACTGTTTGAGACATTACTCCCATGGAGGAAATTGCGCATGGTGACTGTTGTATTCAATCCCGATGAAATTTCTGTGTTTCATCAACAATCTGATAGTCCTCAGATTACAGAATCCTCCAGATGTGCATCGGAAACTACTACTGGTCCTTCAGGGAACGATCAAAGCGTAAACTGTTTGAGACATTACTCCCATGGAGGAAAGTGCGCATGGCGACTGTTGTATTCAATCCCGATGCAATTTCTGTGTTTCATCAACACTCTGATAGTCCACAGATTACAGAATGCCTCCAGATGTGCATCGGAAACTACCACTGGTCTTCCAGGGAACGATCAAAGCGTAAACTGTGACATTACTCCCATGGAGGAAAGTGCGCATGGTGACTGTTGTATTCAATCCAGATGCAATTTCAGTGTTTCATGAACACTCTGATAGTTCACAGATTACAGAAGGCCACCAGATGTGCATCGGAGGCTACTACTGGCCTTCCAGGGAACGTTCAAAGCGTGGACTGTTTGAGACATTACTCCCGTTTAGGAAAGTGCGAATGGTGACCGCTGGATTCAATCCCGATGCAACTTCTGTGTTTCATCAACACTCTGATGGTCCACAGATTACAGAATGCCACCAGATGTGCATCGGAAACTACTACTGGTCTTCCAGGGAACGATCAATCGTAGACTGTTTGAGACATTGCTCCATTGAAGGTAAGTGCGCATGGTGACTGTTGTATTCAATCCCAATGCAATTTCTGTTTTTCATCAACAGTTTGATAGTCCTCAGATTACAGAATGCCTCCAGATGTGCATCGGAAACTACTACTGGTCTTCCAGGGAACGAGCAAAGCGTAAACTCATTGAGACATTGCTCCCGTGGAGGAAAGTGCGCATGGTGACATTTGTATTCAATACCGATGCAATTTCTGTGTTTCATCAACAGTCTTATAGTCCACAGATTACAGAATGCCTCCAGATGTGCATCGGAAACTACTACTGGTCTTCCAGGGAACGATCAAAGAATAGACTGTTTGAGACATTACTCCCATGGAGGAAATTGCGCATGGTGACTGTTGTATTCAATCCCGATGGAATTTCTGTGTTTCATCAACAGTCTGATAGTTCTCAGATTACAGAATGCCTCCAGATGTGCATCGGAAACTACTACTGGTCTTCCAGGGAACGATCAAAGCGTAGACTGTTTGAGACATTACTCCCATGGAGGAAAGTGCGCATGGCGACTGTTGTATTCAATCCCGATGCAATTTCTGTGTTTCATCAACACTCTGATAGTCCACAGATTACAGAATGCCTCCAGATGTGCATCGGAAACTACCACTGGTCTTCCAGGGAACGATCAAAGCGTAGACTGAGACATTACTCCCATGGAGGAAAGTGCGCATGGTGACTGTTGTATTCAATCCAGATGCAATTTCAGTGTTTCATGAACACTCTGATAGTTCACAGATTACAGAAGGCCACCAGATGTGCATCGGAAGCTACTACTGGCCTTCCAGGGAACGTTCAAAGCGTGGACTGTTTGAGACATTACTCCCGTTTAGGAAAGTGCGAATGGTGACTGCTGTATTCAATCCCGATGCAATTTCTGTGTTTCATCAACACTTTGAAGGTCAACAGATTACAGAATGCCTCCAGATGTGCATCGGAATCTACTACTGTTCTTACAGGGAAAGAACAAAGCGTAGACTGTTTGAGACTTTGCTCCCATGGAGGAAAGTGCGCATGGTGACTGTTGTATTCAATCCCAATGCAATATCTGTGGTTCATCAACACTCTGATAGTCCACAGATTACAGAATGCCTCCAGATGTGCATCGGAAACTACTACTGGTCTTCAAGGGAACGATCGAAGCGTAGACTGTTTAAAACACTACTCCCATGGAGGAACGTGCGCATGGTGACTGTTGTATTCAATCCCGATGCAATATCTGTGTTTCATCAACACTCAGATAGTCCACAGATTACAGAATGCCTCCAGATGTGCGTCGGAAACTACTTCTAGTCTTCCAGGGAACGATTAAACGTAGACTGTTTGAGACATTACTCCCATGGAGGAAAGTCCGGATGGTGACTGTTGTATTCAATCCCGATGCAATTTCTGTGTTTCATCAACACTCTGATAGTCCACAGATTACAGAATGCCACCAGATGTGCATCGGAAACTACTAGTGGTCTTCCAGGGAACTATCAATGCGTAGACTGTTTGAGACATTACTCCCGTGGAGGAAAATGCGCGTGGTGACTGTTGTATTCAATCCCGATGCAATTTCTATGTTTCATCAATATTCTGATGGTCCACAGATTACAGAATGCCACCAGATGTGCATCGGAAACTAATACTGGTCTTCCAGGGAACGATCAAAGCGTAGACTGTTTGAGATATTACTTCCATGGAGTTAAGTGCGCATGGTGACTGTTGTATTCAATCCCGATGCAATTTCTGTGTTTCATCAACACTCTGATAGTCCACAGATTACAGAATGCCTACAGATGTGCATCGGAAACTACCACTGGTCTTCCAGGGAACGATCTAAGCGTAGACTGTTTGAGACATTACTCCCATGGAGTAAAGTGCGCATGGTGACTGCTGTATTCAATCCCGATGCAATTTCTGTGTTTCATCAACACTTTGAAGGTCAACAGATTACAGAATCCCTCCAGATGTGCATCGAAAACTACTACTGGTCTTAGAGGAAACGATCAAAGCGTAGACTGTTTGAGACATTGCTCCAATGGAGGAGAGTGCGCATGGTGACTGTTGTATTCAATCCCAATGAAATTTCTGTTGTAATCAACACTCTGATAGTCCACAGATTACAGAATGCCTCCAGATGTGAATTGGAAACTACTACTGGTCTTCAAGGGAACGATCAAAGCTTAGTCTGTTTGAGACACTACTCCCATGGAGGAAAGTGCGCATGGTGACTGTTGTATTCAATCCCGATGCAATTTCTGTGTTTCATCAATAGTCTTATAGTCCACAGATTACAGAATGCTTCCAGATGTGCATCAGAAATTACAAATGGTCATCCAGGGAACGATCAGAGCGTAGACTGTTTGAGACATTTCTCCCGTGGCGGAAAGTGCGCATTGGTGACTGTTGTATTCAATACCGATGCAATATCTGTGTTTCATCAACACTCTAATAGTCCACAGATTACGGAATGCCTCCAGTTGTGCATCGGAAACTACTTCTGGTCTTCCAGGGAACGATCAAAGCGTAGACTGTTTGAGACATTACTCCCATGGAGGAAAGTGCGCATGGTGACTGCTGTATTCAATCCCGATGCAATTCCTGTGTTTCATCAAAATTTTGAAGGACAACAGATTACAGAATGCCTCCAGATGTGCATCGGAAACTACTACTGGTCTTACAGGGAACGATCATGTCGTAGACTGTTTGAGACATTGCTCCCATGGAGGAAAGTGCGCATGGTGACTGTTGTATACAATCCCAATGCAATATCTGTGGTTCATCAACACTCTGATAGTCCACAGATTACAGAAGGCCACCAGATGTGCATCGGAAGCTACTACTGGCCTTCCAGGGAACGATCAAAGCGTGGACTGTTTGAGACATCACTCCAGTGGAGGAAAGTTCGAATGGTGACTGTTGTATTCAACCCCGATGCAATTTCTGTGTTTCATCAACACTCTGATAGTCCACAGATTACAGAATGCCACCACATGTGCATCGGAAACTACTAGTGGTCTTCCATTGAACGATCAAAGCGTAGACTGTTTGAGAGATTACTCCCATGGAGGAAAGGGCGCGTGGTGACTGTTGTATTCAATCCCGATTCAATTTCTGTGTTTCATCAACACTTTGAAGGTCAACAGATTACAGAATGCCTCCAGATGTGCATCGGAAACTACTACTGGTCTTACAGGGAACGATCAAAGTGTAGACTGTTTGAGACATTTCTCCCGTGGAGGAAAGTGCGCATTGTTGACTGTTGTATTCAATCCCGATGCAATATCTGTGTTTCATCAACACTCTGATAGTCCACATATTACAGAATCCCTCCAGATGTGCATCGGAAACTACTACTGGTCTTTCAGGGAACGATCAAAGCGTAGACTGTTTGAGACATTACTCCCATGGAGGAAATTGCGCATGGTGACTGTTGTATTCAATCCCGATGCAATTTCTGTCTTTCATCAACAGTCTTATAGTCCACAGATTACAGAATGCCTCCAGATGTTCATCGGAAACTACTACTGGTCTTCCAGGGAACGATCAAAGTGTAGACTGTTTGAGACATTTCTCCCGTGGAGGAAAGTGCGCATTGTTGACTGTTGTATTCAATCCCGATGCAATATCTGTGTTTCATCAACACTCTGATAGTCCACAGATTACAGAATCCCTCCAGATGTGCATCGGAAACTACTACTGGTCTTCCAGGGAACGATCAAAGCGTAGACTGTTTGAGACATTACTCCCATGGAGGAAATTGCGTATGGTGACTGTTGTATTCAATCCCGATGGAATTTCTGTGTTTCATCAACAGTCTGATGGTCCTCAGATTACAGAATGCCTCCAGATGTGCATCGGAAACTACTACTGGTCTTCCAGGGAACGATCAAAGCGTAGGCTGTTTGAGACATTACTCCCATGGAGGAAAGTGCGCATGGCGACTGTTGTATTCAATCCCGATGCAATTTCTGTGTTTCATCAACACTCTGATAGTCCACAGATTACAGAATGCCTCCAGATGTGCACTGGAAACTACCACTGGTCTTCCAGGGAACGATCAATGCGTAAACTGAGACATTACTCCCATGGTGGAAAGTGCGCATGGTGACTGTTGTATTCAATCCAGATGCAATTTCAGTGTTTCATGAACACTCTGATAGTTCACAGATTACAGAAGGCCACCAGATGTGCATCGGAAGCTACTACTGGCCTTCCAGGGAACGTTCAAAGCGTGGACTGTTTGAGACATTACTCCCGTTTAGGAAAGTGCGAATGGTGACCGCTGCATTCAATCCCGATGCAATTTCTGTGTTTCATCAACACTTTGAAGGTCAACAGATTACAGAATGCCTCCAGATGTGCATCGGAATCTACTACTGTTCTTACAGGGAAAGATCAAAGCGTAGACTGTTTGAGACTTTGCTCCCATGGAGGAAAGTGCGCATGGTGACTGTTGTATTCAATCCCAATGCAATATCTGTGGTTCATCAACACTCTGATGGTCCACAGATTACAGAATGCCTCCAGATGTGCATCGGAAACTACTACTGGTCTTCAAGGGAACGATCGAAGCGTAGACTGTTTAAAACACTACTCCCATGGAGGAACGTGCGCATGGTGACTGTTGTATTCAATCCCGATGCAATATCTGTGTTTCATCAACACTCTGATAGTCCACAGATTACAGAATGCCTCCAGATGTGCGTCGGAAACTACTTCTAGTCTTACAGGGAACGATTAAAGCGTAGACTGTTTGAGACATTACTCCCATGGAGGAAAGTCCGGATGATGACTGTTGTATTCAATCCCGATGCAATTTCTGTGTTTCATCAACACTCTGATAGTCCACAGATTACAGAATGCCACCAGATGTGCATCGGAAACTACTAGTGGTCTTCCAGGGAACGATCAAAGCGTAGACTGTTTGAACATTACTCCCGTGGAGGAAAATGCGCGTGGTGACTGTTGTATTCAATCCCGATGCAATTTCTATGTTTCATCAATACTCTGATGGTCCACAGATTACAGAATGCCACCCGATGTGCATCGGAAACTAATACTGGTCTTCCAGGGAACGATCAAAGCGTAGACTGTTTGAGATATTACTTCCATGGAGGAATGTGCGCATGGTGACTGTTGTATTCAATCCCGATGCATTTTCTGTGTTTCATCAACACTCTGATAGTCCACAGATTACAGAATGCCTACAGATGTGCATCGGAAACTACTACTGGTCTTCCAGGGAACGATCTAAGCGTAGACTGTTTGAGACATTACTCCCATGGAGTAAAGTGCGCATGGTGACTGCTGTATTCAATCCCGATGCAATTTCTGTGTTTCATCAACACTTTGAAGGTCAACAGATTACAGAATGCCTCCAGATGTGCATCGGAAACTACTACTGGTCTTAGAGGAAACGATCAAAGCGTAGACTGTTTGAGACATTGCTCCCATGGAGGAAAGTGCGCATGGTGACTGTTGTATTCAATCCCAATGCAATTTCTGTGGTAATCAACACTCTGATAGTCCACAGATTACAGAATGCCTCCAGATGCGAATCGGAAACTACTACTGGTCTTCAAGGGAACGATCAAAACTTAGACTGTTTGAGACACTACTCCCATGGAGGAAAGTGCGCATGGTGACTGTTGTATTCAATCCCGATGCAATTTCTGTGTTTCATCAACAGTCTTATAGTCCACAGAATACAGAATGCTTCCAGATGTGCATCAGAAATTAAAAATGGTCATCCAGGGAACGATCAAAGCGTAGACTGTTTGAGACATTTCTCCCGTGGCGGAGAGTGCGCATTGGTGACTGTTGTATTCAATACCGATGCAATATCTGTGTTTCATCAACACTCTGATAGTCCACAGATTACAGAATGCCTCCAGTTGTGCATCGGAAACTACTTCTGGTCTTCCAGGGAACGATCAAATCGTAGACTGTTTGAGACATTACTCCCATGGAGGAAAGTGCGCATGGTGACTGCTGTATTCAATCCCGATGCAATTCCTGTGTTTCATCAAAATTTTGAAGGTCAACAGATTACAGAATGCCTCCAGATGTGCATCGGAAACTACTACTGGCCTTACAGGGAACGATCAAGGCGTAGACTGTTTGAGACATTGCTCCCATGGAGGAAAGTGCGCATGGTGACTGTTGTATTCAATCCCAATGCAATTTCTGTGGTTCATCAACACTCTGATAGTCCACAGATTACAGAATGAATCCAGATGTATATCGGAAACTACACTTGGTCTTCCAGGGAACGATCAAAGCGTAGACTGTTTGAGACATTACTCCCATGGAGGAAAGTGCGCATGGTGACTGCTGTATTCAATCCCGATGCAATTTCAGTGTTTCATCAACACTCTGATAGTCCACAGATTACAGAAGGCCACCAGATGTGCATCGGAAGCTACTACTGGCCTTCCAGGGAACGATCAAAGCGTGGACTGTTTGAGACATCACTCCAATGGAGGAAAGTTCGAATGGTGACTGTTGTATTCAACCCCGATGCAATTTCTGTGTTACATCAACACTCTGATAGTCCACAGATTACAGAATGCCACCACATGTGCATCGGAAACTACTACTGGTCTTAGAAGGAACGATCAAAGCGTAGACTGTTTGAGACATTGCTCCAATGGAGGAATGTGCGCATGGTGAATGTTGTATTCAATCCCAATGCAATTTCTGTGGTAATCAACACTCTGATAGTCCACAGATTACAGAATGCCTCCAGATGTGAATCGGAAACTACTACTGGTCTTCCAGGGAACGATCAAATCGTAGACTGTTTGAGACACTACTCCCATGGAGGAAAGTGCGCATGGTGACTGTTGTATTCAATCCCGATGCAATTTCTGTCTTTCATCAACAGTCTTATAGTCCACAGATTACAGAATGCCTCCAGATGTGCATCGGAAACTACTACTGGTCTTCCAGGGAACGATCAAAGTGTAGACTGTTTGAGACATTTCTCCCGTGGAGGAAAGTGCGCATTGTTGACTGTTGTATTCAATCCCGATGCAATATCTGTGTTTCATCAACACTCTGATAGTCCACAGATTACAGAATGCCTCCAGATGTGCATCGGAAACTACTACTGGTCTTCCAGGCAACGATCAGAGCGTAAACTCTTTGAGACATTGCTCCCATGGAGGAATGTGTGCATGGTGACTGTTGTATTCAATCCCGATGCAATTTCTGTGTTTCATCAACAGTCTTATGGTCCACAGATTACAGAATGCCTCCAGATGTTCATCGGAAACTACTACTGGTCTTCCAGGGAACGATCAAAGCGTAGACTGTTTGAGACATTACTCCCATGGAGGAAAGTGCGCATGGTGACTGTTGTATTCAATCCCGATGGAATTTCTGTGTTTCATCAACAGTCTGATAGTTCACAGAATACAGAATGCCTCCAGTTGTGCATCGGAAACTACTACTGGTCTTCCAGGGAAAGATCAAATCGTAGACTGTTTGAGACATTACTCCAATGGCGGAAAGTGCGCATGGTCACTGTTGTATTCAATCCCGTGCAATTTCTCTGTTTCATCAACACTCTGATAGTCCACAGATTACAGAATGCCTACAAATGTGCATTGGAAACTACCGCTGGTCTTCCAGGGAACGATCAAATCGTAGACTCTTTGAGACATTACTCACATTGAGGAAAATGTGCATGGTAACTGTTGTATTCAATCCCGATGCAATTTCAGTGTTTCATCAACACTCTGATAGTCCACAGATTACAGAAGGCCACCAGATGTGCATCGGAAGCTACTACTGGCCTTCCAAGGAACGATCAAAGGGTGGACTGTTTGAGACATTACTCCAATGGAGGAAAGTGCGAATGGTGACTGTTGTATTCAACCCCGATGCAATTTCTGTGTTTCATTGACACTCTGATAGTCCACAGATTACAGAATGCCACCAGATGTGCATCGGAAACTACTAGTGGTATCCAGGGAACGATCAAAGCGTAGACTGTTTGAGACAATACTCTCGTGGAGGAAAAACGCGTGGTGACTGTTGTATTCAATCCCGATGCCATTTCTGTGTTTTATCAATACTCTGATGGTCCACAGATTACAGAATGCCACCAGATGTGCATCGGAAACTAATACTGGTCTTCCAGGAAACGATCAAAGCGTAGACTGTTTGAGACGTTACTTCCATGGAGGAAAGTGCGCATGGTGACTGTTGTATTCAATCCCGATGCAATTTCTGTGTTTCATCAACACTCTGATAGTCCAAAGATTACAGAATGCCACCAGATGTGCATCGGAAACTAATACTGGTCTTCCAGGGAACGATAAAAGCGTAGACTGTTTGAGACATTACTCCCATGGAGGAAAGTGCGCATGGTGACTGTTGTATTCAATCCCGATGGAATTTCTGTGTTTCATCAACAGCCTGATAGTTCACAGAATACAGAATGACTCCAGATGTGCATCGGAAACTACTACTGGTCTTCCAGGGAAAGATCAATACGTAGACTGTTTGAGACATTACTCCCGTTTAGGAAAGTGCTTATGGTGAATTCAATCCCGATGCAATTTCTGTGTTTCATCAACACTCTATTGTCCACAGATTACAGAATTCAACCAGATGTGCATCGGAAAGTACTACTGGTCTTCCAGGGAACGATCAAGGCGTAAATTCTTTGAGACATTACTCACATTGAGGAAAGTGCGCATGGTGACTGTTGAATTCAATCCCGATGCAATTTCTGTGTTTCATCAACACTATGATAATCCACAGATTACAGAATGCCTCCAGATGTGAATCGGAAACTACTACTGGTCTTCCAGGGAACGATCAAAGCGTAGACTGTTTGAGACACTACTCCCATGGAGGAAAGTGCGCATGGTGACTGTTGTATTCAATCCCGATGCAATTTCTGTGTTTCATCAACACTTTGAAGGTCAACAGATTACAGAATGCCTCCGGATGTCCATCGGAAACTACTACTGGTCTTATAGGGAACGATCAAAGCGTAGACTGTTTGAGACATTGCTCCCGTGGAGGAAAGTGCGCATTGGTGACTGTTGTATTCAATCCCGAAGCAATATCATTGTTTCATCAACACTCTGATAGTCCACATATTACAGAATGCCTCCAGATGTGCATCGGAAACTACTACTGGTCTTCCAGGCAACGATCAGATCGTAAACTCTTTGAGACATTGCTCCCATGGAGGAATTTGCGCATGGTGACTGTTGTATTCAATCCCGATGCAATTTCTGTGTTTCAACAACAGTCTTATAGTCCACAGATTACAGAATGCCTCCAGATGTGCATCGGAAACTACTACTGGTCTTCCAGGGAACGATCAAAGCGTAGACTGATTGAGACATTACTCCCATGGAGGAAAGTGCGCATGGTGACTGTTGTATTCAATCCCGATGAAATTTCTGTGTTTCATCAACAGTCTGATAGTTCACAGAATACAGAATGCCTCCAGTTGTGCATCGGAAACTACTACTGGTCTTCCAGGGAAAGATCAAAACGTAGACTGTTTAAGACATTACTCCCATGGCGGAAAGTGCGCATGGTCACTGTTGTATTCAATCCCGTGCAATTTCTCTGTTTCATCAACACTCTGATAGTCCACAGATTACAGAATGCCTACAGATGTGCATTGGAAACTACCACTGGTCTTCCAGGGAACGATCAAATCGTAGACTGTTTGAGACATTACTCCCACGGAGGAAAGTGCGCATGGTGACTGCTGTATTCAATCCCGATGCAATTCCAGTGTTTCATCAAAATTTTGAAGGTCAACAGATTACAGAATGCCTCCAGATGTGCATTGGATACTACTACTGGTCTTCCAGGGAACGATCAAAACGTAGACTGTCTGACTCATTGCTCCCATGGAGGAAAGTGCGCATGGTAACTGTTGTACTCAATCCAAATGCAATATCTGTGGTTCATCAACACTCTGATAGTCCACAGATTAGAGTATGCCTCCAGATGCGCATCGGAAACTACTACTGGTCCTCAAGGGAACGATCAAAGCGTAGACTGTTTGAGACACTACTCCCATGGAGGAAAGTGCGCATGGTGACTGTGGTATTCAATCCCGATTCAATTTCTGTGTTACATCAACACTTTGTTAGTCCACAGATTACAGAATGCCTCCAGAAGTGCATCGGAAACTACTACTGGTCTTCCTGGGAACGATCAAATCGTAGACTGTTTGAGACATTACTCCCGAGGAGGAAAGTGCGGATGGTAACTGTTGTATTCAATCCCGATGCAATTTCAGTGTTTCATCAACACACTGATAGTCCACAGATTACAGAATGCCAACAGATGTGCATCGGAAACTACTACTGGTCTTTCAGGGAACGATCAAGGCGTAAATTCTTTGAGACATTACTCACATTGGGGAAAATGCGCATGGTGACTGTTGTATTCAATCCCGATGCAATTTCAGTGTTTCATCAACACTCTGATAGTCCACAGATTACAGAAGGCCACCAGATGTGCATCGGAAGCTACTACTGGCCTTCCAAGGAACGATCAAAGCGTGGACTGTTTGAGACATTACTCCAATGGAGGAAAATGCGAATGGTGACTGTTGTATTCAACCCCGATGCAATTTCTGTGTTTCATTGACACTCTGATAATCCACAGATTACAGAATGCCACCAGATGTGCATCGAAACTACTAGTGGTCTTCCAGGGAACGATCAAAGCGTAGACTGTTTGAGACTTTACTCTCGTGGAGGTAAAACGCGTGGTGACTGTTGTATTCAATCCCGATGCCATTACTGTGTTTTATCAATACTCTGATGGTCCACAGAATACAGAATGCCACCAGATGTGCATCGGAAACTAATACTGGTCTTCCAATAAACGATCAAAGCGTAGACTGTTTGAGACGTTACTTCCATGGAGGAAAGTGCGCATGGTGACTGTTGTATTCAATCCCGATGCAATTTCTGTGTTTCATCAACACTCTGATAGTAAAAAGATTACAGAATGCCACCAGATGTGCATCGGAAACTAATACTGGTCTTCCAGGGAAAGATCAATACGTAGACTGTTTGAGACATTACTCCCGTTTAGGAAAGTGCTTATGGTGAATTCAATCCCGATGCAATTTCTGTGTTTCATCAACACTCTGTTGTCCACAGATTACAGAATTCAACCAGATGTGCATCGGAAAGTACTACTGGTCTTTCAGGGAACGATCAAGGCGTAAATTCTTTGAGACATTACTCACATTGAGGAAAGTGCGCATGGTGACTGTTGAATTCAATCCCGATGCAATTTCTGTGTTTCATCAACACTATGATAATCCACAGATTACAGAATGCCACCAGATGTGCATCGGAAACTACTACTGGCCTTCCAGGGAACGATCAAAGCGTGAACTGTTTGAGACATTACTCCAATGGAGGAAAGTGCGAATGGTGACTGTTGTATTCAAACCCGATGCAATTTCTGTGTTTCATCAAAATTTTGAAGGTCAACAGATTACAGAATGCCTCCAGATGTGCATCGGAAACTACTACTGCTCTTCAAGGGAACGATCAAAGCGTAGACTGTTTGAGACACTACTCCCATGGAGGAAAGTGCGCATGGTGACAGTTGTATTCAATCCCGATTCAATTTCTGTGTTTCATCAACACTTTGATAGTCCACAGATTACAGAATGCTTACAGAAGTGCATCGGAAACTACTACTGGTCTTCCTGGGAACGATCAAAGCGTACACTTTTTGAGACATTACCCCCGAGGAGGAAAGTGCGGATGGTGACTGTTGTATTCAATCCCGATGCAACTTCTGTGTTTCATCAACACTCTGATAGTCCACAGATTACAGAATGTTACCACATGTGCATCGGAAACTACTACTGGTCTTCCAGGGAACGATCAAATCGTGGACAGTTGAGACATTACTCCGTTGGAGGAAAGTGCGAATGGTGACTGTTGTATTCAATCCCGATGCATTTCCTGTGTTTTATCAAAATTTTGAAGGTCAACAGATTACAGAATGCCTCCAGATGTGCATCGGAAACTACTACTGGTCTTAAAGGGAACGATCAAAGCGTAGACTGTTTGAGACACTACTCCCATGGAGGACAGTGCGCATGGTGACAGTTGTATTCAATCCCGATTCAATTTCTGTGTTTCATCAACACTTTGATAGTCCACAGATTACAGAATGCTTACAGAAGTGCATCGGAAACTACTACTGGTCTTCCTGAGAACGATCAAAGCGTAGACTGTTTCAGACATTACTCCCGAGGAGGAAAGTGCGGATGGTGACTGTTGTATTCAATCCCGATGCAACTTCTGTGTTTCATCAACACTCTGATAGTCCACAGATTACAGAATGCCACCAGATGTCCATCGGAAACTACTACTGGTCTTTCAGAGAACAATCAAAGCGTAGACTGTTTGAGACATTACTACCTTTTAGGAAAGTGCGCATGGTGAATTCAATCCCGATGCAATTTCTGTGTTTCATCAACACTCTGATAGTCCACAGATTACAGAATGCCACCAGATGTGCATCGGAAACTACTACTGATCTTTCAGGGAACGATCAAGGCGTAAATTCGTTGAGACATTACTCACATTGAGGTAAGTGCGCATGGTGACTGTTGTATTCAATCCCGATGCAATTACAGTGTTTCATCAACACTCTGATAGTCCACAGATTACAGAAGGCCACCAGATGTGCATCGGAAGCTACTACTGGCCTTCCAGGGAACGATTAAAGCGTGGACTGTCTGAGACATTACTCCAATGGAGGAAAGTGCGAATGGTGAATGTTGTATTCAAACCCGATGCAATTTCTGTGTTTCATCAACACTCTGATAGTCCACAGATTACAGAATGCCACCAGATGTGCATCGGAAACTACTAGTGGTCTTCCAGGGAACGATTAAAGCGTGGACTGTTTGAGACATTACTCCAATGGAGGAAAGTGCACATGGTGACTGTTGTATTCAATCCCGATGCAATTTCTGTGTTTCATCAACACTCTGATAGTCCACAGATTACAGAATGCCTACAGATGTGCATCGGAAACTACCACTGGTCTTCCAGGGAACGATCAAAGCGTAGACTGTTTGAGACATTACTCCCATGGTGGAAAGTGCGCATGGTGACTGCTGTATTCAATCCCGATGCAATTTCTGTGTTTCATCAACACTTCGAAGGTCAACAGATTACAGAATGCCTCCAGATGTGCATCGGAAACTACTACTGGTCTTCCAGGGAACGATCAAAGCGTAGACTGTTTGAGACATTGCTCCCATGGAGGAAAATGGGTATGGTGACTGTTGTATTCAATCCCGATACAATTTCTGTGTTTCATAAACACTCTGATAGTCCACAGATTACCGAATGCCTTCAGCTGTGCATCGGAAACTACTTCTGGTCTTCCTGGGAACGATCAAAGCGTAGACTGTTTGAGACATTACTCCCATGGAGGAAAGTGCGCATGGTGACGGTTGTATTCAATCCCGATGCAATTTCTCTGTTTCACAACAGTCAGATAGTCCACAGATTACAGAGTGCCACCAGATGTGCATCGGAATCTACTACTGGTCTTCCAGAGAACAACCAAAGCGTACACTGTTTGAGACATTACTCCTGTGGAGTTAAGTGCGCATGGTGAATTCAATCCCGATGCAATTTCTGTGTTTCATCAACACTCTGATAGTCCACAGATTACAGACTGCCACCAGATGAGCACCGGAAACTACTACTGGTCTTCCAGGGAACGATCAAATCGTAAATTGTTTGAGACATTACTCACATTGAGGAAAGTGCGCATGGTGACTGTTGTATTCAATCCCGATGCAATTTCTGTGTTTCATCAACACTCTGATAGTCCACAGATTACAGAATTCCACCAGATGTGCATCGGAAACTACTACTGGACTTCCAGGGAACGATCAAAGCGTTGACTGTTTGAGACATTACTCCCATGGAGGAAAGTGCGAATGGTGACTGTTGTATTCAATCCGGATGCAATATCTGTGTTCATCAACACTCTGATAGTCCACAGATTACCGAATGCCACCAGATGTGCATCGAAAACTACTACTGGTCTTCCAGGGTACGATCAAAGCGTAGACTGTTTGAGACATTACTCCCGTGGAGGAAAGTGCGCGTGGTGAATGTTGTATTCAATCCCGATGCAATTTCTGTGTTTCATTAACACTCTGATGGTCCACATATTTCCGAATGCCACGGGATGTGCATCGGAAACAACTTCTGGTCTTCCAGGGAACGATCAAAGCGTAGACTGTTAGAGACGTTTCTCCCGTGGAGGAAAGTGCGCATGGAGACTGCTGTATTCAATCCCAAGGCAATTTCTGTGTTTCATCAACACTTTGAACGTCAACAGATTACAGAATGCCTCCAGATGTGCATCGGAAAGTATTATTGGTCTTCCAGGGAACGATCAAAGAGTATACTGTTTGAGACATTGCTCTCATGGAGGAAAGTGCGCATGGTGACTGTCGTATTCAATCCCAATGCAATTTCTGAGGTTCATCAACACTCTGATAGTCCACAGATTAAGGAATGATTCCAGATGTGCATCGGAAACTACTACTGGTCTTCAAGGGAACGATAAAAGCATAGACTGTTTGAGACACAACTCCCATGGAGGAAAGTGCGCATGGTGACTGTTGTATTCAATCCCGATGCAATTTCTTTGTTTCTTCAACACTCTGATAGTCCACCGATACACAATGCCCCCAGATGTGCATAGGAAACTACTACTGGTCTTCCAGGGAACGATCAAAGCGTAGACTGTTTGAGACATTACTCCCATGGAGGAAAGTTCGCATGGAGACTGTTGTATTCAATCCCAAGGCAATTTCTGTGTTTCATCAACACTTTGAAGGTCCACAGATTACAGGATGCCTCCAGATATGCATCGGAAGCTACTACTGGTCTTCCTGAGAACGATCAAAGCGTAGACTGTTAGAGAATTACTCCCATGGAGGAAAGTGCGCATGGTGACTGTTGTCTTCACTCCCGATGCAAGATCTGTGTTTCATCAACACTCTGATAGTCCACAGATTACAGAATGCTTCCAGACGTGCATCGGAAACTACTACTGGTCTTCCAGGGAACGATCAAAGCGTAGACTGTTTGAGACATTACTCCCATGGAGGAAAGTGTGCATGGTGATTGTTGTATTCAATCCCGTAGCAATTTCTGTGTTCCTAAACACTCTGATAGTCCACAGATTACAGAATGCCTCCAGATGTGTATCGGAAACTACTACTGGTCTTCCTGAGAACGATCAAAGCGTAGACTGTTTGAGACATTACTCCCATGGAGGAAACTGCGCATGGTGACTGTTGTATTCAATCCCGATGCAATTTCTGTGTTTCATCAACACTGTGATGGTACACAGATTACAGAATGCCTCCAGATGTGCATCGGAAACTACTACTGGTCTGCCAGGGATCGTTCAAAGCGTAGTCTCTTTGAGACATTACTCCCATGGAGGAAAGTGCGCATGGTGACTGTTGAATTCAATCCCGATGCAATTTCTGTGTTTCATCAACACTCTGATAGTCCACAGATTACAGAATGGCTCCAGATGTGCATCGGAAACTAGTACTGGTCTTCCAGGGAACGATCAAAGCGTAGGCCGTTTGAGATATTACTCGCATTGAGGAAAGTGCGCATGGTGACTGTTATATTCAATCCCGATGCGATAACTGTGTTTCATCAACACTCGGATAGGCCACAGATTACAGAATGCTTCCAGACGTGCATGGGAAACTACTACTGGTCTTCCAGGGAACGATCAAAGCGTAGACTGTTTGAGACATTACTCCCATGGAGGAAAGTGCGCATGGTGACTGTTGTATTCAATCTCGATGCAATTTCTGTGTTTCATCAACACTCTGATAGTCCACAGATTACTGAATGCCTCCAGATGTGCATCGGAAACTACCACTGGTCCTCCAGGGAATGATCAAAGCGTAGACTGTTTGAGACATTACTCCCACGGAGGAAATTGCGCATGGTGACTGTTGTATTCAATCCCGATGCAATTTCAGTGTTTCATCAACACTCTGAGAGTCCACAGATATACAGAATGCCTCCAGATGTGCATCGGAAACTACTACTGGTCTTCCAGGGAACGATCAAAGCGTAGACTGTTTGAGACATTACTCCCATGGAGGAAAGTTCGCATGGTGACTGTTGTATTCAATCCCAAGGCAATTTTTGTGTTTCATCAACACTTTGAACGTCCACAGATTACAGAATGCCTCCAGATATGCATCGGAAGCTACTACTGGTCTTCCAGGGAACGATAAAACCGTAGACTGTTTGAGACACTACTCCCATGGAGGAAAGTTCGCATGGTGACTGTTGTATTCAATCCCAAGGCAATTTCTGTGTTTCTTCGACACTTTGAAGGTCCACAGATTACAGGATGCCCCCAGATATGCATCGGAAGCTACTACTGGTCTTCCAGGGAACGATCAGAGCGTAGACTGTTAGAGAATTACTCCCATGGAGGAAAGTGCGCATGGTGACTGTTGTATTCACTCCCGATGCAATATCTGTGTTTCATCAACACTCTGATAGTCCACAGATTACAGAATGCTTCCTGATGTGCATCGGAAACTACTACTGGTCTTCCAGGGAACGATCAAAGCGTAGACTGTTTGAGACATTACTCCCATGGAGGAAAGTACGCAGGGTGACTGTTGTATTCAATCTGGATGCAATATCTGTGTTTCATGAACACTCTGACAGTCCACAGATTACAGAATGCCTCCAGATGTGCATCGGAAACTACTACTGGTCTTCCAGGGAACGACCAAAGCGTAGACAGTTTGAGACATTACTCCCATGGAGGAAAGTGCGCATGGTGACTGTTGTATTCAATCGCGATGCAATTTCTGTGTTTCATCAACACTCTGATAGTCCACAGATTACTGAATGCCTCCAGATGTGCATCGGAAAGTACTACTGGTCTTCCAGGGAACGATCAAAGCGTAGACTGTTTGAGACATTACTCCCATGGAGGAAAGTGCGCATGGTGACTGTTGTATTCAATCCGGATGCAATGTCTGTGTTTCATCAACACTCTGACAGTCCACAGATTACTGAATGCCTCCAGATTTGCATCGGAAAGTACTACTGGTCTTCCAGGGAACGATGAAAGCGTAGACTGTCTGTGACATTACTCCCATGGAGGAAAGTGCGCATAGTGACTGTTGTATTCAATCCCGAGGCAATTTCTGTGTTTCATCAACACTTTGTAGGTCCACAGATTACAGAATGCCCCCAGATATGCATTGGAAACTACTACTGGGCTTCCAGGGAACGATCAAATCGTGGACTGTTTGAGAATTACTCCCATGGAGGAAAGTGCGCATGGTGACTGTTGTATTCAATACCGATGGAATTTCTGTGTTTCATGAACACTCTGATAGTCCACAGATTACAGAATGCCTCCAGATGTTCATCGGAAACTACTACCGCTGATCCAGGGAACGATCAAAGCGTAGACTGTTTGAGACATTACTCGCATGGAGGAAAGTTAGCATGGTGACTGCTGTATTCAATCCCAAGGCAATTTCTGTGTGTCATCGACACTTTGAAGGTCCACAGTTTACAGGATGCCTCCAGATATGCATCGGAAGCTACTACTGGTCTTCCTGAGAACGATCAAAGCGTAGACTGTTAGAGAATTACTCCCATGGAGGAAAGTGCGCATGGTGACTGTTGTCTTCACTCCCGATGCAAGATCTGTGTTTCATCAACACTCTGATAGTCCACAGATTACAGAATGCTTCCAGACGTTCATCGGAAACTACTACTGGTCTTCCAGGGAACGATCAAAGCGTAGACTGTTTGAGACATTACTCCCATGGAGGAAAGTGTGCATGGTGATTGTTGTATTCAATCCCGTAGCAATTTCTGTGTTCCTAAACACTCTGATAGTCCACAGATTACAGAATGCCTCCAGATGTGTATCGGAAACTACTACTGGTCTTCCTGAGAACGATCAAAGCGTAGACTGTTTGAGACATTACTCCCATGGAGGAAACTGCGCATGGTGACTGTTGTATTCAATCCCTATGCAATTTCTGTGTTTCATCAACACTGTGATGGTACACAGATTACAGAATGCCTCCAGATGTGCATCGGAAACTACTACTGGTCTGCCAGGGATCGTTCAAAGCGTAGTCTCTTTGAGACATTACTCCCATGGAGGAAAGTGCGCATGGTGACTGTTGAATTCAATCCCGATGCAATTTCTGTGTTTCATCAACACTCTGATAGTCCACAGATTACAGAATGGCTCCAGATGTGCATCGGAAACTAGTACTGGTCTTCCAGGGAACGATCAAAGCGTAGGCCGTTTGAGATATTACTCGCATTGAGGAAAGTGCGCATGGTGACTGTTATATTCAATCCCGATGCGATAACTGTGTTTCATCAACACTCGGATAGTCCACAGATTACAGAATGCTTCCAGACGTGCATGGGAAACTACTACTGGTCTTCCAGGGAACGATCAAAGCGTAGACTGTTTGAGACATTACTCCCATGGAGGAAAGTGCGCATGGTGACTGTTGTATTCAATCTCGATGCAATTTCTGTGTTTCATCAACACTCTGATAGTCCACAGATTACTGAATGCCTCCAGATGTGCATCGGAAACTACCACTGGTCTTCCAGGGAATGATCAAAGCGTAGACTGTTTGAGACATTACTCCCACGGAGGAAATTGCGCATGGTGACTGTTGTATTCAATCCCGATGCAATTTCTGTGTTTCATCAACACTCTGAGAGTCCACAGATATACAGAATGCCTCCAGATGTGCATCGGAAACTACTACTGGTCTTCCAGGGAACGATCAAACCGTAGACTGTTTGAGACATTACTCCCATGGAGGAAAGTTCGCATGGTGACTGTTGTATTCAATCCCAAGGCAATTTCTGTGTTTCATCAACACTTTGAACGTCCACAGATTACAGAATGCCTCCAGATATGCATCGGAAGCTACTACTGGTCTTCCAGGGAACGATAAAACCGTAGACTGTTTGAGACACTACTCCCATGGAGGAAAGTTCGCATGGTGACTGTTGTATTCAATCCCAAGGCAATTTCTGTGTTTCTTCGACACTTTGAAGGTCCACAGATTACAGGATGCCTCCAGATATGCATCGGAAGCTACTACTGGTCTTCCAGGGAACGATCAGAGCGTAGACTGTTAGAGAATTACTCCCATGGAGGAAAGTGCGCATGGTGACTGTTGTATTCACTCCCGATGCAATATCTGTGTTTCATCAACACTCTGATAGTCCACAGATTACAGAATGCTTCCTGATGTGCATCGGAAACTACTACTGGTCTTCCAGGGAACGATCAAAGCGTAGACTGTTTGAGACATTACTCCCATGGAGGAAAGTACGCATGGTGACTGTTGTATTCAATCTGGATGCAATATCTGTGTTTCATGAACACTCTGACAGTCCACAGATTACAGAATGCCTCCAGATGTGCATCGGAAACTACTACTGGTCTTCCAGGGAACGACCAAAGCGTAGACTGTTTGACACATCACTCCCATGGAGGAAAGTGCGCATGGTGACTGTTGTATTCAATCGCGATGCAATTTCTGTGTTTCATCAACACTCTGATAGTCCACAGATTACTGAATGCCTCCAGATGTGCATCGGAAAGTACTACTGGTCTTCCAGGGAACGATCCAAGCGTAGACTGTTTGAGACATTACTCCCATGGAGGAAAGTGCGCATGGTGACTGTTGTATTCAATCCGGATGCAATGTCTGTGTTTCATCAACACTCTGACAGTCCACAGATTACTGAATGCCTCCAGATTTGCATCGGAAAGTACTACTGGTCTTCCAGGGAACGATGAAAGCGTAGACTGTCTGTGACATTACTCCCATGGAGGAAAGTGCGCTTAGTGACTGTTGTATTCAATCCCGAGGCAATTTCTGTGTTTCATCAACACTTTGTAGCTCCACAGATTACAGAATGCCCCCAGATATGCATTGGAAACTACTACTGGGCTTCCAGGGAACGATCAAATCGTGGACTGTTAGAGAATTACTCCCATGGAGGAAAGTGCGCATGGTGACTGTTGTATTCAATACCGATGGAATTTCTGTGTTTCATGAACACTCTGATAGTCCACAGATTACAGAATGCCTCCAGATGTTCATCGGAAACTACTACCGCTGATCCAGGGAAGGATCAAAGCGTAGACTGTTTGAGACATTACTCCCATGGAGGAAAGTGTGCATGGTGACTGTTGTATTCAATCCCGAAGCAATTTCTGTGTTCCTAAACACTCTGATAGTCCACAGATTACAGAATGCCTCCGGATGTGTATCGGAAACTACTACTGGTCTTCCTGAGAACGATCAAAGCGTGGACTGTTTGAGACATTACTCCCATAGAGGAAACTGCGCATGGTGTCTGTTGTATTCAATCCCGATGCAATTTCTGTGTTTCATCAACATTGTGATGGTACACAGATTACAGAATGCCTTCAGATGTGCATCGGAAACTACTAATGGTCTGCCAGGGAACGTTCAAAGCGTAGTCTCTTTGAGACATTACTCCCATGTAGGAAAGTGCACATGGTGACTGTTGAATTCAATCCCGATGCAATTTCTGTGTTTCATCAACACTCTGATAGTCCACAGATTACAGAAAGGCTCCAGATGTGCATCGGAAACTACTACTGGTCTTCCAGGGAACGATCAAAGCGTAGACTGTTTGAGACATTACTCCCATGGAGGAAAGTGGGCATGGTGACTGTTGTATTCAATCTCGATGCAATTTCTGTGTTTCATCAACACTCTGATAGTCCACAGATTACTGAATGCCTCCAGATGTGCATCGGAAACTACCACTAGTCTATCTGGGAATGATCAAAGCGTAGACTGTTTGAGACATTACTCCCACGGAGGAAATTGCGCATGGTGACTGTTGTATTCAATCCCGATGCAATTTCTGTGTTTGATCAACACTCTGAGAGTCCACAGATATACAGAATGCCTCCAGATGTGCATCGGAAACTACTACTGGTCTTCCAGGGAACGATCAAAGCGTAGACTGTTTGAGACATTACTCCCATGGAGGAAAGTTCGCATGGTGACTGTTGTATTCAATCCCAAGGCAATTTCTGTGTTTCATCAACACTTTGAACGTCCACAGATTACAGAATGCCTCCAGATATGCATCGGAAGCTACTACTGGTCTTCCAGGGAACGATAAAACCGTAGACTGTTTGAGACACTACTCCCATGGAGGAAAGTTCGCATGGTGACTGTTGTATTCAATCCCAAGGCAATTTCTGTGTTTCTTCGACACTTTGAAGGTCCACAGATTACAGGATGCCTCCAGATATGCATCGGAAGCTACTACTGGTCTCCCAGGGAACGATCAAAGCGTAGACTGTTAGAGAATTACTCCCATGGAGGAAAGTGCGCATGGTGACTGTTGTATTCACTCCCGATGCAATATCTGTGTTTCATCAACACTCTGATAGTCCACAGATTACTGAATGCTTCCTGATGTGCATCGGAAACTACTACTGGTCTTCCAGGGAACGATCAAAGCGTAGACTGTTTGAGACATTACTCCCATGGAGGAAAGTACGCATGGTGACTGTTGTATTCAATCTGGATGCAATATCTGTGTTTCATGAACACTCTGACAGTCCACAGATTAAGAATGCCTCCAGATGTGCATCGGAAACTACTACTGGTCTTCCAGGGAACGACCTAAGCGTAGACTGTTTGAGACATCACTCCCATGGAGGAAAGTGCGCATGGTGACTGTTGTATTCAATCGCGATGCTATTTCTGTGTTTCATCAACACTCTGATAGTCCACAGATTACTGAATGCTTCCAGATGTGCATCGGAAAGTTCTACTGGTCTTCCAGGGAACGATCCAACCGTAGACTGTTTGAGACATTACTCCCATGGAGGAAAGTGCGCATGGTGACTGTTGTATTCAATCCGGATGCAATGTCTGTGTTTCATCAACACTCTGACAGTCCACAGATTACTGAATGCCTCCAGATTTGCATCGGAAAGTACTACTGGTCTTCCAGGGAACGATGAAAGCGTAGACTATCTGTGACATTACTCCCATGGAAGAAAGTGTGCATAGTGACTGTTGTAATCAATCCCGAGGCAATTTCTGTGTTTCATCAACACTTTGTAGGTCCACAGATTACAGAATGCCCCCAGATATGCATTGGAAACTACTACTGGGCTTCCAGGGAACGATCAAAGCGTGGACTGTTTGAGAATTACTCCCATGGAGGAAAGTGCGCATGGTCACTGTTGTATTCAATACCGATGGAATTTCTGTGTTTCATGAACACTCTGTTAGTCCACAGATTACAGAATGCCTCCAGATGTTCATCGGAAACTACTACCGCTGATCCAGGGAACGATCAAAGCGTAGACTGTTTGAGACATTACTCGCATGGAGGAAAGTTCGCATGGTGACTGTTGTATTCAATCCCAAGGCAATTTCTGTGTTTCATCAACACTCTGATAGTCCACAGATTACAGAATGCTTCCAGACGTGCATCGGAAACTACTACTGGTCTTCCAGGGAACGATCAAAGCGTAGACTGTTTGAGACATTACTCCCATGGAGGAAAGTGTGCATGGTGACTGTTGTATTCAATCCCGAAGCAATTTCTGTGTTCCTAAACACTCTGATAGTCCACAGATTACAGAATGCCTCCGGATGTGTATCGGAAACTACTACTGGTCTTCCTGAGAACGATCAAAGCGTGGACTGTTTGAGACATTACTCCCATAGACGAAACTGCGCATGGTGTCTGTTGTATTCAATCCCGATGCAATTTCTGTGTTTCATCAACATTGTGATGGTACACAGATTACAGAATGCCTTCAGATGTGCATCGGAAACTACTAATGGTCTGCCAGGGAACGTTCAAAGCGTAGTCTCTTTGAGACATTACTCCCATGGAGGGAAGTGCACATGGTGACTGTTGAATGCAATCCCGATGCAATTTCTGTGTTTCATCAACACTCTGATAGTCCACAGATTACAGAATGCTTCCAGACGTGCATGGGAAACTACTACTGGTCTTCCAGGGAACGATCAAAGCGTAGACTGTTTGAGACATTACTCCCATGGAGGAAAGTGGGCATGGTGACTGTTGTATTCAATCTCGATCCAATTTCTGTGTTTCATCAACACTCTGATAGTCCACAGATTACTGAATGCCTCCAGATGTGCATCGGAAACTACCACTAGTCTTCCTGGGAATGATCAAAGCGTAGACTGTTTGAGACATTACTCCCACGGAGGAAATTGCGCATGGTGACTGTTGTATTCAATCCCGATGCAATTTCTGTGTTTCATCAACACTCTGAGAGTCCACAGATATACAGAATGCCTCCAGATGTGCATCGGAAACTACTACTGGTCTTCCAGGGAACGATCAATGCGTAGACTGTTTGAGACATTACTCCCATGGAGGAAAGTTCGCATGGTGACTGTTGTATTCAATCCCAAGGCAATTTCTGTGTTTCATCAACACTTTGAACGTCCACAGATTACAGAATGCCTCCAGATATGCATCGGAAGCTACTACTGGTCTTCCAGGGAACGATCAAAGCGTAGACTGTTAGAGAATTACTCCCATGGAGGAAAGTGCGCATGGTGACTGTTGTATTCACTCCTGATGCAATATCTGTGTTTCATCAACACTCTGATAGTCCACAGATTACAGAATGCTTCCAGATGTGCATCGGAAACTACTACTGGTCTTCCAGGGAACGATCAAAGCGTAGACTGTTTGAGACATTACTCCCATGGAGGAAAGTGCGCATGGTGACTGTTGTATTCAATCCGGATGCAATATCTGTGTTTCATCAACACTCTGACAGTCCACAGATTACAGAATGCCTCAGGATGTGCATCGGAAACTACTAATGGTCTTCCAGGGAACGATCAAAGCGTAGACTTTTTGAGACATCACTCCCATGGATGAGAGTGCGCATGGTGACTGTTGTATTCAATCTCGATGCAATTTCTGTGTTTCATCAACACTCTGATAGTCCACAGATTACTGAATGCCTCCAGATGTGCATCGGAAACTACTACTGGTCTTCCAGGGAACGATCAAAGCGTAGACTGTTTGAGACATCACTCCCATGGATGAGAGTGCGCATGGTGACTGTTGTATTCAATCTCCATGCAATTTCTGTGTTTCATCAACACTCTGATAGTCCACAGATTACTGAATGCCTCCAGATGTGCATCGGAAACTACTACTGGTCTTCCAGGGAACGATGAAAGCGTAGACTGTTTGAGACATCACTCCCATGGATGAGAGTGCGCATGGTGACTGTTGTATTCAATCTCGATGCAATTTCTGTGTTTCATCAACACTCTGACAGTCCACAGATTACTGAATGCCTCCAGATTTGCATCGGAAAGTACTACTGGTCTTCCAGGGGACGATGAAAGCGTAGACTGTCTGAGACATTACTCCCATGGAGGAAAGTGCGCATAGTGACTGTTGTATTCAATCCCGAGGCCATTTCTGTGTTTCATCAACACTTTGTAGGTCCACAGATTACAGAATGCCCCCAGATATGCATTGGAAACTTCTACTGGGCTTCCGGGGAACGATCAAAGCGTAGACTGTTTGAGAATTACTCCCATGGAGGAAAGTGCGCATGATGACTGTTGTATTCAATACCGATGGAATTTCTGTGTTTCATGAACACTCTGATAGTCCACAGATTACAGAATGCCTCCAGATGTTCATCGGAAACTACTACCGCTAATCCAGGGAACGATCAAAGCGTAGACTGTTTGAGACATTACTCCCATGGAGGAAAGTTCGCATGGAGACTGTTGTATTCATTCCCAAGGCAATTTCTGTGTTTCATCGACAGATTACAGAATGCCTCCAGATATGCTTCGGAAGCTACTACTGGTCTTCCAGGGAACGATCAAAGCGTAGACTGTTAGAGAATTACTCCCATGGAGGAAAATGCGCATGGTGACTGTTGTCTTCACTCCCGATGCAAGATCTGTGTTTCATCAACACTCTGATAGTCCACAGATTACAGAATGCTTCCAGACGTGCATCGGAAACTACTACTGGTCTTCCAGGGAACGATCAAAGCGTAGACTGTTTGAGACATCACTCCCATGGAGGAAAGTGTGCATTGTGACTGTTGTATTCAATCCCGAAGCAATTTCTGTGTTCCTAAACACTCTGATAGTCCACAGATTACAGAATGCCTCCAGATGTGTATCGGAAACTACTACTGGTCTTCCTGAGAACGATCAAAGCGTAGACTGTTTGAGACATTACTCCCATGGAGGAAACTGCGCATGGTGACTGTAGTATTCAATCCCGATGCAATTTCTGTGTTTCATCAACACTGTGATGGTACACAGATTACGGAATGCCTCCAGATGTGCATCGGAAACTACTACTGGTCTGCCAGGGAACGTTCAAAGCGTAGTCTCTTTGAGACATTACTCCCATGGAGGAAAGTGCGCATGGTGACTGTTGAATTCAATCCCGATGCAATTTCTGTGTTTCATCAACACTCTGATAGTCCACAGATTACAGAATGGCTCCAGATGTGCATCGGAAACTAGTACTGGTCTTCCAGGGAACGATCAAAGCGTAGGCTGTTTGAGATATTACTCGCATTAAGGAAAGTGCGCATGGTGACTGTTGTATTCAATCCCGATGCGATAACTGTGTTTCATCAACACTCGGATAGTCCACAGATTACAGAATGCTTCCAGACGTGCATGGGAAACTACTACTGGTTTTCCAGGGAACGATCAAAGCGTAGACTGTTTGAGACATTACTCCCATGGAGGAAAGTGCGCATGGTGACTGTTGTATTCAATCTCGATGCAATTTCTGTGTTTCATCAACACTCTGATAGTCCACAGATTACTGAATGCCTCCAGATGTGCATCGGAAACTACCACTGGACTTCCAGGGAATGATCAAAGCGTAGACTGTTTGAGACATTACTCCCACGGAGGAAATTGCGCATGGTGACTGTTGTATTCAATCCCGATGCAATTTCTGTGTTTCATCAACACTCTGAGAGTCCACAGATATACAGAATGCCTCCAGATGTGCATCGGAAACTACTACTGGTCTTCCAGGGTACGATCAAAGCGTAGACTGTTAGAGAATTACTACCATGGAGGAAAGTGCGCATGGTGACTGTTGTATTCACTCCCGATGCAATATCTGTGTTTCATCAACACTCTGATAGTCCACAGATTACAGAATGCTTCCAGATGTGCATCGGAAACTACTACTGGTCTTCCAGGGAACGATCAAAGCGTAGACTGTTTGAGACATTACTCCCATGGAGGATAGTTCGCATGGTGACTGTTGTATTCAATCCGGATGCAATATCTGTGTTTCATCAACACTCTGACAGTCCACAGATTACAGAAAGGCTCCAGATGTGCATCGGAAACTACTACTGGTCTTCCAGGGAACGATCAAAGCGTAGACTGTTTGAGACATCACTCCCATGGATGAGAGTGCGCATGGTGACTGTTGTATTCAATCTCGTTTCAATTTCTTTGTTTCATCAACACTCTGATAGTCCACAGATTACTGAATGCCTCCAGATGTGCATCGGAAAGTACTACTGGTCTTCCAGGGAACGATGAAAGCGTAGACTATTTGAGACATTACTCCCATGGAGGAAAGTGCGCATAGTGACTGTTGTATTCAATCCCGAGGCAATTTCTGTGTTTCATCAACACTTCGTAGGTCCACAGATTACAGAATGCCTCCAGATATGCATCGGAAACTACTACTGGACTTCCAGGGAACGATCAAAGCGTAGACTGTTTGAGAATTACTCCCATGGAGGAAAGTGCGCATGGTGACTGTTATATTCAATACCGATGGAATTTCTGTGTTTCATGAACACTCTGATAGTCCACAGATTACAGAATGCCTCCAGATGTTCATCGGAAACTACTACCGCTCTTCCAGGGAACGATCAAACCGTAGACTGTTTGAGACATTACTCTCATGGAGGAAAGTGCGCATAGTGACTGTTGTATTCAATCCCGAGGCAATTTCTGTGTTTCATCAACACTTCGTAGGTCCACACATTACAGAATGCCTCCAGATATGCATCGGAAGCTACTACTGGTCTTCCAGGGAACGATCAAAGCGTAGACTGTTAGAGAATTACTCCCATGGAGGAAAGTGCGCATGGTGACTGTTGTATTCACTCCCGATGCAATATCTGTGTTTCATCAACACTCTGATAGTCCACAGATTACAGAATGCTTCCTGATGTGCATCGGAAACTACTACTGGTCTTCCAGGGAACGATCAAAGCGTAGACTGTTTGAGACATTACTCCCATGGAGGAAAGTGCGCATGGTGACTGTTGTATTCAATCTGGATGCAATATCTGTGTTTCATCAACACTCTGACAGTCCACAGATTACAGAATGCCTCCAGATGTGCATCGGAAACTACTACTGGTCTTCCAGGGAACGATCAAGGCTAAACAGTTTGAGACAATTCTCCCATGGAGGAAAGGGCGCATGGTGAGTGTTGTATTCAATCCCGAAGCAATTTCTGTGTTCCTAAACACTCTGATAGTCCACAGATTACAGAATGGCTCCAGATGTGTATCGGAAACTACTACTGGTCTTCCTGAGAACGATCAAAGCGTAGACTGTTTGAGACATTACTCCCATGGAGGAAAGTGCGCATGGTGACTGTTGTATTCAATCCCGATGCGATAACTGTGTTTCATCAACACTCTGATAGTCCACAGATTAAAAAATAGCTTGCAGATGTGCATCTGAAACTACTACTGGTCTTCCAGGGAACGATCAAAGCGCAGACTGTTTGAGACATTACTACCATAGAGAAATGTGCCCATGGTGACTGTTGTATTCAATCCCGATGCAATTTCTGTGTTTCATCAACACTGATAGTCCACAGATCACAGAATGCCTCCAGATGTGCATCGGAAACTACTACTGGTCTTCGATAAACGATCAAAGCGTAGACTGCTTGAGACATCACTCCCATGGAGGAAAGTGCGCATGGTGACTGTTGTATTCAATCTCGATGCAATTTCTGTGTTTCATCAACACTCTGATAGTCCAGAGATTACAGAATACCTCCAGATGTGCATCGGAAACTACTACTGGTCTTCCAGGGAACGATCAAAGCGTAAACTGATTGAGACAATACTCCCATGGAGGAAAGTGCGCATGGTGACTGTTGTATTGAATCCCGAAGCAATTTCTGTGTTCCTAAACACTCAGATAGTCCACAGATTACAGAATGCTTCCAGATTTGTATCATAAAGTACTACTGGTCTTCCAGGGAACGATCAAACCGTATACTGTTTGAGACATTGCTCTCATGGAGGAAAGTGCGCATGGTGACTGTCGTATTCAATCATAATGCAATTTCCGAGGTTCATCAACACTCTGATAGTCCACAGATTACAGAATGATTCCAGATGTGCATCGGAAACTACTACTGGTCTTCCAGGGAACGATCAAAGCGTAGACTGTTTGAGACATCACTCCCATGGATGAGAGTGCGCATGGTGACTGTTGTATTCAATCTCGATGCAATTTCTGTGTTTCATCAACACTGTGATAGTCCACAGATTACTGAATGCCTCCAGATGTGCATCGGAAACTACTACTGGTCTTCCAGGGAACGATCAAAGCGTAGACTGTTTGAGACATCACTCCCATGGATGAGAGTGCGCATGGTGACTGTTGTATTCAATCTCGATGCAATTTCTGTGTTTCATCAACACTCTGATAGTCCACAGATTACTGAATGCCTCCAGATGTGCATCGGAAACTACTACTGGTCTTCCAGGGAACGATGAAAGCGTAGACTGTTTGCGACATCACTCCCATGGATGAGAGTGCGCATGGTGACTGTTGTATTCAATCTCGATGCAATTTCTGTGTTTCATCAACACTTAGAAGGTCCACAGATTACAGAATGCCTCCAGATATGCATCGGAAGCTACTACTGGTCTTCCATCGAACGATCAAAGCGTAGACTGTTAGAGAATTACTCCCATGGAGGAAAGTGCGCATGGTGACTGTTGTATTCACTCCCGATGCAATATCTGTGTTTCATCAACATTCTGATAGTCCACAGATTACAGAATGCTTCCAGATGTGCATCGGAAACTACTACTTATCTTCCAGGAAACGATCCAAGCGTAGACTGTTTGAGACATTACTCCCATTTAGGAAAGTGCGCATGGTAACTGTTGTACTCAATCCGGATGCAATATCTGTGTTTCATCAACACTCTGACAGTCCACAGATTACTGAATGCCTCCAGATGTGCATCGGAAAGTACTACTGGTCTTCCAGGGAACGATGAAAGCGTAGACTGTTTGTGACATTACTCCCATGGAGGAAAGTGCGCATAGTGACTGTTGTATTCAATCCCGAGGCAATATCTGTGTTTCATCAACACTTTGTAGGTCCACAGATTACAGAATGCCTCCAGATATGCATCGGAAACTACTACTGGGCTTCCAGGGAACGATCAAAGCGTAGACTGTTTGAGAATTACTCCCATGGAGGAAAGTGCGCATGGTGAATGTTGTATTCAATACCGATGGAATTTCAGTGTTTCATGAACACTCTGATTGTCCACAGATTACAGAGTGCCTCCAGATGTTCATCGAAAACTACTACCGCTAATCCAGGGAACGATCAAACCGTAGACTGTTTGAGACATTACTCCCATGGAGGAAAGTTCGCATGGTGACTGTTGTATTCAATCCCAAGGCAATTTCTGTGTTTCATCGACACTTTGAAGGTCCACAGATTACAGAATGCCTCCAGATATGCATCGGAAGCTACTACTGGTCTTCCACTGAACGATCAAAGCGTAGACTGTTAGAGAATTACTCCCATGGAGGAAAGTGCGCATGGTGACTGTTGTAATCACTCCCGATGCAAGATCTGTGTTTCATCAACACTCTGATAGTCCACAGATTACAGAATGCTTCCAGATGTGCATCGGAAACTACTACTGGTCTGCCAGGGAACGATCAAAGCGTAGACTGTTTGAGACATTACTCCCATGGAGGAAAGTGCGCATGGTGACTGTTGTATTCAATCCCGAAGCAATTTCTGTGTTCCTAAACACTCTGATAGTCCACAGATTACAGAATGCCTCCAGATGTGTATCGGAAACTACTACTGGTCTTCCTGAGAACGATCAAAGCGTAGACTGTTTGAGACATTACTCCCATGGAGGAAAGTGCGGATGGTGACTGTTGTATTCAATCCCGATGCAATTTCTGTGTGTCATCAACACTGTGATGGTACACAGATTACAGAATGCCTCCAGATTTGCATCGGAAACTACTACTGGTCTGCCAGGGAACGTTCAAAGCGTAGTCTCTTTGAGACATTACTCCCATGGAGGAAAGTGCGCATGGTGACTGTTGAATTCAATCCCGATGCAATTTCTGTGTTTCATCAACACGCTGATAGTCCACAGATTACAGAATGGCTCCAGATGTGCATCGGAAACTAGTACTGGCCTTCCAGGGAGCAATCAAAGCGTAGACTGTTAGAGAATTACTCCCATGGAGGAAAGTGCGCATGGTGACTGTTGTAGTCACTCCCGATGCAATATCTGTGTTTCATCAACACTCTGATAGTCCACAGATTACAGAATGCTTCCAGATGTGCATCGGAAACTACTACTTATTTTCCAGGGAACGATCCAAGCGTAGACTGTTTGAGACATTACTCCAATGGAGGAAAGCGCGCATGGTGACTGTTGTATTCAATCCGGATGCAATAACTGTGTTTCATCAACACTCTGACAGTCCACAGATTACTTAATGCCTCCAGATGTGCATCGGAAAGTACTACTGGTCTTCCAGGGAACGATGAAAGCGTAGACTGTTTGTGACATTACTCCCATGGAGGAAAGTGCGCATAGTGAATGTTGTATTCAATCCCAAGGCAATTTCTGTGTTTCATCAACACTTTGTAGGTCCACAGATTACAGAATGCCTCCAGATATGCATCGGAAACTACTACTGGGCTTCCAGGGAACGATCAACGCGTAGACTGTTTGAGAATTACTCCCATGGAGAAAAGTGCGATTGGTGACTGTTGTATTCAATACCGATGGAATTTCTGTGTTTCATGAACACTCTGATAGTCCACAGATTACAGAGTGCCTCCAGATGTTCATCGGAAACTACTACCGCTAATCCAGGGAATGCTCAAAGCGCAGACTGTTTGAGACATTACTCCCATGGAGGAAAGTTCGCATGGTGACTGTTGTATTCAATCACAAGGCAATTTCTGTGTTTCATCGACACTTTGAAGGTCCACAGATTACAGAATGCCTCCAGATATGCATCGGAAGCTACTACTGGTCTTCCAGGGAACGATCAAAGCGTAGACTGTTAGAGAATTACTCCCATGGAGGAAAGTGCGCATGCCGACTGTTGTATTCACTCCCGATGCAATATCTGTGTTTCATCAACATTCTGATAGTCCACAGATTACAGAATGCTTCCAGATGTGCATCGGAAACTACTACTTATCTTCCAGGGAACGATCCAAGCGTAGACTGTTTGAGACATTACTCCCATGGAGGAAAGTGCGCATGGTGACTGTTGTATTCAATCCGGATGCAATATCTGTGTTTCATCAACACTCTGACAGTCCACAGATTACTGAATGCCTCCAGATGTGCATCGGAAAGTACTACTGGTCTTCCAGGGAACGATGAAAGCGTAGACTGTTTGTGACATTACTCCCATGGAGGAAAGTGCGCATAGTGACTGTTGTATTCAATCCCGATGCAATTTCTGTGTGTCATCAACACTGTGATGGTACACAGATTACAGAATGCCTCCAGATGTGCATCGGAAACTACTACTGGCCTGCCAGGGAACGTTCAAAGCGTAGTCTCTTTGAGACATTACTCCCATGGAGGAAAATTCGCATGGTGACTGTTGAATTCAATCCCGATGCAATTTCTGTGTTTCATCGACACTTTGAAGGTCCACAGATTACAGAATGCCTCCAGATATGCATCGGAAGCTACTACTGGTCTTCCACTGAACGATCAAAGCGTAGACTGTTAGGGAATTACTCCCATGGAGGAAAGTGCGCATGGTGACTGCTGTAATCACTCCCGATGCAAGATCTGTGTTTCATCAACACGCTGATAGTCCACAGATTACAGAATGGCTCCAGATGTGCATCGGAAACTAGTACTGGCCTTCCAGGGAACGATCAAAGCGTAGACTGTTAGAGAATTACTCCCATGGAGGAAAGTGCGCATGGTGACTGTTGTAGTCACTCCCGAGGCAATATCTGTGTTTCATCAACACTCTGATAGTCCACAGATTACAGAATGCTTCCAGATATGCATCGGAAACTACTACTTATCTTCCAGGGAACGATCCAAGCGTAGACTGTTTGAGACATTACTCCAATGGAGGAAAGTGCGCATGGTGACTGTTGTATTCAATCCGGATGCAATATCTGTGTTTCATCAACACTCTGACAGTCCACAGATTACAGAATGCCTCCAGATGTGCATCGGAAACTACTACTGGTCTTCCAGGGAACGATCAAATCGTAGACTGTTTGAGACATCACTCCCATGGATGAGAGTGCGCATGGTGACTGTTGTATTCAATCTCGATGAAATTTCTGTGTTTCATCAACACTCTGATAGTCCACAGATTACTGAATGCCTCCAGATGTGCATCGGAAAGTACTACTGGTCTTCCAGGGAACGATGAAAGCGTAGACTAATTGAGACATTACTCCCATGGAGGAAAGTGCGCATAGTGACTGTTGTATTCAATCCCGAGGCAATTTCTGTGTTTCATCAACACTTTGTAGGTCCACAGATTACAGAATGCCTCCAGATATGCATCGGAAACTACTACTGGACTTCCAGGGAACGATCAAAGCGTAGACTGTTTGAGAATTACTCCCACGGAGGAAAGTGCTCATGGTGACTGTTGTATTCAATACCGATGGAATTTCTGTGTTTCATGAACACTCTGATAGTCCACAGATTACAGAATGCCTCCAGATGATCATCGGAAACTACTACCGCTCTTCCAGGGAACGATCAAACCGTAGACTGTTTGAGACATTACTCTCATGGAGGAAAGTTCGCATGGTGACTGTTGTATTCAATCCCAATGCAATTTTTGTGTTTCATCGACACTTTGAAGGTCCACAGATTACAGAATGCCTCCAGATATGCATCGGAAGGTACTACTGGTCTTCCAGGGAACGATCAAAGCGTAGACTGTTAGAGAATTACTCCCATGGAGGAAAGTGCGCATGGTGACTGTTGTATTCACTCCCGATGCAAGATCTGTGTTTCATCAACACGCTGATAGTCCACAGATTACAGAATGGCTCCAGATGTGCATCGGAAACTAGTACTGGCCTTCCAGGGAACGATCAAAGCGTAGACTGTTAGAGAATTACTCCAATGGAGGAAAGTGCGCATGGTGACTGTTGTAGTCACTCCCGATGCAATATCTGTGTTTCATCAACACTCTGATAGTCCACAGATTACAGAATGCTTCCAGATATGCATCGGAAACTACTACTTATCTTCCAGGGAACGATCCAAGCGTAGACTGTTTGAGACATTACTCCAATGGAGGAAAGTGCGCATGGTGACTGTTGTATTCAATCCGGATGCAATATCTGTGTTTCATCAACACTCTGACAGTCCATAGATTACAGAATGCCTCCAGATGTGCATCGGAAACTACTACTGGTCTTCCAGGGAACGATCAAATCGTAGACTGTTTGAGACATCACTCCCATGGATGAGAGTGCGCATGGTGACTGTTGTATTCAATCTCGATGAAATTTCTGTGTTTCATCAACACTCTGATAGTCCACAGATTACTGAATGCCTCCAGATGTGCATCGGAAAGTACTACTGGTCTTCCAGGGAACGATGAAAGCGTAGACTAATTGAGACATTACTCCCATGGAGGAAAGTGCGCATAGTGACTGTTGTATTCAATCCCGAGGCAATTTCTGTGTTTCATCAACACTTTGTATGTCCACAGATTACAGAATGCCTCCAGATATGCATCGGAAACTACTACATGACTTCCAGGGAACGATCAAAGCGTAGACTGTTTGAGAATTACTCCCACGGAGGAAAGTGCTCATGGTGACTGTTGTATTCAATACCGATGGAATTTCTGTGTTTCATGAACACTCTGATAGTCCACAGATTACAGAATGCCTCCAGATGATCATCGGAAACTACTACCGCTCTTCCAGGGAACGATCAAACCGTAGACTGTTTGAGACATTACTCCCATGGAGGAAAGTTCGCATGGTGACTGTTGTATTCAATCCCAATGCAATTTTTGTGTTTCATCGACACTTTGAAGGTCCACAGATTACAGAATGCCTCCAGATATGCATCGGAAGGTACTACTGGTCTTCCAGGGAACGATCAAAGCGTAGACTGTTAGAGAATTACTCCCATGGAGGAAAGTGCGCATGGTGACTGTTGTATTCACTCCCGATGCAATATCTGTGTTTCATCAACACTCTGATAGTCCACAGATTACAGTATGATTCCTGATGTGCATCGGAAACTACTACTGGTCTTCCAGGGAACGATCAAAGCGTAGACTGTTTGAGACATTACTCCCATGGAGGAAAGTGCGCATGGTGACTGTTGTATTCAATCTGGATGCAATATCTGTGTTTCATCAACACTCTGACAGTCCACAGATTACAGAATGCCTCCAGATGTGCATCGGAAACTACTACTGGTCTTCCAGGGAATGACCAAAGCGTAGACTGTTTGAGACATCACTCCCATGGAGGAAAGTGCGCATGGTGACTGTTGTATTCAATCCCGTTGCAATTTCTGTGTTTCATCAAAACTCTGATAGTGCACAGATTACAGAATTCCTCCAGATGTGAATCGGAAAGTACTACTGGTCTTCCAGGGAACGATGAAAGCGTAGACTGTTTGAGACATTACTCCCATGGAGGAAATTGCGCATGGTGACTGTTGTATTCAATCCCGATGCGATAACTGTGTTTCATCAACACTCTGATAGTCCACACATTAAAAATTTGCTTGCAGATGTGCATCATAAACTACTACTGGTCTTCCAGGGAACGATCAAAGCGTAGACTGTTTGAGACAATACTACCATGGAGGAATGTTCGCATGGTGACTGCTGTATTCAATCCCGATGCGATAACTGTGTTTCATCAACACTCTGATAGTCCACAGATTACAGAATGCTTCCAGATGTGCATCTGAAACTACTACTGGTGTTCCAGGGAACGATCAAAGCGCAGACTGTTTGAGACATTACTACCATAGAGAAATGTGCCCATGGTGACTGTTGTATTCAATCCCGATGCAATTTCTGTGTTTCATCAACACTCTGATAGTCCAAAGATCACAGAATGCCTCCAGATGTGCATCGGAAACTACTACTGGTCTTCGATAAACGATCAAAGCGAAGACTGTTTGAGACATCACTCCCATGGAGGAAAGTGCGCATGGTGACTGTTGTATTCAATCTCGATGCAATTTCTGTGTTTCATCAACACTCTGATAGTCCAGAGATTACAGAATGCCTCCAGATGTGCATCGGAAACTACTACTGGTCTTCCAGGTAACGATCAAAGCGTAAACTGTTTGAGACAATACTCCCATGGAGGAAAGTGCGCATGGTGACTGTTGTATTCAATCCCGAAGCAATTTCTGTGTTCCTAAACACTCAGATAGTCCATAGATTACAGAATGCTTCCAGATTTGTATCGGAAACTACTACTTGTCGTCCTGGGAAAGATCAAATCGTAGACTGTTTGACACATTACTCCCATGGAGGAAACGGCTCATGGTGACTGTTGTATCAATCCCGATGCAACTTCTATGTTTCATCAACACTCTGATGGTCCACAGATTAAAAAATTGCTTGCAGATGTGCATCGGAAACTGCTACTGGTCTTCCAGGGAACGATCAAAGCGTAGACTCTTTGAGACATTACTCCCATGGAGGAAAGTGCGCATGGTAACGGTTGTATTCAATCCTGATGCAATTTCTGTGTTTCATCAACACTCTGATAGTCCACATATTACAGAATGCCTCCAGATGTGCATCGAAAACTACTACTGGTCTTCCTGGGAAAGACCAAAATGTAGACTGTTTGAGACATTACTCCCATGGAGGAAAGTGCGCATGGTGACTGTTGAATTCAATCCCGATGCAATTTCTGTGTTTCATCAACACTCTGATAGTCCACAGATTACAGAATGGCTCCAGATGTGCATTGGTAACTAGTACTGGTCTTCCAGGGAACGATCAAAGCGTAGGCTGTTAGAGATATTACTCGCATTGAGGAAAGTTCGCATGGTGACTGTTGTATTCAATCCCGATGCGATAACTGTGTTTAATCAACACTCGGATAGTCCACACATTACAGAATGTTTCCAGATGTGCATGGGAAACTACTACAGGTCTTCCAGGGAACGATCAAAGCGTAGACTGTTTGAGACATTACTCCCATGGAGGAAAGTGCGCATGGTGACTGTTGTATTCAATCCCGATGCAATTTCTGTGTTTCATCAAAACTCTGATAGTGCACAGATTACAGAATGCCTCCAGATGTGCATCGGAAACTACTACTGGTCTTCCAGGGAACGATCAAGTCGTAAACTGTTTGAGACAATACTCCCATGGAGGAAAGTGCGCATGGTGAGTGTTGTATTCAATCCCGAAGCAATTTCTGTGTTCCTAAACACTCTGATAGTCCACAGATTACAGAATGCCTCCAGATGTGTATCGGAAACTACTACTGGTCGGCCTGGGAACGATCAAAGCGTAGACTCTTTGAGACATTACTCCCATGGAGGAAAGTGTGCATGGTGACTCTTGTATTCAATCCCGATGCAATTTTGCTTTCATCAACACTCTGATAGTCCACAGAATACAGAATGCCTCCAGATGTGCATCGGAAGCTACTACTGGTCTTCCAGGGTACGATTAAAGCGTAGACTCTTTGAGACATTACTCCCATGGAGGAAAGTTCGCATGGTGACTGTTGTATTCAATCCCGAGGCAATTTCTGTGTTTCATCAACACTTTGTATGTCCACAGATTACAGAATGCCTCCAGATATGCATCGGAAACTACTACATGACTTCCAGGGAACGATCAAAGCGTAGACTGTTTGAGAATTACTCCCACGGAGGAAAGTGCTCATGGTGACTGTTGTATTCAATACCGATGGAATTTCTGTGTTTCATGAACACTCTGATAGTCCACAGATTACAGAATGCCTCCAGACGATCATCGGAAACTACTACCGCTCTTCCAGGGAACGATCAAACCGTAGACTGTTTGAGACATTACTCCCATGGAGGAAAGTTCGCATGGTGACTGTTGTATTCAATCCCAATGCAATTTTTGTGTTTCATCGACACTTTGAAGGTCCACAGATTACAGAATGCCTCCAGATATGCATCGGAAGGTACTACTGGTCTTCCAGGGAACGATCAAAGCGTAGACTGTTAGAGAATTACTCCCATGGAGGAAAGTGCGCATGGTGACTGTTGTATTCACTCCCGATGCAATATCTGTGTTTCATCAACACTCTGATAGTCCACAGATTACAGTATGATTCCTGATGTGCATCGGAAACTACTACTGGTCTTCCAGGGAACGATCAAAGCGTAGACTGTTTGAGACATTACTCCCATGGAGGAAAGTGCGCATGGTGACTGTTGTATTCAATCTGGATGCAATATCTGTGTTTCATCAACACTCTGACAGTCCACAGATTACAGAATGCCTCCAGATGTGCATCGGAAACTACTACTGGTCTTCCAGGGAACGACCAAAGCGTAGACTGTTTGAGACATCACTCCCATGGAGGAAAGTGCGCATGGTGACTGTTGTATTCAATCCCGTTGCAATTTCTGTGTTTCATCAAAACTCTGATAGTGCACAGATTACAGAATGCCTCCAGATGTGAATCGGAAAGTACTACTGGTCTTCCAGGGAACGATGAAAGCGTAGACTGTTTGAGACATTACTCCCATGGAGGAAATTGCGCATGGTGACTGTTGTATTCAATCCCGATGCGATAACTGTGTTTCATCAACACTCTGATAGTCCACACATTAAAAAATTGCTTGCAGATGTGCATCATAAACTACTACTGGTCTTCCAGGGAACGATCAAAGCGTAGACTGTTTGAGACAATACTACCATGGAGGAATGTTCGCATGGTGACTGCTGTATTCAATCCCGATGCGATAACTGTGTTTCATCAACACTCTGATAGTCCACAGATTACAGAATGCTTCCAGATGTGCATCTGAAACTACTACTGGTGTTCCAGGGAACGATCAAAGCGCAGACTGTTTGAGACATTACTACCATAGAGAAATGTGCCCATGGTGACTGTTGTATTCAATCCCGATGCAATTTCTGTGTTTCATCAACACTCTGATAGTCCAAAGATCACAGAATGCCTCCAGATGTGCATCGGAAACTACTACTGGTCTTCGATAAACGATCAAAGCGAAGACTGTTTGAGACATCACTCCCATGGAGGAAAGTGCGCATGGTGACTGTTGTATTCAATCTCGATGCAATTTCTGTGTTTCATCAACACTCTGATAGTCCAGAGATTACAGAATGCCTCCAGATGTGCATCGGAAACTACTACTGGTCTTCCAGGTAACGATCAAAGCGTAAACTGTTTGAGACAATACTCCCATGGAGGAAAGTGCGCATGGTGACTGTTGTATTCAATCCCGAAGCAATTTCTGTGTTCCTAAACACTCAGATAGTCCATAGATTACAGAATGCTTCCAGATTTGTATCGGAAACTACTACTTGTCGTCCTGGGAAAGATCAAATCGTAGACTGTTTGACACATTACTCCCATGGAGGAAACTGCTCATGGTGACTGTTGTATCAATCCCGATGCAACTTCTATGTTTCATCAACACTCTGATGGTCCACAGATTAAAAAATTGCTTGCAGATGTGCATCGGAAACTGCTACTGGTCTTCCAGGGAACGATCAAGGCGTAGACTCTTTGAGACATTACTCCCATGGAGGAAAGTGCGCATGGTAACGGTTGTATTCAATCCTGATGCAATTTCTGTGTTTCATCAACACTCTGATAGTCCACAGATTACAGAATGCCTCCAGATGTGCATCGAAAACTACTACTGGTCTTCCTGGGAAAGACCAAAATGTAGACTGTTTGAGACATTACTCCCATGGAGGAAAGTCCGCATGGTGACTGTTGAATTCAATCCCGATGCAATTTCTGTGTTTCATCAACACTCTGATAGTCCACAGATTACAGAATGGCTCCAGATGTGCATTGGTAACTAGTACTGGTCTTCCAGGGAACGATCAAAGCGTAGGCTGTTAGAGATATTACTCGCATTGAGGAAAGTTCGCATGGTGACTGTTGTATTCAATCCCGATGCGATAACTGTGTTTAATCAACACTCGGATAGTCCACAGATTACAGAATGTTTCCAGATGTGCATGGGAAACTACTACTGGTCTTCCAGGGAACGATCAAAGCGTAGACTGTTTGAGACATTACTCCCATGGAGGAAAGTGCGCATGGTGACTGTTGTATTCAATCCCGATGCAATTTCTGTGTTTCATCAAAACTCTGATAGTGCACAGATTACAGAATGCCTCCAGATGTGCATCGGAAACTACTACTGGTCTTCCAGGGAACGATCAAGTCGTAAACTGTTTGAGACAATACTCCCATGGAGGAAAGTGCGCATGGTGACTGTTGAATTCAATCCCGATGCAATTTCTGTGTTCCTAAACACTCTGATAGTCCACAGATTACAGAATGCCTCCAGATGTGTATCGGAAAATACTACTGGTCGGCCTGGGAACGATCAAAGCGTAGACTCTTTGAGACATTACTCCCATGGAGGAAAGTGTGCATGGTGACTCTTGTATTCAATCCCGATGCAATTTTGCTTTCGTCAACACTCTGATAGTCCACAGAATACAGAATGCCTCCAGATGTGCATCGGAAGCTACTACTGGTCTTCCAGGGAACGATCAAAGCGTAGACTCTTTGAGACATTACTCCCATGGAGGAAAGTTCGCATGGTGACTGTTGTATTCAATCCCGATGCAATTTCTGTGTTTCATCAACTCTCTGATCATCCACAGATTACAGTATGCCTCCAGATGTGCGTCGGAAACTACTACTGGTCTTCCAGGGAACGATCAAAGCGTAGACTGTTTGAGACATTACTGCCATGGAGGAAAGTGCGCATGGTGACTGTTGTATTCAATCCCGAGGCAATTTCTGTGTTTCATCAACACTCTGATAGTCCACAGATTTCAGAATGCCTCCAGATGTGTATCGGAAACTACTACTGGTCTTCCAGGGAACGATCAAAGCGTAGACTGTTTGAGACATTACTCCTATGGAGGAAAGTGCGCATTGTGACTGTTGTATTCAATGCCGATGCGATAACTGTGTTTCATCGACACTCTGATAGTCCACAGATTAAAAAATGCTTCCAGATGTGCATCGGAAACTACTACTGGTCTTCCAGGGAACGATCAATGCGTAGACTGTTAGAGAATTACTCCAATGGAGAAAAGTGCGCATGGTGACTGTTGTAGTCACTCCCGATGCAATATCTGTGTTTCATCAACACTCTGATAGTCCACAGATTACAGAATGCTTCCAGATATGCATCGGAAACTACTACTTATCTTCCAGGGAACGATCCAAGCGTACACTGTTTGAGACATTACTCCCATGGAGGAAATTGCGCATGGTGACTGTTGTATTCAATCCCGAAGCAATTTCTGTGTTCCTAAACACTCTGATAGTCCACAGATTACAGAATGCCTCCAGATGTGTATCGGAAACTACTACTGGTCTTCCTGAGAACGATCAAAGCGTAGACTGTTTGAGACATTACTCCCATGGAGGAAACTGCGCATGGTGACTGTTGTATTCAATCCCGATGCAATTTCTGTGTTTCATCAACACTGTGATGGTACACAGATTACAGAATGCCCCCAGATGTGCATCGGAAACTACTACTGGTCTGCCAGGGAACGTTCAAAGCGTAGTCTCTTTGAGACATTACTCCCATGGAGGAAAGTGCGCATGGTGACTGTTGTATTCACTCCCGATGCAAGATCTGTGTTTCATCAACACGCTGATAGTCCACAGATTACAGAATGGCTCCAGATGTGCATCGGAAACTAGTACTGGCCTTCCAGGGAACGATCAAAGCGTAGACTGTTAGAGAATTACTCCAATGGAGAAAAGTGCGCATGGTGACTGTTGTAGTCACTCCCGATGCAATATCTGTGTTTCATCAACACTCTGATAGTCCACAGATTACAGAATGCTTCCAGATATGCATCGGAAACTACTACTTATCTTCCAGGGAACGATCCAAGCGTACACTGTTTGAGACATTACTCCAATGGAGGAAAGTGCGCATGGTGACTGTTGTATTCAATCCGGATGCAATATCTGTGTTTCATCAACACTCTGACAGTCCACAGATTACAGAATGCCTCCAGATGTGCATCGGAAACTACTACTGGTCTTCCAGGGAACGATCAAATCGTAGACTGTTTGAGACATCACTCCCATGGATGAGAGTGCGCATGGTGACTGTTGTATTCAATCTCGATGAAATTTCTGTGTTTCATCAACACTCTGATAGTCCACAGATTACTGAATGCCTCCAGATGTGCATCGGAAAGTACTACTGGTCTTCCAGGGAACGATGAAAGCGTAGACTAATTGAGACATTACTCCCATGGAGGAAAGTGCGCATAGTGACTGTTGTATTCAATCCCGAGGCAATTTCTGTGTTTCATCAACACTTTGTATGTCCACAGATTACAGAATGCCTCCAGATATGCATCGGAAACTACTACATGACTTCCAGGGAACGATCAAAGCGTAGACTGTTTGAGAACTACTCCCACGGAGGAAAGTGCTCATGGTGACTGTTGTATTCAATACCGATGGAATTTCTGTGTTTCATGAACACTCTGATAGTCCACAGATTACAGAATGCCTCCAGATGATCATCGGAAACTACTACCGCTTTTCCAGGGAACGATCAAACCGTAGACTGTTTGAGACATTACTCCCATGGAGGAAAGTTCGCATGGTGACTGTTGTATTCAATCCCAATGCAATTTTTGTGTTTCATCGACACTTTGAAGGTCCACAGATTACAGAATGCCTCCAGATATGCATCGGAAGGTACTACTGGTCTTCCAGGGAACGATCAAAGCGTAGACTGTTAGAGAATTACTCCCATGGAGGAAAGTGCGCATGGTGACTGTTGTATTCACTCCCGATGCAATATCTGTGTTTCATCAACACTCTGATAGTCCACAGATTACAGTATGATTCCTGATGTGCATCGGAAACTACTACTGGTCTTCCAGGGAACGATCAAAGCGTAGACTGTTTGAGACATTACTCCCATGGAGGAAAGTGCGCATGGTGACTGTTGTATTCAATCTGGATGCAATATCTGTGTTTCATCAACACTCTGACAGTCCACAGATTACAGAATGCCTCCAGATGTACATCGGAAACTACTACTGGTCTTCCAGGGAACGACCAAAGCGTAGACTGTTTGAGACATCACTCCCATGGAGGAAAGTGCGCATGGTGACTGTTGTATTCAATCCCGTTGCAATTTCTGTGTTTCATCAAAACTCTGATAGTGCACAGATTACAGAATGCCTCCAGATGTGAATCGGAAAGTACTACTGGTCTTCCAGGGAACGATGAAAGCGTAGACTGTTTGAGACATTACTCCCATGGAGGAAATTGCGCATGGTGACTGTTGTATTCAATCCCGATGCGATAACTGTGTTTCATCAACACTCTGATAGTCCACACATTAAAAAATTGCTTGCAGATGTGCATCATAAACTACTACTGGTCTTCCAGGGAACGATCAAAGCGTAGACTGTTTGAGACAATACTACCATGGAGGAATGTTCGCATGGTGACTGCTGTATTCAATCCCGATGCGATAACTGTGTTTCATCAACACTCTGATAGTCCACAGATTACAGAATGCTTCCAGATGTGCATCTGAAACTACTACTGGTGTTCCAGGGAACGATCAAAGCGCAGACTGTTTGAGACATTACTACCATAGAGAAATGTGCCCATGGTGACTGTTGTATTCAATCCCGATGCAATTTCTGTGTTTCATCAACACTCTGATAGTCCAAAGATCACAGAATGCCTCCAGATGTGCATCGGAAACTACTACTGGTCTTCGATAAACGATCAAAGCGAAGACTGTTTGAGACATCACTCCCATGGAGGAAAGTGCGCATGGTGACTGTTGTATTCAATCTCGATGCAATTTCTGTGTTTCATCAACACTCTGATAGTCCAGAGATTACAGAATGCCTCCAGATGTGCATCGGAAACTACTACTGGTCTTCCAGGTAACGATCAAAGCGTAAACTGTTTGAGACAATACTCCCATGGAGGAAAGTGCGCATGGTGACTGTTGTATTCAATCCCGAAGCAATTTCTGTGTTCCTAAACACTCAGATAGTCCATAGATTACAGAATGCTTCCAGATTTGTATCGGAAACTACTACTTGTCGTCCTGGGAAAGATCAAATCGTAGACTGTTTGACACATTACTCCCATGGAGGAAACGGCTCATGGTGACTGTTGTATCAATCCCGATGCAACTTCTATGTTTCATCAACACTCTGATGGTCCACAGATTAAAAAATTGCTTGCAGATGTGCATCGGAAACTGCTACTGGTCTTCCAGGGAACGATCAAAGCGTAGACTCTTTAAGACATTACTCCCATGGAGGAAAGTGCGCATGGTAACGGTTGTATTCAATCCTGATGCAATCTCTGTGTTTCATCAACACTCTGATAGTCCACAGATTACAGAATGCCTCCAGATGTGCATCGAAAACTACTACTGGTCTTCCTGGGAAAGACCAAAATGTAGACTGTTTGAGACATTACTCCCATGGAGGAAAGTGCGCATGGTGACTGTTGAATTCAATCCCGATGCAATTTCTGTGTTTCATCAACACTCTGATAGTCCACAGATTACAGAATGGCTCCAGATGTGCATTGGTAACTAGTACTGGTCTTCCAGGGAACGATCAAAGCGTAGGCTGTTAGAGATATTACTCGCATTGAGGAAAGTTCGCATGGTGACTGTTGTATTCAATCCCGATGCGATAACTGTGTTTAATCAACACTCGGATAGTCCACAGATTACAGAATGTTTCCAGATGTGCATGGGAAACTACTACTGGTCTTCCAGGGAACGATCAAAGCGTAGACTGTTTGAGACATTACTCCCATGGAGGAAAGTGCGCATGGTGACTGTTGTATTCAATCCCGATGCAATTTCTGTGTTTCATCAAAACTCTGATAGTGCACAGATTACAGAATGCCTCCAGATGTGCATCGGAAACTACTACTGGTCTTCCAGGGAACGATCAAGTCGTAAACTGTTTGAGACAATACTCCCATGGAGGAAAGTGCGCATGGTGAGTGTTGTATTCAATCCCGAAGCAATTTCTGTGTTCCTAAACACTCTGATAGTCCACAGATTACAGAATGCCTCCAGATGTGTATCGGAAACTACTACTGGTCGGCCTGGGAACGATCAAAGCGTAGACTCTTTGAGACATTACTCCCATGGAGGAAAGTGTGCATGGTGACTCTTGTATTCAATCCCGATGCAATTTTGGTTTCATCAACACTCTGATAGTCCACAGAATACAGAATGCCTCCAGATGTGCATCGGAAGCTACTACTGGTCTTCCAGGGTACGATCAAAGCATAGACTCTTTGAGACATTACTCCCATGGAGGAAAGTTCGCATGGTGACTGTTGTATTCAATCCCGATGCAATTTCTGTGTTTCATCAAGACCCTGATAGTCCACAGATTACAGCATGCCTCCAGATGTGCATCCGAAGCTACTACTGGTCCTCCAGGGAACGATCAAAGCGTAGACTCTTTGAGACATTACTCCCATGGAGGAAAGTTCGCATGGTGACTGTTGTATTCAATCCCGATGCAATTTCTGTGTTTCATCAACTCTCTGATCATCCACAGATTACAGTATGCCTCCAGATGTGTGTCGGAAACTACTACTGGTCTTCCAGGGAACGATCAAAGCGTAGACTGTTTGAGACATTACTGCCATGGAGGAAAGTGCGCATGGTGACTGTTGTATTCAATCCCGAGGCAATTTCTGTGTTTCATCAACACTCTGATAGTCCACAGATTTCAGAATGCCTCCAGATGTGTATCGGAAACTACTACTGGTCTTCCAGGGAACGATCAAAGCGTAGACTGTTTGAGACATTACTCCTATGGAGGAAAGTGCGCATTGTGACTGTTGTATTCAATGCCGATGCGATAACTGTGTTTCATCGACACTCTGATAGTCCACAGATTAAAAAATGCTTCCAGATGTGCATCGGAAACTGCTACTGGTCTTCCAGGGAACGATCAAAGCGTAGACTGTTTGAGACATTACTCCCATGGAGGAAATTGCGCATGGTGACTGTTGTATTCAATCCCGAAGCAATTTCTGTGTTCCTAAACACTCTGATAGTCCACAGATTACAGAATGCCTCCAGATGTGTATCGGAAACTACTACTGGTCTTCCTGAGAACGATCAAAGCGTAGACTGTTTGAGACATTACTCCCATGGAGGAAACTGCGCATGGTGACTGTTGTATTCAATCCCGATGCAATTTCTGTGTTTCATCAACACTGTGATGGTACACAGATTACAGAATGCCCCCAGATGTGCATCGGAAACTACTACTGGTCTGCCAGGGAACGTTCAAAGCGTAGTCTCTTTGAGACATTACTCCCATGGAGGAAAGTGCGCATGGTGACTGTTGAATTCAATCCCGATGCAATTTCTGTGTTTCATCAACACGCTGATAGTCCACAGATTCCAGAATGGCTCCAGATGTGCATCGGAAACTAGTACTGGCCTTCCAGGGAACGATCAAAGCGTAGACTGTTAGAGAATTACTCACATGGAGGAAAGTGCGCATGGTGACTGTTGTAGTCACTCCCGATGCAATATCTGTGATTCATCAACACTCTGATAGTCCATAGGTTACAGAATGCTTCCAGATGTGCATCGGAAACTACTACTTATGTTCCAGGGAACGATCCAAGCGTAGACTGTTTGAGACATTACTCCAATGGAGGAAAGTGCGCATGGTGACTGTTGTATTCAATCCGGATGCAATATCTGTGTTTCATCAACACTCTGACAGTCCACAGATTACTGAATGCCTCCAGATGTGCATCGGAAAGTACTACTGGTCTTCCAGGGAACGATGAAAGCGTAGACTGTTTGTGACATTACTCCCATGGAGGAAAGTGCGCATAGTGACTGTTGTATTCAATCCCGAGGCAATTTCTGTGTTTCATCAACACTTTGTAGGTCCACAGATTACAGAATGCCTCCAGATATGCATCGGAAACTACTACTGGGCTTCCAGGGAACGATCAAAGCGTAGACTGTTTGAGAATTACTCCCATGGAGGAAAGTGCGATTGGTGACTGTTGTATTCAATACCGATGGAATTTCTGTGTTTCATGAACACTCTGATAGTCCACAGATTACAGAGTGCCTCCAGATATTCATCGGAAACTACTACCGCTAATCCAGGGAACGATCAAAGCGCAGACTGTTTGAGACATTACTCCCATGGAGGAAAGTTCGCATGGTGACTGTTGTATTCAATCACAAGGCAATTTCTGTGTTTCATCGACACTTTGAAGGTCCACAGATTACAGAATGCCTCCAGATATGCATCGGAAGCTACTACTGGTCTTCCAGGGAACGATCAAAGCGTAGACTGTTAGAGAATTACTCCCATGGAGGAAAGTGCGCATGGTGACTGTTGTATTCACTCCCGATGCAAGATCTGTGTTTCATCAACACTCTGATAGTCCACAGATTACAGAATGCTTCCAGATGTGCATCGGAAACTACTACTGGTCTTCCAGGGAACGATCAAAGCGTAGACTGTTTGAGACATTACTCCCATGGAGGAAACTGCGCATGGTGACTGTTGTATTCAATCCCGATGCAATTTCTGTGTTTCATCAACACTGTGATGGTACACAGATTACAGAATGCCTCCAGATGTGCATCGGATACTACTACTGGTCTGCCAGGGAACGTTTAAAGCGTAGTCTCTTTGAGACATTACTCCCATGGAGGAAAGTGCGCATTGTGACTGTTGAATTCAATCCCGATGCAATTTCTGTGTTTCATCAACACTCTGATAGTCCACAGATTACAGAATGGCTCCAGATGTGCATCGGAAACTAGTACTGGTCTTCCAGGGAACGATGAAAGCGTAGACTGTTACAGAATTACTCCCATGGAGGAAAGTGCGCATGGTGACTGTTGTATTCAATCCGGATGCAATATCTGTGTTTCATCAACACTCTGACAGTCCACAGTTTACTGAATGCCTCCAGATGTGCATCGGAAAGTACTACTGGTCTTCCAGGGAACGATGAAAGCGTAGACTGTTTGTGACATTACTCCCATAGAGGAAAGTGCGCATACTGACTGTTGTATTCAATCCCGAGGCAATTTCTGTGTTTCATCAACACTTTGTAGGTCCACAGATTACAGAATGCCTCCAGATATGCATCGGAAACTACTACTGGACTTCCAGGGAACGATCAAAGCGTAGACTGTTTGAGAATTACTCCCATGGTGGAAAGTGCGCATGGTGACTGTTGCATTCAATACCGATGGAATTTCTGTGTTTCATGAACACTCTGATAGTCCACAGATTACAGAATGCCTCCAGATGATCATCGGAAACTGCTACCGCTCTTGCAGGGAACGATCAAACCGTAGACTGTTTGAGACATTACTCCCATGGAGGAAAGTTCGCATAGTGACTGTTGTATTCAGTCCCAATGCAATTTCTGTGTTTCATCGACACTTTGAAGGTCCACAGATTACAGAATGCCTCCAGATATGCATCGGAAGCTACTACTGGTCTTCCAGGGAACGATGAAAGCGTAGACTGTTAGAGAATTACTCCCATGGAGGAAAGTGCGCATTGTGACTGTTGTATTCACTCCCGATGCAATATCTGTGTTTCATCAACGCTCTGATAGTCCACAGATTACAGAATGCTTCCTGATGTGCATCGGAAACTACTACTGGTCTTCCAGGGAACGATCAAAGCGTAGACTGTTTGAGACATTACTCCCATGGAGGAAAGTGCGCATGGTGACTGTTGTATTCAATCTGGATGCAATATCTGTTTTTCATCAACACTCTGACAGTCCACAGATTACAGAATGCCTCCAGATGTGCATCGGAAACTACTACTGGTCTTCCAGGGAACGACCAAAGCGTAGACTGTTTGAGACGTCACTCCCATGGAGGAAAGTGCGCAAGGTGACTGTTGTATTCAATCCCGTTGCAATTTCTGTGTTTCATCAAAACTCTGATAGTGCACTGATTACAGAATGCCTCCAGATGTGCATCGGAAAGTACTACTGGTCTTCCAGGGAACGATGAAAGCGTAGACTGTTTGAGACATTACTCCCATGGAGGAAATTGCGCATGGTGACTGTTGTATTCAATCCCGATGCGATAACTGTGTTTCATCAACACTCTGATAATCCACACATTAAAAAATTGCTTGCAGATGTGCATCGGAAACTACTACTGGTCTTCCAGGGAACGATCAAAGCGTAGACTGTTTGAGACAATACTACCATGGAGGAATGTGCGCATGGTGACTGCTGTATTCAATCCCGATGCGATAACTGTGTTTCATCAACACTCTGATAGTCCAGAGATTACAGAATGATTCCAGATGTGCATCGGAAACTACTACTGGTCTTCGATAAACGATCAAAGCGAAGACTGTTTGAGACAATACTCCCATGGAGGAAAGTGCGCATGGTGACTGTTGTATTCAATCCCGAAGCAATTTCTGTGTTCCTAAACACTCAGATAGTAAACAGATTACAGAATGCTTCCAGATTTGTATCGGAAAGTACTACTTGTCGTCCTTTGAAAGATCAAATCGTAGACTGTTTGACACATTACTCCCATGGAGGAAACTGCTCATGGTGACTGTTGTATCAATCCCGATGCAACTTCTATGTTTCATCAAGACTCTGATGGTCCACAGATTAAAAAATAGCTTGCAGATGTGCATCGGAAACTGCTACTGGTCTTCCAGGGAACGATCAAAGCGTAGACTCTTTGAGACATTACTCCCATGGAGAAAAGTGCGCATGGTGACGGTTGTATTCAATCCTGATGCAATTTCTGTGTTTCATCAACACTCTGATAGTCCACAGATTACAGAATGCCTCCAGATGTGCATCGAAAACTACTACTGGTCTTCCTGGGAAAGACCAAAATGTAGACTGTTTGAGACATCACTCCCATGGAGGAAAGTGCGCATGGTGGCTGTTGTAATCACTCCCGATGCAATATCTGTGTTTCATCAACATTCTGATTGTCCACAGAATACAGAATGGCTCCAGATATGCATCCGAAACTACTACTGGTCTTCCTGGGAACGATCAAATCGCAGACTGTTTGAGAGATTACTCCCATGGAGGAAAGTGTGCATGGTGACTGTTGTATTCAATCCCGATGCAATTTTGGTTTCATTAACACTCTGATAGTCCACAGGATACAGAATGCCTCCAGATGTGCATCGAAACTTCTACTGGTCTTCCAGGGAACGATCAAAGCGTAGACACTATGAGACATACCCCCATGGAGGACAATGCGCATGGTGACTGTTGTATTCAATCCCGAAGCAATTTCTGTGTTCCTAAACACTCTGATAGTCCACAGATTACAGAATGCCTCCAGATGTGTATCGGAAACTACTACTGGTCTTCCTGAGAACGATCAAAGCGTAGACTGTTTGAGACATTACTCCCATGGGGGAAACTGCGCATGGTGACTGTTGTATTCAATTCCGATGCAATTTCTGTGTTTCATCAACACTGTGATGGTACACAGATTACGGAATGCCTCCGGATGTGCATCGGAAACTACTACTGGTCTGCCAGGGAACGTTCAAAGCGTAGTCTCTTTGAGACATTACTCCCATGGAGGAAAGTGCGCATGGTGACTGTTGAATTCAATCCCGATGCAATTTCTGTGTTTCATCA